>NC_137801.1:27410228-28010228 GCF_963383645.1 Muscardinus avellanarius | reverse complement strand
ATAGTCTTAAGATTTATATTTAGGTCTTTTATCTATTTTGAGTTAATACTTGTATATGGGATTAGGTAAAGGTCCAATTTTATTCTTTTCCATGTAATTATTATTTTTCAACAATATTTAGTTAAAAGATTATTATTTCCACCACCAAATGTTCGTGGAAACCTTGTCAAAAATAACTTGACAATATAGGGAAGAATTTAGCTCTAGGCTTGTATTTAACTCCAATGGTCTATATATCTGCCTTTAGAACAGTACTACACTGTTTCAATTATTGTAGCTTTATATGGTTTGAAATCAGAAAATATATATCTGCTAGCTTTGTTCTTTTTCAAGATCGTTTTGGGTATCTAGAATTCATATTCCATATTAGGATAGATTTTTTTCTGAAAAATAAATATATAAATATATGATAGTTTCACCTAAAAAAACTGAAAAAAAATATGCTCTAGTAAGAAAGAAAGCAAAAAGAAATATTGAAATGCTATCTTTAAATCATCAAACGCTTGGTATCAGACAAATGAAACTGTTATGTGAGATTATCATTTTTAATTTTGGATAAATTGCTATAATACTAGATGTCAACCACTAAGCCAAGCATGGGAGGGAGGGATGGGGAGAGAATGGGGTGGGGATCGGGTGGGGGCTGACTGGGCGATGTGTGCATGTATGTCTACAAAAGTTTGTATCCCACTATGATGTATGAATACAGTGCACCAATAAAATAAAATTAAAAAAATAAAATAAAATAAAATATCAAAAAAAGTAGCAATAGAATATTAATATGGCAGCAAAGTAGAGGAAGGACAATTGCAGAAGCAGAGATAGAAAAAGATAGTGACAAGATGCTAACCATAAACACATTCTCAAATTAGTGTATTTCAGAAAAGGGAATTTATGAATGCTAAGAACCTGGAAATTATTTTTTTAATTGCCTCTCCAAAAATTCCTTGGGAAAGTGTCATGTGAAAATGGGAGATTTAATTTAAGAAACATTATTTATAAGACCTAATCATGATCGTATAGTAGTAAGTTAGTATGGTAGAAAAAAAAAAGAACTAGGAAAATTTGAGAAATAGGTCAAGATTGAAGTAATCACCTATAGGGATAACAAATTAAAAAGGAATATAAATCCAGGGCAAGTGGTATACATCTGTAATTCCAGTACTTAGGAATCTGAGACAGGAGGATCACAGGTTTAAAGCCAGCAAGTGTTAGCTTAGTAAGACCCTGTTTCAAAATAAAAGGTAAAATAGGGCTGAGGGTGTAGCTCAAAGGTAGAATGTCCCTGACTTCAATCTCCAATTCCAAAACTAACAACAATAAATATAAAGAAAATATTTTCAGGAGAATGACTAAGAGCCAGGAGCTAATGAGAGTTGGTGACAAACCTATCACAAGGACATGAGAGCAAGTGGTGTCCTCTGAATGGGTCATATTTTATTATTCATCACATAAATAGCTTCCAGTTGTTTACCTATTTGCAATGCTAAAGTGAAAATATTTATATATTCATCTTTTATATTTCTGATTTTCTCTTGGGGAAAAAAATCCCCAGAAATTCATTTATTCTATCATAGGGCACACACACATTTTTAAGAGCTTTATTCTGTATTTACAAATTGCCCTTCAAAAATGTTTATAAATGTATGTATTTTACAACAGTGTGTAAGGGCGTGAAGTTTCCTGAGAAGACAACTGTTTTTTAAATATTGATTTTATGAACAAGTTACTCTCTTCTGACTTAGTTTGCATCTTGTTACTAATAAAACTGAGGTTCTATGTATATATTTACTAACTCTTTAGATTTCTGTACTTTGTGGATCATCTCACTACATACTTAAATTCACATGGCAAATGTTTTATTTCGGCATTCTCCTTTTTTTCTCTTTTTAGTCAAATGATAAAGGCTCAGCTTGTATAATAAACAACTTTCAAGGTGTTTGAAGCTTACAAATATCCTGGAAGTTGAAAAAAAGAGTGTATTGTCCTATTTACAGATCTAAAAAAAAAAAAACTGTGCCTTACTGTAAAGAGTTTTCTTTTAAGTTTACATAGCACCTAAGAGAATACCTGAGACAAGACCCTATATGTTCCAAACCTTAATCCACACTATAATCTAAATGCTATATTCTAGTACATTTTACATGTGAGACTTAGTGGGCTGGGGTTATAGTTCAGTAATAGAAAGAATGCTTGCCTAGCAAGTATGAAGCCCTGAGTTCAATCTCCCCAGAACTATAATAAATAAATGTATTTATCCTTAGAGAAAATACTTAAACTATAATATCTGGTTATCCACTTAGGTTGACCATAAAAAAAATCTCATTTAGAGTAAATCTGTACTGATACAAATATACCCCCCTCTATATTTCTCTCTAGTCCCAAAGGAAGGAAAATAGGCCAGGAGTAGCAGAAATTTCTGAGCAGCAGCCATGAGTTACAAAGAAAATCATAAGTAGCAGAAGCCAGAGAGAGAAGGAGCATCCCAAAGCCATTTCCTGAGAAAATCCAAACATTCATGTGTTCGCTATTGAGGATGAAGTCTATTGGTTTCTAGACAAACTTGCCCAAAAGATCCAATCAGAACTGGACTGCTATGTACTAAAGTAAGCCCTAAATACTATCAATTCTGTCATGAGTTCCTTTTTAAAGTCTAGATCTCTATCATATATGTATATATCTCATATCCATATAGCATAAAAATACAGCATATATCACTGATGCACATGATACATTAATAATTCCTCATATCTAATTTTTCTATTTTTTTTACAAACAAAATTTTAGATGTCCTACTGAGACCTAAAGCATTAGGGCAGATTGTCCATACTGCTGGCTAATTACCACCCCAGGCTGCTGTCCATGGTCTCCTAGAGTGAGTGTCCCCTCACTATGGAGAAATTTTGCACATTTATGTGTGACTAAACTATTGTTGGTTCATGGACATCTGGCTTTGTAGATGATTTTTTAATTTCATTGCTATTTGGTTCTTTCTACTGGAGGAAATTTTTAAGAGGTTATATCTATCTTTATTCTGGTCAGTGTCCTTCAGGATTCCAGGACACTTCCTGTAACTAAGCCTTCTTAACAACCAAGTTTTAAGGGCTGCAGTTTTATAAAGACTGTAGACCAGTCTCAAGTATGTGGGTAAAATAGTTATCTTATGGCCAGTGTTAGACCACTGATACAATTTTTCTGTGACTGATGAACAAATCTTTAAATTATCTTGTATGGACTATATTGATCTTGGGAGGCTGAGACAGGAGAATCTCAGCCTCAAAGTCATAAAGCAGTAACTTAATGAGACTCTGTTTTAAAAAATAATAATAGAAAAGGCTGGAGTTGTAGCTCAGAGGTAGAAGCCTTGGGTTTAAACCCCAGTACTACAAATGTACACACACACACACACACACACACACACACACACACACACACACACACACATCTAAAGGAGATGAGAAAAATTAAAAGAGAAATTGAGTATACTATATACCCTGAGATGGCATATTACATCAATTTAATTGATTTTTGATCACCATATCAGAAGAAAAAAACAGCTAGTCAAAGTACACTGGAAATGTAATGAGTGAGTATCCCAGAGGAATTGGCTATAGAAAATAACTAGTTTTAAAAGAAATAATTAATTTCAAAAGAAAATTATTTTAGGACATTTCTGAAACCTTCCTTATTAAAAGTAATTGAAAGAATATTCAAATCTATTGGCAATATATTATTGAATTAAATAGGTAATTTCTATAAAGTCTGGCTAAGACCATTAAACAATATCCTGGTTATATGTTGATTAAATACAGAGAGGACAAAACCATTGGGAGAATTTGAGATTGCCAGGGTCTGACTGGGAGGATTTACCATGAATATCGGAGCACTTCCAACACTCTTAAAAGCAAAAGAAAAGAGAAAACCATGCTGGATTACTAATTGAACAATTGAGTTCATCTGATCAAAGGCACAGACAACAACAAATTCCCTTTTAAAAAAAGAGCTCTTTCTCACTTTCTGAATTTTAAGACTTAAGCAGAATTTTATGAAAGAAACTAGAAACAATGTAGGAATTTGAAAAGAGAAAACTCTATGAAGGCCCAAAAAGGAATTAAAAAACTAACCACATGCCTACTTAAGCCCTTCTGACAGGTTCATGAAAGGTACACATTCACAGATAGTATTTTCCAGTGATTATTTTTGTCACCCAAAATGAGCTTAGCATAATTGATTAAGTTAAACCTTGACATTTCTATTGGATGTCAGTTCAACTCTTTCCACACTGAACCGCAGAGTAAATTAGATCATAATTGTCATCGGGAATTCTTACCAGCCCTCTGAATTTGTCTGACTTTCAAACCCTTATCTATCTCCATTAGACTATTAATCAAAGAACCAAATAACATGTTTTTCTTCTACCCAACTGTACTTCGGCTAAATTACTGGGTAGAGTTTCTTTCTGAAAAAAAAAAAAAATCATTTCATTTCAGGGAAAATTTATCTTAAAAACCCTAATGAATCAAATTAAGCTAAGTTATAATTGCACTATAAAGCTAAGTCAGAGTGAAATCATTCGAATCACCCCCCTCATGCCACTCCTGAATGGCATGGGGCTGTAACTGCTTTCTGTATTTCTTTTTCATAAAATCATCTAAATCTTCAGCAAAAAAATAAATAAATAAATAAAGCTAAGTCATAGTCTCTATGCCTTCACTTTTCCTTCTTTCTAACAACTGTTGTATAGATAAATTCCCACTGGTCCATAAGCCTATAATCCAACATCTCTATCCATTTGTACTCTATATTCTAAAAAGAAACAATTAAAATGAAGATGAAGACTTTCAACCACTTTCAAAGATTTTCCCACTAACCAGTAATATCATAATCCATCATGGGAATGACAAATATTAATTTTCTGTCATATCCTATGCCCTTTTATGTCTCCCATTTTCCTGGGGGGAAAAGGGAATGCCACAATTATACATTAGTATAATTATAAGCTAAACAGAATATACCCCATTCTTTGCAACTGAATATAAGTTTCCTTTCCAAAGAAAACCCTAATAAATATTTTCATGAATTTTAACCTAGTGACTGAGCCTACTAGAAAACACATCAGCATAAGTCTGCATTAAAACTGAGCTTGTGATGCTGGGTGTGGTGGCATACAGGCTGGTAATCCCAGTACTTGGGATGCTGAGACAAGAGGATCTGGGCTTGTGGCCAGCCTCAGCCACTTTGTGAGGCCTCCCGCAACTTAGTGAGACTCTGTCTTAAAGAAAAAAAAAATTGGCCTGGGGGTGTAGCTTGGAGGTAGAATGTCCCTGGGTTCAATCCCACCACCACCACACACACACACACACACACACACACACACACACACACACAAAGCTTAAGCTTGTGTTATTTCAGTAATTTTAGTTACTCTTACTGTTGTTAACTTAAAGGTACTGAGCCTCATACAAATAAGATAAACAATAAACTCTCTTCCTAGTGACTCTCTCCTTATACTAGGGATCACACCAAGGCTAACTAAAAGGTGTTCAGAGTCCAGAAACAGATGACACACAAAGTAGACAACGTTCTCTTGGATCAAGAAGACAGTCTTCGAATGGGGCTTCTTTCCAGGTGTTTCATGCGTACTTCATTTCTAACTTGTTTATCCTTTTTTATTACTTATTATTCTTAACCTTGTGATGATTTGATGTTTACTCAGCTTAGATAAATACCTAAGATTCATTTTGCCTAGAGCTATAAGTTTAACTCTACTCACACTCTGTTATTGGTAATGACGAACTTGATCCTTCACAGAGACTCAATAAATATGACTCCGAATAATTTGCATACACACATGTCCTTACCTGTCACAAGATACAAAGCATGGAAAATAAACCCAATCCTCATTCCGGGACAGTGACTAAAGCGTAACACAAGCTGCCAGGAAAGGCAGGCTTACGTCACCTCACTGAGATCATGCTGCCAATGCAGAATGAGGAAGGGATCTGCTCAGTGCTGTCCAATGATGCTTTTCCCACACTGCTATGGTCTGAATGTTCATGTCTCCCAAACTGGTAAGTTGGAACCTAATACCCACTATGATAGTGGGAGCAGTGGGACCTTTGGGAACTAATTAACTCATGAGGGACCTGATCTTATGATTAAGATCCGTGCCCTTATTAAAAAAAAAGGATCAAGCTAGCTCCCTTCCCCTTTCCACCACATGAGAACAATGCAGTCTGTTGCCCTCTACAAAGTGGATGGTGAGCCCTGATCAAGAGAATGTTACAATATTTTAATCTTGGATGTCTCAGCCTCTGAAACTGTACACAATAAATTTCTCTTGTTTAGAAATTCCCAGTCTAAGGAATTTGCTATTGCAGTCCAAACAGATGAGCACTCCAAAAGAGATCTACCCTGAATAATGAGAAATGAAAAAAATCTCTCAGATCTCTAAAATCTAATTCTTTTTTTTTTGATTTAGCAAAAATTTTATTTGAACAAAGGAACAAGAAAAGTTAAGCAAATTAATTTCAAAATTAATTTTTAAAGTATGGCAAATTTTTTTTGGGGGGAACACATCCTTCTTTATTTTTTTTTTATTGGTGCACTAAATTCATACATCATAGTGGGATACAATCTTTTGTAGACATACATGCACACATTGCCCAGTCAGCCCCCACCCGATTCCCACCCCATTCTCTCCCCATCCCTCCTTCCCATGCTTGGCTTAGTGGTTGACATCTAGTATTATAGCAATTTATCCAAAATTAAAAATGATAATTTCATATAACAGTTTCATTTGTCTGATACCAAGCTTTTGATGACTTAAAGATAACATTTCAGTATTTCTTTTTGCTTTCTTTCTTACCAGAGAATATTTTTTTCTATTTTTTTAGGTGCAACTATCATATATTTATATATTTATTTTTCAGAAAAAAAATCTATCCTAATATGGAATATGGACTCTAGATACCCAAAACAATCTCGAAGAACAAAGCTAGAAGATATATATTTTCTGATTTTAAACCATATAAAGCTACAATAATTGAAACAGTGTAGTACTGTTCTAAAGGCAGATATATAAACCATTGGAGTTAAATACAAGCCTAGAGCTAAATTCTTCCCTATATTATCAAGTTGTTTTTGACAAGGTTTCCACGAACATTTGGTGGTGGAAATAATAATCTTTTAACTAAATATTGTGGAAAAAATAATAATTACATGGAAAAGAATAAAATTGGACCCTTACCTAATCCCATATACAAATATTAACTCAAAATAGATAAAAGACCTAAATATAAATCTTAAGACTATAAACTTTTAGAAGAAAATCTGGGTCATAAAACCTCATAACAATGAAATTGGCAGTGATTTCTTGGATATGATTTCAATGGCACAGGCAACAGAAGAGTATACAAACTCCCCCCCAAAATTTTTGTATATCCAAAGACAATGTAAACAGAGTTAAAAGTTACTAATAGAATGGGATAAAATATTTCCAAATGCTATATCTGAAGGTATATTAATATTCCAACTAGACATCCTAAAAATTAACAACAATAAAGGCAAACAATACAATTTAGAGATAGGTAAAAGACTAACATAAATAATGAATCTCCACAGATAACCAATCTTAGTTGTCTGTTGGATGGAAAATCTTATTTCTCTGGTTCTGGTGTGTGTTACCTATTTCTTCTTTGTAGTTAATCTCTTTGAATATTTTCTCTAGTGCTGGTTTTGAAGACATGAATTCCTTCAGTTTCTGTTTGTCATGGAAGCTTCTTATTTTTCCATCTAATTTGATAGAAAGTTTTGCTGGGTAGGAAATTTT
The DNA here is from genome assembly GCF_963383645.1 of Muscardinus avellanarius. Taxonomy (NCBI): domain Eukaryota; kingdom Metazoa; phylum Chordata; class Mammalia; order Rodentia; family Gliridae; genus Muscardinus; species Muscardinus avellanarius. Next base: position 28,002,397 of record NC_137801.1, on the reverse strand, counting down.
TGGCTGGAAGTTGTTTTCTTTCAGAGTTTGGAATATGTTACTCCAAGCCCTTCTGGCTCTCGTGACTTGGTTTGGGAAGTCTGGAGTGATTCTAATTGGTTTGCCTCTGAATGTCACTTGGCCCTTTGTTTTTGTTGCCTTTAAGATTCTCTGCTTGGCTTCCACATTGGTCATTTTGACAATTATGTGGCATGGGGATCCTCTTCTCCGATCCTGTCTAAAGAGAGTTCTATAAGTTTCCTGGATCTGTGTATCAACCTCTTGCTCTATGTTTGGAAAATTTTCTGCTATTACTTCCTTGAAGAGATTGTGGATCCCTTTGGTTTCACTTTCTTTTCCCTCCTCTATTCCAATTATTCTTAGGTTAGCTCTCTTAAAATGGGCCCATATTTCTTCAATGTCAAATTCCTGCTGTCGGATATTTTTTCCTAGATTAGAAACTATGCATTCATTTTTGGAATGATAATCTTCTAAGAGCAAGATTCTGGTCTCCATGTGGTCTAATCGGTTGTTTGTGCTTTGAATTGAGGCCTTTACTTCATTAATTGCTTCCTTTATCTCTTTTTGGCTCTCTCTGAGTTCTTTTCGAAGCACCTCTATTATTTCTACAGTTATTTTCCTGATTTGATCTTCTAGAAATCTCTGATTTTCTGTTTTATTGGGTTCTGATGTTGTGGGGTTGTGGGCATTCATTGCTCCAGTGTTATTCCTCTTTCCCATGATTTTGGAAGTTTGTGCCTTCTCTGGGTTCTTCCCTTGGGTCACTATGACTTCACTTAAGGTGCTCTGGATCTCGAGTCTGTGGTATCTCAGACCCCACTACTACTTTACTGGGTTGTATCACAGAGTCTCCGACCCAGGGAGTCAATAGAGGCTGCTTTAAACTATGGGGGGTGCCAGGTTGCACGTTCTCCTATGGTGTGATATCTCTGCCACCACCACTCCCCCACTGGGTCAAGTCCCAGGGAGTACAGTACTGGGATATCTCCTCTGTGGCCCGCAATTTGACTCACTGTTCTTGAGTACGCAGATGTAGCTGTACTGGATTCGGTGAATTCACTCCTGCTGCCACCGGTAGCAATATGGCGCCGCTGCCACGCCCTCGGCGTGAGGCTGGCGTATTTTTTCTTCTCTGGTTTTGAGTTCCACTCTGAGTGCCTGCAGTGTGTGCTGAGCTCAGCCACTGGGAGCTTTAGATGCTCCCTGCGTGGAGAAATCCCTCCTGGCTGTTCCGCAGTAGCTCACCTCGGCTTGCTGTGGCCGTCCCATGAATTTGCCGCTGCCGCCGGCAGTATGGCGCTGCTGCCGCTTCCTTTGGCATGAAGCCGGTGTATCTCCTCTGTGGCTCTGAGCTCTGTTCTCAGTCCGCTTTCTCTCTGGAGCCTGGTGATTTTTTTGTTTCTCTGGTGATGGTTTTTTCTGGCTATGAAAGGCGCTGATTTTGTGGTAATGGAGATTGGTTGTTAGTGGGGCTCTTAAGCCCCGCTTTTCTCGGTTGCCATCTTCCCGGAAGTCTCGGTTTGTTAAAATCTAATTCTTGAAGGAAATTCCTGAATAATATATTTCTGTCCTCAAACTTTGTATTACATAAACTCTCTCTCTCTCTCTCTCTCTCTCTCTCTCTCACACACACACACACACACACACACACACACACACACATACACACGCAGCTAAATGATAGAATATCTGGCCAATATATTACAGCTCAACTAGTCTGGACAAATCAATTAGAAGTGACCATAAATTTTGCACTATCTTGACACTATTAAAATAGTGTCAAGATAATGGGGTAACCACATAAAAATGAATGAAGTTAAACCCCTACCTTGTAACACAGACTAAACTTAGCTGAAAAAGAATAAAGGATCAATGGTACAAAGGGAGGGACCAAAACTATTAAAAAAAAAAGTTTTCCTAGAAACATAGGGATAGATATTGATGATCTTGGATTCAGCAATGGTGTTTTAGATAGAATATTAAGAGCATTCCTAGCAAAACAGACTAAATAAAATTTGAGCTTCATTAACATTGAAAACTTTTATGTGTCAAAGGACATTATTAAAGTAGTGAAGAGATAGCACTCAGCATGGGAGAACATATATTAGAATAATTTATATGATAAGAAACTTGTATCTAGAATATGTAAATAACTCTTACAACTCAATATTAAAGTACTAATAACTCTATATTTAAGTGGGCAATCTTGGAATAGTAGTGTGCACCTATAACCCCAGCACTTGAGAGACTGAGGCAAGAGGATCACTTTTTTTTTTGTGGGTCTGGGGATAGAACCCAAAGGCAAACTCCGAGCTACACCCCCTGTCCTATTTTGTAATTTTTATTTTGAAACAGGGTCTCCCTAAGTTGCAGAGGGCCTCACTGAGTAGCTGAGGCTGTCCACGAACCGAGATCCTTCTGTCTCAGCCTCCTGAATGTGGGGATTACAAGAATGCACCTCCACGCCCAACTAGGAGGATTACTTTCATCTCAGGAGTTCAAGACCATCCAGGACAACATAGTAAACCCAGTTTTAAAACAAACCAAATGGGGAAAAGACCTAAACAGATATTTCTCCAAATAATATATGCAAATAATCAATAATCATATTAAAAGTTGCTTATCATTACTCATCAGAGAAATGAGAACACACACAATCACATAATATCACTTCCCATACTGCTGTAATAAAACAGATAATAACAAACATTGGGAAAAATATGAAGAAACACTGCTTATGAGAATGTAAAATGGTATAGCCACTGTGGAAAACATTTAGGCAGTTCTTAAATGTTAAATATGGAGATACCATTTGCCCCAGCAATTCCACTCTTAGGGATATACACAAGAGAAATAAAAACATAGGTCCGTGAAAAATCTTGTACATGAATATTCATAGCCTTATAATAGTCAAATAATAAAAAATGCAAATTTTTATCAGTTGATAAATGAATAAACAAAATGATATACCCATACAATGGAACATTATTTGCCCACAAAAAGCATTGAAGTACTAATGTATACTGCAACATTGATGAGCCTTAAAAACATTATGTAAAATGAAAGAAGAAAGTTATAAAGACCACAACTTATAGGTCTCCATTTACATCAAATTTCCAGAATAGAAAAATCTATTGAAAGAGAGAGTGATTAGTGGTTGCCTAAGGCTGAAGTTGGTGGAAGAATTAGCAGTTGATAGCTGAAATTTGTAGTTTCTTTATGAGGTGTTGAAAATGTTCTCAAAATGATTGTGGTAATAGTAGTAAAACTCTATGAATAAAGTAAAAGCCATTATATTCTACATTTTAAGTGCATGGATTATATGTATGGTGTGTGAAATACATCTCAATAAAGCTGTTGAAATAAAAGAAAAAAATGCACAGACTCCTGATCTCTTAAGAGTACCATGGTGTACATGAAGAGAAATACAATAACTCTGTTTATCTAACTACTACTAATATAGCAAGCAAAACACTGTTCAGATAAACCATAGGACAATGAGGTATTACCAAGAACATCTTCCTTTAGTTTACAAGTTAACTAGGTTTAAATAGTAGCTGGTTACAGAACAATTACACTAATTATACAACTTTCATGAGTCCAATTCCTATGCTTCTGTGCTAGAGCAAAATTGGGCAAACCACACATGTTTCTAACCCATAAAATTAATGATATTAGATGCTAAAATAACAAAGCAAATTTATTTAGTCAAATCTATACCTGAAAGGAATGACAAATAAAAAGAATGGGGGACAGGGTACAATTCTGTCCTATGTCTCTTCAGTATTAAAAAGCTTTACATTCTAACTTAAAGAGCTTGCTTTCCAAGATAGGCATGAATAGAAAGACCTTTCTAATGCTAGATATGAATTACAAAGGCATCTAAAACAACAACAAAACGAATCTAGGATGGTTTGCTACTATTTTATCTGCCATAGGACCAATTAGGCTATGTATTTAGAAGGTATTTAATAAGTATTTGTTCAACTGGAAAAATAAAGAGATTGTAAAACCAATTAAACACAGGGAATTCCTATACTTGCTTGCAAAAACTTACTTTTTTTTTTTTTGCAAAAATCTCAACCAAACATTATGCAATGAATTGGAACTGCCCTGTAACAATTAGTTCTAAATTACATGTATTTTGTCTTTTCAGGGTTCTCTTCTTTTTATAAGCTTGAATGCAAGTAAAAACTCTATTATTTTTTTTTCCAAAGGTTACATATGAGGTTTTGTTTGTTTGTTTGTTTGTTTGTTTGTCTTTTTGTATGTTTTGTGGTACTGGGAATTGAACCTCAGGGGCTACAGCCCTAGCCCTATTTTATTCTTTATTTTGAAACAGGGTCTCACTAAGTTGTAGAGGGCCTCAGGAGGTTGAGAAGACAGCCTTCGAGCCTGTGTCCCAAGATTTGAGATTAAAGGTATGTGCCACCATGCCTGGCTTAAGTTTACTTTAAATAGGAGAGAAATATTAATTCTCCATTCATTTTACATTTATTTATTTATTTATTTATTTATTTATTTATTTTTATATTTTGGTGGTACTGGGGATGGAACACAGAGGCCTACCTCCGGGCTATACTCCCAGAACTATTTTATATTTTATTTGGAAACAGGGTCTCACTAAGTTGCTGAGAGCCTCACTAAGTATCTGAGACTGGCTTCAAACCTGTGTGATCTTCCTGTCTCAGCCTCCCAAACGCTGGGATTACAAACGTGCGCCACCATGCCCAGCTCCCACCATTCATTTTAAAATACTAATAAGAATACCCTACCTAATCTCAATAAGAGTTGTATCAATATGAAGCATTTTTCTCTTCTGGTCAAACTTATGTGAAAATGGTCAAGAAAATCAGAACAGAAGCAATTTGGAATAGGAAGAGGATAGTTAAACTTTTAAAATTATTTTTGGAGAAAGCCTTTAAAATTGAAAGCTTGAGAGCTTTTCATTTGGTCAGTATTATTTTTTACCTGAATTTCTTTTATTGTTGTTGCTGATGTTTCATTCTTTAACATTTTTTTTTCAAATTGTCCTTGATGTCTTAATACAATTTATCTGTCTCTTGGTCAAGATATTCCATTAATCCCCAAGTTTTAGGATGCCTTTCCTACTCTTGCATGGGTGCCTTACTCTCACGATCCTTATTCAGGATCTCAGTGCTGTCCCTCATTCTGTATACGTATGAGTTTTATTTCCTTAATTACTTCCACAAAACCAGAGACTGCTATTGTTTTCTCAACCCACTCACCACATAAGCTGTGCACATAGTTTGTGCCAAATAAGTATTTGTTGCCTTAGAAGGGGAATATGGTCATAAAACCAACTGAACTAGGTCGGGAGAAGAAAATAGTTAAAATGTAGAAAATCCACTATCTGGCCACTAAAGAGGCTTCTCAGGCCCACATTTTAAAATATATTTCCATCATGTTAGTCCCTGAGGCATATTAAGTTTCTGGTTATATCAGAAGCTTGGTTAATTAAAGGAGACTCAGAAATTTTTGCAGTAGGCCACGTTATTATTTTAGTATCAAGCAATTAAAAATGTCATCTAGAAAATGAGGTACATGGACATTTTTGTCTTCATTGATCCAAACTGCCTTTCCCCAAGCAATTGTGTCATTAAAAATTAAGCTCTTATGTTTCAGCCAATTAATAACCAGAGTAAATATTAATCACACTAATGGCAGAACATAGAGTCTAAGAGCTCACTGAAATTAGTGAAACTGGATAGGTATTTGTTTATTTAAATTAACAGACGATTACTGCTGGGCATGTTGGCACATACTTGTAATCCCAGCATTCAGGAGGAGATGACCAGAGGATCACGGTTCGCGGATGACCTCAGCTACTTAGCAAGTCCCTTTGCAACTCAGTGAGACCCTGTTTCAAAAATAAAGAGAATAAAAAGGGGTTGGGATGTACCTCTGACGTGCAATGCCCCTGGGTTCCATCCCTGGTACTGCAAAAATAAAATAAAATAAAATAATTAATTAACTGATGATTACTCATGGACCCTCCCCATGGAGTTTAGAGAAAACCTTTAAATTCAAATGTCCACTCCAGCACTAAGTAGCTGAGTAATCTTGAGCACCTATTTTAACCCTACTAAACTTAGTTATTACGTCTGAGAACCTATAATAAAATTATATATAGTTATAAGGATTTAATTAAGTGAATATATATATTTAGCAGAGTACCTGAACCAAAGAAGGTTTCAATAAATAGTAAAAATTTTATTAAAATCTGTTTCTATTTGTTTGATGATTGTTTCTGTCTCCTAATTTAACTTCTTCATTGGCTGTCAGGTAGACCCTTCTCAAACTGTTATTTTTTTTTTTAAGAGAGAAGCCTCTAGATAATATAATGCCACTTTTCCCAAACCCAGATAATCCTTTCTCTATTGTGGGGATATATTACTGCTTAGAGGAACAGATACATTAATATAAAATCAAAATATAAAACAGGGTATTGTGAGGAAGAAACCCCAGTAGGTACGGATTGTTCTTTTGAGCGGCTTAGTAGGTAAGGCAAGTAGCCTGAGAGGGAAAAATTGATCCCTGTCTCTATGTTCTTAATACCATTTAGTCCTACTTTTTGTTCTGGAACCTTATTAGATCAGTATTTCCTCTATTCTACATCCTAATTTCTTTCCCCTCTATCTTCATCTATTTTTCTTTTTTTCTGGCTCTCTCCATTAGCTCTTTTCTCCCTGTGAATAAAGTAACTATCCTAACACAATTTTCTCTTAAAGTTTTTCCCTCTCAAACTACTTACAGAATGAGAAGACACGCTAAAACTTTAAAGTCACTGTATGATTTATTTCCCTACTGGGTGTACTTTTCATGCGACAATCTAACTGTAACTGAAATATCTGGTAGGATAGCCCTTATCATGTTAAATATTGAGAAGGTTTTTTTTTTTTTACTCCAATTTGGTCTAAGAGCATTTAATTTAACCTACCTAAAGGTTCATTTTTATCTCGATACCTCTGGTAACTCTCTATTAATGTTTATGACATTCGACCCCATAACATATAATTGAACTATTCATGATGCATTAATCTTCTTTTAGATCAGGAGAAAATGCTGATTCATCAGAGAGGGAAATGGGGCTTAAGAAAATCAAACTGTTCTCTGAATCTTTCAATTGAAGACTAAACTCAGAGACTTTAAAGAACACATTTTTAGTATGCATTTTAATTCTCTGACCAGATACCAAGATCTCTGAGAGTGAATAAAATATTGTTTTCTAATTGAATAAAATAAATGTCAACTTTAAATAAACAAAAAAATTAGTTATAATTAATTTAACCAGAACCTTGGTAGTATGGGGGAAAGGTGGTATGAATCCCAAATTCTGCATCTGCACCTAAAAAACAGCAGTGTCTCTCCACCTTCACTTAGGTCCCGTCACTGTCAAGGGTCAGCATGATAATTTCTGTGGGTTCTTGGCTTTTGCAGCAAAAAGAATTTAGATACATGCCAGTCAGAGACACAGACAAAGGTTTAATTCAAGAAGAGTAAAGATACACACATAGCTGACACCTACTACTACCAAAAGAAAAGCACAGTGCCTACTAGGCTTCCTTGAATTTTGAAGGGAGCATATGGCAGACTCAGACATGGTGCTGCATAGATACATTCACCAAGTAACTTGTAAGATTTCTAGTGCTCAGTGGAGTACAAGGAAAGAGAAGCTCCATGACAGGTCCATACCGCTGTACAAGCAGCGGTCCCTACTGCCTTATGATACAGCAGCTCCAGCACAAGAGGATCTGTGACAGGGATGACTTTTAGAGCCTTTTGTAGGACCCTAGATGAATCACCACTCATACGCTGGGATTCTAAAGTAAATCATACTATTTTTTGCAGAAAACCATTCTCCTTTTGAATTATAGCTCCTGCTATGCACTGTGTCCTGAGCATTTGACATGAGCTGCAGAGTTACTATCCAACCTGAACCACTGGTCATGAATTCAGCACTATCGGCACCACCATGCCATAAGGACTGGGGTAGGCAGCAGTGGTCCATGATGGACCTATTGCATTGCTTCTTCTCCCATTATGGCCTTCTGGAAACTTTTCTTAATTGAGAATAGAAAACAGTTGGGAATGGTTTACAAATAATGCTGGAAAGTACTATAAAACCTCTCAGAAATCATCTTGAAGGGATCTGCTTAAGGGGAACTTGGTTTATCTGAAAGAGGATAGTGCCTGAAAGACAAAGGAGAAATCTGTACTTATTTATAGGCAGTTGTTAACAACATAGTTGAATGGCCTGAGATTTGAAAAAAGTAAAATTAAAAACTGGAAAAATTGGTTAAGAGCAGAGGTATGTGGATGATCTTTTAGAATGAGCACAAATTGTGAGGGAGATTTGTGTCCTGGGTAACCCTGTATGTTAAGCCTAGCAAAGCAAGACTAAAACAGTGAGATGGACAAATAAATAGTCTATTCTAAGAATTTTCCAACCATGACCTGAGTTGTGAAAATCATGTGGAGACTAAAAAACATGTTTTCACTGACCATGGCTGATGCAGCTATATCCACTGTCAAGAAAGCAACTTATCAAGAACATAAGATGCAGACTTCTGGGAAGATGGCAACAGAGCAAAACGGGGCTTACGAGCCCCATTAACAACCAATCTCTATTACCACAAAATCAGCACCTTTCATAGCCAGAAAACACCATCAGCAGAGAAACAAAAAATGTAATTTTAAGGGACAGAAAAAAAGAGGGCTGGAAAAACGAGACACCAGAAAGCAGACCACAGTGCTGCAGCCAGAGCCACGGCGTGAAGTGGCGGGCGCCATTTTGCCTTACAGCACCAGGCTCCAGAGAGGAAGGGAACTCATAACAGAGCTCAGAAACCAGAGAGGAGATACTTCGGCCTCACGCCCAAGAACGCAGCAGCAGTGCCTTACTGCTGGTGGCAGCGGCGAGTTCACCGGACAGCACCAGACCAACACACTCAACAGCCCACCAAGCTCCAGAGATGAGTGGCCGACAGTGAGTCGAGGTGAGCTGCTGCGGAACAGCCGGGCGGGATTTGGCAGATTTCTCGGCGCATGGAGCAGCTAAAGCTCCCAGGGGCTGGGCTCAGCGCACCCTGCAGGGTCTCAGAGTGGAGTTCAAAAACAGAAAAAAAAATATGCCAGCCTCACGACCGAGAGCAGGGCAGTGGCACCATATTGCTACCAGTGGCAGCAGCACCGAATTCACCAAGTCCACGACAGCTCCATCTGCGCACTCAACAGTGAGTCAAATTGCAGCCCCTAGAGGAGAAATCCCAGTACTGTACTCCCAGGGACTTGACCCAGTGGGGGAGTGGCAGTGGCAGAGATATTACACCATAGGAGAAGCCCAACCTGGCACCCCCCATGGTCTAAAGTAGCCTCGATTGACTCCCTGGGTCGGAGACTCTGCGATACAAACCAGAAAAGGAGTAGTGGGAACTGAGATACCGCAGACTCGAGATCCACAGCACCTTAAGTGAAGTCATAGTGACAAAGGGAAGAACCCAGAGAATGCACAAACTTCTGAAATCATGGGAAAGAGGAATGACAATGGAGCAATGAATGCCCACAACCCCACAACATCAGAACCTGATAAAAAAGAAATTCAGAGATTTCTAGAAGATCATATCAGGAAAATAACTGTAGAAATAATAGAGGTGTTTCAAAAAGAATTCAGAGAGAGCCAAAGAGAGATAAAGGATGCAATTAATGAAGTAAAGTGCTCAATTCAAAGTACAAACAACCGATTAGACCACATGGAGAATAGAATCTCGCTCCTAGAAGATGATCATTCAAAAAATGAACGCATAGTTTCTAATTTAGAAAAAAAAATCCGACAGCAGGAATCTGACATTGAAGAAATATGGGGCCATTTTAAGAGAGCTAACCTAAGAATAATTGGAATAGAGGAGAGAAAAGAAAGTGAAACCAAAGGGATTAACAATCTTTTCAAGGAAATAATAGCAGAAAATTTTCCAAACATAGAGCAAGAGGTCGATACACAGGTCCAGGAAACTTATAGAACCCCCGTTAGAGAGGATCAGAGAAGAGGATCCCCATGCCACATAATTGTCAAAATGACCAATGTGGAAGCCAAGCAGAGAATCTTAAAGGCAACAAAAACAAAGGACCAAGTGACATTCAGAGGAAAACCAATTAGAATCACTCCAGACTTCCCAAACCAAGTCATGAGAGCCAGAAGGGCTTGGAGTAACATATTCCAAACTCTGAAAGAAAACAACTTCCAGCCAAAAATTTCCTACCCAGCAAAACTTTCTATCAAATTAGATGGGGAAATAAGAAGCTTCCATGACAAACAGAAACTGAAGGAATTCATGTCTTCAAAACCAGTGATAGAGAAAATACTCAAAGAGATTAACTACAAAGAAGAAATAGGTAACACACACCAGAACCAGAGAAATAAGATTTTCCATCCAACAGACAACTAAGATTGGTTATCTGTGGAGATTCATTATTTATGTTAGTCTTTTACCTATCTCTAAATTGTATTGTTTGCTTTATTGTTGTTAATTTTTAGGATTTCTAGTTGGAATATTAATATACCTTCAGATATAGCATTTGGAAATATTTTATCCCATGCTATTAGTAACTTTTAACTCTGTTTACATTGTCTTTGGCTATACAATATTTTTTATTTTTTAGGGAGTTTGTATACTCTTCTTTTGCCTGTGCCATTGAAATCATATCCAAGAAATCACTGCCACTTTCAATGTTGTGAGGTTTTATGACCCAGATTTTCTTCTAAAAGTTTATAGTATTAAGATTTATATTTAGGTCTTTTATCTATTTTGAGTTAATATTTGTATATGTGTTAGGTAAGGGTCCAATTTTATTCTTTTTCATGTAATTATTATTTTTCAACAATATTTAGTTAAAAGATTATTATTTACTCCACCAAATGTTCGTGGAAACCTTGTCAAAAATAACTTGACAATATATGGAAGAATTTAGCTCTAGGCTTGTATTTAACTCCAATGGTTTATATATCTGCCTTTAGAACAGTACTATACTGTTTCAATTATTGTAGCTTTATATGGTTTGAAATCAGAAAATATACATCTAGCTTTGTTCTTCGAGATTGTTTTGGGTATCTAGAGTCCATATTCCATATCAGGATAGATTTTTTTCTGAAAAATAAATAAATGTATGATAGCTTCACCTAAAAAAAACAAGAAAAGAAAAAATTATTCTCTGGTAAGAAAGAAAGCAAAAAGAAATATTGAACTGTTATCTTTTAGTCATCAAAAGTTTGGTATCAGACAAATGAAACTGTTTTGTGAGAGTATCATCGTTAATATTGGATAAATTGCTATAAAACTAAATGTCCACCACTAAGCCAAGCATGGGAAGGAGGGATGGGGAGGGAACGGGGTGGGGATCGGGTTAGGGCTAACTGGACAATGTGTGCATGTATGTCTACAAAAGTATTTTCTTTATACCATTATGATGTATGAATACATTGCACCAATAAAATTTAAAAAAATAAAAATTTTTAAAAATTAAAAAAAAACATAAGATGCCAATTCTGAGTCCCCACTAGGCAGATGGTGACTGCCTGGTGTACTTGCTTAGGGAAAATTATGGAATGGATAATGGAAGGTGATGTAGCAAGTTGAAATAAAAAAAGGCCACATGACAAGTTTCAGAAAAAGAGCTAGTGATCGAATATTTTCTTGATGCCTTTGATGTGTGTATATTTGTATAAATTAGCCCTGCTCTCCATTTTACTTCATCAAATATAAAAATGTGCTCAATGTGGTCAACCCCATCCTTCAGTGTTTAAGCCATAAACTAACACAAGTGGAATAAAGTAACATATGAGCTTTTGTACCTTCCCTTCAGGAACAAAGAATGTATCTGCCCTTGAATTAAGGTTAGTTGGATCCTATTTTGGAAACATGATTTTGTACTTGTTTTTTTTTCCTAGAAATTAAACACAGGGAAGATGAATACCCACGCCTTCCTGGCCCATCAAATGTATCTGCCATTGGTCCTATGCTGATATTACAGGATTGCCCTAGTAAATTTTTTAAAAATCTTCTGATTTTGTGCTTAAGGATGACTAGTATGTCTATTTCCCTGACCTCCAGTTGAAGACTTCCCAGTGTTCACTCTCAGGTCCCCAACAATCAGATAAACCCCAATTCCTTGAACAAATACCTTTTATTATGGGCTAATACCTACAGTGGTTTTGTTTCTCTCACCTAACCTAGATTGAAACAAACAATTTGCCTTTTCTTTAACCTGTGTGTTTTTGCCTCTCAAATCTCTGATTTCAAAGCACTGTTCACCTCTGATGTTAAGAGCACAACTCGCAAACTTTTATGGTTTGGATGTGATGACCTTGTATTTTGAAAATGAGCACAGAATGTGAAGAAGTATCCCACTGAGATCTGTGTGGGGTTAGTCAAGACAGCAAATGCAAGGTTTCAGATTGCACTGTACCAGTGCTAAGTCCTGGATCCCAAGTGACAGAAATAATCCTGTGGGATTTTTCTTTCTTTAATTGAAAAATAAAATTGAAATTAAAAAGTGCATATATATGTATATATATCATGTATATGCTATTTTGAGATATGCATATGTTATAGAACAGCTAAATCAAACCAATTAATATATTCATTATCTCCCATAATTAAAACACTTAAAAACCACACTTAAAATCTTTTCCCTTAGAAATTTTCAAAAGGACAATACATCATTATTACTATAGTAACCATGTTGTATGATAGATCTTTTGAACATATTCCTTCTATCTAAATGAAGTTGTGTATACTTTGACTAATCATCCCGACTTCTGTCTCCACATAAGACATTAGTAACCACTATTCTGCTCTTTACTTCTATGCAACCAAGTTTTTAATACCCCACCTAGTAGGGCATTCATGTGGTATGTGTCTTTCTGTGTCTAACTTTTTTCACTTAAAATGATGTTCTCTGGTTTCTTTCAATGTAGTTATAAATGACAGGATTTTCTTCTTCTTAAAAGATGAATAGTACTTTTGTATAACTCTTCTTTATCTATTCATCTCTTGGTGGACACATAGGTTGATTCCATTTCTTGGCTATTGTAAATAATGCTGCAGTGAACATGAAACTGTGATGTCTCCTCAACATACCGACTTCATTTCCTTTGGATATATAACCAGAAGTGGGTTTGCTGGACTACATGGTAGTGCTATTTTTAATTGTTTGAGGAACTACCATGCAGTTTTCCATAATGGCAGAACTATTTTGCATTCCAAATACATCAGGGTTCCCTTTTATCCACACCCTCACCAACACTTGTTATCTTTTGTCTTTGATATTAGTCATTCTAACAGGTGTGAGGAGATGTCTCATTCCTGTTGAATGTGCTTACATAAATGTACTCTTTGTGTGCTTGTGTGGTATATGGGGCCCATGCACAATTCAGGAACTAGGCTAAGGGATCTTTCCTGTCCCAATATAAAGGTCAATTAAAAACAAGAATTATCTGGTCAGAAAGACCACGAAAAAAATTTGTATAGATATCCTATCTTCTGGTCAGCATATTACCATCATTTGAAAAGCTACATGGTCTGAAACTGGGATGTATTACTTACATATTTTTATTGTGCAGTAATTCATTCTAGGCGTTCCATAAATCAAAGCAACCTACATGAAATTAGTCACAAGGGCACTAAGACACAGGCTCCCTTTATTACTCATATCAAAATGCCCAAAAGAGTGTGCTATATGCCCTCAGTATGATTCACTAGAATTAAAAAAGACCCACAAATTGTTTAAACTTTTTAAAGAATTATACCTCAGAAATGCTCCCAATAAATATACTTTAAGTAACCAAAGAGAAACCAACTAAGCAACATGTACTGTGCAGTGCATGTTTGGACGCTTCCTTCTGAATCAATGTTATCTAAACCCTTACAGAAGACATCCATTGCTGCCCCAGCAGTAAAGAAGATTTCAGGTTCATTTTAATCTTAAGATTAGAGGGATAGAAAAGATACTGAGAGATCTTCAAGTTCATCAAGATTAGACTGAAATTGTTCCAAGGAGAACAGGATGCAATCTCTTCAGACTCTCTAGAGAAGGGCTATTCAGCTTTCTCCACTACTGTCTGCTCCGAAGGGTACCATTTGAATGCTTAGATGTGAGTCTACTCTAAATCAGGTCTGCTGCTATTTCCTGACCATTGTTCCATAGTAAACAAACACAGTTTGCATCCTCTTTGTCAATGAAGCTTTAAGATTGCTTTATTCGTGTATATGTAGTATGTATGTGACCCGGAACCCTGGAATCATGGATTGGGAATTTATCAGTGTCTCCTGTGTTACTGTTGCTCTGCTAGACACTGTGAGAATAGAAAAAAAATAATTAAAAGCACAAATATAAATAAAAGCCTAAACAGCACTTTCTTTTACCTTTGTAGTCTCTCATGGTGTACAAACTGCTTTCATCCTTTTGATAACAGACTTTATTAAAAAAAAAACCTCTAATAATTTTCAGGATTACTTTATCAATACCCCCTGAGATATAACAAAGAGTGAGGCATCCCGCACGTTAGACTGTATCTTTCAGTCCATAGTCAGAGGCCCTTTCTATTGTAACTGTTTCAAGAAAAACTTTTATCAGTGAAACCCTTTCCTCAGTGAAAACCAAAGCAAAACCCTAACACATCTGAAACTAAAATTTGGCCTCAGTGCTGAAGTTAGTCAACCAGGCAATAATCAGTGTGTGTGTGTGGTGTGTGTATGTGTATGTGTATGTGTGTGTGTTACCAGGGACTGAATTCAGGGGCATTCTACCTCCAAACTACACCACCACCCTCTTTAATTTTTTGTTTTGAAAGAGTCTTGCTAGGTTGTTGAGAGTCTCTCTACCCCCCTGAATCTGTCACCTCCCCTGTCTTAATCTCCCAAGTACTGCGATTACAGTTATGCAACACCAGTCCTGACTCAGGGACCAAACTTAACACCCAAGTTATTCACCCAGCACATTTGTAATAAAAACATATATCTAAAGCTTAAAGAGTATTATAATTATCCCAAATATGACATGAGAAAATTAAGAAAAGGGTACAGACCATATAAGCCATGTTTCAAGAATATGGCACTAGACAAATTTCCCAAGTGTTTTGATGGCAAACTAGTCATGAATCATTTCTCACATTTCCTACCATTTCCTCTTTCTCTTCTCTTCTCTTTGATGCAGCACTGCACATAGCCTGCTTCAAAGTTCACACAGTCCATGCAACTCTCCTGGCCAAGAAAACCCATTTCCCATCCTTACTTCATTACTTAATAATTTGGTTATGCTGAAAAAATAGTGCCAAACTCTCTTGAGCAAAAATAGGAGCTATGATCACTTTATTTCCATAGAGATTCAATGAGAAAGGAGAAGATGAGGACACACAGTTACTCTGCAGTTTTTCAGAGCGCAGACTGGGTGGCTGCCCATGGCTATTGCCCTCTGCAGAGCATTTTTCTTTACTGCTCCCAGCAGAATTTAGATGCTCTGTAGGAGACAGATAGCAGCTTTCATTGTAAGAGCCCATCAGAGACTGGCAAATCTCACATCCAGAGAGAGAAAATCTGGTCAACTCAGCATATGCTAGCCGGTCAGGTGTCCTTTAAACCAAACTCATTCCCTACTGGGCAGGGGTGGTATGAATACACTGTCAAGCAGGAGCCTTGGGAGGGAGTGGAGAATTGGCTAAGCATATGCATAAGTCATCACATGATGTCTAATGTTCCAAATTCAACAGGTCAATATTTACCTAATTAGTCAATTAGTCTTACAGTCAACAGTATAACCTTCTACCCTGCAAAAAAAAAAAAAAAATAGAAAGAGAGAAGAAATGGACCCAAAACACTGCCTGTCCAAAGGAGAATCTTTGTAGGAGACAGTAAAAGACATAAAAATACAACCTTCCTTCCTTCCTTCTTTACTTCCTTCCTTCTTTACTTCCTTCCTTTTTTTTCTTCCTTCCTTCCTTCCTTCCTTCCTTCCTTCCTTCCTTCCTTCCATTCTTCCTTCCTCTATTGTGAATGAAAGTCAAGACATTCTACCTTCAAGCTATACTCCCAGCTCTCTTTATTTTTGCTCCTTTGAATTGAACCCAGGGCATTCTACCTCTGAGCTACACTCCAGCCCTTTTTATTTTTTATTTTGAAACAAGGTATTGTTAAGTTTCTGAGGGTGGCCTCAAACTCTGATCCTCCCATCTCATCCTTCCAAGTACATGGATTACAGGTATGCACCACCATGCCTAGCTAGAATATGATGTTTTTGTGATGATTGTCTATTGGTATATACCTATGACTCCATAAAGTTTTTGTTTTTTTTTTTTTTTTGGTGGTATTGGGGTAGAACCCAGAGGCTTTCTACCTCAGAGTTATACTCCCAGACCTTTTTTATACTTTATTTGGAAACAGGGTCTCACTAAGTTGCTGAGAGCCTCACTAAGTAGCTGAGGCTGGCTTCAAACCCATGCGATCCTCCTGTCTCAGCCTCCCAAGCACGGGGATTACAAGCATGCGCCACCATGCCCAGCCATAAAGTTTTTTTGTTTTGTTTTTATTTGTTTTATTGCAGTACTGGGGATAGAACCCAAGGACATTCTACCTTCAAACTATACTCCCAGCCCTATATTTTATTCCTTTTTATTTTGAAACAGGGTCTCACTGAATTGCAGAGAATCTTAATAAGTAGCTGAGGCTATCCACAAACCATGATTCTCCTGTCTCAGCCTCCCAAATGCTGGGATTACAAGCATGCACCACCACACCCGGCTGTAATATTTAAATCAGGTTAAATATCTCTATCTTTTAAAATATTTAGCATTTCTTTGTGGTAAAAAAAATCCAATATTTTCTCTTCCAGCTTTTAGCAATGTGTAGTACAGTTGCCTATCAAGAGTTGTCACCAATATGCTGAGTGTTCTTTTGCTCAATTTGGATAGAAACAACCAATAGTCAAAGTACATCTCCCTTATTTGCAGTGGCTCTGAGCTTTAGATGCCCGTGGTCCTCAGCTCTCGGTGTTGGTTGCCCTCCTCCTGTTCTCCTGGAGCCAGCAGCTACCAGCAACTCTCCAGGACTCTTCCAGCAGCTGAGCTAGCAGCTCCTGGCAGCACTCTGTGGCTCCTCTCCATCCTCTGGCTGCCAGCCACCCTCGGCCTTACCAGCCCTGGCTTCCAGCTGCTTTTAGCACCACCAGCCTTTAGTGTTATCAGTTCTTAGTGCAACCAGCTCAGCCTGCTTTTCTCAAGATAGAAATCATATCTAGGGAAAATATAATGATTCTTGAGGCTTTATTGGGACTTACAGTGCAGCATAAGGAGAAACAGTACAAGGAGGAGAAAGAGAAGGAGGAGAAGGAGGAGGAGGAGGAGGAGGAGGAGGAGGAGGAGGAGGAGGAGGAGGAGGAGGAGGAGGAGGAGAAAGATGGGCTCACATAAACTCATACCCTGTCAGCTAATCCAAGACTTTCTGCTTAGTCATAGGTAGGTAGGTAAGTAGGTAGGTAGGTAGGTAGGTAGGTAGGTAGGTAGGTAGGGAAGGGCCTCTTGTGGCTGGAACTGTGGCCTCTGAAGCAGCTACAGAGGGGTCAAGTCATTCAGAAAGGCCAGGATTAGAGTCACTTAGGATGCTCATGTGGCAAAGTTACCTCAGCTAAAACATAAGTCTCTAAGGAGCTAAGAGGTACTGGGAGCAGTCATGGATATCAAAAGTGGAAGAAAGGAAAAAAAAATTCTTTTTTGGTAGTACTGAGGATTGAACCTGAGGCAGTCTACCTTCAAGCTATACCTCCAATTCCTTTTTAATTGTTTTTATTTTGTAACAGGGTCTCACTAAATTACTATGGCTAGCCTCAAACCTGCTATCCTTCTGTCTCAGTCTCCTAAGTACTGAGATTATAGGCATGTGTCACCATGCCTGACCTATATGTGTGTGTGTGTGTGTGTGTGTGTGTGTGTGTGTGTGTGTATGAAAGTTACTTCCTCTAGCCACCACCCAGTAAGTCCATTCAAGTTATTAATCCATTGATGGATTAATTCAATGATGAGGTTACAGCCCAGACTCAATTATTTCACTTGTCAACATTCTGCATTGCCAATATGTGAGATTTTCCAAGGAACATTTTATATCTAAACCGTAACATTAACATTTATATCTAAACCATAACATCAACATTTAAAGTACCTCTTCCAGTCCTTCTCTTCATAGTCACACTAATGTATGATAGCACACACAACTCTTTTCTCCTGTCTTACTCTAACTTGGTGTCCATTGATCAATGTTCCCCATTCCTCCTTCCTCCATACCATCCCCTGACTCTGACTCTCGTAACCACCATTCTACTCTCAATTTCTATGAGATAACTGTTTTAGTTAGCTTTTCAATTACTGTGGCTGAAATATCTGACAAGAACTGCACAAGTTGAGCTATCTTTGCAGCTAATCCCCTTCTGTTACTGTCTAGACAAGAATTCTGCTCCTCTATTTTAAGATTACTTACGGTCATGTGCTCAGAAATGCTCAAATTAGTACAACCAGGACCAAGGGCGGGGTGGGAGGGTAAGGGGAAAATAAACTATGAAACATCTGTTTAAAAAAAAAGAGAGAGAGAGAGAGAACAACACAGAGAAGAAAAAAGTTGATTTGGGCTCAAGGTTTCAGAGGTTCAGTGGTTCAGTCCATAGTTGCCAACTCCACAGCAGAACCATCTTGATGACAGGGTGTGGCTGAGAAAAGCTGTTCAGGGCAGCTGGGAAGCAGAGTGTCAGGAAGAGACCTGGGACAGAGAGTCCACTAGGCCATACCTCTAGAGACCTCCCTCCCCCAGTTACATCCTCCCTTCCTAGAGTTACCACCCTGTCAGTCCATTCAAATTATTAACCCATCCATGGATTAATTCACTGGTGAGGCTACAGCCCAGACTCAATTATTTCACTTGTAAACATTTCTGCATTGCCAAAAGGTGATATTTTCCAAGGAACATTTTATATCTAAACCATAACATCAATGTGTGTGTGTGTGTGTGTGTGTGTGTGTGTATTTAAAGTACCTCTTCCAGTCCTTCTCTTCATAGTCACACTAATGTGTGATGGCACACACAACTCTTTTCTCCTGTCTTACTCTAACTTGGTGTCCATTGATCAATGTTCCCCATTCCTCCTTCCTCCATACCATCCCCTGACTCTGACTCTCATAACCACCATTCTACTCTCAATTTCTATGAGATAACTGTTTTAGTTAGCTTTTCAATTACTGTGGCTGAAATATCTGACAAGAACTGCACAAGTTGAGCTATCTTTGCAGCTAATCCCCTTCTGTTACTGTCTAGACAAGAATTCTGCTCCTCTATTTTAAGATTACTTATGGTCATGTGCTCAGAAATGCTCAAATGAGTACAACCAGCACCAAGGGCAGGATGGGAGGGCAAGGGGAAAATAAACTACGAAACATCTGTTTAAAAAAAAAAGAGAGAGAGAGAGAACAACACAGAGAAGAAAAAAGTTGATTTGGGCTCAAGGTTTCAGAGGTTCAGTCCATAGTCTACTAGACCATGCCTCCAGAGACCTCCCTTGCCCTGTTACATCCTCCCTTCTTATAGTTACCACCTCATCAGTCCATTCAAATTATCAACCCATCCATGGGTTAATTCACTGATGAGGCTACAGCCCAGACTCAGTTATTTCACTTGTGAATGTTTCTGCATTGCCAACACATGAGATTTTCCAAGGAACGTTTTATATCTAAAGCATAACATCACCATTCTTATATTCCACATATAAACATTATATGGTACTGGTCTTACATTATAATACATATGTACATTTGGCGGTGGGGGTGAGGACTCTCAAGTTTGAGAAGCACATAGATAAGGGAAAGCTGTTAGGGTGTTATCACTTTTTGAACCTTTCCTACAAAAAAATGCTTTTGTAAATCTTTTATAAAGTTTCACACTTGACTCCCACAATAATCACCTGAAATTGATGTCGTTATCTTCTGCGTAGATAAGATGAAACATATAAAAGCCAAATAATTTGTCCAAAGGCCATAGAGCTGGCCAAATTGGAGCCATAAGAATAATCCAAGAATATCTCATACTATCTCATCTAGATCCTTTCTTCAACATCACAAAAAAGGAGTATACATGTGGTCTACTTTGTACTTTTATTTATAGCATCTAGGAAACTAGAAAGTAATTTTGGCAAAGTCAGAAAGACTGAAAAGTATGAGGTACATATAGGAAACAGGAATTATTTGAATCTGATAAACGAAGTGGACATGAAAGTAAGATCGTCTGGTTTACCACATAAAAGTATAGGCTACCCAGCTAAACTTATATTTCAGATAATCCATGAACACTTTTAGAATGAGAATTTCCCATATACCATTTGAGATATCGTCATATTAAAAAGTTCCTTGTGAGCTGGGGGTGGTGGTGAATGTCTTTAATCCTAGTACTTGGGAAGGTAAGACAATAAGGTTGGACGTCAACCTCAGCAACTTAGCCAGACCATCAGCAACTTGAAGACACTGTTTCAAAATAAAAAAAAAAAATACCTAGGGGATATAGCTTGGAGGTAGAGTGTCCCTGGGTTCAACACCCAGTACCATACTAAATGAACAAAGGTGCTCATTATTATCTATTAATTCAGAGTAACTGGGTGCCTTCTATTTTATTTGGTAATTCTTCATCAAAAACGTATATGTTGGAGAAAAACAGAGCCTTAGCTGAAGCAACTGGCTAAAATCAGACTTACTCTCCAGACAAAAGGGAAGCGTTTGGGGGTTTCTGAGAAAAATATTGATGTGATTAGGTTTGTGCTTCAGGAAGATTAAACTGGCTGTGAAAGGTAAAACAAATTAGAGGCATGAAGAACTGGAAGCAGCAATTCAGAGAGGGCCCGAATTATACTAGTGATAATAAGAACAGAGGAAACCTCATCGTGAAATGTGCTCACATGAAATTTGCAAATGACAATTGTCCACCTGCATTTGCAGGACTAACAAACACCTTTGAAAAATAGGTACTACTGTTAGTATATCCGTTTTGAAATGAATATTTAAAACGCCTCCTGGATTTTATCCCCCACATCTGGGTGACCTTTCCTCCAGAAGCTATGTAAATAGCCAGGACTCAATCCTGAGTTCCTCCACTAAGTTCATGAAGTAGTTTTTCATCATGACAGTGAAGCCAGAGCGCACACTCCAGAGGCACATGATGGATTAAGGACCGTGCTGAGCCCCCAGTGAGAATGAAAAGCAGAACACCGAAGACTGCGGCACACCAGAAGCAAATCCTACCTTTGGTTCTTTCTTATCAAGCGTGAAGTTTATCTTTGGCCCCGGGACATCAATGCTTTCCATATGGGCACAGTGGTTTATGGCCATAATGTAGGTACCTTGCAGAGGTTTCCAAAGTCATCTATTATGCCTACTCTTTAGTTGTCACAAGAGTATCACCTTGACATATCACAGAAAAAGAGAAAAGACTGTTTAAAAAATCAATTTTTGAGCACTTGTTTAGCAAAGATGTATTGCATACCTCTGATGCTCTCGAGCAAGGGGGAGCTAACTACAGCAAACATCTGGCCCACAACTCATTTTCATAAATGTAGTTTTATTAGAAAACAGCCAGGCCCATGTTTAGCAGTGGAAGAAAGTGCAGAGAGGTGATGTCTGTCCTGCAAGGTAGGCAAACCTTTCTAAAAAAAAATCAGAAAGTAAAAATGTGAGGCTTTTTTGAGCCTGTCAAAATTGATCCATGATGCATTGAAGAGCAAAAGCAACCAGAGAAAATAGGTAAATTGTCTTTTATACTTTACTTACAAAACAGGATGTCAACCTGCAGCAGTAATTTGTCATTCACTGGTCTAGAACATAAAATGTCTCTGGACTATGGCTTCAGAGAAAAACAATAATTGTGCTTCTCTAAGAACTAATAAGCAAGATTTGGTTTAGGGTTTTTTTTTTTTTTATTTCTCACCACTATTAAAGAGGAAGGCATTTTATAAAACATTTTTTTTGTTTGTTGTTAATTTCTCCACTTGATACTTATCTATTTGGAATGATGCAATTTCAACAGACACAGTTAAGTCCCAAGTTTATTTTATTCTATTTTGTTCTCATTCAAATATTTTTTCATTAGTATACCTGTTGCAAAAGAAAATTAAAATTTCCGACATTTCTCAAATTCTTCTAACCAAAAGAATCTTGTGGTGTTGTTTTGTTTTTATTTCAAAATATACATTGGGCAACCTGAATGCTCTGAATAAGCTTGGATGTAAATTATATTGCATTATGATTACTCCTCGTAGCCGCAAAGGGAAAAAAAATGCCAACAATTAGAAGGCAGACTCTGAATTTAGCCAGTGCTACATCTACATGACACCCACTATAGGTGACTCACACCAGTAGTTTGATCAGAAAAATTTTAATAAAATATTAACTAATATAAAGGGAATTAATATTTTACTAGTTACAAAGCAGAATACCAAATGTAATTTGAAATACGGAGATCCACTTCCAACAGGATCAAAAGAGCATGTCCAAGGAAGAAACCAAGTCAGAAGAGGGCTCCACCACAGATGACAGATGAGGTTAGTATTTCATTGCAGAGAGTGACAATGGGCATCAGAGGGCCAAGTCAGCTGAGTCAATTATAGATCCAGGCTAACAAGCAAACAAAACAAAACAAAAGCCAACCAGATCATACAGGACTTGGTTGAAAGCTCCCCTCTCAGTAGTTGAGAAATTCACTTGGTCCACTAAGATCCTGGTGAAATTACCTAGGAAGACAATGGTTGGCTACTGAGCCCTTAGGAGGAAGAGAGTGAACTTTGAAACTGGAAGAGATGCACCTTTCTCTTGCAATGTTCCTCTAGTGCCCTCTATGGGCAAGGCCTAGCATTATTCCCATTGGAAAAACAAAAAAGATGAATATTTACAGTTGGGCTTCAACACCACACAGCAAGGTGAAAAGGGGTAGGCTTAGGGATAATAGGCATCACGTTGTTGATTAGCATGAATAATGATAGCATTTTCAAATATGGTCAGAAATGGCATTATTTAATCAATACACTAACTCCTAGAAGCCATCTGCCTATCTTTTATTATCTACACATCAGAAACTATCCCTAAGCCCTGCATGCTGCAATGTGACAGGAAAGTAAATTATTATCCCAGAGTTTGACCCATGATTTTAAATTGGCAGCTTTGCTAATACTTTCTCATTCCACTCAATTTCATCAGTCCTTCAAAAAACTATATTGGATGAGATCCACACATTCTTTAAGGTCCAGATCAAAGGTTCTGCTTTTGTTGTCTTCATTACATTTCCAAAATCTATTTTGGGACACATGGTACACATGCCAGTTTCCGTTACAGGTGCCGGGGATACAGTGAACAACACAAAATCCTCCAAACGGAGATTATTTGGTGGTACATCGGGCAGACAATGGTTAAATAGATAAGAGAAAAACCAAGAGAGTAGGACCCAAGCAGCCAGTGAGAAAGCATTTCTAAGTAGAAAGATCACCATTGCCAAATGCTACCAAGAAATACAGTAAGTAAAACTGAAAACAGACCATGAATCCAGGAAAGAGGCAGGTATATTTTGGAAGATTAATATTTTTTAAATGGTGAAAATAAAAGCTTAATTAGAGCTGATCAAAGATAGAATAGCAGATAAGAAAGAGAATAGAGACAAGTTTTCCAGTGAGGTGATTGCTTAATCAAAGGTAGATATTTTCATATCTCTTAAGGTTAAATACTTTATAACATGCTTATACATTTATGAGACTGATCTACAAGAAAAGGAAAATAATTAAGATGCCAAATCAAAGCCCTTGAATAGGCAAGAGAGATTAATAGCTAATATACAAATATAAAAGCTAATTCAATCATGAAACAAGAGAAAATGAGAATTATAAAAATGTGGATGCATGCATAATTACAGATCTGGGGTTGGGAAAATGAGATAACTTTATTCTGATACATCCTATTTTTTCTTGGTGAAATAAAAAAAAAGGATGAGAGAAGAAGTATTAGAGTTTGGCAGAGAAGATATAAAAGAAACATCTTTGAAAGTAAAGTGAATCTACAAGCACAGCCATGATGTATCAGTGATATTATTATGAATTTGACATTAACTAAGCAGTATTATTGGGTGTTTATCTCCAACCACACTTTAAAGCTTGGAATCCCAAATTAAGTATTTGGAGAGTTAAGTTAAATAAATGCAGAGATACTTTAAAATAAGCGTGAAAGAAAAAAAGGGAAAAATATGAGTTAAAATAAATCTTAGAGGGGAAAAAGGTGAGATATTTTTCAGAATAAATATGGCGAAACAGCATGAATTTTAAACTAGACAAGTAAGAAAAGTAAATATATGAGGATAATGAAGAATAATGCAAAAGATGCTGAGTAATAGGAATCCCAATAGAGCCAAACACTGATTCAAAGCAGGCACTGGACTAGCACACTTACTCCTAATGACATGCTCTAAAATATGATTGTGGGAGCAGGGAGCTGATGTGGGAAGGGAGGATTCATAGACACGAGGCTCAAAAAAATCTTGTCCATAGTCATCATTTTACATACTTTACATACTTTCTGGCACCATAAAAAGAGTTGTACATTTGTATTGTCCTGAATTTTTCATTTTATAATAACCTACATGTCTTAAAAAGTTATTCACATAACTCAGAGACCAAAACAAAAAACTGAGAGCTTTATTTTTTAATGTTTATAAATATTTAATAAGTGTTTAGGCCCTAATAATTTAGTAGCCATTAAAAAATATGCATTGAAAGAAAAAATATTTGGCTCACTGAATAGATGCCTCAGTGACCATGATAAAGAGAATTGCCTTCCTCTTGAGAAAAATCAATCTATGGACTGACTTAAAATGAGATAACACACTGCTACCATCCTCTATCTCTTAGTATTTTGTGCACAAGCCTGGCAAGCCAAGTTTTCCATCCAGGGATTGATTCTACTTGGAGTCCACAAAAAATTGACATCTGGTTTCTGCTCTGTCTGTCAGTTGACTTCTTGGCATATGTGTCCAAGAATAAGGTTCAAGAAGAAAAATCACAAACATAAGCACGTTTATGTAGCTACTTATGGTTTCTTTATCCTATTTGTAATTATAACAACAGTGGCAATAGTTTTGAGATGTTAATCATTAAACCTTTGTAGTCTCCCCCTTCTCTAACACCATCACAAGCAACTACTTGCCAAGATCCATACATATTAAGATTTTTTCATGATAAATCTCTTAACTAAGCTCTATACTTTTGGCATAGTAATCATTCCTAAATCAATACAATTCTTCTCATAATCCTTTAAAGCAATACTCCAATCATATGTCTTCTTTAAACCAGTCTTTTAAACCAATACCATTGAGCTGGGCGTGGTGGCACACACTTGTAATCCCAGCATTCGGGAGGCTGAGACCATAGGATTGCAGTTCGTGGACAGCCTCAGCTACTTAGTGAGGCCCTCTGCAACTCAGTAAGACCTGGTTTCAAAATAAAGAATAAAAAATAGGGCAGGGGATGTAGCTCGGAGGTCAAATGCCCCTGGGTTTCATCCCCAGACCCATAAATAAATAAATAAATAAATAAATAAATAAATAAATAAATAAATAAACAAACAAACAAACAAACATAAACCAATACCATTTATATTTAGGAAGTTCTTGTCTTTTTACTTTCAAAGCCCCTGAGATGTCTAATTTCCCTTTTTAGGATCAACTGTCTACATTCTTGTACAGGTAATTTTAGCTGAGCCCTTTCTTCTGGAACATCCCTACCTCCATTTCCACCTCATTTCTTGGAAACCAAATTCAAATAGTGTCCTTCCCATTATAACCTTCCTGTTGTTCCATAAAATACACTCATTCTTCACTCTGATACCCAGCAACATTTCACATTTTCTTAATGTCAAGTACCATGCTCTAGAAGTATTTTAACCATTATTTATTGTCTTGAGAAAACACCAGCTGGTAAACAACCTGTAGTCTAGAACTATGCTTTAGGGAGCTGATATAATTTGGAATATGATGTATTGTACCTAATGGTTGGGTATAAGGCCCAGTTGCTCTACAGCTAGAGTGTCTCTTCAGGCTTTAATTTCTGATTCAGTGAGATAAGATAATATTATCAGCTTCACATATACAGTGACTAACACAATAAAATATTGTGACTAACACAAAGTAAATATCCAGTAAAATTGGTTCTTTTTTATTATATTTTCTAGATGTCCCTTAGCCCCCAATACCAAAAACATTCAACATTTTAAATTCATTTGCATAGAAAAGTAGGCCATGATAAAGGCTACCAAACTGAGAATTCAGTATCATCAACTGAGAAGTCTGATCTGAATCTTTAGTGTAGCAAAATCTTCAAAGGATTTTATATTTCTAAATTTCAGTTTCTACCACATGAGAAACAAAATCTGCATGAACCTAGTGCTCCTAACAGAAGGAAAAGGAGAATGAGGACAAGGAGAGAGACAGGTGGAAGAGTAGAATCACATACTTAACCCATAACTTCTAAACTCAGACTATTTTCTTAATTTAACATTTATTATTTCAGTCCATTCAGCTTCCATGTTTTAGATAGAGATATTATCTTGTTCTTTTCTCCATACTAATCGTTTAGCTATTTTTTTTTAGTTTTATTTCTCCCCTTATTTTGAATTACTCCCAAATCCAATGCAATTATTACTTTCTTTTGAGTGTGTGCATGGTACTGCCAATGGAACCCAGGACCTTCTATCTCTGGGCTATACGCTTAGATGTACTTTATATTTTATTTGGAAATAAGGTCTCAATAAGCTGCTGAGGCTGGCTTTGAACCTCCTATTCTCTCTCAGCCTCCCAAGTACTGAGATTATAAGAGTGGGCCACCATGACCAGCTGCAATTATTACTTTTAAATAGACATTTTACTTCTGCTTTAATTTACAAAGTAAGAAGATACAGAAGGTAACTTTAATTAAACAAGAAATTAAACTTTAAAAATTGTGCATGAATTGTGTTTGTTTTAATTATAAGTGAATGGATGAATATTGGGTTACATTCCTATCTTAATATAATTCTTGATAAATAAATACATGCTTACCAACAATTATTTAGGCAAAGTAAATAATTTCACATTGATATGTCTTTTTGTAAAAGGCAAATTTTCATATGTAACACTTGTGGGATAAATCTGCAATCTCATTCCAACCCATTCAAAATTTACTTTCATGGTAAGAAAATATATTTTTTTATAAAAGAAAAGCATGTTTTAATAAAACAAATGCAAGAACAAGTCATGAGTTACATTTTAATTAATTTAACTTATCAGTAAATTTAGCCACAGTTTGAAAGATGTAGCCAAATCAAGTACCTCAAATTTATTTGAAAAAGCCTTTGTCTCTGAATCCAGAAAAGAAATATAACTTTATTAAAACTTCAGACACAGACTTCTAACTAGTTGAATATAGCTTTATGAATTTTTATACTTGAATATGGGGAGGCTTTTGACTGTCATTTCTTGAATAAGTTTGTATAAATAAAGTATGATCGGTTGCATTGTGATATAAAAACATATTGCTCAATCTGCTACTTTACAAATTTTGTGATGTTGAAAAACTCACTGTGGCATTTCTCTCAATATAAATGAAAATTTATAAACAGAAATTTCATCTTTACAACTGCAGAAAGTTTAAGAGAGAAACATAGACATGACTCAGGGTAGTATTTCTTTTGTTGGCTTCAGGAGGGTGAGACTCAGAGAGAGAATAACATAACTAAGATCATCAAGCTGCCAGTGTCCACTCCATGGGAAACTTCTAGAAAGTCCCAGTGGGTCCCAGATCCAATATTTATGCTATTTTTCTTATGCTTTTTTAGCCAAGCTACTTTGGGGTAGGTTTTTTTTTTTTTTTTTTTTTTCTGGCTTGTTTTTGTTTAGTATGCAAAGGTCTTATTCTCTCCAGAAAATTCAAAGTTAAGGTATTGTCTCTGAGAAAGTTTTCAAAGTCAAATTAAAATAAATGATGAAAAATAAAGAACATCTAGATCTAAACATTTCCATTATTCCTAGGAACTAAATTTCCTAGGGCTCTCAAAAGTATGTTTGATTGTGACCGTTGAAATTGGATTATGAGTGTTGTTTACCTTCCTACCAACACTTAAAATAGAAGGACAAGTGGCCAGGCCCCAAACCTGACAATTATGTTCCTGAAATCCCAATAACTTTAGTTACAGCCTACCCTGGTATAAAGGGCCCTGAAACTCTACCCATACGTCAAAGCTCAGCATCCATCATGAAGCCTGTGTGATGCTTCTTGGTTGCCCCTCTTTTCACTTTATATGCAATGATCTTCTATCTGGAGACACTAAAGACTTCTTTTCTATTATCTTATTACTAAAACATATACATATGAATATATGTAATTTGTTCTTTGTCATTTTAATCTGCTTTTCTCATTTCTGTAGCCCAAATCTATGAAAAAGAAGAGAAAAGTTTTATTTAAGCTTACACTTTCAGAGACTCAGTCTATATTGTTAGCCCACTCCAAGGCAAAATACTGTGAGAGCAGGGCACAGCAGAGGGCTCTGCCCTTACATCATGGTGGCAGGAGGCAGAGAGAGCAAGAGGAGAAGACTAGAAACATACAGAGTCCCCAGGGTCATGTCCAGCGACTCACTCCTCCATCCATTCCCCACCTCAGAACCTTGCTCCACTGGAGACCATACTTTCAACACCTGTGATTTGGGGAACACTCCAGACCCAAAACACAATGTTTATTCATATTCCATCAACAATTTATAATCATCTTTGTTTCCCCATCTGTACAAGAGGCAGTTCCCCTTTGCCATGAGTTTCTCATTTAATATGTGGCAATTAATTGCCCACACAGAATTAAAGGCCAGTGGATGGAGAACAGGACCACAGACCAAAGAAATGGAATATATACAAACTACACTCAGCCCAGCAAAAAAAAAATAGTCTTATGTAATTCACTGCAGTTCCCAAGTAGAGGCAGTTTTGCACCCTAGCCCCCATGGGATTTTTAGCAATGTCTGAAGATATTTTTTATTATCACAACGTGAGAGTAGGAGATTCTAATATCTAGTAGATAGATAAAATGGATGCTAGGACAACTCCCTAGAATAAAGAACTATCTGGCCAAAAATGTCTACTAGGCCAAAGTTAGAAAACCCTCTCTTAAGGCATTGTTCTAAGTATTATTTAGGCACATTAATTCTTTAAATATTAGGCTACCTTAATTTCACCAATGAGCTAAAGAAATCACAGAAAGATCACATCGATTGTAAAAGGACATACGGCTCCTAAGTGGCAGAACCAGATTTAAAGTAGAGACACTTGGACCCTAGCAGCTCTGTATCTCCCATCTCCTACTCTCCTGCAAAAGCATACCCATTTTTGAAGGTCTAAATTATAAAAAAAAAAAAAGTTTCAGCACTTTATAGGACCATCTCCTTTGATTACAGTAGCAGCCATGTACTTTAAGTAATATCCATATTTCATTAGCTGTCACTCATTGTATGGAGTTTTCCCTAATTCCCTTGCCACCTATGCAGTTCGAAGTAATTGTTCTGGCCTTCAAACTCCCAGAGCTGTTGTATCTTACCTAGAGTCTAAAACCAAGAGTTCTCCACAGGCTTTTCAAAGAACACCAGCTCTGCCAAGGATTAAATGATGTTGTGTAAAAAAAAAAAAGAAAAAAAAAGATTGTGCGCTCAAATAATATGTGGAAATATTAGGTTTAACAATATTAAATTTCTGTTTAATTTTGGACTCATGAACTGATATAATTGATGAATTTCTGAGAGGGGAGATACTTTATACAGAATACTCTAAATTAATTTGAGCAAAAAGCTGTTTACTTATTAGTTTGAGAAATACTAATATCATTATGAACAACAATAACAAAGTATTTTGTTTTGTTATAATTACCTTTTCTCAGCCATTGAATGATAATCCCTGTACCCTGTTTCCAAGCCAGTGGGAAAATGTTTATTGAAATTAGAATGATTTAAATAATTCAAGTGAGGACTAGATCTGAAAAATCCCTGAGCATACAAATTCAGTTAAGTAACCTAAGACTTGCAAACATAAATATAGCTTAACTTCAGCTATTTCTAATAAATGTCTAAATAAATGAAAAACAGAATGCAAGATCAACCAATCAGAATGAGGTAACAAATTTACATAACTAGGTTTTTCTACCAGATAGACCTGATTAGGAGCAAAGACTTGTTACTTAGACAAGAAGGTAGCACTTTGGGAAGTTGAGTAATGGCTTCTCTATAATAAAGACAAAACAAGAAATAACGTTTGGGGAAGTAACCATACCTATACATATTATTCATAAAAGAAGATGCCTTGACTCATAAGAAATTCTTCAAGTTTCAGTGCTCAGGTTTAATGCAAGTCAGTACTGCTGATTGCATTTTTTAAAATAAACATAAAAGGAGCCATGGGTGGTGATGCAGGTTTGTAATCCCAGTATGTAGGAGGCTGAGA
Source organism: Muscardinus avellanarius (assembly GCF_963383645.1). NCBI lineage: Eukaryota > Metazoa > Chordata > Mammalia > Rodentia > Gliridae > Muscardinus > Muscardinus avellanarius. The sequence continues at coordinate 27,971,816 of NC_137801.1, read as the reverse complement.
CAGGAGGATAGTGGTTTCCTGACAGCCTCAGCTACTTAGTGAGGCCCTTCACAACTCGGTGAGATCCTGTTTCAAAATAAAGAATAAAAAAATAGGACTGCAGGTATAGCTTGGAGGTAGGATGTTCCTGGGTTCCATCCCCAGTACCACAATTGATAGGCATCTGTACTAGTCCATCTTTCATCGCTATTATGAAAAACAGGCTAATGTTACAAAGTAAAAAAGCTCATTTTGGCTCCTAGTCCTGAAAGCTCAAAGTGGCACAGGGCATAATATGGCAAGAGACAGGGAGTATATATCTACATCTGTATCTGTGTGATACCTCTCCCTTTTCTAATAAAACCACCAGGATTTAATTATATGGGCTTTCCTCTAATGACCTTATCTAATTGAAATCACCACCCAAATGCCCCACTACTAAACAAGACAGTCAGATTAGGTTTCCATTCTCTTAATAGCTCACAATGGTTATTAAATTTTAAGACAAGAAGCCTTGAAAGACAATAAAATTATATCCAAACCATAGCAGCATTTTACAATTAATGAATAATAAATAGAAATTTAAAAATAAAAATCAAAGAAAAGACCCAAAAAGCTCAACCAGAAAACTTATAGAACTGATCAACAAATTCAGCTATCTGGATACAAAATCAATCTTAAAAAATTAGAAGTTTTCCTGAATTTCAACCATAAATCCACTGAAAAAGAAGCCTAGAAAAAAACTTTCACTCAGTATATCCCACAAAAACAAAAGAATACTTAGAAATCAACCTAACCAAAAAGGTAAAAGACCTCATCAGAAAAAAATAATAAAACATTGAAAAAAAGAAACTGAAGACCTTAGAAGATGGAAAGATCTTCCATGTTCTTGACGGGCAAAATAAATATCATCAAAATGGCCATTCTTCCAAAACTGATCTACAGATTCCATGCAATACCCATTAAATTACCAAGCTCGTTCTTCACAGACATAGAAAAATAAGTCCTTAATCTCATTTAGAACAACAAAAAAACCAGAATAGCCAAGGTAGTTCTTGGCAACAAGAGCCATGCAGGAGGCATCACAATACCTGACTTCAAACTATACTACAAAGCCATTGTAATAAAAACAGCATGGTGCTAACACAAAAAACAGACACATAGACCAATGGAGCATAATAGAAAACTCAGAAACAAATCCACACATTTAAAACCAATTGACTTTTGACAAAGGGGCCAAAGATGTACACTGGAAAAAAGATAGCCCCTCCAGCAAATGGTGTTGGCAAAACTGGTTAACCATATGCAGAAAAATGAAAGAAAAAAAAAAAACCACTTTCTCTCCGTGCACAAGAGTCAATTTGAAATGAATCAAAGACTTGGAAATCAGACCAGAGACCTTGAGGCTCCTTGAAAAGGGCATAGGTCCAACACTTTAACACATAGACACAGGTAAAAACTTTCTCAACAAGACCCCAATGGCACAAAAAATAAAAGGAGGATCAATATGTGGGATTGCATTAACTGAAGAGCTTCTGTACAGCAAAAGAAAGTATCAAGAACCTCAAAAGACAGTTAACAGAATGGGAGGAAAATTTTGCCAACTATTCCTCTAATAGAAGACTAATATCTAGAACATATAGTTTGGCAATTGTAAATTGTACGGCTATGAACATAGGTATGCATGCATTAGTTTGGTAGTGTGGTTTTCATTCTTTTGAGTAGATATCCAAAAGTGGTATTGCTATATCCTATGACAGGTTCATTTTAATTCTTCAGAGGATCCTCCATACTGTTTTCCAAAGTAGTTACACTAATTTGCAATCTCACCAACAATATATTAGACTTCTGACTTCTCCACATCCTCACCAGCATTTGTTGTTGTTTGTGTTTTTAATGAGTGTCACTCCATTTGGAGTTAGGTGAAATCTCAGGGTAATTTTTTTGATTTGCATCTCTCTGATTGTTAATGATGTTGAGCATTTTTTCATATATTTATTGTATAATTTGAATTTCTTCTTTTGTGGAGTGTCTATATAATTCACTTGCCCATTTTTGATTGGGTTATTTGTTTTCTTAGTGCTGAGTTTTTTTAGTTCTCTGTATATTTTAGATATTAGTCTTCTATGGGAGAAATAGTTGACAAAATTTTTCTCCTATTCTGTCAGCTCTCTGTTGAGATACTTGATAGTTTGCTTTACAGAAGATCTGCAGTTTAATGCAATTTCACATATTGATCTGCCTTTTAGTTTCTTGTGCCTTTGAGGTTTTGTTGAGAAAGTTTTAACCTGTGCCTATGTGGTTAAGTGTTGGATCCATGACCTCTTCTTCAAGAAGCTGCAAGTTTTCTGGTCTAATTTCCAAGTCTTTGATCCATCTTGAATTAACTCTTGTGCAGGTTGAGAAAGTTGGGGTTTATTTCCATTTTTCTACATATAGTTAACCAGTTTTGCCAATACCATTTGTCAAAGAGGCTATCTTTTTTCCAGTGTATGTTTTTGGTTCCTTTGTGAAAAAGCAATTAGCTTTAAGCATGCAGATTTGTTTCTGAGTTTTCTACTCTGCTCTATATAGAATATACAGAGAACTCAAGAAACGCAATGCTAGGAAAACAACCCAATCAGAAATGAGTAAGTGAAATAACAGACATTCCACGAAAGTAGAAATTTAAATAACCAATAAATGTATAAAAATGCTCAACATCATTACCAACCAGAGAGAGGCAAATAAAAACTATCATGAGATTTTACCTAACTTTAAATAGAGCGGCAATCATTAAAAACACAAACAACAACAAATTCTGTTGAGAATGTGGGGAAGTGGTAACTCTACTATAGTGTTGGTGGGATTGCAAATTAGTGCAACTACTTTGAAAAACAGTATGGAGGATCCTCAAAAGAATGGAAATGAACTTGTCATATGATCCAGCAATACCACTGCTGGGTATCTACCCAAAAGAAAGGAAACCAAACTACCAAACTAATGCATGCCTATCCATGTTCACAGCTGCACAATTCACCATTGCCAAACTATAGAACTAACCAAGATGTCCATCAACAGATGAATGGATTACAAAACTGTGGGGTATGCACACAATGGAATTTTACTCTGCCACAAAGAAGAACAAAATATGTCATTTGTGGGGAAATGGATGGAAGTGAGAACATTATGCTAAGTGAAAGTAGTCAATTGCAAAAAGTAAAAAGAAAATCAGATGCTCTCCCTAATATTTGGAAGCTAGTGGGGGAAAGGGTCATGGGAGAAACCCCAGATGAAGAAGGAGAATGATAAATGAGCAAATAAGGCAGCCTAACTGAGGAAGACTGAAGGAGGGAAGAGGGAAATTTCTTAATGTACATGATGTACATTCACAAGCATATCCAAGTTAATTACTAAGCCAAAAATGAGAAGGAGGGAGGAGGGGAAAATGGGGTGGAAATTGAGGAAGGGCTAATTGAGTAATGTGTGCATGTATGCCTCTACCATCGTGTACTCCATTAAGATGTAGCACTAAAATGCATTAATAAATAAATTTAAAAATAAAAGATAATTATCAGCTCCTCAACCAAATAAAGCTTTGTAATTATAAAACTATTTTGGAAGAATCCCCACCTTTAATGTACACTAAAAGATGCCCACTTAAAGCTTAGTCTATGGATCCAGTTGGTTACCAGAAACATGTGTGAAATTTTTAACCTAACTCTAAACAGGACATCTGTTAAGCACAGCCTTAGGTAATAAAAAAATCCAATAAATGATCATCAGCTCCTCTATCAGATAAACCTTTGTAATTATAAAACTATTTTGGATGAATCTCCACCTTTAAATTATGGTACCCAGAAACTTAGCTACTATTAATTGAAAAACTAAATAAGCCATCATTGGCAATGGTGCTCTCCCAGTACATCCAAAATGCGTCTATGCTTAGGATCTTGTTTGGCCATCTACCCAATTAGTAGATCTTTCCAGATCTCATCAGTAATTGCAAATGTTACCTCTTAGATGAAAGAAAGATCTGCCAGTTGTTACATTTACAAGTGTATCCATGGAGATGTCTCACTGCCAAGAAGAGAGTCTGAATGTGAAGAAATTTCATTATGCACACATTTCCTTTTAAAAATTAAATGATAAAAACCATCTCTCCTAACTACAGTCTTTAGTGTCTACCTGGAATTAATTCAGTTGCTGTTGTTGCTATTCTAATGGAATTACCTTTTATTTCCCAATAAAACTTGAGTAAAATTTGCTAGCAGAAGTTTTAGTTTATGGCACTCAGCCAAAGTATTTGTCAACAGGGTTTTATTTCTTAGATGTGTTTAGAAGCTTTGAAAAAGTTTCATTTTTCACTTGAAACTCTCCAGAGAATGTCTGAAGGCATATAAGTATCAGATAGTCTCTATTCCAAAATTCATTTTATATTAAACTTTAAATTCCCAGGACTCCTTTGGGTACTAGAATATGCAAATATATGAGTATAACACTGCATGAATACATGGTTAAAGATTTCATTACTGAAAGAGAATGCCAGCTTAAATGAAAGGAAATGTGTTCTTTTTCTTAGGAAAAGGATAAGGAAGACCAGAAACATGGAGATTTACTGGAGTCTGACAATGATAATAATATGGTACAATTTATCTAATTAAAATTCTAGTTCTGGTGAGTCTCTCTGTGCCATTTCATGCTTTGTTAACTTACTACCTCAATTTCTGCAGTGCAGAAGAGCATCCAGTTCTTTTTAGCCAGACACCAACACATTCGTTCTAATAGGAGAGAGTATTTGGTCCACTGCAGTGCACCAACCTGAAGGTGCTACTTCCAAGCTGTATGACCTTGGTTCTTCAACCTCTCAAAACTTCATATCCTTAGGAAATGGCTCACACCCGTGTAACATAGGATTGCTATGCTTACAAGCCCAGCGCAGCCTTTATACCTGATAGACATCTACTCAGTACATGTTCTTGATTTTTCTTGCCTCTCTGCCTCAACCTGAGTCAGAAAGAGAAATTTATGGCATTGCCTAAACATTTTCTGAGCTTCACTCAAATCTTCTACCTTATCAATAACAATTGTTATCAGCTTTACTGGAAAAAAAACATCACATTTCACCTACATAAGGCAAAAATCATCTAGCAACTTATTTCTTAAGCTCAAGATTTTGCTGAGGGTGATAGCAGAAGCTTGTAATTCTAGTATCTGGGAGGCTGATATAGGATGATCCCAGTTTTTAAGACAGACTCAGCAAGTAGCAAGACTCTCAGCACCCTAGTGAGACCTTGTTTGAAAACAAAAAAATTACATAGGGCTGTGAGTATGGCTGGGGGCATAATGGGTAGAATGGCCTTGGGTTCAAGTCACAGTACCACCAAAATTAATAAATAAGCTCAGGATTCTGTGGCTGATTGTATAGAAACAAGCTTTGAATTTACAGGCAAGAAAATATATGGAATTTTTAGAGGGAAATTTCTCTACCAGAAAATAGAAAGGATCTCCAGTTTTGCTTTCATTACAAAGTAGCTCAGTCAATTTTGCTTTGGAGACATAATTTCCTACCTAAAAAAATATAACTGAGAGCCTTTCTCAGTTAATTCATATAATTTTATAAGGATGCAATGAAATATGAAAATCTAGAAATCTATACAACTACAGGATAGTGACAGTAATAGAACTGCAGAAATCTTCCAGCTCCTCTGAGAAATTCTGTTTTATCAGCAAACAAGTAAAGAAATGATATTTCCTAAGTGAATCAGTGGTGACCCTAAGGTTTTCCCATAGTGAAACTCAAGATGTCAATTGGGCAGTAAGAAGGTAGGCAATGGATCTTTGTCCAATGGCTACAAGAAAAAGAATGAAGGTCTGTGCACAAATGCATATAATACGACATAGCAGGTCATAGCATGAAATAATCTAAACACTCAGCATGTTTAAGAATACAGTACATTAACAAACATATCAAAGTCAATAACTAAGCCAAACATGAGAAGGGAGTGGGAGGGAATAGGAATGGGATTAGGTAAGGGCGAATTGGGTGATGTGTATATGTTTGCCTCTACCATCTTGTACTCCATCAAGATGTATGACTACAATGCACCAATAGAAAATTTTAAAAAAGAACATAGAAAATCATCTTGGAAAACAAAATTCAATGGAGTTGAACTTGTCCCTGATTAGGAGCAGAGATCTGTTGTCTCACCAACCAGGCAACTTTTTGTAAAGTTGTATAATGGCTTATCTATAATCAGGACATGGTCCACCTGGGGAATGTGGCTGGGAAAGGGAGGGTGTAGAGTGAATGAATAGGGTGTAGATACCACAAGCAATTGCACTGTGATCATTCTCAGTAAATTGGCAGCAGCAGATCTCTGGACTCTCATTATCTGGGAGGAAGGGCCTTTCCCTTCCTCTACTGAAATTTTAAACAAACTTTTGGAGCCTTTCAAGTGACCTCTAATAAATAAGCGTTGCCACTTGCTGGTGATAGTCTACCAAGCCCGTGCTCTAGGCTGCTATTGGATTTCCACTGTGGATGGTGATCACAGCTATGACTTAAACATAACATTTTTCAAAAGTGTGAATATTTGAGAGGTTACCAATTTGGAAAAAAAATGGATGTTTCCTCTATTTAAACATTTGACTAATTTTCCATAAATATATGTTTCTATCTCTTGTTCTAATTCAAAATATGATACCCAAAAAATTTATCAAGCACCTATTTCCTGTCCACTGTTTTTCCTGCTTAATTAAAGTATAAATTAAAATTGTATATATTTCAGGTATACAATGTGACTATTTTATATACATATGTAATAAAATGATTAGCACAATCAAGCTTCTTAGTGCATTCATCACCTCATAGATATTGTGTGTATGTGTGTGTTGAAAACAGTTTTCACCAACTCTTTTGGTAAATTTTAAATATATAATATAGTACACAATGGAATTTTAATCAGCCATCAAAAAAACTCAATTACATCATTTTCAAGGAAATGGATGGAACTGGAGGAGATTATGCTAAGTGAGATTAGTCAGTCACAAGAAATAAAAAATCAGATACTTTCCCTAATATGTGAAAGATAAGGAGAAATGGGTCATAGGAGGAAGTCTAGATGAATAAGGAGATCCTATAGAGCAGCAAACAAGACAACCTAAATGAGGGGATGGGAGGGGGGAAGAGGAAAATCTCTAAAACACACAATGTACTTAAACATATAGAAGTCAATCACTAAGCCAAGCAAGGGAAGGAGGGATGGGGAGGGAATGGGGTGGGAATTAGGTAGGGGTTAAATTGGTGATGTGTACATGTATGTACACACAAGTTTTTTACCCCAATATGATGTATGAATATAATGCACCAATAAAAAATTTAAAAAATATATAGTATTGGTAGGTATGGTCAACATGCTATACTTAAAGAAATAAAGCCGGGATTCATCCAGAATCACCTTTACTAAAATTTTGTCATGCTCTGTGAAGCAATACTCTATGAAGGGTCAACATGCTGGAAGAAAAGGTCTTTGAAAACTAGGAGTGCATGAAAACAGACCTAGAATCATCTTAATCTTCCAATGCTAGCAGAGAGTTTGTTTTCAAGATAAAGTTAAACCTTTTAACTATTTCCCATTATAAAGGCTCTGATGTTCTACAAAATTTTGTCCAAACATGAGAGGAGGCAAAGAAAAGCACAGAATTAAGAATAAGATGCCTTGCTCTGCCTGTAGCTGGCATGTATCATTGGATAAGTCACTTCTTTATTTTGCCTCTGTTACCTAGCTGTAAAATGAAATGTTGATTTAAAATCTCTACTGTATCATCCTCCTCTCGGTTTCTATTATATTCCTACTACAAAATCAACTCCATGTTAGATGAAACAATTCTTTTAAGCTGGGCGTGGTGGTGCATGCTTGTAATTCCTGCATTTGGGAGACTGAGACAGGATGATCATGGTTCACAGACAGCATCAGCTAATTTGTGAGGTCCTTTGCAACTCAGTGAGATCCTGTCTCAAAATAAAGAATATAGCTGGGCGTGGTGGTGCACACTTATAATCCCCGTGCTTGGGAGGCAGAGACAGGAGGATTGTGCAGGTTTGAAGCCAGCTGTGCTGGCTTAAGAGACCCTGTTTCCACATAATAAAGTATTTTAAAAAAAATAGGTCTGGGAATGTAGCCCGTGGGAATGTAGCCCGGAGGTAGAAGGGCTTCCAGGAACCCCAGTACCACCAAAAACAAAACAAAACAAAACAAAAAAATAAAAAATAAATAAAGAATATAAAATAGGGCTGGGGGGTTAGCTCAGAGGTAGAATGTCCTTGGGTTCAATCCTCCATACCACAAAAAAATGCTACCTTTTTCTTTACTTTCTACATAAAATAATTATTTACTTACTTGGTAATATTTTATAGGCTGATAAGCACTGATGAGTCTATCCCCAGCACACAAGCTAGCACTCTAACAATAATAAAAAAAAATTTCATCTTTTCCCATCAAACCAGAAGGCATACTTTTGGAATCATCACCATCAAATATTTCATAAAACCTAAGGGCTTCCCATGGGAGTGGTAGGATGCATGTATCATTCTTAGCAATCTCTTTTTAACAAACATTGCCCAAAAATCTTAGGCTGGAACCACCTAGCTAACAATAATGAATAATGTGTTTTGTGATCCGGAGCATATCATTTCATCTGTTCAGACTCAGCTCACTCTACGTGGAAAATATTTGAATAGATTTTATGTTGTCCAAGTATTCTGTAAATCTATATTTAAACAACCAATGGAGATGAATGACTATAATTTTTAGTCGAAAGAAAGTATATCTATGCCTTCATCCTACCCTTGCTTTGCCTTCACGTCTTCTAACCTTACCTTGCAATGATAGCTGATATGCTAAGTTAAAAACACAACTTGCAGCACTTATTGTGGTGCCTGACATTTATGAGGTGTTTGGTGTGTTTAGGTTGAATATATGAATAGAAGGAAAATACAGCTCAGCAATGGAAATCCTCAACTATCATTATGATAATCTCAAGAACATTCTGCAAACTCTAAAACTAGAAACTTCTCAATCTGAAGTTACAAGCTTAACCAGTATCCTGAGATATTCAGTTTCTCATGTATGTATTGCTTTAGGATCATTTACTACTGGGACACAATCCCCATTAGAGGATCTGTTTTGATCCTAAATTCTTTGACTCCTTCCAATCCAAGCAGAATAGTAGAAATCTCACATAAGTCAGGTAATAAGGGGAATTAATAAAATGTATGTTTAGAAAATTGTGCTATGATACTTGGAGTGCTATTGTAAGGAGAAAATGCACCAATAAAATATATTTCAAAATTATTTTTTAAAAAAGAAAGAATAACCCTGAGCCCATAGCATTAACCTCAGATTTTGTTTCCTAGTTTAAAATAATTTAACCCATTTCTGTTCTCAGTTTTTCAAGTACAAAATGGCACAATTAAATTTTATCCCTTATATATATTTCATGGGTATTGATGAGTTATTTTTTATTTTTAAGATGGGGGATTATCAGAGGGCCTAGTGCAGAAACAGAAATAATAGAGATATGGCAGAAAGTGGAACCACAAGAAGAAAAAATGATCCTGGTTCCATTGGCATTATCTTTCCTTCTTCTGAGAGATTTTATAGGCTAAAATTTTGGACAAATAAAGGCAGTTAGAGCAGAACCATGGAGGCTTGTGTGGCAAAGAAAGAAGAAAGCTGACATGCTATCTATGAAACCTTCATTATCAGAATTATTGGTAATAGTAAAACTCTGACTTCTATCTACCATTTGCACCGTAACACACATGTATAGCTCTATCTAAAACCTTTAATGGTTAATTCATTCAAAATGTCCATGGATACATTTTCTATGATTTAAATACCAAATCTGAAAGACAAATCTTTAAGAAATGGTCAGTATATTTTTAGAGGAAGTAGGTAAGAAAAATACAAAATTGTTGAAAGAGTTTGGTAACAAATGGACAGCCTTTGAGCTGCACTCAAAGCATGCTGGGTTGGAGGGAAGGTGGAGGAGAAGAGAGGATGTACTAAAAGCTGATAAATAAGGTGTCCATGGAGGGCCTTGTTATCTTTTGCAGAATTCCACCTTAACCAGAGACAGCAGTTAAATGTGCAACAAAAGTGGCCCTGCTCTCAAGAAGGTTTCCATGGGGGAAAGATAATATTATAGCAAGGGCAAGGACAGCTTGCCACAGTGAAGGAAAGAGATGACCTCCATCACTGGACATACTGGAAGAACAGCAATGAGGATTCTAATCTCCAAGAAATAGTAGTATGGGAGAAGCCAAGAAACCAGACTACATTTAATTTCCACCTAGACTAAGAATAATTCTTTTCCTCAAAATGAGGCTTGAAGAGGCCAGGCGTGGTGGCGCACGCTTGTAATCCCTATGGTTGGGAGGTGGAGACAGGAGGATCGCGCAGGTTCGAAGCCAGCCATGCTGACTTAAGAGATCCTGTTTCCAAATTTTAAAAAAAAAGTATAAAAATAGGTCTGGGAGTGTATCCCGGAAGTAGAAGGGTTTCCAGGAACCCCAGTACCACCAAAAAGAAAAAATGTGGCTGGAAGAGAAAATTCTTTAATTTTATATGTAAATGGCTTATATTAAACAGAGATAAATGTTTACTATAACTTGCATTTGAATTTCAATATTGGAGAACCCTTGAAGACAATAATATTGAAGAAACATCTTGCCTATGATATACTAGCCTCACAACTATAGGGCTTACAGACATTTTCCTTTAAGAGTACTTAATTTTAGAAATAGAAGAAATAGCGGAGTGTTAAGCAACATTTCATGGCATTAAGTACAAAAGCCTGGCGCCATTTGTTGGAGAAAAATTTCAGCTCCCCAGGCCTCAATAAGGACAGGACATCCTGTATTCCCTGAAGATAACCTCTTCATGAAGAATGAGTACTTGCCACAAAGAGCTAGAGTTTTCCCCAAAGACTTCAGATGATGGAAGACTAATAAAGGGTATTTACAAAAGGCAAATATTGAAGTTGACCTCTCTTGCCACTCCCTTCACCAGCAAGGCTACATTTATTATAGCTCTCAAATGCACCACACACAAGATTTTAAGCACCATCGCCTGCTTATAGGCTGCCACTTATACATAACAAAGTCTTGGATCACTTGATAGACTCCAAAATCAGCTGGTGATTCATCAAATATTTTTAAAATGAAAATAGATAAGAAAAATAGATTTAAAACCTCCAGTCTTTTTATGGCAAGAAGAGCTCCATTGCTCTGGCAAAATGCAAAGACTGCTCTTTGGTCCTTTTTCTTCAGCCACCAGACAGGTACTAGAGCAAGCATGAAGATCAATCTACAACATCCAATGAAGTTAAAGAACTTGTTTCTTTTCAGGAAGGATTTGGCATGTCCAGCAGTGCCTCTATGGTGAGTAAACTGTATACTAAGATGCAATTATATATAGGAATCTGGACCTGAAAGGTCAAGATGCAACCGTGTATTCTATCGTGCATCTGTAGTCAGCACCAGCAAAGCAAACAGGGAGTTCTATTTACCAGACTAAAGCCACAGGGCACAAGGCAACACAGCATGCCCAGATAACAGCAGATTTCCAGAGGACAGCCCTGTAATGGAATTCCTAGTGGGGCAATCAAAGAGGTGGAACCATCAACCAAGCATGACTGCACATAACAAATCCATCAAGACCTATGATATCCTGGCAAGACAAATAGCAAGAGGCACATAGACTTAAATGGTATTTGAGAAAATTTACTATCCCCTAGCCTCCGGCAGGGCTGAGAAACAATGCCATTCAAATTCTCATCTATTCCAACAACACAATCAAAATACTCTTTCTCAGCCACTTGAATTTACTGCCCAATATTTATTTATTTTAACTGCATCTATGGATGGCTATATAAATAAAAATATATGCATTCTTGTATATCTCAGATGCCACATCAAACAAAATCAGCTTCACAGAATTTTTAATCTATCTTTGACCATATATTTAGGCAACAAGATTTTAAATATAGGTTATGGGGCAAGCTGGAAATTTGCTTTGGGGTCCTCTAGGAGGCTGACAAGCAGTTATTTGCCAGAGAAGCTGAAACAGAGGTGAAATAAGAGGCCCTTAAGACTGCCAAAGGGAGTAATGAGCCATAAGTATGAAGATGCATTAATATGCCAAGGACAGAGAAAACAATCAGTAGTTTTAAATATGAGTCCCAGATGGAGCATCACAAAGGCAGGCATAGTTTGCAATATAGCTGCTTCTCACCTGGGTAACTCTAGGTAGAACCACTCAGGTTAAGTAGCATTACTACTTATTTAGTTTAATGGTCATGAACACTTTTTTTTTTCTTCAGCATTTTTTGAACTCATTGATGTGCAGCTGAGCTTGCTCCCAACTCAAGCTAAAGTAGGGAAATGCCAGCCCCTCCTCATACTAGTGAAAAGGCCTTCAAGAACACAGTCCAAAAGTTTGTTCCCTACAGTAACAAAGCCTGAGAGCCTGGTGTCTGACTCCTGCTTACAAGTGTAGCTGTCTAGACACAAGCCAACCTGTCAAGATGACAAGTCACGGGAATGGTAGCTCAGATAAGTTCAGGCTCACCTCCCAGGGCTTATTGGCACAAAAGGTACAAAAGTTTCCAATGGGCCAGGAAGGAAAAAGAGCTCAAATTCTACATCTTATTTGAGATAAACAGGCTTGAAAATATTGAAGAGCTGTAGGCAAAGCCATATTCTTCTAAGCTGTGGAAGGACTGACTCAGCCCAAATAAATATTTGCTATTATCAAAGGAACCACAAGTGAGATATCCTCAGAAATGTGAAAGCAGAAAGAGGGAGGACAACTTCCAAAGGCTACTTACGTGTCCTGTGAGAGGAAGTGTCAGCCTTAAACAACTGCCCAGTCAAGAGGGCAAAGCTGGTACTCAATAAAGCCAATTGCAATAGCTCAGTGGAGGCCATTGAGGGACTACATGGATTCTCTTGCTTAGAAGCGAGAGAACGGTGCAAAGATACAGAGAAAATAAAAATACAGTTGCTTGATGATTTCTACTTCAAGCAGCATGCTTGTGAAATATGGCAAATGTACTATGCATACACTTATCTAAGCAGCAATGGAACGGAACATTGACGTCAACACACAGAATATGGCCAGATATGGTGACTCAAAAGAAGACAACAAACTTTATAAACACTTTGTGTATGAGAATCGCACTGCTTGAGGACTTAGGAAAGTCACTCGCTGTCTAGTGAATCATATTTCCAGACCCTGACCTTGTGTTGCTCTGCCTGAGAACTTGAATCCGCATGACTTCCTGGCAGATCTCAGTTCTCAGCACCTCCAAGTGCACATCTTTTGGCACAGCCAAGCAACCACTTGTAATCACACTTATTCCTTTTGTTCTGTTTCCCATTCTGCCACATACAAAGACATATTTATTGTTCAAAGAGTCCTCGGGATCAGGGAAGATATAGCCATTTATTTGTTGGGCCTTAGGGTTACTTGTTTTCATGGCTGCTCTTTTTCTAATCATAGTGGGGTTGAGTGGTTCTCAAAACTGGCTGTATATCATAGCTAGCCAAGGAGATTTTAAAACAATAACACTCTGAGGCACCACTCCATAATAATTTAACCAGAATACCAGGAGTTTGGTGCTGGGCAGGTGGCTTTTTAAATTTTTTGGAGGGGTATAAGCTCCTTAAATAATAATGTACAGCAAGTCTGAATCTATACTGGATGAGTTACTACACAGCTAATCAATTTCTTAATTTAGAAAAATTAATAGGCTTCTAAGACAGCCCCTCTGAGAAATAATGATTAAAAATGTTAGCTGATCATACAAGTTTTTAGTATTTTATAGCAGGTGAGAGTGGAATTAGATATGGCTATGGACCAAGTTTTAGGTTTGGAGAAACAAAAAATAAATCAAAGGAGAGAGAAATGAGTGTGCCAGAGCCATGGTTCACCATGCTGACTATACAGTGCCATCACTGGGCATCTAACATATACCCGTAACAGGGCTGCAACCCTAGAAAATTAGGAGACAATCTGTTTGGGTGAGGCTTGGGCACTATGTAATTTTTAAATCCTCTCTGGTTGCCTCTAAGGTACAGCCAGGATTGAGAATCAAAATCACTGCCCTGAAGGGCAAATATGGTTCGTGTTGCCTGACACCAGGATGTTAACTCAATCAAATTTGTCTATAAAGGTGGTTACTTAAAAATTAGAGAATAGGGACATTATGTCTATGAAAATATTAGTTTCAGGAATTTGGCATTTAAACCTAGATATCCTGCTATAGTTGGTTTGCCCACAGGATGTCTAAGTTGTCCATAGAACAATCTTGTTCATAGTTCAGTGAATTTATGGAGAAGAAACAAGGATACTTTGTATTAGCCAGGGTTCTTCAGAAAAATAGAGCCAATAGGATATGTAGAGATAAACATATAGGAGATATGGGAAATGACTAGCACAAATATAGAGGCTATGAAGTTCCATGATCTGTGGTCCACAAACAGGAGAACTAGGAAAGCCAGTGCTAAAATTCAGTCTGATTCCAAAGGCTTTAGAACCAGCAGAGATGATAGTGAAACTTCTACCCTGAGGGCAAAGGCCTAAAAATTGGCGAGGTGGAAGGAGACTGGTAAAAGTAAAAAACCTGAGGACCTGAGCCTGGTTAAAAAACCTGAGGACCAGGAATTTGAATATCCAAGAGCAGGAGAAGAAGAATGTTCCAGCTGAGAGAGACAGACTATAAATTCACTCTTCCTCTGCCATCGTTTTCTAACCAGGCCTTCTGTGGATTGAACAATATCCACCCACAGTGGTGGGGACAGGCGTTCTTTACCCAGTCTACTAATTCAAATGATAGTTTCTTCCATAAACACAGGTATACCCAGAAATACAATTTTGCCAGATATATGATTACACATTATTCCGGTCAAGTTAACACATAAAATTCATAAACACCTCTATATATTTCTAAATAGACAAATGTTCCGTGGTAAAAGGTGAGGCATCATAGGATACTCTCTACATAATAATTTTCTCTGCTTTCATGGATTCTTCTTTGGAAATACTGACTCTTTTGAGCATCTTCATAGCCCAGCCTGAGTGCACCTGTTCATCTCTTGACTAGGTTTAGCCATGTGACTTACTTTGGCCAATGGAACCTTAGCAGATAGACATAAAAGAAGTCTTCACAAGGTGCTGGAGAATATGAGATTGCTCTGCCATCTATTTGAGAATGTCATGCCTTGATTATCTTACTCATCCAAGGAGGATGAGTGGTACATTGAGCAGAGTTGGCTCTGCCATCCCACAGACCTGCAGAGAAGTGGGGCATCTCAATTCCTACAGCCCAAGGCAGCACCACCTAGTGAAGCCCATCCTAGAGCAGGTGAGTCGCCCATCTACAGGTAGATCATCTGGGTAAATGCTTATATTTTCTGCTGCTGTAGTTTTTTGTTTGGTTGTCATTGAGCCATATTGTGGCCCATGTTAACTGATAGACTTGTTTTTCACATTTTTAAAAATCTGGAATATGTTTCTCTCCTTGACATTTTTCCCAAGCTAACTCTTCCAATGAAATAAAATTAAAATATCAAGAAAACAGTTCAAATAATACTATGGCAATATGTGAAAGCATTACTACCCACTACACTAACATGTGTGGGGAGGGAAGAGGGGGAGCAGAGTAAGATGTAGAAGGAAATACCCCAGAAGCTGTGTGCATATCTATTTTTATCACATCAAGCCTCATTAATATGTATAATTTCAATGCATTAATTAAAATAATATAAAAATGTAAATAAATAAAAATGAAGTAAAATAGATCTACACTCTCATGTTTATTCATAATGCCCAAGGTTTGATATCAACCTAAGTGTCCACCAATGGAGGAGTGGATCCATTGTATAACTGGGGATTGGACTCAGGGCATTCTGCTTCTGAACTATACCTCCAGTTCTATTTTATTTTGTTAGTTTTTTGAAACATGATCTCACAAGGTTTTGAGGGTTTCATTAAGCTGTTGAGGCTCATTGTGAACTCCTGTCTCAGTCTCTCAAGTACTGGGATTATATGCCACTATGCCTGGCTCTATCCACATTATAAAAATGTTTATAGAAAATAAAATAAATAAACAATCCAAAACAAAGCATATCAAAATGTTAATGGAGCCGGGCATGGTGGACCACACTTGTAATCCCCACTCTTGGGAGGCGGAGACAGGAGGATTGCGAAGTTTTGAAGCCAGCCTCTCTGGCTTAAGAGACCCTCTTTCCAAATAAAAATATAAAATAGGTCTGGGAGTGTAGCCTGGAGGTAGAAGGGTTCAATCCCCAGTACCACCCTCAAAAAAATAATAATAATGGAAGTGTTCTTGAATGAGACACCACTGAATGATCATTTCCTTCTTCTTTTTTTTTTTTTTTTTTGGTGGTACTGGGGGTGGAACTCAGGGGCTTTCTACCTCTGGGCTATACTCCCAGACTTTATATTTTATTTGGAAAAAAGGTCTCACTAAGTTGCTGAGAGCCTCACTAAGTAGCTGAGTCTGGTTTTGAAACTGTGCGATCCTCCTGTCTCTGCCTCCCAATCATGGGGATTACAAGCGTGTGCAACCACGACCGGCCCATTTCCTTCTTAAAAATGTTTCACAGGTATCCAATATACAACTTAATGTCTTGATAAATGTCTAATTTAGCCATAAGCTTTGGGTTTAAGGCACTATCTACTTCTTTTATTTTTTATTATTATTATATATATATATATATATATATTTTTTTTTGCAGTGCTAGAGATGGAGCCCAGGGACATTCTACATTGAGCTACACCCCCAGAACTATTTTTTAGTTTTTTTTTTTATTTTTGAAACAGGGTCTCACTGAGTTACAAAGGGCCTAGCTAAGCAGCTGAGGCTGTCCGCAAACCACAATCCTCCGGTCTCCGCCTCCCGAATGCTGGGATTACAAGCGTGCACCACCACGCCCAGCTAGGCACTGTCTACTTCTGCTGTTCATGTTTCTGAATGATCTGGAGTCAATGGATGACAAGTGTCTTCTATGGAAAAACATTCATCTTTGTTACTTCCCCATCTAGTGAAGGGGTAGCACCTTCTATGGGGGCCGAGTCAATGCTCACTAACACTTGGTTTTGCTCTGTATCTGAGACTTAAGGCAGTGTTTTGCTTTGCAGGGACTTTACAGTTAGAAGGGGCCAAAGGACAAGTTTGGGCCAGCAACCTCTGCCTGTGCATGGCATGTAACACTGCAGGGCTGAGATAGTGAAAAGTGTATGAACTCTTCTAAATTCTCTTCCCCAGCTGCAGCCACCAGGGAGCCCTGAGCTGACTAGTAAAGCTTCTACAGCACCAGAGCCCTGACTCACCGCTTGCAAGGGAAGTCTGTGGGAGAACTGCTGAGGCTGCAGCAGATTTCACTGGAGCAAGGAATAAATTCTTGCGTGTGAAATGATGGAGAGGTCCAGATTTATTTCTTCCTGTGGCACAGTCCAACACACTCTAATACTATAAACATTCCTTAAAGTTGACTTGAATTTAATTGAAAGCTTTTAATATTCTACTGTCAAAATGTTTTGCTAGCACAACCTAAAGCAACTATGCCTTGGGTTTTTCTACCAAATGTTTTAATAGCTGTTGAATTTAGCAAGGGGCATGGCCTCTTTTATGCCATCTGCTCAGTAACTATGGCCTGGAGGTTGAAGAAAGGATACAGAAGTTGCTGAGCCCTACTCTAAGCTTTAGGTTTCATTTCTGAACTGCAAAGAATTTTTTTTTTTTACTACCAATGGTGGTAGCCTCCAGGCAATATGTGATACTGCCTTAGATGTCAGACCTGGGCTGTTAAGTAAACCATTTTTCAAATATATAGAAGTAAAAAATGAAACTTGGTAGATGGTTTTTAAGAAATGAAGATTAAGAGTTTTAAAGGAGTGTATATCATTATAGGGTCAAGAACTGTAGTGACATGGTATTTCCTTATGGCTAGACATACATAGTCATTCTACGTATATGTTCATGCAAAATTGATTCTAGTATCCTCCATGGATATCAGAAATTCATGGATACTCAAGTCCCTCAAATAAAATGACGTGGTATTGGCATATATAACTCTTGCATACCTTCCTGTATGCTTTAAATCATCTCTAGATTACTTATAATGCCTAATACAATGTCAATGTCATGTACAGAATTGTCATACTATATTGTTTAGGGAAATAACAAAAAGAAGAATAGCTGTATATATCCAAAACAGAAACAGCGCTTTTCCTAGAATATTTTTGATCCGAGGTTGGCTACACCTGTACACGTGCATATGGTGGGCTAATGGTATAATCTATTCTCAGGAGTAATCCTTACTGTAAACACTAGCTTAGTTACTCATTTCACTTTTCCTACTACTGTCCAAGATGTAAATGATGCCACATACTCATAGACCTAAGCATGTGCAACACAAAAATATTCCACTATAAGCAAAACATGTTTGAAAACCCTTTTTCTGGAACACTGAACCTCTAAGGCCCTGCATAAACTCTTAACCCTTTTTACTGAAGTAGTGGATTTATAAGCCAATTAGTAACAAGGCGATTGGCTGAATTTAATAGTTTCTAATTGATTCATTACCGATTAGTCTAGACAAAATGATCAAATCACTGGTTAATTTCAAGCGTAGTAGCAATAAAACGTCTATTACTTCTTTTAAAACATGGTGCGTATAAGCACCCTACATTCGGCAACTAAATTGGGTACAATAATGTATTTCAGGGTCTGTCTCCAGCTGCTGAGGCATCTGTTCCCATTCCCTGCCTTTCCCTTCTCCTGAAATCTTTTAGTTCTTTGGGTAGAGGTAGGTCTCAGCAATGCCAAATCCTGTGTTCACTTTTAGAAACTGTAACAGCAGGAGCTAGCTGGATTTCACCTTCAGGGGTGTCAGAGATGTTTGCGGCTTCTCAGGTCTGTTCATCATCTCCTCTGCAGTGTCCTCACTTAAGCTGCCTGTGAAGGCTTCAGGAAGGAAGTGTTTAATCTTAGCACATGACCAGAGGGATGAAAGCTATTCCCTCTCATTTTTTAAATAGCTAAGTGATTCACATTAGAACCATGGAAGGTCCACCCGTATTAACAGGTGCTGAGGTATATTAACGTCAAATAGGGCAAAAGAGGGTTTAAAGACACAGCCCCTTTCCAAGGCAAGTCTCAAGCGGGGCCCAATCGGAAATAACCTAATGCACAGGGTGTTTTTGAAGATCTTATATCCTCTTTGTGGGTCAGAGCTCAAAACTCAGGTCTGAAGGAATCAAAGCAAAAAGGTTCTGATAAATCAAAAGAGAAAAGAAGCAGAGAGAAAGACAGAGTATTCATACAAACGTTAGGAACATGCACCCTCCCTGCATAAATGTAGCTGTATTAATTGCAATGGCAATTTCAGGATTGTTCAAGAGGTCACTGCCCGGTTAAAATGGCTCACTTTTGAAATCCAGCAACCCAGGTGACCTCAGGGTGATTATCTTCCAAAACTCTACTATCAAACTCACTAATTGGTCAAATGCAGGAACCTGCTAGTTTCTAATTTATTCTCCACAAATAAGATAGGAAATAATTATACATGGCAATGATGTTGTCAGGGCTACTACATTATAATCCAGATGGTACAATATTAATGTGCAACAGGATGCAGATAATTGCCAAACTAAAATTATCTGACTGTGGGTTGGCAGAGTCAGATCATTTGACAAAAACCATCTCTGTTCATAGATTCTTTTTAAAGAAATCCAGTGCTCAAAGTAACTCTTTATCTAATTTCACACTACTGTTAAGTGCAAGTATGCAACTATTTCTTTTTTTTTCAGTTCAAAATACTTCATCTTTTATCAAGTGTGAAAGTACAATGAATTAGTATGTAACCGTGGAATAGTTAAGTCATCTTGCAAAAAGGGCATCCTTAAAATGGTTGTTCTCTGTGAGTCAATTAGGCCTAGATTTTCCATAGTTGTTGATTTAATTTAAGAACTTCAGCTTCCATATCTGAGTGGAGTGTTCCCTTTAGTTGTATAAGGTCATGTGGATTCATCTCCCCAAGTGATGGGTTCATCCTGATTTTTCACACCCATTGAACTATTTAGAACAAGCATTTTACAGGTGGAGAAAGAGGAACAAAAAAAGGTGCTACTTCCAAAAAAGCCAACCTGGCATAAGAATGGTAGAAATGGAAGCTCTGTCCATGTGCCTGGCCCATGAGATCACTTCTTTATCCAGGACTCTGTACTACTGACTTCTTATTGTTCAAATTCATCTTACTCTTTGGCGATGCATATGACCTTGCTCTGCCACCCCAATCCAAGCTTTCCCCATGACTTCTGAAAATCACTTTGTTTTCCTGACAGCATGACTGAATACAAGGACAAACATCAAGGAGAAGCCAATCTGGAGCTCACTGAGCAGGAACCCACTCAAACACAGCACAGCACAATCCCTAGCCCAAGGGTTGAGCACCTAAACTCAAAGGCCATGGAAACTGAGTGCCAAAAATCAATTGTGGGCAAGCAATAATGATTTGATGGATATATTACTGTCGGTTGATATTTTTTTCTGATGATTAAATGTTGGATGCAAAAGTGATCATTTGAATTCCAGTTTCAAATGCAGCTAAAAGAAGGGACTTGTCTAGCATCATTTTATAAATGTAGCTAATAACTTCTTCTTATGGCCCACTGCCCCAACCAATGGTAGACAGCAGATCACCAAGGGGTGGCAGCCTTTATGTCAATATCCTCCCCTACCGGGCAGGAGGATTCTGCTGAGTCCCCTGAATGTGCTGCAGAGTTCCCAGCAGACAGCATAGATGGCTACTACTTTTCCTCTTATTTTTCCCTACCTTTCTCTCTTGGAAAAGTTCTCATTACACTCATAAGTGGCTCACACTCCCTTTGCAGAAGGCTCTTGCAATATTTCAACAGGTGAGAAACAGTAGTAAAGACTTGGTCAGAGAATTTAAGAAGACTGAAAATATCCTAGTTGCTAAAGACTGAAGATAAGAGAAATGAGAAGAAACCAACCAAACTGTCTGAGATTTCTCCCCTAAAAAAACCACCTTTGAGCCAGGTGTGGTGGCGCATGCTTGTAATCCCAGTATTTGGGAGGCGGAGACAGGTGGATCGGATCGCACAGGTTCGAAGCCAACCTCAGCTACTTAGTGAGGTTCTCAGCAACTTAGTGAGAATATAACTTAGTTTCCAAATAAAATATAAAATAGGTCTGGGAGTGTAGCCCAGAGGTAGAAAGCAGAAAGCCCTTGGGTTCCATCCCCAGTACCACAAAAGAAAAAAAAAAAAAAAAACCTTTGGCCTCACATCCTAACCCTACCATTCTGCCCCAGGCACAGAGAGCATTTGATTCAAAACACAAACCTACACTGATGCCACATGCCCGTAAACTATCCTGTAAACTATCCTTCTCACTCTTCCCAAATTAGCAGTGAAAATCTATTTCAAACAATGTATAGAGTAGTAACTTCCAATATATTATATACACATGTACACACAAAAGTACATGCAATATGAATTCAAATCCCTACCATTAAAACTGTTGTGAATTGTATTTTTATGTGTGTCATCAGCAAATGAAGGTATATGCAGAAAAGGTGCACTGGATTTCATAGGGAACTTCTTAACTGAGTACAAAGGTACATTGTCACTGGATGCTTATTTTATTCCTTATTGCAGCATGCTGTCGTTTGACAGGATTTTAAATCAACAATGATAACTACAAGGAGGGCCCAATAATAATGGCAGCATATGTTATAGGTCATCTCACTCCGTGCACAAAAGCAATCTTGTAGGAGATGAAACACAATATTGTAATTAGAAGTAGATGGATTCAATAAATATTAAGCAGCAAAAATATTATTCACTTAGCTATTTTCTTCTCAGCAAAACCTGCAATTCAGATTCAACCTCAGAGCTGACCCATGAAATTCAGATGATAAGGAGTCATTGAGAAGATGGAAAGAATTTAAAAGGCATGGATTTTTGAAATTCTAGTGTGTTTTTGCAATTGAAAGTTGATGTTTTCCCCACTACTACCACCACCTCGGTAGTAAACAAGAAATGATCATTAGCAAGGGAGCAGATCAATGAGTTTCATTTATAAGTCTATGAGTTATTTTAACAGAATTAAGTTTTAAGAGTGATTATTTCCAATCTTCTCAACAAACAGGATTTTTAAACTATTTTCCTGGTTGTTATACAACCTTTTTCATCAACTGGAACATTTCTCTTAACTGAATTGGTCAAACTGGTTTAGACCAAGCCCTCTGACCACCCCTTGCTTTTTATCTTTCAGAGAAAGCATCCTTTCCTTTCTCCCAAGAAAAGATACTTCAATAAACTCCATCTTTAATCAAACCCCTCTAGTCTTCTACCAGTCTCAGTTTTGCCTTCAGGCAGCTCTGAGCAGCAGGTGGCAGGCCAAACTAGCTCTTGCTAGCTAATCTGATAAACTAATCTGACAGAGATGAATACATTTCAGGGAGGATGCTGTTTGCATTTTCAAAAATGATTACTGAAGGCAATCCAGGGTAAGATAAAATCACCTGTGGATAGCCAAATTACTTGGTCTCCTTTCACTGGAAAGTTGGTCTTACGTAATCCCCATAAATATTCAACTATTTTAATGGAACACAATAATAATGATAATGATCATATGTATCTTCTTTTAAAAAATTATTTCACCATATACCAAACATTATATGCTTTCCCTAAACTAGTAGCAAAAGTCTCCTCTAGTTCTTTAGAATTGTGCTGATAGACAGAAGCTATTATTAAGCTGATAAACCATCTGATTTTCCAGGCTTGGCCTAGGGAATTGCTTCCATCTGTGAGTGGCAAACGTATTCCTCCTAGAAAGCTCTCCTTTCTTCAAAAATGCTAAAAGCATCCCTGGAGTATGTTAGGAGCAAACAGCTGGCCTCAGGGCCTCTGATGCTTTTCTAAGATGCAACTCTCTCCAGGATGCCTGGGGGCCTGATCCACCCTTGTGCCTTAGCTTGGTTGGTCATCACTCCACCTGCAGAACCCCAGGCAGGTGTATGCACTTCTGACCTTGCTCAGCAACACTTCTGATCCTCTTTGTTTTAAAGCCTTGGGGTGTATGTATTCTAAGATGACAGCTTATGGACATATGCAGGTCCCCAGTGTCAGAGTAAACTCAGTCCACAGAAGAGGAAGAAAATAGCTAAAATTATGGATCCAATGAACTGAGATAAAGCCAGATTCAAAGGAAAAGAACAAGTCAGGGAGGGTTGGAGATTTCACCCTGGGTCCAGACAGAGTCTTAAATTAATGATTTATAGAAACGGGAAGTCTAATCATAGTACTCGGGAGGCTGAGACAGGAGGATCGGAGGTTTGCAGCAGCCTCAGTAACTTGTGAGGCCCTCCGTAACCTAGTAAGACCCCGTTTCAAAATAAAGAAGAAAAAAATTGAGCTGGAAGTGAAACTCAGATGTAGGATGTCCCTGGGTTCTATCCCTGGTACCCCCCCACCCCCCCCCCACACACACACACAAAGAAAAGAAAAACAGAAGTCAAGGTAAGGCCGTAGGTTAAGGGCATGAAAAAGGAGCACTGAGATAGGAGGAAGGAAACCTGGGATATCACTTCAGGCCACTCTGGGTCTCAACATTCTTACCCATAACCCAAAGTTTTAACATGAAATTATCTCACTTTACTAAATATTGTGAGTCTTCAAAGACCACAAAAACAATAAGCAACCCGGGTTCTTCAGAAATATAAAACAACAGAGAGATCTATGTACACACACACACACACACACACACACACACACACGTACACACACACACATGCACGCATGCACATGCACTGTTTTAAAAGGAATGGTAGGAATTAGCTCCCATGAAAGCAGATGCTGAGAAATCCCACAATCAGTCATCTGTAAACCAGAGACCTGGACAGCCAATGTTGCCATCACTCTGAGTCAAAAGGCCCGAAAAGGGGTAAGGGAGGGGAACAACGTCTTAAGTCCTAGTCGGACTCCAGTGACCTCAGATGCTTGAAGATGGTATTCTTACAGGCCACATTCTACACTGCACTGAATAAATAACTAAAGAGAAACAAAATAATTGGTGGAAACACAGCTAATATGCAGTGCAGACTGCAAGACATGAAGAAATCAGCTTCAACTAAGTTCCTGAACTTTGGTTTATGGTACATACTCGAAGTGGGTCACCTGGGAAGCCTTTTATTTTACTGCATTCTTTCAGAGATGCAGGCTAATGGGAGATTTATCTTAGCACATGCTTCCTATGTCACTGAGGCAGGAAAAGTAAAGGTAAAAAAATTGCACACTGGCTCTGGTTTCCACCCCAAAGTGACAATGTCACATCTGCTTATATTTCATTATATTTCATTATATTTCATTATATTTCACATAGCTCTAACTTCAAAGGCTGTGAGAAAATGTAATCCTACCTACCATGTACCTAGAGAGAGGAAAATTGATTCTGACTCCAACACCATTCTTAGGTTATTTCCCCTTCAAATATAAATATGTGCAAGTGTTTCTCATCCTCATAAACTACACATGCACACACCAGCATGGTTTACACACTAAGCATCACAGCAAAGCTCCCTCAAAGCTCTCCTTTGAACATAGGAACTGCCCAAAAGAATTGTCGTCCCCTCTTGATGACATTGCTCTCTGCTACTCAAACCCAGTTTTTCTTGGGTTCCAGCTCTTCTTTGAAACCATTATTTACATGGTTCCTAGTGACCTACATGTTGCTAAACCTTTTCTCCACATATAATAATTGCTTTTATTCCCTAACCTCACCATTTTCTCCAACACAATGTCATTGCTCCCCTCCAGTCTCCTCATTCTTTCTTTCTCCTGTCCCTTGTTTTTCTTATGTCTACCCACCCAAGATATCCACCAAGTGATTTTATTATCTTGGTTAATCACTCTTGGTGATAATCAGGTTATTTATTGCAAATACTCTGATAACATCCTAATCATATCTTTACCCAGATCCCTCCCCCATCTGAATATCTATCTGCCTACTATAACTCTCCATTTGGAAATCTAGTAAGTTCTTCACACTTAGTACATCCAAAACAAATTATCATACTTTCTATTAATACTTGCTTCTCTTTATTTCCCAGTTTCATGAATTAAACCACCATTTTCCAGTTACCTAACTCAAAGGTCTGCAGCTTTTTCCTTTTCTACTTCTGCCCTATATTTTTCATTTGTCCTCTTTGTGGTATCTTACCTAACTTACTACAACAGCCTCTGAACATTTCCCCTGCTATCTCCCTTAATCTGATCTTCAGAAATGATCAGAGATTTGGTCAGCATTCTTACTGCTATGACCCAACAAATCTAATGAAAACAACAGAGGAAGAATAATACATTTGCTCACAGTCTGGAGATTCCAGGAACTCAGCTCATGTTAGGCCAGGTTAAGTCTGCAGAACTCAGGATATGGCAGCAGGAGGCAGAGAGGAAGAGCTGCTCTCACATAACAGGGGCCAGAAGCGAGAGAGAGCTCACCAAGAGAGTTGATAGACATAGGCGCAGTCCCTCAGCAACTCTTGCTCAGCAACAAAGCCCTGCCTCCAACATAGCTGCTTTATTTAACCCACCTCAAACATGGATGCCTTGTGAGGTCTGGGGGACATTGTAAATCCAAACCCCATAATAATCAGTCATCCTAGGTGTCCATCAATAGATGACCTGATAGTGAAAATGTGATATATATATATATATATATATGCACAATAGTGTTTTACTCAGCCATAGAAAACAGTAAAATTATGTCATTTGCAGGAAAAGAAATAAAACTAGTGAGTATTATGCTAAATAAGGTCAAGCAGTTTCAGAAAGCCACGGGTTGAATGTTTTCTCTCATATGTGGAAAGCACAGAAAAAATAGGAAACAAAAAGGACTTTGAGTAATTGAGGAGGGTGACCAGTAAAATAGTGGAAGGGGATAAAAAAGTGAGGTGGGGAGGGGAACAGGAAGAACCGATGAAAGAAACAGTTTAAATTATGCTGTGTCCATGTATGAAGGTATCACTACCAATCTAGCTGCTATGTATGAGAAGTGGGTAGAGAGGTCAGATCTGAAGGGAAACAATACCAAGATCTGCATGCATGTCTGCTTGTATGAATGTGAACCTCACTACAATGTTGAATTACAATTCACTAATAAAAGTATAATAATAACAAATAAATGTAAAATGGATCCAGGTGTGGTGGCACACGCTTGTAATCCTCGTACTTGGGAGGCTGAGACAGGAGAATCGCAGGTTTGAGGACTGCCTCGATGCTGTGGTTAGATAAATATTGTCCCTGAAGAGTTCATGTATTAATGTTCAGAGTAGATATCATTAAGTCATGAGGGTTGTAATCTCATCAGTAAATAGGTCCATTTTGATGGACCTTATTGGGTAGTAACCTAGGCAGGTAGGGTGTAACTGGAGGAGGTGGTCCCTGGAGGTGTGGTCGTAGGGACTGTGCTTTTGTCTTTGAATCCCCCTGCTTGCTCTATCTTGCTTCTGGCCTCCATGATGTGAGAGCAGAACCCTTGTCCTTTTTTTTCTCTCTGCTTCCCACTGCCATGCCCTGAGCTCCACAGATGTAAGCTGGCTAACATGGACTGAATCCCTGAAATCTCCAGAACTCTGAGCAAGTAAATCTTCCTTCCTCTAAGATGTGCAGTAAGTCATTTTGTATTATAGCAATGAGTATGTTGACCAAGATAACTCAGCAACCTAGCAAGTTTCTCAACAAACTTAGCAAGATTCTATTTAAAAAGAAAAACTGAAAAAGAACTGGAGGTGTAGCTCAGATGTGAATGCCCTTGAGTTCAACCCCATTACCACATGCACACAAAAAAACCCACCATATAAAAAAGGCCAAAAACAAAAATAAGGGATCAGTCGTCTTTCCAACTATTGATTAGGTCACCTCCTTTCTTAAAATCCTTCAGTGCTTCTCAGTATCTTATACCAAAGATGAAAATCCTTCTGATTGCTTCACTAGCTATTGCCTTAGACGTCTACTTGAGTAGGCTTCATCTATGCTTATTTATTCCTATGTCCCAAAGTGGTCACTGACTATGCAGCTCTCTATGCCATTAAGCATCAATGCATAGCTACATTTCCTTCCTATGCTGTGCCTTGTTAAATCCCCTGGGACTTGGCTCACTTACCATTTCTCCCAGGGAGGCCTCCTCTCTATGTGTTCTAAGAAAAACAATTGAAGCTCACCTCAATTTTAATAATTTATTACCATACTTATGGTTTTTCTCTTCTTTTTTGGGAGAGAGGGGATTAAACCCAGGGGATTTCTACCTCTGAGCTATACATCCAGTCATTTTTTTTTGAAACAGGGTCTCACTAAGTTGCAGAGGGTCTGAGTTGCAGAGAGTCTTGCTAAGTTGCTGAGGGCTGCCTTAGACCTGCAATTCCCCTGTCTCAGTATCCCCGGAACTGGGATTGCCCAACACACATTTTTGTTTGAGAAACAACATTTCATCTTTTACCCTACTATAAGTTCCATAAAGACTCAGTTTTATTGATTTTTGGATATCTGATCCATATTAGGAATTTAATAAAACCCATTAAATTATTAAGGTTTATATTCTTATGAAATAAGAATTATGGCCTATATTCTCATGAAAACAAAATTTTAGATCTGTGCTCAAGAAAGCAGAAAGCAAGAGGAAAACTACAGCCAACTGAAATACACTGTGTGTGTGTGTGTGTGGTTTGTCCTTCTTTGATACTTCTCTTTCTCTTATCTTTGAAATTCAGTTGGGAGATATGTGACTTTCCTTATACCAAGGGTTCATATTCTTAGAATTGTGCTTGAACTCATTCTAAAATACACATATCTATTAAAGACCTACTGTGTTGATTTCTATAAATATGCGAAATTCCTGTCCTTAAGAAGTTACAGCCCAAACATGGAGCTTAAACTCCCACTGAGTCAGAAGAGAACTTTCTTTGTGTCAATGTGTAAGGAAACCATGTTATAGAGAAACAGCATTACAGAGTAACATAGAGCTTGGCAGCTGAGGATGCAGGTCTCAACTTCACTCTCAGCTTAATATCACAGAGCAAGTGGCTAGAATTTACCTCCCTCTTCTGTGACTCCATTTACTCATCTGCAAATGTGTAAAATAATGAGATAATGTTGAAATAAAATGTGGGTCTTAATGATACCAAGAGATTACATGAAGCTTAATTAATGGGAAGCATTTTATAATAATAGTTATTACTATATAGTCACATAGTAAAAATTTTATATTCTTTGTTTTATTTAATTCTAACAATATCCTACTATGGCATTATTATCTCCAAGATACAGATGGAGAAATAGTGTTTCAGGGAAGTTAAGTAATTTCCCCAATATGACACAGCTGGTAAGTAACAGACCTAATATTCAAACTGAGATTTATGTCACACAAAGACTAGGTTGCTAACCACTATGTTTCCAACTTTTAAAATGTCATATATATGAAATTATGTACTCACTATTCATATTTAATCATTATGACGAGGTAGAATCCATCTTATGTGTGAAAGCTACCAACTGGCCAAATTGCTATACCAAATTTTATCTATAAAATGGACCAAATTTTCATCTGTAAAATAGTTTAGATCACACTAAATGAAATATTACATATCAAACACCCTGCATAGTCCATGACACAGAGAAAATTATTTAAAATGCTAGCTGTCATCATAACTATTAAAGTGTTGCTAATTTCCTTTCTGTATCAAGATTCTATAACTCTGTGATTTTTCATTCACATACAGTTTTGTCAAAGGACTAAGGTAACACAGCATAACATTGATACTAGAAGATAAAAACCTATAAACTGGGTACTTGTTTATGAAGGCTCTGAAGGCAGCTCTTTGAAACCCTAAACAATTTACGTTCAGATAAACCACTACAATTTTTTAGGTCCTAGGATCTGCTTCAACTCTTTCAAATAGTTCATGCTATTCAGATTAGGTCTCATTCTGTAGCTAATTAGGAGTACAGTATTTTCATGTACTTCCCAGTGGATTTAATGACACCAAGTGTTAATTGCACATTCTGTTTTTCTAGCAGAAAGTGGCATTGGTTTGGTGAGACTGCCCTATTATTTGATTACCAAAGTGCTTTGAAAATCAACAGCCTCAAAATTCTCATTTCCAACAGGCTGGTCACTGCCACTCTTCTTCTTGTCTACTAAGCTCTGCCCATGGGCTGTAAAAAAGGAGGCAGAGAGAAATAAGCACCACACTACACTTGGAAAACCAGGTATACAAGAAGAACCCAGGGAGTGGAGCAAAATTTAGATCCTGGAAAGTAATAAAATCTAGGGCATGAAGGATGGATTATTACAAAAGTTAATGGTACACAGAAGAAATCAGGAAAGACAGGAGTTAAAATATCAAGCAAGATCTTCTAAATAAAAGCCTAGTTAATGCTATAACCTTGGGGGTAAAGATAACATTGATCTCAGTTGACAGCTGAAGAGCTGAGCTTCAGAGAATTGAAGTGGGTTGTTAAAGGCTACAAAGTAAGAGATACAGGAGAAGTGAGATAGAGCATTGAGAGGTGATGAATAATGTGTTAGATTTTAAGACATATCTAAACAAAGTAAAATGAGAGAGTGATCAGGCCACAAACTTACAGCTTAGGGCAACACACTCATGGGGTTTCTGCGGTCCAGGAAATTATAATTCCATGGCTATTGTATAGCAAGATAAAGTTTTATATAGTATAACATAATCGATATATTCTATTAATGAGAAGCAAGTCTCAGAGGAGGGGATTATAGAAAAGTGTGAACACCATCAGGCAAGGATCGTGGAGACCACCTTAGAGTCTGCACCATAGCATGTCAGAGAGGACTTGACCACAGAGGCAAGGCCTAGATGACTTGAAGGTGCCAGATACATGGGACAGTCCAAGGAAGGGCATTATAGATAAAAGGAACTGGAACTGCACATACAAAGCTCTGAAGGAAGAAAGAGCTGGACAATGGGAAGGAAACCTGGGTAGATGGTACCCAGGGGAGCAGATGGGAAAGGCTACCAGCTGGACACAGAAAAAGTAGAGAATGAAGCAGGAAATAGATCATCCATGTGAGCTAATAGACACGTGCCATAAAGTTCTAATCATCTATTGAGATTTCATTCTAAGATTACTTAAAATATTTTATTTAGCCATATGTATTAGGTGGCCCACTATGATCAGACTATGTGCTTGGTGTTGAAACATTATTTTCTTTTTTAGTTCCTGGCCCTGTGATCTAGCTAAATAAATTTATATTAAAAAAAACTTTTGTTGTTTCTACCATGGCCTAAGGCAAGAATGATGTGCCCACACTCACAGTGATAAAAACCAGGAGAATAAGCAGCATCCAAATGAAAGCAAAAACAAAACACAATGCAACTACTTTACTTCTGTTTGGCGACCTGCCAGAAAAAGCATATAAGGCTTAAAAAAAATAAAGCAAAACCAAAAATCAAAAAGCATACATAACAGGATTTCAAAAGGAGTCATTATCTACAAAGAGAATAAGTACAAGAATCTTCCCTCCTTAAAAAAAAAAAAACAATCCAGGTACTTCTCTGGTAAAGAATTAATATCTAGAATATATAAAGAACTCAAAACATTTTAAAGAGAAGGTAATACAATAAAACACTTCTCAAAAGAACAATCGCAAATGGCCAGTAAAGATATGAAAAAATGTTCAACCTCTTTAGTCATCAGGAAAAAAAATCAAAACTATAATGAGATTCCATCTCACTCTAGTTAAAATGGCTTTATACATATATATTGACATCAAGGATGTGGGGAAAAATTAACCCTTATATACTGTTGGTGGAAATGTAAATTAATTATACCCCTATGAAAAACAGAATGAAGGTTATTCAAAAAAACTAAAAATAGAGTTACCATATGATCTATTTATACCACTCCTGGATATTTACTCAAAGGAAATTAAATCAGCATACAAAAGAGATACATGCCTACCCACATTTATTGTGCCACTGTTCATAGTAGCTAAGATATCGAAGCAGCCCAGATGTCCATCAACAGATGAATGGATAGAAAAAGCTTGCTATACAGGTATATACACATACACAATGGAGTATTATTTATCCATAATAAAGAACAAAATTCTATCATTTGCAGGAAAAGAGATTGAACTGGAGGATATTTTAAGTGAAATAAGCCAGACATAGAAAGACAAATATCACATTTATTTTTCTCTCATATGTGGAAACTAATTAAAAAAAACTTGAAGGTAAAAGATGGAATATTCAGGAAGGGAACGGGGACCATGGGAAGTGGGGAGCGAGAAGGAGGGTAGGAGAGGACAGAAAGAAAGAAGGATATGATCAAGGCATGATAAATGCACATATATAAATATCACAGTCAAACCCATTAATTAGTATAATTAATATGTGTGAATAACCATGATAATTTAAAAAGAATCTTCCCCAAAATAATTTTCTTCCTCACTTTAGTGGCTTCTCTCTATCTTGGATATGTTTTTTAACTGCTATTTGATGCTTGGCCAATATTTACTCTTTTCTAAGATACATTTCTTGTGCAATGTGAAATTTCCAGTATTATCTTCTTTGTAATCATTCGTCTTAATGGAGTACAAGATGGTAGAGGCATGCATACACCCATGCACACATCACTCATTTAACCCTCCCCCTTCCCTCCCCTCCCTCCTTTTTTTCTTTTTTTTTTTTTGGTGGTACTGGGGTTCCTGGAAACCCTTCTACCTCTGGGCTACAATTCCCAGACCTATTTTATGCTTTTTTTTTTTTTTTTTTTTTTTTGAAACAGGGTCTCTTAAGCCAGCACAGCTGGCTTCCCATCTCCGCCTCCCAACTGCGGGGATTACAAGCGTGCGCCACCACGCCCGGCCCCTTCCCTCCTTTTTATTTGGCTTACTGATTGACTTTGATATGTTTGTGAATGTACATCATCTACATTATTCAAGTCCAAAGCACTATTCTGCTATAGTACTGACATCAAGGAGAACTCACTCCGTGACTTTTCCCAGTCAAACCTTGAGCTTGTATACCATAAAAGGCAGAAGATTGTGTCTATTTGTTAGTCATCAGCAATAGGAGAAATTTTCAGAATTCACCTCAAAGTGCACTGCTCCATTATGTTTTGTGACATTTGGAAATAAAAAACCTAATCTTCAAACAATAGAACAGACACTTTCATGGATAATTTACAACTTATATGACACTTTTGTACATCTTGTTTTCTATTCAACAAGTTCTGGCAACAGGAAGTATGATTATCTCATTGTAAAGATAAGAAAGCTCTCTCAAAGTCACACGATTAATAAATTGCACGTTACGATCTGAATTTGCTGATTCATCTGACTCTCCTTGGATTCAAATCAACTGGCATTGTCCTCATCAAAAAAAATCAGAAGTTTGCATTAGTTTGCGGTGGAAAGAAATATTTTGTTTTGTTCAGAAATATTAACTGAGAGCTACTTGCTCAGTAAGCGCTTTGCTGGGTCTGGGTTACAAAGAGGAGCTGGACATCCTGTGCTCACGTGCTTAGGCACCAGGGATACACATGTGGACACACAGTGCATTTGCTTGACCTGAAGCTTTAAGATGAACAGAAAGGATAGGTTTAAAGATTCTCTCCATTAATTTTACATAGCCATTATCTAAGCAAAATGCACACAATCAGCAGAGTTCTAATGTCTGCCTAACGCTGCCATAATCCCAGCAATTTAAAATACAACTCCATAGTTGGTCACCCCATGTACAAACAAGCCAGTAAAAACATTGGTTCTTTAACATGTATGTTTTATCATACATATTTTTTTTTTATTTTCCTGAAGGGTATGTTGAGATTAGGTAAAGCTTCCTAAGGTGTGTTCTGTAGCTGCAACAACTCTAAAAATCGTCTTCGATTTTTTGCTCTTTTCCAGTTTTGCTGATCGCACTATTTCCGTCAAACTTGGAAAGAATCAGGCTTTCACAATTGCTAGGGTCCTCCTCTTGAACTCTGTTAGAAAATAAACTTCTAAATATTATTTTTAAATTGCTTTAGAGCCGGGCGTGGTGGCGCACGCTTGTAATCCCCGAGTTTGGGAAGCGGAGACAGGAGGATTGCGCAGGTTCGAAGCCAGCCGCGCTGACTTAAGAGACCCTGTTTCCAAATAAAAATATAGGTCTGGGAGTGTTACCCGGAGGTAGAAGGGTTACCTGGAAACCCAGTACCACCAAAAAAATAAAAATAAATAAATAAATTGCTTTAGAATTTTCATAAGCCAGTCAATATATTTATATTTATGCAACGTCGTATATGATAGAAGCATGTATAAGCAGCTATTTCAATTCTGTCCTAGTTTAATATAAATCACATTTATATAGTAGCAGGTACTGGCTGCCCAGACAAAGTGACAATTCTGTGAGTAACTGAAGCTGTCACAGTTACGTAAGTCTCTGCAACTGAGACTCTTAAGAGTCTCCCTAATCTGATATCTCTAGTATTACCCTTGTATAATCCAATAATTAAATTATTTGAGCAGTAGACCAAAGAACTCAGAATCTCCAAAGAAAAGATTTTTCATCCCCAAAAAATACATTCTAAAGAGTATTTCTTAGACAAAAAAATAGATTTAGGGAGGGAATTGGGGATTTTAGAAATATCACTGAATTGATTTTCTTCACATTTTCTGGATACAGAAGTAATCTTCTACTAAAAGAAAACTGTCAAGTTGTTGAGAATTTGAAGGAGAGCCTGGGATTTCGGGTTAGAATAGACCTGAAATATAACCCAAATATTCTGGCTTTGCTCAGTTTTAACAAGTGGATAAATACCCACCAACAAATTTTTTCTAAAAAAAAAAAAATTGTGAAACTTTTACTAGATTAATGAGAACCAAGTAACAAAATATAACAAGAAATAAATACAATAGTAATAAATAGCAAATATTTTAATAGGGTTGGTAAGTTCTCGACCAGTACCACATAATATATTTAAAAAGCCATAATTAGAGCTCTTAAGGCATGAGGCTGGATAGAGCCAGGCAGAAAGCCCTTCATCTGCAGATGAGGGTTTGTCCCTTGGATTTCAATCTTGTCAATCCCTCTGAGACTCTCTTCGCTGGTCTTAGCTTCACGCAGGACTGGATTCCTCTTTTGCCTGCCTCTGCCAAGATTCCTCACAAACCTCCCCACCAGGACTCACCGGCTTCAGGGCCAACACCCCGAGGAAGCTTCGCTCCTTAGGGCTTCATCTAAGCTACTTGGAAAGCTCTCTGCTGCCCCCTGCAGGCACTGCGAAGCAATGCTCACAGCCTCCTGAGGCCGTTTCTCCTTCCCAATAAACCTTCATGGCTCGGTTTCCATCAAATTGTAGCAAAAGAAAAATAAAGCTGAACATTACGGTAGCACAAGTAGAAAAACCCTACTGGATCGTGTGGGTGTTTATGAGTCACTTGCGGCCGTATTATCCTGGAGTATGTTGTCACTGGAGTGCGCAGGGTGTGGCAGAGAGACTCCTGTTACTTCAGTTACAAAGACGTTACATCCTGAGCTGAGAGGAATTCCAAGAACCGATGCTAGAATGGTCTCCTCACTAAAAGAAGGCCCGGTGGGGCAGCCAGAAGCCGATTCAATGTGTGGTTCAGTCCTCCACAAACAAGAGACACACACAAAGAGAACGAGAGAAAGAAAGGGCAGAACAGTGATTAAAAACTCTGAGGTCAAACAGACCTATTCCAATCTCCTTGACAACTGCAACTTTGGACAAGAACACCGACACTCTCTAAACTGGAGTTTTCAAAAATGGTAACAATAATGCCTACATAACAGTTTTATGATATAACTATTAAATGAGGTACTTTAACATTGTGCTAGGACATAGCACAATGATGATTTTAAACACTCTTGAGAAATTTTTATTGGGCTTTTATGGAATCTGATGAGTGGCTGGAGCTCTAGAAATTTATCATTATATGGAGTGAGCCTCTCAGACATCCCTATACTGAGAGGTTATAACCAAAGAAAGAAAGACTCTGAAATGTATATTCTGTTTGAGTTGTGAATTTGTTATTCATTTAAAACACTTGATAAGATAAAAAAAAGCCCTTAGTAAAACAAACAGCATGATCTTTTTACTGTGATATTATCAGAATTTCTGGCTTCTTTACAACGCAACTACACAAATCTTCAGACAGATGTTTTGTGAGAGTGTTTACTGTGTTAACATGTATCTTAAAGTTAAGGCAACAAAGCCAGGCTCCTACTGTGCATAAGTGGGATGGAGGGGTTTATACAGTTAATGCAGTGATTCCAGCCACTCTAACAGAAACAGGGGAGGAATCTATGCTAATTATGTGTTTTAAATTATTTTCCATCACAGTTCTATCCAGCTGTATTAGGCTCATTCACCTTTTTACTAGATCTATGTAAGATGGATTATTTTTCCAAGTTTCAAATATCTACACCAAGTCTACCTCTCAGTAGGTTTGCAAGACGAGTTTTCTCCCCTTTCTCCTTACTCTCAGCTTCTAATCCCTTAGTTACTTGGTGATGTTGATTCCTAGTCATTGGACTTTCTTGTATTTCTTTCCAAAACTGGAGTTTTAACTATCCTACCTGCTTGCTAACTTTGTCTAAACCACGGGGTCTCATTCCCTAGGACTTCCACTTCCACTCAGAGCCAGACTGGTCCAACCTCAACCTTTCTTTGTTTTATTTTGAGGGGCACAAATAACTTAATGATGA
This sequence comes from Muscardinus avellanarius, assembly GCF_963383645.1. Classification (NCBI taxonomy): domain Eukaryota; kingdom Metazoa; phylum Chordata; class Mammalia; order Rodentia; family Gliridae; genus Muscardinus; species Muscardinus avellanarius. The sequence continues at coordinate 27,935,992 of NC_137801.1, read as the reverse complement.
CATCAATAATTGGCATATGGTAGACTCAGACATAGAAAGAAATCTATATTATAAGCAGCTCCTAGGCTGTCATTCTCCCTTGAACCAGGAACTTTCTAAATTTACAGCGAAATGCACAGTGTTACAGCCAATGTGCACAAATATAAGACGAGCCTCTTGTTCTACAGAGGAGTTTGCTACCTTGTTGAGGAGATTATTTATAAACATAGAATCTGAAAATGCATAAAATATTTGAGTAAACATTCAGGACAACTCAGGACTTTTCCTTCTGACTAAAATTATGCTCCAGCTTGAAACAGGGAAAAATGATAAAATGTTATTTAAAAGTTGTTTTCATCACATTGGATATCAGTTAATAAAGGACTGTGATCCATGAAAGTGCTCTTCCAGTCCACAGCTGTAAGAGTCTGCAATGGGGGTATTTTTCCAAAAGGGTTGAATCCAGAGAACTATAGCAACATATGCATACCTATGTTCATAGCAGCACAATTTGTAATAGCCAAAATATGGAACCAACCCAGGTCTCCATCAACAGATGAATGGATTGCAAAACTCTGGGAAATACACACAATGGAATTCTACTCAGCCATAAAGAAGAACAAAATTATATCATTTGCAAGAAGATGGAAAGTCCTAGAGAGCATTATGTTAAGTGAGATCAGCCAAGCACAGAAGGAGAAGGTACATATGTTCCCTCTAATATGCCCAAACTAGGGAATGTAGAGGATACCAGGGGTACTCCAGGTAATGGAGGGGAAATACCAGCAAAGCTTGAATGGAAAGATAGGGGAGGAGGAAGACTGAACTTGATTAATGAGGGTCTACATCAAATATGTGTAAAATTATGAATATGGCATGGTTACCCTGGACAATCATTGGTGGGAGGGGGGAAGGGAAAACAGGGGCAGGGGGGAGAGGGAACCAAGTATAGTTTAAATGTAGACCATTTATGTTCAATAAAAAATTTGTTTAAAATTTAAAAAACAATTTATATGGTTAAAAAAAAAAGAAACAAATCCCACATGCAGGAGGGAGACCTAGCACAACACTGACGTTCCTCTGACTTGAAGGAATAGAGCTGGACATTGTGAAGAGGAGGCTGCAGTTCTCAAGACAACACATCGGAGAGGCGATCTGGCAGGGAAGGAGCTAACACTTGGAAAGGCATTCCTCAGGGCTCCCCTGAGTAATGGAGCAGCAGATGCATGAAGGAAAGGGCCCTGAGGCTGAAAGAAGAGTCGCCTAACAGAAACTGAGCCAACAGCACCCAATACTCACACGATGCAGGAACGGTGTCTGCTGCCTGTTTCCACTCTGTTCCAGCCAGAGAGAAAACCCTCAGGATTCACTGGGGAGACTGTACAGAAAGGACTGGCCTCAGTCCTGGGGAACAAGTCCCCTTCTTTGATGGAGCATTACTAACGTTCCACTTAACAAAACCTGAAGGAAAATCTGAAGGAGCCAAATTTTTCTGGGTAACTTAAACGCATCCAGAATGAAAGCCCAATAATATTAATAGAAATAAAAAGCATAGAAAACAAAGAAGGATAAAATTCACAACACGCAGAACCCATTAACAAGTTCCCTAGAAGTTCAATCAAAAATGATTCAGAATTGAAGTTAGAATTCAAAGATGAAACCATTAAAACAGCTGCTACACCTATGTATCATGCATTCGGAAATTTAAGTAGAGAGAAGTAGCATACATACTTTTAAAAAAATCAATGTTGAACTTTCAGAATGAAAATATAATGCAGGAATTGGAAATAGACTGGATGAGATTAAGATCAGGCAATACAGAAAAAAATGAGTGAATCTGAATACATAGCAATAGAGGTCTCCAAACTGAAATAACAATTTAAAAACTTTAAAATAAACAGAGCATTATAAGCATGGTACAATACCAAGCAGATTAGTGTATATACACATACATATATAGTAATATACTTGGAATATATATATATATATATATATATATATATATATATATATATATATATATATATATTGGAATCCAAGGTTTCAGGGACAAATGGAGGAAGCAGAAGAAAATTTGAAGAAATAGTATCACAAGTTTTTCATAAATTGCTGAAGACTATAAACTCATAGATCTAAAAAGCTAAACAAATTCCAAGAATGAGAAACCAAAGAATATATGCCAGGACACATTCTAATTAAACTGCTCAAAGACAATGATTTAAAAAATGTTAAAAGATACTAGAGGCAAAATGTCATGTCACATACAAAGGAATAAAAATAAGAATGCAACTGACTAATGGTCAGAAGCAATGCAAAAAAAGATAATAGAATGCCACCTTTCAATCTAAAATTCTGTGCCCAGGGAAAATATCTTTTTTTACATTTTTATTGGTACATTGTAGTCATACATCTTAATGGAGTACAAGATGGTGGAGGTATACATGGACACATGACCCAATCAGCCCTTACCCAATTCCTGCCCCATTCTCTCTCCATCCCCTGCCCTCCTTCTCATGCTGGGTTTAGTGATTGACTTTGATATGTTTGTTAATGTACATCATGTACATTAGGAAATGTCCCTTTTCCCCCCTCCCATCCCCTCAGGTGGCCTTATTTGCTCAGCTATAAGATCTCCTTCTTCCTTCAGAGTTCCTCCTATGATCCATTTCTCCCTAGCTTTTGCATATTAGAGAGAGCATCCGATTTCTTATTCTTTGTGAATGACATTTCTTTTGAATATTAAGATGAAATAAAGACTTAGGCACTCATAACACAAACTGAAAGAATTCATCATCAGAAGATCTATGCTATAATAAATGATTAAGAAAATCCTTTAGGCAAAAGAAAATCATGCCAAATGGAAATAAAGATCTATGCAAGGAACAAAGAGCACACAATGACAATTAAATGGAAAAATATATTTTATTCCTATTTAAAACTGACTTTAAAAGGTAATAAAATGTTTAGAGAGAATATCAATGTGATAATGCTTTGTTTATAGCATGTGTCCAAGGAAAAGGTATGAAAGGAGCAGCACAGGAATTAGCAGGGGAGGAAAAGTCAGAGGGTCTACAGTACCCTCAAAGCCATAGAGCTCCCTGGGAAGGTAGTGTCTGGCAAGTCAGAGATGTGTGATCAAGTCTAAAGCAGTGACTAAGGAAAAGTAGACCAAGCAAGCCAGTAGTGTAGATAAAATGAGTCATCAGAATTGTCAAGTAATTCAAAATAGAAGAAAGGGAAAAAATAGAACAGAAAACAGATGAGACAAATGGAAAATTTAAAACTAACCACAATAATCACATTAAATATAAGTAATCTAAATACCACAATAAAAAGATAGAGATTGTCATAGATTTTGTTAAAAAGCACAAGTATATGCATATGTATTATATATACAGAAACACATAAGGTAAAAAAAAGTATGGAAATACATACCATACTAACATTAATCAAAAGAAAATTGAAGTGGTGCTATTAACATTAAAGTATATTTCAGAGCAAAGATGATCAGTATAAATAAAAATTATTTTATATATGTGAGGGGTCACATCATCAACATTCTTAAGTGTTTATGCCTTTAATAGCAAATCTTCAAATGATATAAAACTGAAACTAATAGAAATCAGAAAAAACAAAAATTACAGAAATAAAATTGGAGATTTTAATACCAATCTCCCAATAATTTCTAGAACAAATATACATATAATCAATAAAGCCTTGGAAGATTTGAATAACACTGTCATCCAACTGGACCTAATTGGCATTTATAGAACCTTCCGCCAAACAACAGCAGAATATATATCCAAATTTATAAGATATTTACCTTTAAAGACCATATTCAGAGATACAAAGTAAGTCTTGATAAATGTGAAACGATTCCAATCACAAAAAAACATGATCTTGAATTATGGTGGGATTAAATAAAAATAAAACAGAAAGATTCTCTATAAAATGTTCAAATATTCTAATAATTTTCAATTATTTAGAAACTAAATAACATATTTATAGATACCCTAAATATATGCAATGGAATACTAGTTCATCTTTTAAAAAGAAAACAATTATGAAATTTGCAATAACACAGATGAATCTAGAACACAGTATGCTAAGTGAAATAAGCTAGGCACAGAGGGACAAATACTACATGATCCCACTTATAGAAGGAATTAAAGGAGTCAGATACAGAGGCTTCCAGAAACTGGAGGAAGATAGAAATGAGAAGTATTGGTCAAAGGGCACAAAGTTTGTTATGTAAGATGAATAAGTCCAAGAGATTTATATGGCATAGTGCTAAAGTTAATAACACTGTCTCTTATATTTGCAAAGCTGCTAAGAGGGCAAACTTATTTAAAATATTCTCATCACCAAATGAAATAACAAATGAATAGAAAATGTGCGAAAGTTTTAAAGGTGATAGATATGTTATGGCATTAATTGTGGTGATGATTTTATGTGTCATCAAACTCACCAAGTTGTATATATTAACTATGTACAACCTACATATACTAACTGTACCTTAATAAAGTGTTTTTCTAAAGAAAAAGCATGAAGCATAATACTAAATAGAAACTAACAATATTCATGATAATATAATGCATGGTTTGAGGTTTTCCTCCTGCCTCAGCAAAAAATGTTCTTAGTTGCGCATAGTAGTGCATGCTTATAATCTCAGTACTTGGGAGCCTGAGACTGGAGGATCACAGGTTCAGGACCAGCCTCAGCAACTTGGCGAGACCTGTTTCAAAATATAATAGACTAAAGGTGTAGCTTTAGGTAGAGAACCCATGGACCCAATTCCCAGCACCAAAAACAAAATGAACAATATTTCTTTTCTAAAGGTATACAGAAATAAATTTCTTCTTGCCTTTAAAAAATAGCTGTTGGTGAAAAGACCATTTGGCTGGGGTCAGAACACCCAGGTTGTAGACATGTCTGTGTTAATACCTGTATTACTCTGGGAAAAATCCCTAAAGCCACTATGCATCTTTTCCTGATCTGTAAATTCTAGTAGTTAGATTAAAGGATCTCTATGGCATCTTCTGGCTGCTAAAATCCAGTGTTCTATGAAATACTATAAGCTCCCTTATGACAGAAAATGATCCTAATAGTTACTGATCACCATTATATTGTAATAGTTCATATAACACACACACACACACACACACACACACACACACACACACGGGAACATATTAGCATTTCACTTCTGAGTATTGGAAGAGAACCATGTATTGTAGGCCAAAGTTTAGAGGGAGAAGTGCTGTCTGGGATGAAGACTGGCTTCTTGATTGATATCCTCATGCCCACCGGGAACAACAGCAAGAGGGAAGGCAAAACTAACCACTATCTTGGCTCCATCAGGTCCTCTTCAACTATTAGAAGTATTCAGGTCACAAGAGAGGAAGGGAGGTCCCTTCATTCTACGAAAAAAGACCCAAGAAGAGCCACAGGAAGACATTCTTGCAGAGAAGCCCTATCTCTGATTCCCTTTTCCAATTTCACATCAATTGCTGAGCTCAATAAATCTGTTCATAAATGGCATGCACACCGGGGGTTCCACAGAGAACCTAGCAGTGATGCCTTTGCCTACACCTGTACTCACAGCCCCCGTCACTACAAGTGACATTAGGCTAAGGTTAGGAAAATCCTTTTTTCTGAGAGATAACTGGGGTTCCTAAAAGGATGCCTATTGTGAAAAAAAGAAAAGACAAATCCCATCCTACAACTCTGAAGAAACTTGGGTTTAAATAGACACTTCTACGGGCCCCCAGTGAAAACATTTACGAATGGGTCTTTATATACTGGAGATTCATTTAATACTAACCATAGGGGCTGAGCTCTGGAACAGTCATAGATAGACACTTAGAGTGATTTACCTCAGATTGTTTTTAATAACTAAATGCAATTGATGGGGTACAACCAAATCCAACTTGTATCAAATTCCATTTTATTGCTGTGTCCCACTGCAGTTCCAGTATGTATTAATACAATGCCACCACTGAGATAAATAAATAAAAATAAATAAATAAATAAATAAATAAACTTCAGAGAGTGAGGGATCTTCACTGCATACTCATTACAATCACTAGTCCTCTCTACAAGACAATGTGTGCATACAGAGTCCAGAGTACTAATCCAGCCACAGATAATCCCTCCAAACATATAGCTGCTTACAAATTTAGGATGAAGGATCCAAGATCCTGCTGTTGTGCCCTGTTCTGGAAAGCCAAAGTGATGTGCGCAGTCTGCAAGATTTTCCTCCCAAATCTGTATGAACAGGGCTGCCAGGGCACATGCAAAGAAAACCACTGTGCCATCCCTAATTGGCGCCACACAAAAATGAATGCAGATAAAGGCTCACTGGGAAAGGGAAGGATTCTGATAATCTCCCCTTATTCAGGGATGCCCCGCCAGCTGGCAGAGCCATGTCCAGCCACATTCTCCGCCAGTTCTCATCTTTGGGACTCAGTGAACTGAAAACAAAGGGATCAACCTGGATTTCGGACTCATTCAAATTTGTAGTTCACATCCAGTGTTCCCAGACAGGCTTGGAGCTCCTTCACTTCACAAATCTGGGCCTGGTGCCCCAAAATCTAAAAGAACACTGGGAAGAGGTGGCAGACAGAATCATGCTGCCAGATTAGAAACATTTGAAATTGGAACAGAAATATCTGAGGATCTAACTACAAAAAAATTTACATGTAGAAAAAGTTTTGTTTTTGTTTGTTTATGGTGGTATTAAAATCTAAAATATAAGAAACATAAATATTGAAAATTTTGATTCATAAAATATGTAATATCTGTCTCCTGAAATATTATGAAGCCCTTAAAAACATTTATGAGCTTATAATAGTATAGAAAATCCTTGGATAAGAAGAATGTTCAGAATTGTAAATATACTACATTGAGCCAAGTAAGGGAAAGAATAGGCAAATTTATTGACAAGTTTCTTTCAAAACCCAGAAAATAAAATACAAAAAAAAATCTAGAATTAATGGTGCTTTTCTTTGTTTGGTAAGAGAATTTTTTTTTATTTCTTTGTTTCTAAATGTTTTATAAAGTATTTTACTTGCAAATAATAGATAAATATAACAGATATTAATTCATTCTATTTAGCCACAAAGATGAGTATCCTGTGATAAGTTATAAAGCATGATTTTATTAATTATAATTGATACACAGAGAAATCTATTCAAGGAAAGTAGGTAAATTAATTATAGGATTACAAGGACATCTTATAGAAAAGAGAAAAGTAGCCAGGTCTCAGAAACAAACCAGAAAATAAATAAAAATATTCTAATGAAGCTTTCAACTAAGTTTTAATCTAAAGATTAACTAAACTACATTTTTGCATATATTCGTGTTGGCCTGCAAAATTCCCAAGATGCCTGACACCAGGTGCTGATTCCTGAAAACTAAGTCTCCTTCTTCAGCCACCCCAATACCTTCTCAAAAAAAAAAAAAAAAACAAAAAAAAAAAAACTTGTAGAATGTAAATGTTGTTCAGGTTGTTCTTCAAGGTATCAAAATAATATTCAGTGGTCCAAGGATAGTCAACCCTGCTGATAAGCCTTGGATTTCAGAGTGTGAAGCTAGAGATAAAACAGGAAACATAAGGACTTTGGATAAACATGGTGAGAAACCACTAGAATAGAGGAAGGGACTGCGAAAGAGAGGTGTGAGGAGAGGGAAGAAGGACTGAGGAAGAAAAGAGTTCAAACAATGCTTGGTAATATATAAAGTACTACCACTGGTTTTGTCTGCCTGCCTGGGAAGGCAGGAGAGGGCTGAGGGGTGAGATAAAAAGGGAAGGACACCAAGAGTCGCATGCTTGCATGTGTTTATCACACTGAACCTCACTATGATGTATAATTGCATTGCTCTAATAGAAGTGCTTTATAAATAAAAAGAATAGAAATAGGCCTTTAGAGCAAAGAAGTGAATACTTAGAACCAAAATGAGGATTTCTGAACTCAATAAACGTGTCTGTTTAGAAAGATGTTTAACACTAGGTCAAACTTCTCAATTGAAATGTACTTCCACTATATTATTGAACCATGTTTTATTTATTTATTCTTTATTTTGAAACAGGGTCTCACTAAGTTGCAGAGGGCCTAAGTAGCTGAGGCTGGCCACAAACTTGCAATCCTCCTGTCTCAGCCTCTCAAGTACTGGGATTACAAACATGCACCACCATGTCCAGCTTATATTTTTACTTTAAAAAGAAAGAAGACACTTGAGTGAAGTCTTCTTTTTTCTCCTCCTGTTCTCCTTCTTACTCATTCTTCCCTTTCTTCACCCTCCTCCTTTTTCTTCATCATCATCGTGTGTGTGTGTGTGTGTGTGTGTGTGTGTGTGTGTGTGTGTGTGTGTGTATTACTGAGGATTGAATCCAGGGAGGTTCTATCACCACCAAATTATACTCCCACTTCTTTTTTTTCATTTTTTATTTCAAGACAGGGTCTAACTTGCTGAGGTTGGCCTCAAACCTTCAATCCTCCTGTCTCAGCCTCCCAAGTACTAGATTATAGGCTTGTGCCACACACCAAGGTTGAATCCTGCCTCTTTGATCTGAAGGCTTTTAAGAAGCCCAGCCAAGGGCTAGACCACAATCACAGAAACCTCAAGAGAACTGTAGTGTCTGACTGCAGCTCCTGGGCTTGGCTTAATGGGCCACTGCAGATCAAAAGGACTGAAATTACTCAGTTGCTTTTAATTTTACACTATTGTATTACACTGACACAGCCAATATGCCTGGTGCTTAAACCAGATCTAATCTGGTAATTAAGCTAGCTAATAAGAACTCTGTCTGAATTCACTTGATAACTAACTCTATAGTTGAAAAGATTCTGCAGGGCAAGAACAAATAATCCAATCTGATTTTTCTCATGCTCTTTAGCTGGGAGGATGTGTTCTATAATAGCTAACAGAGTATGACTTGGTTTATTGTAATTTAAATACATAAAATATATTGAAAGAAAATAAGTGCATTTATTATATAGTTATGAGGATATCTCATAGAAAAAATGTAACCAGTCCTCAGGAAGATAGAGGAACAAACCAGAAGGTAGAGGGAACATACAGGGGTTTGTTTTTTCTTTAATTCTGTTTCTCTCTATGCTTTAGCCATCTCTCTCTCTCTCTCTCTCTCTCTCTCTCTCTCTCTCTCTCTCTCTCTCTCTCTGTTTTTCATATATACTGACTAAAACCATGGCCATCAAAAACCATATTCATAGGTCCAGCTATCCAAAAAATGACTAGTCTTTCTCTCCAAAGTTCTTCTTCTTTCTTTCCTTTCTTCTTGCCTCCTGCCCTCTTGTCTTTCTCTCTCTCCCCTTTCTTGTTTTCACTCTGTCTGGCTCTATCTCCTTTTGCCCAGATCTCCATGGAAAGACACTGCTGGCCTGAACTGAAGTTCGCCACCTACTCTGGACTCATCAACCGTGGCCAAGGAATAAAAAGCCACTTTGAGGAAAGGAAGATGCTGAGGTCGCTGCCTCTGCAGTCAAGCAAACAAGAGAGGCAGGGCATGCAAGGACAAAATAAGAAAAGGTATTCACTAAATGCAGCATTTGTGTTTCTTTGTTGATATTCTGACAAAGACGTTATTCAGAACCATTACAATCTAGTTTTGTAACATCCGATAATAGCAGAAAAATGAAGAATATCATTTCCATGAAGTGTTCTGTATAAATCTTCTAAAGACGTATTTAAATGATGACTAGAGAGAAAAATGGCAGAAGAAATGTCCCTGATCATTGTTTCTCTGTAACTGCGGGGCTAAAACTGAAGCAACCGCAGGGATATTGTTGGCAGAAGAGGGTGATAAAACTCAATGGCAAGTAATGTAAGCATGCTGACCTCCTCATTTTTAATAGATGGAGGTCAAAATAGCTGAATCTGAAAAATCAGTAATACAGGAAAAAGCTCATTAGAAAAATGGGTCATAGGAGGAACTCTAGAGGAAGGGGGAGAAACCATAGGTGAGCAAATGAGGTGACCTACCTAAGGGGGATGGAAGAGAGAAATTCCCTAATGTACATGATGTACATTCACAAACATATCAAAGTCAACCACTAAGCTAAACATGAGAAGGAGGGAGGGGGAGGGAATAGAGTGCATGGAGATTGGGGAGGGACTAAATGAGTGATGTGTGCATGTGTGCCTCCACCATCTTGTACTCCATCAAGATGTATGATAATAATGCACCAATAAAAATACATAAATAAATAAAAAAGCAAACCCCAAAAATAAATACTAAGAAATATCATACAGTTAAATAAAATTAGTAAGTAGAAGAGAGGCAAAGAAGAAAATCATAGTGTTTTATTCATTAAACATAATATGAAATTAATAATTATTACCTAAAGAAAGAATTAAAGCCATTATATAAAATTGCAGCTTTATAGGAAAAGAGTTATAACAAAAATATAAACATCACTAGCTACCAGAAGAAACACAAACCTAAAATAGAGTTATCAGAGCAGGCCATGAAATATTTTAAAATTATAAAAATATAGCTCGACCACTTCCTGTTGCCCCTTTCCTCCTAGTTATTGCTGATTAGAGGAAGCATCTGGTTTTAATTTTCTGTGATATTTCTCTGTGCATGCCACGTTGAAAATACCGATCCCACTCTTGACAGCCCCAGTTGTAGCCTGGCTACCCGGTGGACTGATCCAGACCTCACTGGCTCAAGCAGCAGCCTTGCCTCATGGGAGGCCCCGATTCTGGTCTCGCTGGCCCTGACACTGGCCTAACCCCTCAACTGGCTCCAATCCCAGCCTCGGAGGCCCCAGCACTGGCCTTCCTCATGGCAGGCTCCGATGCTAGCCGATGGCCCCGGCATTGGCCTAACCCCTCGGCAGGCTCCGATCCAGGCCTCGAAGGCCTCAGTAGTGGCCTTGCTTCACGGAAGGCTCCAATGCTGGCCGCTGGCCCTGGCTTTGGCCTAACCCCTCGGCAGGCTCTGATCCTGGCCTCACTGGCCCCAGCACTGGCCTAACCCCTGGGCAGGCTCCAATCCCAGCCTCGGAGGCCTCAATACTGGCCTTGCCTCATGGAAGGTTCCGATGCCGGCAGCTGGCCCCGGCACCAGCCTAACCCCTTGGCAGGCTCCGATCCCAGCCTCGGAGGCCTCAATAATGGCCTTGTCTCATGGCAGGCTCCAATGCTGGCCTCGCTAGCTCCAGTACTGGCCTCACCCCTCGGCAGGCTCCGATCCCGGCCTCAGAGGCCCCAGCACTGGCCTTGCCTCACGGTAGGTTCCGATACCGGTCATGTGGCCCTGGCACCGGCCTGAGCTATCGGCAGGCTTCGATCCCGGCCTCGGAGGCCTCAATAGTGGCCTTGCCTCACGGAAGGCTCTGATGCCAGCTGTTGGCCCCGGCACCAGCCTAACCCCTTGGCAGGCTCCGAGCTATAGAAAGAGGCCTATAGTGAAGCAACTCAGGTGACCAATCAGAGGGTATGGAATAGGGGAGGATGGAGCCTCTTTAAAAAGCAGGAGGAACATAAACATATGTATCAAAGGTAATCACCAAACAAGCATGGGATAGAGGGAGGGGGAAGGAATGGTATGGGGACTGGATGAGGGCTAATTGGATGATGTGTGCTTGTATATCCTCTCAAGTCGTGTATTCCAATGTGATGTATGATTACAATGCACCAATAAAAATAAATTTAAAAAAATAAAAATATAAAAAATAAAAAATGGTATCATGCTATATATATACAATTTTATAACCTGTATTTTATGCAAAGACAAAATATAATGAGGCTATTTGCATTTCTTTGAAAATCAACACATTTTTTCTATAGTCTTAAATGTGCATTGTTGTTTTTGTGACTTAAACATGTCACAATTGTAATCTGCTAATATAAACTAAACAATATTCTCAATCTTTTACTATTATAAAAACACTATAAATAAACATTCTTGTACCAAATATCTGCTCATATACTAAAGCAAAAAAAATATATATATATAATATATATATATATATTGTGATATATATATATATATTATATATATATATATATATATATATATATATATATATCTCAAAGTGCTGTGACAAACTAAGGCCAAGTATATTTATGATTTTAGAAGGAATTATAATTAATATTACCTACTAAAAGAAAGTATAGCCTCTATATGATCACAAACCAAACATAGACTGTAAATGTAAGTCAAATCTAAAATTTGATTAAGGAAATCTGAAAATGAATTGGTAAGAAAACTATTTTTATTACGGACACAGAAGACAGAAATCATGACCATAAAATGGAGATTGAATGAAAGATGAAAAACATAAGGTGAAGGAAGAAAGCTTTAAAATGATAAAGTGTGAAATTGTCTACAGAACTACAATGGGAGAAAATCCAATGTATTGCCAAAAATATTATCAATATTCATAAATAAAACTAGTAGCTGGGTGTGGCGGCACACGCTTGTAATCCCTGTGCTTGGGAGGCAGAGACAGGAGGATCGCGTAGGTTCAAAGTCAGCCGTGCTGGCTTAAGAGACCCTGTTTCCAAATTTAAAAAAATAATAATAATATAATATATATATATATATATATATATATATATATATATATATCTGGGAGTGTAGCCCAGAGGTAGAAGGGCTTCCAGGAACCCCAGTACCACCAAAAAAAAAAAAAAAAAAAAACCTAGTAAATATTCAAGGAAGAAATCGAAGCACTTTAGAAGCCCAAAATAATTAAAGATATATATATGGGTAAACATTGATTTTCTATAAATATACTAAATATATTCACTAGTACACTATAAATAAATTAAATATATATGCCTATATACAAGAACTCCAGAAATAAAACAAGCTGAACAATAAAATAAGTCAAAAGAAACAAAAGAAAATTTTAATGTGGAAAAAACTGCATTTTATATAAATTAAAAAACAAAAATAAGAGTACTATTTAAATTATATATTTAAAAATAATAAAATTAATTAAAAATAATTTAGTAACAAACAATGATAGAGAACACAAAGGCATAAATGCTCAACAATATATAAAATAAAGATTGGGAGAATTCCACTTCTCACTGAGAACACCTAGAACATATCGATAAAATATTTTTCAAAAGAATTCATCTGAAGCCATTGGAAAGATACAAATGAGATTCCTGATATTAGTTGTATGCTGTCTCCTTCCCTCCAGGCATCCTCCAATTCATTGGTGACATCAGTGGATAAGATAAGAAATCATGGAGAAAGTAGTGTCTTAGAGCAAAGAACCTGGGCACAATTTTGATATTTTTTTTAGACTCTTGAGAAGAAGAGTGGAGTGCAGAGCCAACCTCTGCGAAGGTAAACCCAGTGAAGCCAGATCCACATTCTGGCCAGTACCTAAGCTCTAGAAACAGAAAGGCAAAGAAGCCAAGATTAAAAACAGGGCTAAGGAGCTGAGGAGCCAGGTAGTGTTATGATCGGTCTCAGTGCTGGAAAGATAAAAACTGGAAACCCAAGAGCAGCAAGAAACACATGCAAAATGAACTTTAAGGCAAAAGCCATTAAGGATAACAAAGACTAAAATAAAATGATAAAAGCATTAAAATTTTGCAGAAACATAGAAATCGAGATAACTATGAAACATCAGAAATAATTAAATACAAAAAGGTAGAGATAGTCATCGCAGTTGAGAGGCTCAATGTTATAGTTATCTAGAGTTGCAATATGATCCCAAAACATCTCAACAGAGTTCTCTCTTTACTGTGTATAGAGCTGGACAAATTGATTGAAACATGAATAAGGAAAAAAAAGGAACCAAAGAAAAGCCAAGATGCTCAAAGCAAATTCAAACATAGATGACTTAAAAATCAAGAATTATTAAGTAGCTAGAAGAATTAATACAAGGTATAAAAAAAGAGTGAAAGAAATAGAGTTCAGGAAGAAACTCTCCAGATATAATCAAATTAGTGATTATGACAAAAATTCTAATTAATGAACAAATCTTAAAATTTTTCTATTATAGTCATGAACAAGACAAGGCTATTACCAAGACTATTTCCAAACATTTTTTTTTGAGATATCAACCAAAATAGAAAATAATGAGAGAAAATACTATGAAAATAAGAAGATGAAGTATAAGTGTTATTATTAGATGTCTCAAAATCTAATCAATTGAAAAATGAATATACTTACTAAACTATTTAAAAGATCATTATATATAAAATAATGTACAGAAATCAAATCTCCAAATATAACAACAGTCAAATAAAAATAATGTTAAGTGGATTTTCCCTAGGGAAAAATAAAATACCTAGCAATAAATTTAACAAAAAGATATAAATTTAAAAACAAGTGACTGTTGCCGACTAATCTCAGTTGGGTCGTTATTGTCAGCTCCCGGTCAAATCCTCAGAAAGATGGGGCAAAAGGCAGGTGGAGTTCTGCAGAAACTTATCTGCAGCGATACCTCTCCCTCTATAAATTCCTTAAGTTTTTAGGTATGACACTTTGGAAAGAACCTGAGATGGACAAAGGCTTCTTGAGCCAATGACACTTTATTACAAGAACCCCGAAAAATTTATACCCTTCACCAGTAAAGTTAATGATAAGAGAAAAAGAAGTGAATGCAATCACTGTGAAACAATAGTGAATGACACGTAAACAAAGGTAAAAAAAACTAGTCCAGTTTTCAGCTGGCTTTTGGCTATCGAGAGATTAACTCCGGATCTCCTCCCTGATTTTGCAGACAAGCAGTTCCAAAGGGCAATCTTCCAGAGGAAACGGGCACGCCCAAGGCTTGGAGGCTTCTCCGGGAATCTTCTTTAATTTTCTTGGAACTTTCCATCTTTTGTGCTCAGTCCATATAGCAAGTGTGGGGAGATGTGGTGATTCAGGTGGATGTGATAGGGTTTCTTCAGGTGTTGGCATTTTACCTTCTAAATCTGAAAGCTTAAGCAAACTCACAACACAGTTTGGCAGACAAAACACCACAAACAACACCATGAAGTTCTTGGATTTAATTGTCAGATGTATTTCCTTAACTGCTGAGCACTCTTCTTTAGACAACAAGCCTATTAGAAGCCTACTCATCTTTAATAATCCATTTCCCTGTCACAAACCCTCTGCAACCTGCTTCTAACTTTCTAATTCCTTTCTTTCCCAGTTGGGACTTTCTTATGATAAGCTCTTTTTCATGCAGAAATGCTTTTCTTACTCTTACGGTATTTCATTTCCTTCATACATATATATTTAGAACATCTGTCCTTTATTTTGTCATTTTCATTTCTTAACCATGCGGTCAGTTTCCCTTTCTCCAGGACTGCTCACACTGAGGTAAAAGTCAACAATCTTTTTCCTTGGGTCTATTGTATTTGGGCAGCTAAGTTGTTTATCAACTAAATTGCTTTAAGGTCACACACAAGGTTTTATCTTCTCTGTCTCTAGGCAGGATCTCAAGGATAAACAGTTACCTTAAACTGAGCTACCGGTTACCGGAGTTAATGGCTTAACCTAGTGATTGCTGCAGCTGGAATGTTTATCACAGCATCTGAGTTCTGGCCAGTTTTTTCATTACTATTGAGCAAAGCCAAGGATGTTTAGACAAATTATTAGAGAGTTTATTTCCACAGACACAGTTTCTTTTTTTATAGTCCTGATTTCACATCACTGGAGCAATTCGTGTAGAAAGTTAAAAGGAATAATAGTGAAGGATATCTAAAAGTGGGGGGTACTTTGGCCAGAGACGATACCTCCTTCTCGGGGCTTCTTTGCCGATTAACTATGTGGAGTGGGGTGTCAACACATAGATACCGAGGCAGCAGGATGTCTTGGCAAGTGACGTTTAGTATCTTTGCATATAAATATATGTCATGTGCATGCTTTTATAAAGTATTTGCTCAAAGCTGGGATTGAAGCCTGCCGTGAGGCAAGGCCAGTGATGGAGTCTCCAAGGCCGGGATCAGAGCCTGCCAAGGGGTTAGACCAGTGTTGGGGCCAGTGAGGCCGGGATCGAAGCCTGCCATGAGGCAAGGCCGGTGCTGGGGCCTTCGAGGCCAGGATTGGAGCCGGCGGAGGGGTTAGGCCAGTGCCGGGGCCAGCAAGGCCGGGATCAGAGCTTGCCATGAGGCAAGGCCTGTGCTGGGGCCTCCAAGGCCGGGATCAGAGCCTGCCGAGGGGTTAGGCCGGTGCCAGGACCAGCATGGCCGGAATCGAAGCTCACCATGAGGCAAGGACAGTACTGGGCAAGGACAGTACTGGGGCCTCCGAGGCCAGGATTGGAGCCTGCTGAGGGTTTTAGGCCAGTGCCGGGTCCAGCAGCCAGCATTGGAGACTTCCGTGAGGCAAGGCTGCTACTGAGGCCTCCAAGGCCGGGATCAGAGCCTGACGAGGGGTTAGACCGGTGCTGGGGCCAGCGAGGCTGTCATCAGAGCCTGCCGTGAGACTGGCTGGTGCTGGGGCCGCTGAGGCCAGGATCGGAGCCTGCCGAGGGGTTAGGCCGATCCTGGGGCCAATGGCCAGCATCAGAGCCTGACAGGAGGCAAGGCCGCTACTGGGGCTTCCGAGGCCGGGATCAGAGCCTGCCATGAGGCTAGGCTGGTGCTAGGGCCTCCGAGGCCGGGATCGGAGCTTGCCGAGGGGTTAGGCCGGTGCCAGGGCCAATGGTTGGGACTGGAGCCTGCCGTAAGGCAAGCCCGCTACTGGGGCCTACGAGGCCGGAATCGTAGCCAGCTGAGGGGTTAGGCTGGTTTCGGGGCCAGTGAGACCAGAATCAGGGCCTCCTATGAGGCAAGGCCGCTGCTTGAGCCAGTGAGGTCTGGATCAGTCCACCAGGTAGCCAGGCCACTACTGGGGCCGTCAAGAGTGGGATTGGTACTTGCAATGCAGCATGCACAGAGAAATATCGCAGAAAATAAAAATCAATTATTGCTTCCCCTAATCAGCAATAACTAGGAGGAAAGGGGCAACAGGAAGAGGTCGAGCTATAGAAAGGGCCCTATAGTGAAGCAACTAAGGTGACTAATCAGAGGGTATGGAATAGGGGAGGATGGAGCCTCTTTAAAACGCAGGAGGTACGTAAACAAATGTATCAAAGTTAAACACCAAAGAAGCATGGGATGGAGGGAGGGGGAGGGAATGGGATGGGGGCTGGATGAGGGCTAATTGGATGATGTGTGCTTGTATATCCTCTCAAGTTTTGTATTCCAATGTGATATATGATTACAATGCACCAATAAAAAAATAAAAAATAAAGTATTTGCCCATCTCTTTTGCCTGCTTTAAAAGGAACTCTTTGTATTATTGAGTGACCATCACATGAAGACACATTAAAATAAAATGAAATATTTTATACCCAAAAGAATGGTTAAAGTTAAAAAAAAAACCTAACCCCAAGGGGTATGTCAAGAATATGGAGCAAGTCGGGTGTGGTGTTGCACGCTTGTAATCCCAGCATTTGGGAGGCTAAGACAGGAGGATTGCAGTTTGCAGACAGCCTCAGCTACTTAGTGAGGCCCTTTGCAACTCAGTGAGACCCTGTTTTAAAATAAAGAATAAAAATAGGGCTGAGGGTGTAGCTTGGAGGTAGAATGCCCCTGGGTTCCATCCCCAGTACCTCAAAAAAAAAAAAAGGGAGTGGAGCAAATGTATTTTTATTCATGGGTGTAGAAATACAAAATACAGAGAAAATTTAAAAATTTGGCAGCTTTAAAAACAAAACAAAACATAAAACATTAAAGCATTAAAGTACATACCTTGTTTTCAAAGAAGACCAAATATCTTTAAAATATTAATGTCTTTAATGAACAATTTTATTTTTATATGAACAGTGTATTGTTTTGATAAATTTGTTTTACAGTTGTTACCAACAAATACCTGATGGAATAAAACATGTGAATAGAACCCTGAGATTTTTTTAAATATATGCTAATATTACTGATGCATAAATGATAAAGAACTCAATGACTTAGAATAGATGGTCTAGAAAAGTTTTCAAATATAAAAAAGAATATTATAAAAATGTTTTTTTCAAATTAATAGCAATGACTATTTTTCAATAAATGATGTTGAGACAATAAACTTACATGTAAAAATGATAAGTTAAATCTATATTGTACCAAAACAAGAACAGATTGAACAAATGCTTAACTATTAAATTTTTAAAGCCACAAGAATCTATACTCTCAAAGAAGGAAGCATTTTCTAAAAATGGTACAAAACACACAGAACTTATAAAAGAGAATATGAACAATTCAAACAAGTAAGCTTCAGTTGGCCAAAAGTAGCATTAGCAAAGTCTAAATGTAAAGAAAAAGTGTGTGTATGGGGAGTATGTTACATCATATATCACATAAAATAAGATTTCATTACCTAATATAAAAAGAGATTCTAAAGATCAACCAGAAAAAACAACAATTCAATTGAAAAGCATGCCAATAAAATGAGGAGACAATACTCAAAAAAGGAAATGCAGATTTATTTTTGGTCATATTTTAAAATAACTGCATTGAGTACCATATTTCAACTCTTGGGCTGATAAAGATTAAAAAGTTAGCTAACACTGTGTCTGTGAGGAAACAGAAGTTTCTCTCATGCACTGCTGGTGGGACTATAAATCCAATACAACCTTCATGGAGGGCAATCTGACAATATTTTTTAATGCAGCAATTTCATGTCAAATAATTTATTCTTCACTCCCACTTACACAGATTATTCTTTGCAATTCTTTGCAGCGTTGTTAGTGATAGTAAACGATTTGAAATAACCTAAGTGTCCATCAAACTTTATTAGTCAAATAAATTTCACTACAGCCCTACAATGACACAAGATGTAAGCATAAAAAAGTAATAAAACTTCTTTAAATACTGATATGAAATAAACTTCAAGATCAATTTCAGTGAAGAAAATATAAGACTCCGACAGTTTATCCGGTAGGCTACCATTTGTGTAAAAAAGTAGGAAATAGAATATGTACACATAAAAGTCTTAAGGACAAAATGCTGTCCTTGTCCCTCTTTGTTTACCACTTCTAGATTTGAGTGAAATCTCAGCCTCTCTATGGGGTCTTCTCCACCTTTAGCACACAGCAAATTTTATCTATGGCAATCACATCTTTCTGACACTATTCAAAATTTAATTAAAGATGTAGAAGCAATTTGTTGAATGGGCCCAACGTAATAAAATATAAATCAAGAAAATGCCTTATTCTCCCACCAATAATATCTAACACTCTTTTGGCTTTCCCCTCTCTAATTTATATGATACTTTCCATAAATCTATAGCTTTTCAGGTCACCTTCAAACATTGAACTTTCCTCTTTTTCTTTCCTTGCACCTCACCTACCTCAGTAATTCTGCTAT
Source organism: Muscardinus avellanarius (assembly GCF_963383645.1). Lineage (NCBI taxonomy): Eukaryota > Metazoa > Chordata > Mammalia > Rodentia > Gliridae > Muscardinus > Muscardinus avellanarius. Next base: position 27,916,681 of record NC_137801.1, on the reverse strand, counting down.
TCCAGAGGTAGAAAGAGGAAGATGATCCCCCTGATGTTCTTCTGGATGTGTGCTATTATAATTTAGGGTCCTCTGTGGTGCAGGTGGGCAATGCCAGTTCTCTCTTTGAGAGAAAAATTTGTGGGTTTTTTGGAGCTATTATTCTAGGAACCTTCACATGTCTTAAGCACTCTCAGCCTGATGCTTGCAGGGACCCACGAACACCGCAGTGTTCTGCAGTATTCAGGTGCCCTGTTTCTACTAGGGTCTTCTCCCAACAAGCAACATTTGGGGCAGGAACTACTAGCACATCTATTACCCCTAGCACTCCCTCCACGGAAATCCACACAGTCTTTTCCACCAGGTTTTATGGATTTTCTGAATATAACTCCTTAAGTCCATAAGGATCCTTCCTTCTTGTCTTACAGAAAAGGGACATTTTCACCAGTTTCTGATTTTCAACATCTGTAGAGTCCAGAGCCAGCTGCTCTCCCTACAAACTAGAGGAAACAAAGTCAAGTTCTTCTTTACACTTTTCCTTCTCTACATCACCCTCCTAGATTGCACAGCCTTTTCCATTTGTCATTTCTCTTCTATAAGTGTTCTTGCCCTAAACTGTTCACTTAAGTGGGGGTAAACGAAGCCAGTTCCACTGCACAAAATATTCTTATTTTAGTTTTAGCAGATCAACAAATGTTAGGAAATGTTTATATACCACACTGCATTTCTGGGAAATAGTCTTTAATGTTAGAGAAGTTGTCTAATTTTCTACTAATGTTTATTAGTGTTTCTCTCTCCCAACTGTTTTACCCACTGAATAAAAAATCACAAACCACCCCAGTTTAAAGGTGTTTTAGCAAAGAATCTCCTCTCAGCCTTCTCTGTGCCCTAAATGAGAGATAGGAGTAGAAAAGTGATGGTGTGCTTTGACTACAACTTTCTAAATCTCATGGGAGCTTGCTAGCAGCTCTCTTTTAGAACATAAAGATACTTGTGATCATACATCCTCAGCTCCCCCAAAAAAGACACGTTCTACAACTCACACTTTTATACTGGTTTATACTACCACATATGGTTCTCTGTACTTTCCTGCTCTCCACTAACTGAGGAGATCCTTGTCAGAGAACAAGCCTACATAGCCGTCCACATCCCCAGTCCACTCTGAGCAACTACTGCAGATCTGTGTGTAAATTATTCAATTAACTAATATAAAATTACTTGTTATGAACTCATCCTTTGTAGGGATTACAGATTATTGATTAATAAATGACTTGATTAGCAAATTACTTGAGTAATATGTAATCATTTATCATAGTGATTTGTAACTTGAAGTTTAATGAAATTTAGTGAGTTTTATCCCCAAGGTATCCTGACTCTACTTTCACATACCATTGTTTTTGCTACATAGTTAGATATACTCTGGTGTAATTCTAAATAATTCTACCATCTGAAATTCAGTTTTTGTTTCAGGGGTGCTCCTGGAGAACAGCCTGTTCATGGCTACCTCTGTAAAACTCTACTCTCAGCTCTGCTTGCTAATGGTGGTGAGCAGCCTTCTGGAGATAGTTTCCATTAATAGGAAGGTATTAAGAATTTACTACATAGCTGACCCTAAATCTATAGGCTGAGAAAGATGTGGAATTTGAACAAAGAAGCTCAAGTCATGAGAAATACCAACATGTAGAAGATAATTGCTTCATATTTTAGTTCATAAAGAATGTTGCATAGATAAAGATACAATCAAAACTAGCCTGAAATATAAAAAATTTAAACATATTTATATATACATATATAAAGAGATTCTTATGCCTATGCTTTAATAAAATCTATTTTAAATAATCACCAAATGTTAATAAAGGAATATATATAATGTTTTCACAAGTCTATCAAAATGGAAACTGACATAGAATATATTCTCCAAGAATTATGCATTTATGTATTCTATAATTGAAAATCTGCCGAATTCTTTTAGTCACAGTAAGTAAAAAAAAATTAAGATATTTACCAAAATAAAAATATAGGGCATATTATGCTATGTTTCTGAAAATATCTTACTTTGTCTTTTTCCAAAGCAATCCAAGTTGACAGTGATTTCAATGACTTGAAAGAAAAAGATGCTGGGAATACATCTCAGATCAAGTGCTAAGTTAAAACGTATCAAGATTTTTCCCAAAGCCAGAAAAGTCACTTTAGGATTTCCACAGATAAGCTTGTCTGTCTAATCCTCTTGACTTTTAATCTACCCAAATGGGTTGTATAACAAGAGGTTCCTTTACTTCTACTTCCAATAATAGCTAAATCTTCTAGCCAAAAATTCAAAATCATTGCCACTGTAGTAGATCCTCAGATGCATAAATGAACAGACACACATTCCTTGGTTCCAAAGATACAGTCTAAACCCTCACCTCCATACTCTTCCATAGGAAGCATATTTCTTTGAAGCTTCTTTACCTAAAAAAAATTTGAATCTGAAACTATAATAGTGGGAAGGTGTGGTGGTTCACACCTCTAATCCCAGTGTGTGGGAGGCTAAGATAGGTAGATGACAGGTTTAAGACCAGCCTCGGCAATTTAACAAGACTGTCAACAACCTAGTGAGACCTTGTTTTTAAACTAACTAAATAAATAAAATGACTGGGGATGTAGCTCAGAGTTAAAATGTTCCTGGGTTCAATCCTCAGTACCAGAAAAGAAAGAGTAATAGTGACCACTAGAAGCTGGGAAGGGCCAGAGAGTGGGGGTATAAAGGGAGGTTAGATAATAGGTACCAAATCACAATTAGACAGAGGCAATAAGTTCTAGTGTTCACAATGCAGTGGGCAAATCATAGTTCAAAATATCCTATTACACAGGCCATGAATACTAGAAGTGAGGAGATTGAAGGTTCCAAACACAAAGTAATGATAAAGAGATGGAAGTGGTAATTACTCTGATTCAATCAGTTCACATTGCACACATGTATTGAATAAATATGTGCTTCCACAAAATAGGCAATTATTATGTGTTAATCAAAAATGTTTTAAATGTTTAAAGAGACGGAGATGCTAACTACCCTGATTTAATCATTGTACATGAATCAAATTATTACACTGTATCCCATAAAATATGTATTAGTAAAACAGTAAATTTAAAATTTTAATTAAAAAGGTTTTATATTCTTTGTAAATATACAAAAATGTAGTGAAGATCAGCACAATAAACACTTTGAGAAGATGTCTTACATTTATCTGTAACACCTATTACCCCTCCAGCCACCAGTACCTAATCCTAGTTGAATTAGTTTAAAAAGGTCTTCTTCAGATTTTTAAGAGATTTAAAAGTTCTCATAATAACTGCTCATTTACACAAGTACTACTTCCTACATCATATGCATCCCTTCTTTTCATTTTTACAACTACCTAATAAAGAAAGTACTATTATTATTTTAATGCCCTCTTAAAACAGATACATTGAAGCCCAAAAATGTAAAATAACTTGCCCAAGTGAAGAAGTAGTATTAAAATTTTCAAGTCTTATTCCTAAGTCTATCATCTTGACCAGACTTTACTGTCCCACTGCCTTCTCACGGGCATGGATTATAGTTTCAATTTAAAGTGTAAAATTTAATTTTTGAGGCTGCATTTTAGCCAGCAAAGGTATGTAGTATGATGTGCCTATTAGCCATGATTTTTATACCCTCTTGCCCTACCTAATCAATACTTCAGTCCTCATTGGCCATCGTGATATATACAATGTGTATGGTATTTCATACTTCAGATGCACAAGAATGCTTAGAAAAAGTGGGGTGCAAGGGACTAGTTACCCAATTTCATCAAAATGAAAGCAGACCAAAAGTGGTTGAGCAATTTTTCTAGAATCTTGAACACAGTAAATAAGTTGAATTTCTGCAACAAGCAAGCACCTTCAGAGCAGCCAAAATTAACGATTCCTCTTTCCACTGCTTCATCATAGCTACATCTCAAAACTAAAACATTCTTCTCCAGACTTTCACTTGCATTTTATACTCATTTTTTTATATGTGTGTATACTCCAACTCTGTCTGTTTTAATAGGATGTCAATGCTGCCAATTCCAGTGCACAAAACATATTACAATGCAAGGAAACAGGAATCACTAGGAAGCTCTCAATTTGCACCACCCTCTATGTACTCAAAATGGTCTCATAAATCCAGTGGCTTCGTTGTTAAGTGGATCATATATTCTTATAGTAGAAGAATGCCCTAAGAGAAATACATTACCATAAACAAATAATAGATATTTCCAGCAATATATCATAAAAGAAATGAAATCATAACTACAAATGTCCATTATTAAGTTACAAAATTATTCTCGAAGTCGTACCTAAAGAGCATGAACTTCTGAACCACTGATTACACAGATGATCCCAGTGTACAGTCATACAAAAAGGCTCTGCCGGATCAGATTGTGTCTTGTCTACCTTCTACTACTTCTATACTCAAATTCTCTTCCTCCAATTATAGCTATCTGCTAAGAATTGACAGCCAGTTCCTTCTTTCTTTCTTTCTCTCTTCCTTTCTTTCTTTCTTTCTTTCTTTCTTTCTTTCTTTCTTTCTTTCTTTCTTTCTTTCTTTTACACCCCCAGCCCTATTTTTTAGTCTTTTTTTATTAAACAGGGTCTCACTGGGTTGCCAAGGGCCTCATTAAGTAGCTGAGGCTGGCTGTGAACCTGGATCCTCCTGTCTCTGCCTCCCAAATGCTGGGATTATAAGTGTGCATCACCACGCCTGGCTAGCTTGCCCCCTTTATTTCCTCCCACCGACATCCCAGCTTCTCCTCTCTTCAGCCACTCCCAATTCTCTGGCTAAGTCTGATCTGATTCCTTTATAAATAAAGGAAGCACAATAGTCCCTAGTCTGAGGCAAAGGGACAAGTCTTTTTCTTGATATTTGTGTCTTAAGGCCAGTGCCAAGACAAAGAAACAGATGAAGTGATGCTCAACACATGATTTGGGAAGAGATGGTAGTTTTTACAAAATAATCATGATAATCCAAGTCAAATTTACTTTCTGCAAAGTTCATAAGACCATATTCATAGTGGTACCCCCAGATCCTTACCCACCCTGACCAGAGTTTGGTAAGATGTCTTCATTCACTCACAATTTTCCATATATGAACAATTCCCCCAGTATATTATTCCTCATAGGCCTTGTCGACTTTTCTGAAGTATTTTTAATTTTTGAGATATCAATACAAATACAATGGCCCTGGCTAAAAAGAGTTAAGCACCACAGAAAGCCTGGGTTTCCCTCCCTGTTCATTAAATATCAATACTATTTGTATAATGTGGGTACTTCATTAGCAACTCATCATCACACCTGGTCCATCTCTAAATTAATCATTCTTCTGTTCTTCTGAAACATAGTTATGCCCCATTTTCAGAAAATGTAATATCTTCCTTTTTTCCCCACTCATTAATAAACTTCTTAAAATGTCACTTTATTAAAGCTTACCTTTACAACTTGACAAAATAATTTTAAACCATCCTGCCTTATAGGATGCTAACTTCTTCAAGTATAATTCTACACCCATTTTACCAATAACTGATTCATTTCCTATTGTCTCGTGTGTGTGTGTGTGTGTGTGTGTGTGTGTGTGTGTGTGTTACTGGGTATTGAACATTGAACCCAGTGGGAGCATTCTACCTCTGTCTACACTTCCAACCCATTTAATTTTGTAAATTTTGAATAAGATTTGTCTAAGTTGCTGTGCGCTGGCTTTGAACATGTGATCCTTCTGTCTCAGCTTACCAAGTACTGGGATCACAGATGTGCACCACCATGCTGGACTCTACTGCCCCCAAATTTTACCTTCCAAGTGCTCAGCTAATCTAGGAATTAAAATGTTTATTCTGTGTGACACCTTTTTCTGTATTGCAAATACCTTGAAAAGGTACTCTACATGAACCACCAACACTTTTTCACTTCTCAGTCATATGTCAGACCACTTCAATCTGACTTCCAATCATACCAACCTTCTGAAAGGGCTTTCATAAAGGTCACCATTTGCCAGCTAATTGGATACGTGGCCTTTTCTTTGGTCTTTAGCTCGTTAAACTCTGTTGTTTGGACATTACTGATAGGTTTTCCATTTTTAAAACGTCCTTCCTTCCCCTTGATTTTCTTGAAAGTTCTCTATCCTATTTTTTAACTTCTTTGGCTTTTTCTCTGGAGCTCCCACACTGTATTCTCTTTAAAACATATTGTTGATAGCTAGGTGTGGTGGTGCATGCTTATAATCCCAGTGCTTGGGAGGATGAGACAGGAGGACCACACTGGTTTGAAGCCAGCCTCACCTACTTAGTGAGGCTCTCAGCAACTTAGTGAAACTCTGTTTCCAAATAAAGTATAAAAGAGGTCTGGGAGTATAGCCCGGAGGTAGAAAAACCCCTGTACTCCACACCCAGTATGAAAAAAAAAAAATATATATATATATATATATATATATATATATATATATATATATATATATTAACATTATATCATAATACTACTTTCTTTATTCTCTGCTTTATCGCCCCAAAGGATCACTTTCTCTTCAGTGGTTTCAACAATCATCTGTACACTGATGACTCACAAATGTATTTACCACTTTGACCCTTGTCTTGTCCTTCATGTCTGTATTAAGACCTCTACCTAAGTGTAACATTGAGGAACTCAAAATTTTCCACAAAAAAATTGTTTATGCTATGTTTATCTTCAATATAAGGTAAATAATAGGACTTATAGAATGATTAAAATGATACTGTTTTAACAGATAAACACAAAAACTTCAGTGATTCACATAATAAAAAATTCTCTCAGTCACCTCTATTTCAATGGCAGGAAAAAAAGATGTTGTGATCTTTTCTCTGAATTCATTCAGGGATTCAATATAGAAGGAATATATGTCACCTATAATATATCCATGAGTATCAACCTAATACAACAGACAAAAATTAAAAAGAAAGGGGTCAGTTTCTTGGTCAAGCCTACAAAGGCATATATAATTTCATCTCCCCTTCCTCTCAAAATTTCAGCCATATGTCCTAATTAAAAAACAGGGAAATTTAGTCCACCTCTACACACAGAAAGAAAAGAAAATAAACTTGAAGAATGGGTGATAGGCCTATGCTACAACTGTGAAAATTAACACATAGTTACCACTTCATCCTACACACCCTAAAAGACATGTTGGCTTACTGTGTTCAGTCACCTCAGCTAGAATTTTCAGTTATTTTTTGGTTTCTCCCTCTCTGATGTCCAACAGGTCATCAGGTCATCGATTCTGTCTTACAATTACCTCTTAAATTTTAAATTTTATCTCCATTTAAACTTCCTTAGCCTCCATAGTGTTGAACATTAACTTAACAACAGGAGCACTTGGATAGTTTGAAAATAAAACTGACCTCCAGGTCCCAAGGCACAAAAATTAGGTCTTTAGGACATTGAATTTTTCTTAAAGCTATCAGTGACATCCTAATAGACAACTAAGGGTAAGGACCACTACTCTAATCAAAACTCCCCCTCACCATATTCAGGATGATTTTATTGAAGAATTGATATAATTATGATATTTCCTTGGTTAAAATTGCTTTTTTAATTTCTCTTGTCTAAAGCATGGTGTGCATATCAAATGGTTCTGCAATATGATTCACTGGAAAATAAGATGTTTATTTAATGTTTGATTTTACGGCCCTGGAGGTTGAACCCAGGGCCTTTCTACCTCTGAGCCATTTTTTAAGATTTTTAACTTTTTTATATTTGAAAAGAGTCTCACTAAGCTACCATGCATTGGCCTCAAACCCTATGATCCTCCTACCTCAGCATCCCAAATACCGGTATTTCAGGAATGAACTGCACACCCATTAAGATATTTATTTTTATACTTCCTTTCATGCTTGATTATTGTGAAGGTTTTATAATTTGTATAACTCCTCAATACCACAAGGTGAAGGCATTCTCTTACTTACTCTTTATTGGTTTTTCATTCTCTAGTACAGTGGCTTCCAGTGTAGAGTGTGAATCCCTGTGAGATCTTCATGATGACTCACTAGGCTTGACACTCAGAACTCCATTCTAGGAGCTGAGGACAGGAGACCAAAGCAAGTGCCTCGCCATGGTGGAAAGTCTAACAAGAAAATTCCCTGCACATACAAAAACAAGAAATAGACATGTAAATAGATATAGAAAATGGAAATAGGGTGAGATTTCGTGGAAGATGGCGATTGAAAAAAGCAGCGTTTATGAGTCCCACTAACATTCAATCTCTATTGCCACAAAATTAGCACTTTCCATAGCTGAAAACACTATCAGTAGAGAAATAAAAAATGTAAATACAAGGGAAAGAGAAAAAGAAGACAAGAACAACCAGAGACCAGAAGAAAAAAAAAAAAAAAACAGCCCGCATTGTGGCGGCGGAGCTGCGCCAGCGCCATCTTACCTCACAGCACCAGGCTCTAGAGAAGAAAGGTTAACAAGGAGCTGAAGTGAGCAGATGGAGATCATTCAGGAGTAATTCAGCAGTTTTTTTCGGTGCAAAGACCATCTAAAACTCCCAGTGGCCAAGCTCAGCATGCTCTCCAAGGACTCAGAACAGAGCTCAAAACCAGAAAAGAAATACGCCAGCTTCCTGGCCAAGGGCGTGACAACAACGCCATATTGCCAGTGGCAACACCAGTGCAGCACACCCACAACAGCTCCAGATCAGCGCACTCAACAACATAAGTGAAATTGCGGCCCCTAAAGGAGAAATCCCAGTACTGCACACCCTGGGACTTGCACAGCTTTCAAAATCTCCCTGGGTCTGAGATTTTGCAGTCCAACCCTGTGAAGGAGTAGCAGTGGCAAAGATACCACACTCTAGTTGCAGCTCCCCATGGGAAAAACACCCAGCCTGGCACCCCCATGGTCTCACACAGCCTCAATTAACATTCTGAGTCTGAGACTTTGCAATACAACCCAGGAAAGGTGTAGTATCAGCTGAGAATACCACAAACTTGAGATCCAGAGCACCCTAAGTAAAGTCATAGTAACCCAGGGAAAAAATCCAGAGAGGGCACAAACTTCTGAAATCATGGGAAAGAGAAATAACAATGGAGCAATGAACACCCACAACCCCACAACATCAGAACCTGATAACAGAAATTCAGAGATCTCCAGAAGATCAAATCAGGAATATAACTGTAGAAATACTACAGGACCTTTGAAAATAATTTAGAAAGAGTTTAAAAGAAATAAAGGATGCAATCATTGAGGTAAAGGCATTAATTCAAACTATAAACAATCGATTAGACCACATGGAGAACAGAATCTCGCTCCTAGAAGATGATCACTCCAAAAAAAATGCATATTTTATAATTTAGAAAAAAAAACAGACAGGAGGAATTTGACATTGAAGAAATATGGGCCCATTTTAAGAGAGATAACCTAAGAATAATCAGAATAGAGGAGGGAAAAGAAGGTGAAACCAAAGGGTTTAATAATCTCTTCAAGGAAGTAAAACAGAAAATTTTCCAAACATAGAGCAAGAGGTCAATACACAGGTCCAGGAAACTTATAGAACTCCCTTTAGACAGGATCAGAGAAGAGGTTCTCCATGCCATATAACTGTCAAAATGACCAATGTGGAAGCCAACCAGAGAATCTTAAAGGCAACAAAAACAAAAGCCCAAGTGACATGCAGAGGCAAACCAATTAGAATCACTCCAGACTTCCCATACCAAGTCATGAAAGCCAGAAGGGCTTGGAGTAACATATTCCAAACTCTGAAAGAAAACAAATTCCAGCCAAAAATTTTCTACCCAGCAAAACTATCTATCAAATTAGATGGGGAAATAAGAAGCTTCCATGACAAACAGAAACTCAAGGAATTTATGTCTTCAAAACAAGTGCTAGAGAAAATACTCAAGGAGATTAACTACAAAGAAGAAATAGGTAATACACACCAGAACCAGAGAAACAAGATTTTCCATGCAGCAGACAACTAAGCAAAGAAAAATAAACAGTATCTCAAACAGAAATAAAATCTTAACATATTAGGAATTAAAAAGTATTTCTCAATAATCACACTGAATGTAAATGGCCTCAATTTCCCAATAAAAAGATATAAAGTGGCAAAATGGATTAAAAATCAGAATCCATCTATCTACTGATTACAAGAAACACAGATTACAAGTAAAGATAGTAACAAACTCAAGGTAAAGGGCTGGAGCAAGGTAACCCATGCTAATGGAACTCAAAGGCAAGCAGGAAGCAACTATGATATCACAGATGTTAGGCTTTAAGCCCAAACTTATTAGAAGAGACAAATAAGGTCATATTTTATTGGTAAAAGGAATAAAGCAGCAAGAAAAAATAACAATAATCAATATTTATGCCCCAATCATAGGTGCAGCTGCCTTCATAAAACAAATTCTTTGTGACATGAAGTCACACATAAATCCCAATACAATAATACTGGGAGATTTCAACACACCTCTCACAACATTAGACTGATCTTCCAAACCAAAGGTCAGAAAAGATGCCTCAGAACTAAGGAACACCATTAACCAAATGGACCTGTTGGACACATATTTCACCCAACTACAGCAGAGTTTACATTTTTCTCAGCTGCTCACAGAAGCTTCTCCAAAATAGATCACATCCTGGGACACACAATGAGCAACAGCAAAATCAAAAAATGTTACATACTTCCTTGTGTCATTTGAGACCATAATAGAATGAAACTAGAAATCAATTTTAAGAAGACCCAGAGGAACAACATAAACAAGTGGAGACTGAACACCACACTTCTGAATGAAGAATGGGTCATAGAAGATGTAAGAGGTGAAATCAAGAAATTTCTAGAAACAAATGAAAATAAAGATACAATATATCAAAACCTCTGGGACACTTTGAAGGTAGTATTAAGAGGAAAATTTATAGCACTGAGTGCTCACATAAGAAAAATAGAAAATCTTCAAATAAATAACCTAATGACATACCTCAAGGCCTTGAAAAGCAGGAACAATTGAACCCCAAAGCCAGTAGAAGACAGGAAATTATAGTAAAGTTAGAGCAGAACTTGATGAGTAGAGAATAAAAAAAATACAGAAAATCAACAAAACCAAAAGATGGTTTCTTGAAAAAATTAACAAGATAGATAAACCACTAGCCAACCTAAATAAAAAAGAGAGAGAATCAACACAAATTATGAAGATAAGAGAAGAAAAAGGAGACATTACTACTGACAGCGTAGAAATCCAGAGGATTATCAGAAATTACTTTGAAAAACTATACTCCAACAAAATGGAAAATCTAGAGGAAATTAACAATTTCCTAGATAAATACAAAAAGATATAGAACACTTAAACCAACCAATAACAATCAAAGAGATTGAAACAGCAATAAAGAGCTTACCATCAAAGAAAAGCCCAGGACCAGATGGTTTCCCAAGTGAATTCTATAAAACCTTTATAAAGGAGCTAACACCAACACTCCTGAAACTATTTTGTGAAATAGAAAAAACAGCGACTCTCCCAAATACATTCTAGGAAGCCAACATCAAACTAATACCAAAACCGAATAAAGACAGTTCAAGGAAGGAAAACTACAGGCCTATATCTCTGATGAACTTAGATGCAAAACTATTAAACAAAATACTAGCAACATGCATTCAAAACCACATAAAGAAAATCATACATCATGACCAGGTAGGGTTCATCCCAGGGATGCAAGGCTGGTTCAACATATGAAAATCAATCCATTTAATTCACCATATAAACAGAATCAAAGACAAAAATCACATGATCATTTCAATAGACACTGAAAATGCATTTGATAAAATCCAACATCCATTTATGATAAAAACACTACAGAGAATTGGAATAGAAGAAACATATCTCAAAATCATAAAGGCAATCTATAATAAACCCACCATCAACATCATATTAAATGGGGAAAAATATCAAGAATTCCCCCTCAAAACAGGAATAAGACAAGGATGTCCATTATTACCCCTTCTCTTCAATATAGTACTAGAGACTCTAGCCAGAGCAATAAGGCAAGAAAAGGAAGTCAAAGGAGTACAAATAGGAAAAAAAGAACTCAAACTTTCACTATTTGCAGATGACATAATACTATATTTAGAAAACCCAACAAACTCAACCAAAAGGCTTATAGAACTGATCAACAAATTCAGCAAAGTGTCTGAATACAAAATCAGAAGCTTTCCTGTACACCAACTATAAATCCACTGAAAAAGAAATTCAGAAAACACTTCCACTCAGGATCTACCACAAAAAAATAAAATACCTAGGAATAAACTTAACCAAGGAGGTAAAAGATCTCTACAAAGAAAATTATAAAACACTGAAAACAAATCAAAGAAGATCTTAGAAGATGAAAAGATCTTCCATGCTCATGGATAGGCAGAATAAATATCATTAAAATGCCCATACTTCCAAAAGTGATCTACAGATTTAACACAATGTCTATTAAACTACCAAGATCATTCCTCACAGACATAGAAATATCAATCCTTAAATTTATCTGGAATAAAAAAAAGCCCAGAATAGCCAAAGTAGTTCTCAGCAACAAAAACCATGCAGGAGGAATCACAATATCTGACTTTAAACTATACTACAAAGCCATTGTAATAAAAACAGCATGGTACTGACAAAACAGATACATAGACCAATGGAGCAGAATAGAAGACCCAAAAACAAGTCCACACACTGTCAGCCAATTGATTTTTTACGAAGGGGCCAAAAACATATACTGGAAAAAAGATATAGCCTGTTCAACAAATGGTGTTGGCAAGACTGGTTAGCCATATGCAGAAAATTGGAAATGAATCCCACTTTCTCACCCTGTACAAAAGTCAATTCAAGATGGATCAAAGACTTGGAAATCAAACCAGAGACCTTGAAGCTCCTTGAAGAGGGCATAGGTCCAACACTGCAACACATAGGTACATATAAACAGTTTCTCAACAAGACTCCAAAGGCACAAATTAAATGGTGAATAAATATGTGGGATTGCATGAAATTGAAGAGCTTCTGTTCAGTAAAGGAAACTGTCAATAACCTCAATCGAGGGTCAACAGAATGGGAGAAGATTTTTGCCACCTACACCTCCTATAGAGTACTAATATCTAGAATATACAGAGAACTCGAGAAACTCAACACTAAAAAAACAAATAATCCAATAACAAAATGTGCAAGTGAACTAAATAGACACTTCACAAAAGAAGAAATTCAAATAGCCAATAAATGCATGAAAAATGTTCAACATCATTGGCAATCAGAGAGATGCAAATGAAAACTACCCTGAGATTTCACCTAACTCCAACTAGAATGTCAATCATTCAAAACACAAACAACAACAAATGCTGGCAAGGATGTGGAGAAGTGGGAACTATAAGACATTGTTGGTGGGATTGCAAATTAGTGCAACCACTTTGGAAAACAGTATGGAGAATCCTCAGAAGAATGGGAACAAATCTACCATTTGATCCAGCAGTATTACTTCTTGGTATCTACCCAAAAGATAGGAAACCAAACTACCAAATTAATACATGTGTATCTATGTTCATAGCTGCACAATTCACCATAGCCAAACTATGGAACCAGACAAGATGTCCATCAACAGATGAATGGATTACAAAACTGTGGGATATGTACACAATGGAATTTTACTCAGCCATCATAGAAAACCCTCAATTACATCAATTTCAGGGAAATAAATGGAACTGGAGGACATTATGCTAAGTGAGATTAGTCAGTCACAAAAAATAAGAAATTGGATGCTTTCCCTAATATGTGAAAGCTAAGGAGAAATGGGTCATTGGAGGAACACTAGATGAAAAAAGAAATCCTATAGAGGAGCAAACAAGACAACCTAAATGAGGGGATGGGAGGGGAGAAGAAGGAAATTCTCTAAAACACACAATGTACTTAAACATGTCGAAGTCAACCACTAAGCCAAGCAAGGGAAGGAGGGATGGGGAGGGAATGGGGTAGGAATTGGGTAGGGGTTAAATCTGTGATGTGTACATGTATTTACACACAAGTTTTTTACCCCAAAATGATGTATGAATATAATGAACCAATAAAAAAAATTTTTAAAGGAAATACGGTAAGTTAGAAATAAACCTGCTTCATAGAAAAGAATACCATGCAAACTTGGAATTTTAGAGGGAGAGAATGTGTCTCAGCCAACATTTTCACTGCCATAACCCAAAAGTTTATCCACACAACTTAGAGGAAGGAAGATTTATTTGCTCACAATTTCTTGGAAATTCCATATTTACTCCATGTGAGGCTGGGGTCTATAAATCTCAGGGCATGGCAGCAGGAAGCAGGAAAAGGGAGAGACCAGGGCTCTGCCTTCACATCATGGAAACCAGAAGAAAGAGCCAGCAAGAAAGGGGATTTAAAGAAACAAGCACAATTCCTAAGGCCACACCCAGGACCTACCTTCTTCAGCCATACCCTACCAGCCTAGGTTACTACCAAGATAAATTTATTGCAATGATTTAACCATTATGACTTAACTATATCAACCCTGAACTCTTCAGGGGACAGTCTATACCTGACCACAACAGAATGCTTTCCCTAAAAATTTGTATTCATAAGCCAAATATTTTATAGTAGTTATCTTACAGCCTATGTTATTTATTTATTTTTTATTTGATTTTTTTTTTTTTGCAGATCTGGGGGTAGAACTCAGGTGCATTTGACCTCCGAGCTACACCCCCTGCCCTATTTTTTATTCTTTATTTTGAAAATGGGTCTCACTGAGTTGCAGAGGGGCCTCATTAAGTAGCTGAGGCTGTCCGTGAACCGCGATCCTCCAGTCTCAGCCTCCCGAATGCTGGGATTACAAGCGTGCGCCACCATGCCTGGCTAGCCTATGTTATTTGACCAAAGAAAGTCTTAAAATTTTAATATAGATAGATAAGAGATGTAACATTTGAAAGATGTTTCTGAAGACAGGATAAAATGAAGAGATATAGGGTAGATCGAATCAGAATTGCAGAAGGTAAAAGAGAGGAAGAGGTGTAAGTAATATTCCAATGATAAAAGTAATAGTTTTCTAAACTGAAAGAAAGATATAAAACCTCATATTTATGGTGCACAAACTGGGTTTGAGTGGTATAAGTAAATCTGAATATAGACTTAGACACATCATAGTTCAACACCAAAACCAGAGTACCCCTTAAAAGTAGCCAGAGTGAAAAGTGACAACTGATTATTTTTAATAGCTGAAAGGCAATGGAAACACAGATTAAATGTTTCAAAAGGCATACTTCTTAACCTAACATTATATACATAGAAAGCTTAAGAAATTGAGAATAATAAAGGATATATCTACATGCAATTAAGTTCAAAAGTTTACATAACAAAATTTAGTAGAGAAGATTCTAAAAAATATACTTCCAGGAAAATAGAAAGCTCTCCATCCTTAAAGTATAATGTGGCATACAGTAAAAATTAGTAAACAAATTTAGTCAATTTTAATGCATGTTTACTAAGCAAACAATAATTATATGGCTAATAGGAGACACCAATATATTGACCAATGTTAATATAAATAGTAAAGGAGTAAATGAAACAATGCATTTTAAGGAAATAGTTGTTGGCAATAAAAGTCCAGCATCCAATTGTGCTAGGGCAGTAGAATAGGTTTCTGAGAGACCGAAGACACTCAGAGATAGGATGTAATGTATATGGCTTATTAAGAAATTATTATGGGGAAGCTCCAGAGGTGAGAGGCTAGACAGGCCCTTTGCCAAAGAGTTCCATGGTGACATCCTGGAAAAGTGTAACTCCACTTCATGCTTTGCCAGAAAATAGCTTCTCCATTGTTCCATGATGCGTTGTCTGGTGGCAGAGTAGGATGAGTACTTCAGTCTGCACCAGGTACTTCAAGGAGCAGGGTTTTATAAGCAAGGCTACAGAAGCAGTGGCATCAGTAGTTTAGCCTGCAAAGCTAATGTATGGCCAGCACCCCAAGGAACTCATCATGTATACAAGAACGCAGCTTTCTACAATAAAACTAATGTGCTCTAATTCCCAACACACACGAGAGAAAGTCAGCGTCCTTCAGGATAACATGTATTTGAATATCCCGGCCCAGATTTGGTCCCCTTAATTCAGGGAGGCTTTGTGAAATGAGGGAGGAAGCTTTAAGGACAGGATGTGTTACTGTGCTTTTTTTCCAAGGATGACAGAAGTGAAAACAACAAAATTTAAGATCTAGGAGGGCAATCATTTTATTGTGTATTTTCTTTTCTATTGTGTCCTTAATGCCTAAAGAATATCTGTAACATAGTAGGCACTTGGGAAAGATCTGTTAATATAAATTTTATTTAGCAACCAGATAAGATGGGAGTCTCTAAAGAAACAGAACTAAAATGATGTTTATAGAGATTTAATTTGAGGAATTGATTCACATAATTATAGCACCTGGCAAGTATAAAATGTACAGGTGAGGCCACCAGGCTGGAGACCCAGGGGAGTGCTGATGGCAGTCTGTCTCTCGGCAGAATTCCTCTTGCTGAGAAGGTGACAGGCTCTGGTCTACCCGTGTCATCAACTGATTGAATGAGACCCACATACATTAGGAAGGACTTTACCCAAATTTCACTGATTCAAATGTGAATCTTACTTAACACTTTCACATAAACATCCAGAATAATATCTGACCAAATATCTTCACTATCTGGGCACCATAGTCCAGTCAATTTGGCACATATATTAACCATAATAGTAATGAAGTCAAATATGGTAAAACTTTTAAATTTTTTGGTATATCAGAGTTGGAGCTGTATTTTAAAGAATGTTTATTATTTATGGATCATATTGATTTTTTTCAATATGGGGATTAAACCCAGGCAAGCTTTCTACCACTGAGTGACACTCTCAGCCCTTTTTGTTTTATTTGAGACAGGTATCACTAAATTTACCAAGCTGGATTAAAACTTGCAATCCTCCTGCTTCAGCATCCTAAGTAACTGGGAGTACAGGTGATTGCCACCATAACTGGCTTCATATTGAAATAGAAATAGTATTCCATATATCTTTATATAATGCCTTAGATTTGCTGCAATATAATAAGAGAAAAGGAAGAAACTAGAAAGGTGTTGAGGCTGGATAAATTAGATTTTATTAGACCATTCTATTATTTTATGTTTATGTATTATAAATTCACTAATATGTAAAGATTAAAAATAGACAAAGAAAACCTAAATAACTATGTATTTTTACCTGCCAGAATTGTGAAATGAATGCTAAACTTGTAGTTTTTATATAAGTTTTATGATTTGTATTTAAAATGTTACCTAAAGCTCATGTGTTAAACAGTGCAGCCAGGGTTGGAGGCAGGGTATGGCTGGAGGAGGTGTTTCATTGAGGATGTGGCTTTGGGGATTGTATCTGCCTCTTGCCCATCACTCCATATTCATATTCTCTCTCTCTCTCTCTCTCTCTCTCTCTCTCTCTCTCTCTCTCTCTCTCTCTCTCTCTCTCTCTCTCTCTCTTCTCCTCTCACTCACATAAGTGAGCTGAGCTCCTCCATCATATGCTGAACCACTGCTGCTGCAGTTTCTGCTTTAGAGCTGACTCTTCATGGACAAACCTCTGAAATCCTAAGCTCTACTTAAACCATTTTTCTCTAAGTTTTGCTCGTCAGGTATTTTGGTCACAGTTATGAAAAGCTGACTAAAACAGAATGATTATCCTTTTTTCTGAAATCTCCATCTAATGCCCCTATCATTTCTAGATAATAAGCATAATTGATGTTATATAAAAGTTAGCCTCCCCCCCAAAAAAAAGCATTTCAAATAGGAAATACCAAATAATTCCAAGAATTAAAACTACATCTTTACAGATCCTGCTTCATGCTGACTACTTGGACACTTTCTCTCTTCTCCTCTTTTTACTACTTATGTGTCCTTGACTTTCCATCAACACCCCAATTAAACAAACACCTATAGTTGTGTTTTCTCAATTCTTTTAGGGTGCTCATTAGCTCTCTGTATTGCAAATCTTTCTCTAAAGACAATTAACATGAAACTTTAAACAATATGTGAATAATTATATTCTTTTAAGCCATTATGTGGCATCAAAATATATTATTTATGAATCTTATAACAGAGAGCTTTCAATCCATCTCTTCTGCATAAACATTAGCAAGGCTTCAATAAAAAGAGAATCCAAATCCAAATGACTAGCTTAGTTTTTCAAAGGGCAGAGGAATAGGTAAAGTTTATGTTTTAAATAACAATGTTGCTCACATAAGAGAATGACATATTTTGGTGAGTGAGATGCCAAAGAGAGTTAGTCACCTCTTCAAAGTGCTTCTGCAACTCCGATGCGCAGGGCTGTGCCAACTGCACTCACTCTCTTGATTGGGAGATGGGATGTCCTCTCTCTGAAGCTGAACATGGCAGATCAAAGGTCAAGGGACAATCTGCATTGACCATTTAGCCTGGTCCCCTGTCTCATGCTTTGAAGATGAATTTATAAGAGCGAAGACAAGAGGCGTACTTCTTCATATGCTCTGACAAATTCAAAACAAGATTCCCAACTTCTTTTATTCACTTTGCTTATTGTTGTATTTAAAGTCTTTGAAGGTATTTGTCTTCATTTGGAGGTGTCTAAAATTGCTGTAGGTTTTTTTCCCCTAGTCAGGATATTTTCTTTTCCTGGTTTCAAAGAGGTATAGATCATATTTCTCCTACTAAAAGAAAATTCTGAGAAAGAGAAAAAGAGAATCCCAGTGTGCCCCCTCTCCCTCTCTCTGTTTTTTGAATATGTATATTGAATTTTTGAATATGTGTGTATGTATATATATATATATATATATATATATATTATAATCTTTTGGTACATTGCAGTCTCACAGCCCAACCTTTCTCATCATATAACTATTTATTTATTCCTAGGAAGTATAAAGCCTTGTGTGTTTAGTTGTGTAGATTTTTATATGGTACTCCCTAGGAAGGGACAGAAGCAACACTGTCCTTATGTCTACCAAACTTGGACTTGTCAGATTCTCTTGAACATGGGTTTTAAATGATTTAATGGCCTAACAGCCTATAGAAAATCTGGGGACAGATATTGACACTCTTCTGACACTAATTGATCCCAGACATTTAAATATTTAGAATATGTAACAGCTGGTAAGGGATGAACAGTCAGAAAGTATCCTAGCAGACTCAGCTATGTCAAGTATTGACCTTTTACATACTTAAGTTGACTCTGACCCAAGAAATAGGATCCAGTGACCAGAGCGGTAAAGGGCAGGCACTTTGAGCAACAGTCACTTAATAATAGTTATGGACTTATTTCAGTATTTGCACAGCCAGTGCCACTGTAGGTGCTTAGTGTTTATAAGTCTTAGAATTTATAGATTAGTGACTTTTAAAATTGGTGATAAGCATATGGTATCAACTCTTTTAACAAGAATGTTAAACAGATACTATTGTCACCATCACTTCATAAAAGGGAAAGTTAAAGCCATATAAGATAATAGGATAGAATAAAAGAATAAGTTACATGGTATGCTTTCTTTTATGAAAAACTTGCAAAATTTTCATAATTACTAACCTCAGAATATTTAATCACTGCTCTGCCTCTGCCCACAAGGGAAGCCTTCACCTGACATTTAAGTACCACTTTAAAGTTAGGAAGTATCTTACAGCTAGTCATGGTGGCACACACCTGCAATCTCAGTAATTGGGACTGGAGGATCACAGGTTTGAGTAGAGGCTCTGCAAGTAATTAGACTCTGATAAAACTAGTGAGACTGTTTCAAAATAAAATAAGACTGGTGACTTAGCTCAGAAGTACAATGCCTCTGGGTTCAATTCCCAGTACCAAAAATAAACAAAAAAGAAATATCTTACTTAGAGAAAATATAAGGAGAGAGAATCTGAACAGATCAATTACCAAAAGATTAATTATTTTCATAATAAAAACATTAAATATTGAGCATTGTTGGTTGATGGAATGCCAAATATGGCCCAACTTTTATTTTGTTCTCACAAATCTAATGTCAAATATTTATATCCTTTTTCATCTCAACTAAAATATGTATATCCATTTTTTATTGCTGATCCTTGGTAATACATAATCTGTGTTTCTCACCATACAACTACAAAACTAACTCTTAGATAAACTACTTTAACAGGAAACACATGGTTTCCTGAGAGTAAAAAATTGATAGCTTTGTCCTAGAAAATATATGCATATAAGCTAAAGTTCTTCAAAAGAAAATTTAGGAGAGTGTGGGGATGCTTTCTGTCTAGTTAGATGAATTGTTTCATTCCAATGTTTAATCCTCCCGTAAAATACTAATGAAAAAAATAACTAAATGTTTTTATGTGTTTAGTTTAAGGATAGTTTTTGTATATTCATTCAATTCAGGTCAAGTTTTCCAGTAATATTTTCTCAATATTCTGAAATCCAAGTAGAGGATCATTTTTACATTATTTGATTTAAAATTATAAAAACATTTATATGAAAAAGTATAGAATTCTTATCCTTAAAGAGAACAAAACACATAATTAAAGAAAGTCCATTTTATATGACACCTACAATTATATTCATGATGACTGATCTCATATTATATATTAGAATCACATACTCTTCCTTCTTACTGAATTAAAGAGACTTGGACTTTCTCACTTCTTAAACTGAATCCATTTTCAAACTAATAAAACTTTAAACTATCCCCCCCCATCCTTGTTCTGCAAGTTGACATGTCAATGCATAATGTCTAGAATGTACTTTGGTGCCTACTGTGACTTAATTAGTTACAGAATAACTTGCACTGAGCCATCATTCATCACCATTGTTCTTCTTTCCAGCTCTTGGCATGCCTTTAAAAATTGTTCTTTCCCTTCTTTTTCCTTAAAGTTTTGAACTGGTGTTCCAAAGAGAACTGTGGTAATCATCTTATTTTTAGAGTAGTTAGCAAAGATTCAAGAAAGCATCTCCTAGTAGAACAATGGCATCATGCATGAGAGCAAATCCTGGCTGGTTTAGTTATCCTACAATTATCTCCAACAGTTTTGGTACCTTATCCACATACATATGCAGAAGCTGCTTTCTTACTCTTCTTTTTTAAATACAAGAATACAATTTTATATATCAATTAAAAACATTTTTTAAAGAACTGAGTCACAGTTCTTTTGGATTGGACACATTACCATATGCCTTTTCTAAAATTTCATAGCAACCACACAATGAAAAGATGTTGCTATGTGCCCACAAACACAAAGAAAGAATGGAGATTTGATCATGGACTTTTTCTCCAATCTGTGCCTTGAGAGATGTCTTCCTATCATATTTTCCAGAACTATATCTTCCATAGAGTTATCTGTTTCACTTGGAAGAGAGATCAATATTTTTCCTATTACTAAGTCAGACATTATTTACCATTATTTTTCTCCAGCTCTATAGCCAGACTGTCCTCAGAAGTATTTCTTTTTTTTTTTAATTTGGTGCATTGTAGTCATACATCTTAATGAGGTACAAGAAGTATGTGTTTCTAACAAAATTTCTCTTCTTCTTCTTCCTCTTCTTCTTCTTCTTCTTCTTCTTCTTCTTCTTCTTCTTCTTCTTCTTCTTCTTCTTCTTCTCCTCCTCCTCCTCCTCCTCCTCCTCCTCCTTCTGCTGCTGCTCCTCTTCCTCCTCCTCCTCCTCCTCCTCCTCCTCCTCCTCCTCCTCCTCCTCCTCCTCCTCCTCCTTCTCCTTCTTCTTCTTCTTTTTCTTGTGCTATACTCATAATTTCACAGTTTCATTCACTGGAGTTTTTAGTTTTATAATTCCCATTATCCTTTTCATCACTCTACTTATAAAAGAGCAAGTTTGAGTTGTTCACAGTTTTTCTTTGGCAAGATTTATTTTTAATATACTTCCTTTAACTAGATTGACAAAAATAAGTGTTATATTGTTTGAAAACAGGAAAATTGAATTAAGCACTCATGTCTGGAGTTATTTTATAACTAGAAGCATGTGTAGACACAAATCTGACTGGCTGTACTCTATATAAATTGCCAGTTACCTGGTGTGCCCATTCCTGACTCCAAGACACTGAATTCAATGATCTTTAAAGTTCAGCTTAAGAGACAGAAATGCTCATTTTGATCCTCCATACCATTAAAAGAAAATTAATAAACAAGTCTTTCTTTGGTGGAGATTAAAGTTATACAGCTGATAAAAATAGCTTTCTGTTTTCAGCATTAGTGAGGACAAGAATTTCATCCCTCTGTACTGAGACTTAATTCAGTTATAATTCAGTCACATAGAACATATTGTTAATGGTACCAAGGTCATTGGCTGGGCTAGCTTTCTTCATAGTTCCATACAACTATATTTTCTACTGAGTAGAAGCATGTTCTTTCCAGTTTTTCTCAGACAAATTATCTGAATCAGCCAATTCAAAGATATCAATCTGTGAGATTAGCAAAAAGAAAAAAATGAAATAGCAAGTAGCCTGATTGCTACTGGTTGACACCAAAGAAAATTACTAGACTATTCACTGCTTCTATTTTTGTTAGGACTCAAAAATAACAATTACTGCAGAATCCTAAGCATTTGTCAATTTTTTATTTTCCAGTACTTATATGGTTTAAAAATTTTTACTTATTTTTTAGCATAGATACTTTGAATATCTGTACAGTAGTATGCTCTGCCCTTTTTAGACAGGTAAAACATCATATTTAAACTAAGCTATGCATAGTAAATGAGCCATCTGCAATAGTAATAAAACATTTTCTTACTTATGTATTAAGAATTTTACAGCTGATTCTTTGGACTTTCTAGCTTTATAATTCCCATAACCCTTTCATCAATTACTTATGATCTGCCTAAATTGGATCCTTTTACTGCCCCTATCCCCAAATGTGTATACTTTTTTCTCTAATGGTTTGTATCAGAGACTCCTGGAAAATTGCTCTCTGGTTACTAGAGCCACTCTGACAGCTGACACAAAACTGAAAGTGCCTATGAACTTATATCTCACTGGAGTAGCCTTCAGCCAATGACTAATTAAAGCCTAGCTATTTTGCCTCCAGTTGATACTGACTGTGCTGTGTAATTTACACTCCAGAGCTTTCCTCTTCAGCAGACTGAAAATAGGGCTGAGGCTGATCGTGGAGTTAAGGCTGGAACTTCACCTGAAATCACATGTGTATGGCTTTTTTTGTTGTTGTTCTGCTGTTCTCATTCCATTATTTGTAATTATCAGGAAACTTGATAAATCACTTGCTGCACATGAATCCTCTCAAGGTTTGCTTCTCATGAACTTGACCCCAAATGCCATTTATTGAATTTGCATATTCACACACACATATGCACATACATGTGTACACAATCTTATAAACAATGTAGAGGGAATAAAAGGAGAAAAAACAGTAGTAACGATATAAATCAACTAAAGAAAAGAATCATTCGGGGTAGAGCTACAACACCAACCCAATCCTAAAGCATTTAATAATAAGTCATTATTTAAGACATTATTGATAAAGACTCAACCAACAGTGGGAAGACAGGGACTGAGGTGAGGTCTGGAGACAAATCTATGCATACTGTCTACATCACTCATTAGGTGTGGTGGTCAGTGTTGTCCAGTGAAAGAGAATCAACAGTATTTGAGTTAGAGAACCACGTATGGTGTCTACCACTACAATATAGAAAAATGGTGTCCACATGTAGGAGACAAGGTCTGGGCAAAGACTATAGCTCCCAGCCTTTTACCTGGGGCCCTAAGTAAATAAAAAGATGGAGCAGTAGAGGCCAAACTTTGCATCTGAAAAAGAGCAAACTGAAAGAGGGAAAGATAAAAGATGAATAAAATTCAGCCCTTCCCTGTTGACTTCATCAATTGTAATCTCCATCTATGAATGAAGAATTTCCAGTAAGTCTGATAAATATATTATTCTCAATTATAAGAAGGCTTACTCTGGAAGGAAGTAATCATAAAAAAGTACCTTCTCTAGATTCAGTATTTAAGAAAGTTTGTAGGACTTTTGTTCAATGGATTACTTGTAAAGCTTTAATATTCAGATACATATATTTTGTTTGTAATCTGAAGATTTCCTTACAAAGACCTTACTAATTTCACCTCAGGGTTGTCTGAGCCTTGACAACAATTTTTTTGTGTGTGTGTGGTACTGGGGGTGGAACTCAGGGGCATTTCTACCTTCGAGCTATACTCCCAAATGTATTTTATACTTTATTTGGAAACAGGGTCTCACCAAATTGCTGAGAGCCTCACTAAGTAGTTGAGGCTGGCTTTGAACCTGTGCAGATCCTCCTGTCTCAGCCTTCCAAGCACTGGGATTACAAGCGTGCGACACCAGGCCCGGCTAACAAAATTTAGCCTATAAGAATGTCATAAGGAACTCTAGAGAAAGAAGAAGAAATAAACCATAGATGAGCAAATAAGGTGACCTAACTGATGGGTATGGGAGAGGGGAAAAGGGAAATTCCATAATGTACATGATGTACATTCACAAACATATCAAAGTCAGTCACTAAGCCAAACATGAGAAGGAGGGAGGGGAAAGGGAATGGGGGGAATTGGGGAAGGGCTAAATAAGTGGTGTGTATGCATGCCTCTACCATCTTGTACCCCATTAAGATGTATTACTACAAGGCACCAACATATATATATATATACAAATAAAAAAATATTTTAATTTTAAAAAAAGAATGTCATGTGTTCTCTGTACATACTTGTAAATGTGTTGTCCTAGCAAGAAACAGCTTTAAATATTAGTGATCAGGTCTCTGTTTCAGGATCAGAGTTATTTTCATCTCTAAACGTGTCATGTGCAAAAAGTAAATGTAGAAGTGCTAAGAGTAGTGTGTCATGTACTGGATATTAAGTGTCACTGAAGCAGTGTCTGTGTCCACTTGAAACTCTCAAAAAATATTTCTAGAAACAAAGAATGTAGATGGTTTTAAGAGAAAAATAATTTCAAGAAAATCCTGCAGAGCAAAATGATGCCAAATGAAATACTGAGTGCCCATCATCGTGAAACAATAGTCACATAAGGCATGTTGTAATAAGGGCTTAAGGTACAATCAATTATAAACAGATCCTAAAGGTTTTCAGAAATAAATATAGATACATGCAAAGGATCTGGGGTTAGAATGATGAAATTTATTAACAAAAAATACAGAAACTAGAAGACAAACAATTAAGGAATGTCTTCCACATTAAGGGAAGAACCTAGAATCAATCATGTGAGAGAGTAGAATACAGACATGGTCAGGCATGCAGGGTCTCTGGTTGATTTCCCTCCTGTATACAATTTCTCAAAGAATTTTTCCAGCAAAAATATAAGGTAGAAATAAGGAATCTTAAAAAAAAAAAAAGGATGGTGTCTAAGAGAGGAGTGATGCAACAGAAATTCTGTGAATCATGGTACAAGGACAAGATGACAATCCTGACACAGGCCTAGGAAGGAATGCTCCAGGTTACAGGATGCTAGAGGTTTCTGCAAAGAAATCTCCAGTAACTAAATCTATCACTGTGGCTGCTCAACAGAGGAAACACAAGAGTGTTCAGAAATGGAGGCAGGAGACACCTGCTGTTTTTCCAGGTGAGGGGTAAGGATGCATTAAACAGTATCTTCAGGAGAATAACAAAGTGTTATTTGGTATTGAAATATAGGCCAGTTTAACAAATGCTTCTTAAGTTTTCAGATTTAAGGATCTCTGAATTGTCAGGATGAAAACTAAAAAAAAAAAAAAAAAACCCACAAAAATAAACAAGAATCTAGATACATGTATTATAGTGGTTAATAACACAGATTTTAGAACTAAACAGTTGCAGGTTTCCAGTCTTATTAGTGGTGTAAATGTAAGACATCAGTTTAAACTCTCAAAACTTTAGGTTCCTCATCCATAAAATAGAAATAATATGACTCAAGGACCAGAGATAGGGGATAAAGAAAACACTCAGTAATCAAAATAAATAATGCATTATTTAAAAATATATATATTTAAAACACCTATAATACAAAAAGTTCAAAATCCTAAATGCACAAGTAGTATTACTGACTTTTCTTTCTGTGTTAGACTCCCACAATGAGATTTTTGGGGGATTTGCTGTGATTATTTAACACCTTTGCAAATACTCTGAGCCATGCAAAAAGCACTGGGTACTATTCTAGGCCCTTGGGATATGTTGATAAAGCAAAAAGGCAAAATTCACTTCTCTGGTAGAGATTACATTCTAGCACCAAAAAATAGGCAATAAATAAAAGGTATAATAATTGCATCAAACTTTATATTATATAATATAACAGAAAAATATTAACCTATGAACAACAAAAAATACAAAAAAGTGAGACAGATTAAGAATCTTGGTAGATGTGTGAGGGGATAAAAATTGTTAATAGGATGGTCAGTATAGCCCCCTCTAGGAGGGTATCATTGAATGAATTGAGGAAGTTAACCATGAAAAGTCTGTAGTGAAGAACATGTGTGGTGTGTTCAAGAGATAGTAGGAAGGTTACTTGTCATGGAGAGGGAGAATTGGAAGAGCAGGAGGTGACAGGAGAGAGAGAATGGAGAAGGGATGGGAGAAACAGACTATGCAGAACCTCGCCAGTCATTGTAAGAACGTGATACTCTGAGGGAAATTTTGACAAGAGGAATTGTGTGACCTGTCTCACAAAGAGATTATTTCCGCTGCTGTGTTTGGTGGTGGTTCCAGGTGCATATACTGAGAAATACTGAAATTATGGATATATATTGAAGGCAAGACAATATGTTTTCTGAGAAATTATATGTGGAGTGAGAAGACAAGCATTAAGAATTATCCACAAAGGTTCTGACATGAGCAAGTCCAAAAATGGAGTTGTAAGTTGGATGTGGTGGTGCACACCTCTAGTCTCTATACTTTGGAGGCTGATATGGAAGGATCACAGGTTCCAGGACAGCCTCAGCAAGTATTGAGATGCTCATCAACCTAGCGAGTCTGTTTTGAAATAAAATAAAATAGAGCTGGGGTATAGCTCGAAGATAGAATGCCCCTGGGTTCCATCTCTAATATCACAAAAAATAATAAAAAAAAAGAAAAGAATTCCATTGTAACCCACTAAGATAAGGAAGGTCAAAGATGAAACCAGTTTTAGGGAGAACATTGAAATTTGTTTTGGGGTATGTTAAGTTTGAGACATTTATATTCCAAGTAGAAATGTCAAGTAGGCAGTTGTCAGGAGTTCAGACTGATTTTACTTTTAATTCATGAGTGAACCACACATACATGCATGAGGGATAAAATGAGATCACAATATTAGAAATAGGACCAAGGGCCAGAGGACACTTGAGAATTCAAAATTAACGTGCCTAGACTTAAAAAAGACTCTAACACCAAGTATCTCTAAGGATATGTAACAGTAACTCTCTTAAATTCTTTTTAGGGGTATAAAATGGTACAGCATCTTTGTAAAGTGTTTGATAGTACCTATTAAACCTGGACATTTGTTTATGACCTGAACATACTCTACTCCTGAATAATGTGTTTAACAGAAGACATTTATAAGAATGCTTGTAATGAATTTTATTTGAAATGCCTAAAAACTGGAACACAAATACTTACCAATAGTAGCATAAATACATAAGTTACAAATTATTTCTACACTGGGAATACTACCTTCCAACCAACAGGAATAACTACTGATGCATGAGACATCATGGAAAAATCTCACAGTCAATGTGAATGAAAGAAATCAATCAAAAACACATGCTGTATTATTCCTTTGTATTGTGTTTAAGATGAATCATGTGGATAGTAAGAAAAATGGGTTTTCTTTGTGGCACTTCACTAAGGAACACAAAAGAGTCATATGGAATTGTCTACATCTTGATGTGACTGGCGATTACCTGAGTAGTGTCTTCACACTCCACTGCATGTAAACGATCCTTCAAGAAAGCAAAGATAGCAAATGAAAATTACACCGAAAAGAAAAATTTAGCAAATGGGACTAAAACTTGTAACCAACAAGCTAGGAAGAAAAACAAGAGGATACTGGAATCCAAGAAAAGAAAGTGGGACAAAGAAACAGATATCTATTACTAGTTGTTATAGATTAAGATGAAGGCTGAGAAATGGCCATTGGATTTAGCCAGGGAAGTCATTAGCAACTTTGGTAGAAGTAGTTGCCAGCGTGGTGAATACAAAAGCTTTATTAATGTGGATTTTGAGGGGAATTTGAGAGTAAAGTAATTGAGGCAACAAAGACAGATAACCCTTCAGGAGTTTTGTTGAACAGGTAAGCCATGAAACAAGATGACAACTCTCTACTAAAAGAGTGGAGCCAAAGAAAGTTGATTTTAAGTGAGAAAAATAACTACAATTTTGTACATTAATGCAAATTACATAATAAAGCTGAAAAGATTTATAATTTAATAAAGGAGAAGCCAGGTGCAGTGACACATGCCTGTAATCCCAGTACTTGGGTAGCTGTGATAGGAGGATCCAAGGCCCGCAGCCAATGCACAGTAGCTTAAGGGTATCCTACTTCAAAATAAAGAGGGATGAAGGTGTAGCTCAGAGGTAGAATGCCCCTATGTTCAATCCCCAGTGCAAGAAAGACAAAGAGAGCAAGAGCGAGGAAGAGAGGGAAGGAGGAAAAAAAGGGAATGTAAGGTGAGGAAGATAAAGAAGAGGGGAGAGGGAGGGAGAAGAGAAGAGAGGGGAAGGAAGGGAAAGGGAGGGGAAGGGAAGAAAGGAGCAGAGAAGAGATGAAATTACAGGGCAATGTTGATACCTTCAATCCTGCAGAAGCTGAGAGAAGCTGGACTCTAGTACATACATGGAGAGAGTAGCTTTGGACAGGAGTGGCACTGTCCTCAGAATAACAAGCAGAAGTTATTGTAGAGATGCAGATTGGTAGGTGAATAGATGCCCTGTGAGAGTCTGATTGCTCCACTTTTCCTAGAGAAGTCATAGGCCTTAAGTGAAGACAAAAAAGGCCTGAGGAGAGAAGAAAAGTTTTGGAGCATCTTCTAAAGCAACAAGAGAGTAAGAGAACTAAAGATGCACAGGATGAATGCCAGGCAGCTTTGAAGGCCAGCGTAGGGTATGTATAATGAACCTGCTTTGAGATCAACTGCGTTAACACAGTTGGATCACAAATGAGACTTGTGGTTTTGCCAAGTAAGATGTAGGTAAAGCTCTCAGAAAAAAATGACAGTGTTTACAGGTCCTTTGCAGCCCTCTAACCCAGATCTACCCTCTCAACAGTTCCTTTACTTTTCAACACATTGGTGTGGTCACCTCTGTATTCCTAAAAGCTCATGCTTTTCTGCTCTAAGAACTTTGTACTTGTTATTTCTCTTGCTTCGATTTGGCCTCTTATGACTGGCTTTTGTCCAATCTTGGGGCTTAACTCTAAAGTCCCCTTTCCGGAAAGACTTTTCCAGACTATCTTCAGTCCTTACCATATTACTTTTTTCATCTATCTGTAGCAATTGTCACTATCTGAAATATATTTAGCCTTTCATTTGCTTGTTGTCTATTTCTTCCCCAAAACCAGGATGCAAGTTCTAGGAGAACAAAGATAATGATGGGAAAATTCATTGCTGTATCCAATGCCTAACATAGCAACTGAGATCTATTAGACCAACGATAATTTTAAGTGAATATATTAGTAATTATTGTCTTTGTTTTTTAGAATAATATGATTTAACTGGTAGAACAGAGATATTCACAACTGAAGTAAGATTTCTAAAGCTCTATAGCTCACCAAGGAATTCTTACAAGCTACCTAAAAACAGAGTCTGATCAGTAAATGCACATTTCTTCCACAAATCTTTAGGATTCAACATATTGTATCCAGAACTTGTTTTATTCAGTGTTCTAAAAAAGAATAATAACAAAAATTTTAATGTGCTCTGCATCCTCTTGCTCTTTATCCATGCAGAAAAAAATCTAAATAAATGTTCAAGCAGCTGTATTTAATACACAGAATTCAGGTTCTTTTCTGTTCCAAGACCATTAAAAAGCAACACAGTATTTTTAATTTTTTAAAATCATTTTCATTTCAGAAGATCATTCCTACAGATAGTTTTTGTTAATGCCTTTATTTGAGTATTTTTCTATTCTTCACTTCCTGCTTGAAATCCAGGCATTTCCCTGATGTGTTAATTTTAGTTGAAAACACCTAATCATACTTTTAAGGGTAATTTGTAGGTTGACTAACTTTGAAGAAGAAATATCAGTAGTGTTTTCAGTAGGCCAGCAGGATGTCTCCAATTATAAAGATGAAGGAAATAAAAAACAACAGGATGGTAAAATCCATTGAGGGACAGATTGCATTTTATGGGAAAAGATGTAACTTCATTTGGTTTTGGTCTTTATGTCTTGCAAATATGCTCAGCACTCCTCTATCCCAGGGGTCTCAGTGTCAATATTTATGTGCTGGAATACTTCA
The DNA here is from genome assembly GCF_963383645.1 of Muscardinus avellanarius. NCBI lineage: Eukaryota > Metazoa > Chordata > Mammalia > Rodentia > Gliridae > Muscardinus > Muscardinus avellanarius. The sequence continues at coordinate 27,886,263 of NC_137801.1, read as the reverse complement.
TTGCCTCATAAACCAAGAGGTAACTGAGTATTTTTACTCTCTGGAAGAAAATGTGTTATACCAGGGAGCTCCTAGCAGCACCATTACTTACACTTTAGTGCATTGACCATTAAGACACAAACAAGGCATGTGAATCTTTTTACTCTTGTCCCTTGAATTAGATATATTAACCACTTTCAAATTTTTGTTAGATGTGATTCAACTCCAAATTTTCAGTCACTGGAAACTTAATGGTAAGAATTGGATGTTTATTTGTCTGTGTTTATTTGACTTAGTAAAAAATTTAAAACTATCTTTATGGAAAGAAATTCTAGTAACTTTAAATAGAAAATTTATACTTAAAGTTGATGCTCTTCCACAAAGGAATAGAAAGAACTTCCAAATAAATAACTTTTTTCAGTACTGGGAATGGAACACAGGGGCATTCTACCTCAGAGCTACATGCCCAGTTCTATTTTTTATTCTTTCTTTCTATATTTATTTATTTATTTTTGGTGGGACTGAGGATGGAACCCAGAGGCCTTCTACCTCTGTGCTATATTCCCAGACCTATTATGTATATATAAAACAGGGTCTCACTAAATTGCTAAGAGACTCACTAAGTAGCTGAGGCTGGCTTTGAACCTGTGTGATCCTCCTGTCTCAGCCTCCCAAGCACAGGGATTACAAGCATGTGCCACCACGCCTGGCTTTATTCTTTATATTGAAACAGGGTCTCACTGAGTTGCAAAGGGCCTCACTAAGCAGTAGCTGAACCTGTCTGCAAACTGCCATCCTCCTGTCTCAGCCTCCCAAATGCTGGGATTACAAATGTGCACCACTACGCCTGGCTTCCAAATAAATAATCCTATAAAGCAGTTTAAAAAGTAGTAACATACACTGCATCAAATATTTAGAAACAGTCTGTATTAAAGGAGAGGCCACTCACCACATAAAGACCAGTGTCACACAGATTCCCTGATTACAAGTCTCCTTTCTCAGTTCTATAGAGGATTCTGAATTTTAAATATCTTCTATTCAAGTTACCTGGATGCTTACCCTCTGATTCCTGCTCCAAAGCCCTTCACTCCAGCCATAGTTTCCATCAGTTTCAAGTAGGGGAGCAGAATTCAGGCACCTGGCCAGGATGAGCTTACTGATACAGTGGGTGGTCCTGTATTCTACTAAGCAAGCCAGGTTTCTCAATAAACAAGCTGTTTTCCATACTATGTTCTATGGTATTACGGCCTATGGGGTGTGTTTCTCTGTCTCTCTGTCTCTCTCTTTCACACACACACACACACACACACACACACACACACACACACACACTTCCTTCTTCCTTCTATACCTCCCTTTTTCATTTATACACAAAAGAAATTAGTGGTGAAATAAATTTGACATATGTATATCTAAAACAAGATAGCCTTATTTATTACATTTCTAAAAACATACAGTATATTAATGTGCTTTATGAATCACCAAAAAGTGATAGAGAATGTAAGATTTTCCATTTACTTTTGATCATTTCTTCCAGGAACATCTTCATTGCCACAATAATTAATTTTTGAGTTCCTACTATGTACTCTTTGTTGGTTTGAGTAGGTATATAGCAATATAAATAATAGATTCCTTGACCTAACAAAGCTTATAATTCAGTGAACATACCACATTTGTATAAATGTGCTTTCCAGAAATGTTGCCTCTAGCCACATGGATCTCTAAGTTTGGTTAAATAAGCAAATAGCATTAAGAACTTAGTCTCACTGTCACATTTCAAATCTTAATAGCCACATACTAGCTAGTGGCTACCATATTGTATGGTACAGATAGAACATTTCCATCAGTCCAGAATATTATATTAGACAGAACTACTTTAGTACATTATTTTTATTAAACATATACTGATAAGCATAATGTCAAACTCTGAAAAAGCATCTAAGGATCTTTAGCCTCTAGAAATGTAGAGACTAAAGCTCAGAGACATTAGGAATTTATCCTGGCTGAGATAGATGTTAAACATTAGGGTACCTTGAACTCACCTAAGTCAAGTAGAGTGGCTGCACACAATTCCCTGGACATCAATTATTGTTTCTTAGAAAGCATAAATTATGTAATAGTATACCACTGTATAACAAGAGCAACTGTACAAAGAAGGAATTTTTATGTTGATATTCCTATGCTAATGCTATGAATGGAGCTCTACTTCATAAATATTATCAAAATAGACATTGAATTTAAATTTTACTGAGCCTCTACATTTAATGGAAATAAGCCCAGTAGAGAAATTATTCATCTTTACAAAGAATGTGTGTGTGTGTGTGTGTGTGTGTGTGTGTGTGTGTGTAGTGTAGATACAGGTGTACACCTGTGTGGCTATCTGTATAAAATCAGTAAAGAGAATGCAGATTTTCATTTCTCGACATTCAGTTTCACCATAATAAATATCTCACACTTGTACAGCAGTGAAAAGTTCCAGTGGTCTTTGCACACATTGTTCTATTAATCCCATAACACTCTATTAGGTATTTTTTAAATGTGAAAAATTGGAGTTTAAAAAGACCAAGAGTCATTTAATTATGAGTCAGATGAGTGTGCAGGAACCAGGACCCAAATTCAAATGATTTTTACTCTATATCTGATGTACTTGCTGTCATCCTGTATCTGCCTTTCTTTAAAAACATAATAAAATCATTCCCATTGGATATATTGTTGATAATCTTCCCAAAATGTTTTTGCAAACATAAAGCATATAAGCCGGGTGTGGTGGCGCACGCTTGTAATCCCAGCATTCGGGAGGCTGAGACCTGGAGGATCATGGTTCGCAGACAGCCTCAGCTACTTAGTGAGGCCCTCTGCAACTCAGTGAAACCCGGTTTCAAAATAAAGAATAAAAAATAGGGCAGGGGGTGTAGCTCGGAGGTCAAATGCCCCTGGGTTCCATCCCCAGACCTGCAAAAATAAATAAATAAATAAATAAATAAATAAATAAATAAATAAAGCATATAAAATAATGAGGGATATAATTCATATTCAACATATCATTAATATATTAGGAATTCTAGCAGCATTTTATAGTAGGTCTTTTTAATACATGTGGGGCATTTTCTTCTCTTTCATATCTTCAATTAAGTGTGTTTTCCTTCCTCCTCCTCCTCTTCTTCTTCTTCTTCTTCTTCTTCTTCTTCTTCTTCTTCTTCTTCTTCTTCTTCTTCTTCTTGCAGCACTGGGAATTGAACTCAGGGGCATTCTACCTCTGAGATATACCCCCAGCCCTATTTTATTTTTATTTAGAAACAGGGTCTCACTAGGTTACTGAGAGTCTCACTACTTTCTGAGGCTGTTTTCAAACCTGTGATCCTCCTGTCTCAGCCTCCCAAGAACTGAAATTACAGGCATGCACCACTACACTTGGTGTCTAACTGTGTTTTCAGTGGCTATATATATATATATATATATCAAGAAATAATCTCTTCTTCCATTACAGGGAAAATCTATGAGATATCTTATCATTATATCCCAGCAGAATTTGGAGTAGAGTTAAAGCTTTTATCTACCTGCAAAATTCATAAAAACTGTAGTTCTCTTGGATGAATACATTTTTGAAAGAAGCAAAACATTTGGCAAATCTATCTCAATTTTTTGACAGATGGAAGGTGTCTTTCATCTTCCTAATACCATGTGAATTTAGTGTATTCTCTGGATAGTAGAAATTATGTATTCTGTTCATCAGAACTATGAAATGGCAGCTCAGGAAAATAACAGAAAAAAACTCTTATGCCTCAAGGGACACATCTGGAAATGAAACTTAGTTGCATACATTGAAAAATACAGAAATACTTCTAGGTACTTAAAAATTAAACTTGAACAATTATTGAAAATTTTTACCTCAAATCATGTACCTGTGCACAGTTGAAATATTATGTGAAACTTGAGTTATTATCTAGTAATTATTATGGTAAAATTTTTTAAAGTTTCTAGCCTCCTTAATTGAGAAGAGGTAAAAATCTACCTTCCATATAACAGGGCTATACATTAATTTAGAGAGCCTTAAAAGCTACCTTGTTCGTAGCCCAAGAAGAAACAACTATTGATTTTAGACTGTGTACCCGTTTGTGTCCCCTTGTTTCAGGGCAAGTACAGATTTCCAGTTCAACAAAAGGAGGAATCTCTGCTCTTGCATCCACTTGATAAAGCTGAGTTGAAAAATAAAAAAGAAAAATGGATCTCATGAAAGTAGGAAAGAGAGAAGTAGAGGATTAGAAGGGGATGAGAGGGGAGAGGAGAGAAAGAAATGGGGAAGTGCAGGGAAGAAAAGGACCAAATTATGCTATGTGCATATATGAATATGACACACTATGAATCCCACTATATGTGTAATTATAACAATGAATCAATAAATTTAAAAAAGGAGAAATAGATTCTTTCTGGAAAACTCAAGAAACTCATAGAAACAAAAGTTTCATTGAATAACAGAAATTAAAATTACAGTAAAATTTCATCTAATTCTAGTTAGAATGGGAACTATCAAGAAAGCAAACAATACCAAATGCTGTCAAGCGTGTGGGGAAGTAGAAACTCTTATATACTGTTGGCAATATTGAAAATTAGCACAACCACTATGGAAATAAGTTTGAACTTTTCTCAAAAGACTAGAAATGGAACACACCCTTTGACCCATTTGACCCAGCTATACTGCCAGAGCCAGTCAGGAAAAGTGTGAGTTCCGAAGAGAGGAGTGAGGAGTAAAGAATTCATGCATGGGAGGGCTACTAGTCACTACTAGTGCAAAGTTTATTCTCTCATGGGCCTTTTATACAGTTTCTAGCTTTGGGTTGCACAGGAATGCAAGAAAGGCAAGTATAAAGTACATACATCATGGGCAAGTCAAGCAATACCTTGGTACAACATAAACCTAATCTTATCTAGCAGACAGAACAATTAGCATCAATCATTCCAAGAGGGTCTTATTTACTTTGAAACCCCCATGACTCCAACCTTGTTGACTCTGGGCAAAAGATAGTCAGAAGTGCACTTCTGAGTAAGGGTGAGACAAGATAAGGTGAGCCTTAATGGCTCTCCACACTATACCACTACTTGCTATCTTTCCAAAGAATGATAGAATACTATAGTGATACATGCATGCCCACGTTTCAGCAGCATAATTCATAACAGCTAAACTATAGAGCAAACCTAGATATCCATCAATAGAGGAATATATAAATAATGTATGGTATACACACACACAAAATGAAATTTTACTCAGCCATGAAGAATAAAATTGTCATTTGCATAAGAAAATGATGGAACTAAAGAATATTATGTTAAGTAAAATCAGTCAGTTTTATGAAGTCAAAGGTCATATGTCTCCTTCTCCATATGTGGAAATGAGAGAAAACAGGAAACATGAGCGCAGTTCAGTTAAATGGGAACAGAAGAATAGTGAAATGGGAATGCAGGAGGGAGGTGAAAAAAAAGTAAAGCAAAGAATGAAGGGGGGAACAGTTCAAATAATGTTATGTCTGTAGATGAAGGTATTACCAACCTCACTAACATGTATGGGGAGGCAGGAGGGGGAACAGGGTGTATGTGGAGAGAAGCACACCAGTGCTATGTACATATATGAATGTATTACATTGACCTCACTATTATGTATAATAACAATGCACCAATGAAAATATTTAAAAATGTGTTATTTTTTAATTAGGGTAGGTTCATTATAAGACTGAATTCTAATAACAGATTATTTTGTGGAATCCATAGTTGAGTCAATACTTCAAGATAATGAGACAGAGCAGTTAAAATCTTGAGCTCTGGAACAGACTCAACTTTATTTTCTGACACTCAGATTTCTCTATCTCTGTTCTTCTAGATGAAGCCATTTGAAGTGTGGCCCACAAAGTCTCAGGAAAACTCCTTCATTATTTTTCTCATTCTGACTTACTGGAGTGGATGTGGATGTAGCATCCATGGGAATGGTATAACCATTAAAAGATCCTGATCTGGCTAAGATCATGAGTATGGCAGAACTCCATCAACATGGGCTCCTAAATGACCACAAAAAGGAACCTATACTCTAACACGTTCACCACAGAAGACTACTACATGCACAAAAATCAAGTTTCTACCATTTCAAGACATTTAGCATGTGGGTCCCAGACACAGGACCAATAAGTGACCAAATGAAAATAGTTATAAACATTCAACATGTGGGTCCCAGACACTGGACCAACAATGACCAACAATGACCAAATAAAAATAGTTATAGACATTGAAATTTCTCTGTGTTCAAGTAACATGGTTTCAATTAATGATATAAAAAGTGCTCAAACTGGGAATAGTGGCACATGCTTGTAATCTCAGTACTTGGGAGACTAGGACAGGAGGATTATAAGTTTGCAGCCAGCCCCAGCAACTAAGCAAGGCACTCCATAATTTAGTAAGGCTCTGTTTAAAAATTTAAACAATAAAATAAAACAGGACTGGGGGTGTAGCTCAGAGGTAAAATGGCCCTGGACTCAAATCCTAGTACACACACACACACACACACACACACACACACACACACACGTTTAGGTCCATTAATTTTAGTAGTCAGTACTATACCAAAAAATATAGCCATTTATATAGATTACCAAATCAGGGATAATGCTTTTGAAGCTCTGTAAGACTTATGCATGACCTTTTAGGTGTTTTCCAATTCTCCATTTAAAGTTTTGAAATGCTTGAAAGAGTAGTTTTCTTTTACCTGTGATGTGTCATGGGAAACAATAAAGAGTGTAGGATCAGAGCATGACTAGAATTTTATTGATGACCCAAGGCAAAATAAAATTCAGCCTGCTCTTTTGCAGCAATATTAGATCTGCTGCTCTTTCAGCAGTAAAATCTTGTTTTGTCAGCAGCTATTGAGAGTAGATATGACTCAGAGGACACATAAAAGCCTACATGTAAGGTAACTAGCCATTATGTTTAGAAAACCTCTTTTTCTTTTTTGCAACATAAGTACATTCTAACATTTCATATTTTAAATAATCGAAATCACCTTCAGAATGTAAAATCTCAACAACATTATGCTCCTCCATTTGTGTCTTAATTGCATAAGATAAAAAGTACATAACATACACAAAGACAATTGTTAAATTTAAAAAAGGGTCTAAAATCCATTGAGCACAAACCTCCATTCTATGGAACAGGAAAAGGGATGCACATAAGAATTATGCAAATTGCAGTTATTCTAGCAGAGTTAGGAGTAAATTCAGTTCTCTGTGTTTTTGTTGTTGTTTTCAGAGAACATTCATTTTTCAGGTACCTTATCTCCCAGTGTTTTAGAATTATGAAAACTTTTTTGGGTTTGTGACATTATTTTTCAATTTTTCTTTAAAAATTATATAATGATATCAAGACTTATTGTGTAATACTGAGTTAACAAGAATAACAGATCTAAGAGCTATCATGGTCTGAAACATAGATAGTGCCCCATAAATATTAGCTGAGATTATGTCCTTCAAATTTCATAGCCTAATATAATGCCTTTCTTATGGCCAATTGTCTAGGATTTCCATAAAAAAGACTTGAAAAAAGAGAGAAAAAGTTAAATATTGAACTTTTCTTGAGACTCAAATGTGACATGTTATACAGTGTAAACTAATAACTAGTTATATTTTAACATATTCAAAATGTTTCTAAATCTAGCCATGAGAGAAACACCTGTATAGGACTTATTCTCACTATAAAATAAATAAACACTTAAACAAAATATAGAAAAAATGTTTTTAGCACATCTAATGCCTAAAAACAGTGTAGACTATGTTTCCACATTTTCTCCTCATACTCTACTTCACACCCTTCTATTTTTATGACATCCCTGTTTTCCTCTTATCTGGCTTACACACATGAGAGAAAACCTACAACCCTAGACCGAGTCTAGCTAATTTGACTTAACATTTTCTTCTTCTATTCCATCAATTTTCCTGCAGGTTACTAATTTTGGTCTTTTTTATGGCTGATTAAAACTCCCTCATTTATACATATCACATTTTCTTTATCCATTCACCTGTTGATAGATATCTAGGCTAGGTCCATAACTGAGATTGTAAATTGCATTACTATAAATATAAATAAGTATATGTAGCTATAGTATGCTGCATTGATTGTTTTGGATAAATATCAGGAAGTTCTATAGTCGGGTCATACAGTGGTTCATAGTCTTTTGAGGAACCTCTATACTGATTTCCACAGCAGTTGTACTAATTCACGATCATCCCACCAACAGTGCATGAGTATTCCATTTTCCCTGCATCTTCACTGGTATTTATTGTTTTTATTCTTGGTGACTGCTATTCAAACGGGAGTAAGATGAAATAATGTAGTTTTGATTTGTATTTTCTTGATTGTTAAAGAGGTTGAACATTTTTTTCTCATATATTTGTTGGCCATTTCTATTTCTTCTTGGTATATTTCAAGTATACCAAGAACAAGACAATAAAGAACAGAAGGGGGGGGGGTATTCTTAAAAAACAAAGGTAAACTGCATGGCTTTCTGGTCTTCCTCTCAAGAAGTTCAAAGAGTCTTTGTAAGCTGTCACTACTTCCTCACTGTGTTCACTAGCTTTTCATCACTGACACCAAAGACCCTGACAATAACAAATTAGAGAAGGAAAACTTCACTTTGTCACACGGTTTCCAAGGACTCAGTCCACTGCCGGCTACTCAAGGCAGAATCATGGCAGAAGGGTGTGGCAGAGGAAGCTTCTCAGTTCATGGCAGCCGGGAAGCAGGGAGAGACAGGAAAGGCAAGCTACAGAAAAAGTTCCCGAGGCCAGGCCCCAGTGACCCAGTTCCTCCAGCTGAGCTCCCTCTGCCTATGGTTTTTATCACCTCTCAGTCAATTCATTCAAATGATTCATCCATTAAGTGGATTAATCCACTGATGAGGTCAGAGCCCTCCTGTCCCAATCATTTCACCTCAGGACATTCCTCCATTACCTAACACATGAGTTTTTAGGGGATATTGCAGATTCAAATTGTAACACTCATTTCTACTATCTCCGCTGGAGAGTGCCAAAACTTTCTCCTGCAACAGCTCAGCTCACTTCATCTGTTGAGATTGTAAATTTGTTGGACAGCAGTGACTATTTATTTTAAACACTGAGCAGCCAGTGTTAATGCGACCTATTCCTTTTGTTAATTCTATTTCTATTCTACAAACTGATATTTTTGGCTTTTGTTTCATTGCTAGATCTCTGAGTTGACTAAGAACATTTTCCCATAGCCGTCCTACCCAAATCTGCCACCACAGAACTGTTGGGGTTTTTTTTTATATATATATAAGTGGAACATATTGAGAGTGGTGTACATTTACATTGTGCTTCATGCCCTTCTCTCTCCCTTTCCCTCCCCCCCCAATAGAGAGTGTCCAGGTTAATTATGTTATATTTATGCTATTACATATATTCGTATGTAGCTCCTCCATTGAACAACCTCAGCTTTCTTCCTCTCCTATCCTTCTGTTCAAGCTTTGCTGAGATTTCCCCTCCATCATCTGGAGTCCCTCTGGTATTACCACTCCTCCCTAGCTTGGACATATTAGAGAAAGCATATGTCCCTTCTCTTTCTGTGCTTGACTAATCTCACTTAACATAATGTTCTCTAGTTCCTTCCATCTTCTTGCAAATGCTATTATTTTATTTTTCTTTATAGCTGAATAGAATTCCATTGTGTGTATTTCCCATAATTTTGCAATCCATTCATCTGTTGTTGGAGATCTAGGTTGGCTCCATATTTTGGCTATTACAAACTGTGCTGCTGTGAACATGGGTATGCATATGCTAACCTAGTTCTCTGATATCAACCCCTTTGGAAAGATACCCAGGAGTGGTATAGCTGGATCAAATGGTAGATATTTTTCCTTCTCTTGCTACTATTTGTAGAATATATGATTTGGTTGTTGTTTGTTCTTGTTGTTATTTGTTATTATTTTGATCTTCTGGGACTCAAACCCAGAGCCTGGAGCATGCTAGGCAAACATTCCACCACTGGGCTACACTCCCACCCAAGTTCTTGTTTGTTTCTGTTTTTATGTAGAAGGCTTCTGGCATTGACTTCTAGCCTTGGGTTGAGATAGTAAACAATTGGGATAACCATAGATGTTCAGGACCAAAGTCAAGAGGAATTAAAAGGGGTATTTATTATAAGGATATTGACCCATAGAACCAGAAACAAAAAAAAGGAGAAGCCAAAGAGTCAAGACACTGGCACAGAGAAGCTAGAAAATAATTTGGGATAAATTATTAAGGTTGGGTCAGAAGTCAGACGGTGTGGTGGCACACGCTTGTAATATCTGTGTTTGGGAGGCTGAGACAAGAGGATCACAGTTTGCAGACAGCCTCAGCTACCTAGTGAGGCCCTTTGCAACTCAGTGAAACCCTATTTTAAAATAAAGAATAAAAAAATAGGGCTGGGGGTATAACTTGGAGGTAAAATGCCCCTAGGTTCTAGTCCAGTGACACACACACATACACACACACACACATACATGGTTGGGTCAGAGCCCAGGATGCCTAAAGGAGAGTAGGTAGATAGTTTTGGTGAACAAAGCAAATGCAAAGGAATAAATACCAGATCAAGGAAATAAACTGTGAAAATCAAAAATCATGCCCATAATTTTCATAGAATTAGAGATTTAAAAAAAAGTAGAAATGTTTAGATAGGAGGATTGTGGGATTCAAGGCCAGCCTCGGCAACTTAGTGAAACCCTCAGCGACTTGATGAGACCCTGTTTCAAAATAAAAAAAAATAAAATAAAACTTCTGGGGTACAGCTTGCAAGTATAATGCCCTGGGTTCAAGCCCCAAAAACAAACAAAAAGAAAATAGCTTCAGTTACTCAGGTAGAGACCTAGGAAGACAGGTCAAAAACTAGACTTAGACTTACCCAAGAATGGAGGCTCAAAATCCCACCCACGATAACCTCATTTGAGCAAGCAGAATTCAGACAAAATAGATTAGCTGTGACACTAAAGAATGAAATTATTGAGTTCCCTCCTGCCTTGGGGGTATAAATATAATCATTGCTCTGGGTGATGCACAGGAAGCATCACCTAGAGCAGCAAGATGGGCTGAAGCTAACTCATCATCCTGCCCAGGACCTGCAGAGTTGGCCAGCAATACGGACACCAGAGAAAAGACAGCAATATGGTGGCAGGCTCACCTACCAGGAGCAAAGATGGATCAATAAAGGACCAAGCCATTTCCACCACAAAGACTAGGATGTTTGGTGAGTTTAAAAGAAAATTACACTTTTACATCTTTTTCATGATTCAGATATTTCTATATAGCAATAAAGCTAGTAATCAGAAACTAGAAGAACTGCTGAAACAGTAACTGCTTGGAAGATAAAAACCATTGGCAGATGACCCTGAGTGTGACCTTGATATATAAAAGGTCATTTCAATTACTATGGCTATCCCATATGAGTAATAAGTATTTATGACATGGAATGTATAGTGTATTTCTCATCTAGAGAAAAAAAAGCAGTTAAAGGAGTGTTGATTATCTCCAGATTTTATGAAGAATTTCTTTTCACAGAAACACACAAAATGAACATCTCTGCAGAGAAAAGGAGCATCGCTAGGGCTAACAGAACAAGTGAATATAGACTGTGTCAAGTGTGGTACTCAGTACAATCTGCGCTGGAGTGATGGAAAGAACTGGGCCACTGCTTTCAATCCTACCTCTGCTACCTCTGCTTCTCTGCAAAATTGATTTCATGGAGGACTCACACTCTCAAAGGCCAGGAAAACAGATGAATGTGTGCTTAAGTTTTTAACTGTTTAACTGCCCTTCCTCTCTCTTCTCATTGCTTTTCTTCCACCCCAAACCTTCTGGTCTTCTGTTTACGGTGTGATTCAACAGTTCTTGTAAATTCTCATTCCTAGTCATCAAAGCCCCACTGAGGACATAGCTCTTGCCAGAGCTCCACCCAAATGTTGAATCCTGCCCCCAAAGCCAGGGTTTCCTTTGAGAGTATTGTAGAAATCTGTATTTGCCACCTGCTTAACAGCAAATAGTGGCCATTTTCTATAGTGCCTCAGCTGTCCCAGACTAACTTTGATTTATCTGAAGAGTTTTATGCCTTGATATTGACTGTTGCTTCCCATGCCCATATACCTTCACCCTGTCACTGGTCTTAACCATCAAGTCAGCCACTCACTAGGCTAGCTTAATATTCAAAGAGTGGCTACCCAGCTTCTTTTACAGAGAAGAAACCTCCAGAATAATTTTGCTTCCACTCTCTTCATGGAGTTGAGTGTGTGCACCTCTAACTTATTCTCCTATAAGTGTAATAATAGCACATGGAGTGGTTCCTAATTTGAAGGTCCAACATCATGTGCTGTAGGAAAGGTTGCCAAGACCACCAACTTGTAAAGTCCTGATATCCCCAATATATTTATGATGAAAATAGAGACTATAGAAGAGACGCTGAGAATGATTTTGTCTTACCTACAAGCCACTGAGCAAGTATTCCTGTGCATACAGGAGAGCTGAGCTCATTACAGGGCAAAACTGAAACTGTTCAGAAAACCTAGTGAATCACAAAAATCACTCCCCAATCATTTCCACCAGGTGTCAAATGAGGAAGTTGGGCTATGTCATCTCTAAAGGTTCCTTAATCTATAAAAATCTATAATCTGTAAAACCTGGCTCCATCTGACTGAACATTTAACATTAAATACACAAAAATTCATTAACAAGGACTATACTTTTATAGGTACTGTTACACAATCAATATAGCTAAAAAATAAGTTCTTAAAGGCAGGTAAAAGGTGAATACTTAAGGGTTGAAAAGCTATAACTTAATAATTTGTGGAGTGCCCACAAGGTCTGAATAATAAGGCATTTGAATCCACAGAGTACTTGACAAAACAATTTTATCAGCATATTTCCCAAGCCCTAAGTGTATTGGAAATTATAAATACAACATCATATATAAATGTATTATATATAAATGTATTATTTATTATCATTCAGGAAGTGATGTCATTAAAGAAGAAATTTCAAGAACCATCTTTCACTATTTAGAAATCTATGGCCTTAAAGGTAACAAAGTAAGTAGTATCAGTAGAATGGGAAGAAGAAGACAGTACTCCATCTCTCTGGTCACAACTGAATGGCCCCAATCTCCATGCATTCGTGTTTTTGAAAACATCGTTCTCCTTTTCAAAATGTCTTAATAGCTATGAATGGCTTGTTTTCAGTATAAATACCTAAAATGCATTTCTATCAGATTAGCTCATTATGGAATAATGCACATCAATTTCATGCATAATTTCCACGTTTATAGCTGAAACATCAAGTAGAAACATTATCATTAAATGTTGACTCATGAAGCAAAAAAATAAAAAGGATTTTTAATTCAAGCTGAGAGTCATGTTTATTGAGCCAGTGAGAAGTGAGGATTCTACAGAGAGGTGTCACACTGCTTCCCCATGGAGACATGTCTTCACATTACTCTCCTGCCTGCTGGCTATTGATAGATACAGAAGTTGTCCCTTCCTTATAGACCAGAGTTTGTACTCCACAGGGCTTGGTACACTATGACCTGAGGGACACATATGTCCCCTGCCTGTCCTGATATAGCTCTTGAGCTAAGAATGGTTGTTATATTATAACCATTATTACAGTATATATATACATATATATATGGATAAATTTGTATATACATATATATATATGGTGTGTGTGTGTGTGTGTGTGCACATGTGTGTGTATGTGTATGTGTGTTATAACACATGAAAATTATATGAAATTCCCATTTCAGTATTCAGGAAATAAGGTTTGGAACACAGTCAGGCTCATTTGTATATTGCCTCTGACATGCTATAATATAATGTCAAAAAGCTGTAGCAGAGGCCATAGATCCCACAAGCTCTATTTACCCTCTGGCCTTTTACAGAAAAAGTTTGCAGACCCCTGTCCTAGAATCTCTAGAAATGAACTTCTTGCCCCATAGCTAGAGAAACAATATTTCACCCAGAAAAGACAAATCCTATTTCTCATGCTTGATAGCAAAGGAAACTCTCAAAGTAAGCACTTGTCTTTTTCAACAGAAGTCCTGGATAACAGTACATCCATTTTCTTTCTTAAACTTCTGTCACAGTTATTTAGACTCAGTCACTTAAATCCAGTGTCTCTATGTTTCTCCTTCCTCCTCTGCAAAGAGCCCATTGTCCTGATGTTGTTTCTTGTCCATCTCAAAGCCAATCAGATTTCATCATAACACTTAATCCTGTAGTGAACATTTGTTTTCTATTTGTCTCTCCATTAGACAGTAAACACAATGAGCCCTGGGTGTGTCTGTATCCTGTTCACTGCATTATGGTGCTCTTTTACAAGTATTTAGTACACTTAGCACTAAGTATACTGGCAGTTGGAAGATGTTTAGTAAATAAAGAATAAATGAGTAATTAAGAATATAAGAAAGGAAAACAGTAAGAAAAGAATTCTTTGAAAATGTACTTTGCTCCAAAAATTATGTTTTATTTAAAAACTAAAGACACAACTTATAGAACATTGACTATGTACCAGACACTGTGCTCAGTTCTTTACTTCTGGGGGCTGCTATAACTAATGATTACAAAATAAGCAATCTCAAACAACAGAAAATTATTCCACAATTCTGGAGACCAGGAGTCTAAAATCAAAGTGTTAATAGAGTCACATTTTTTCCAGCAACTCTAAGGTAGACTTCACCCTTACTTCTTCCAGCTCCTGGTGGCTGCTGGCTTTTCTTACTTTGTGGCTCCTGTCTTCATACAGTCTATTCTCTATGCATCTGTGTCTTCTCATCTGTCTTTGATTAAAACACTTGTCACTGGATTTTTGGACTATCCTAGGATAATCTCATGGTCCTTAATTACATCTACAAAGACCTGTTTTGCCAATGAGATCACAGTCACAAGTTCCAGGAGTAAGGACAAGAACATATATTTAGGGGCCACTGTCTACCCTCCCTGTACTTGGCATCAGACTACTAAGACAAGCATGATATCAGCTGCCACTGCTAATGAAAAAGCTCTAGCAATGAAGTAAAAAGGCTGGCATTTTAAATTTGGTATTTCAGAATTTAAGTCTTTTCCCGTAACCAATATGGCATTTTACTGCCCAGGGCCACTTTCCGAATTGCTTAACCTACAGGCCAAATATACCAGATCCTGAGCTGCCACAAGTTCCCTCTGTCCCTCTTCACCTGCTTATAGATCCATAGGGCACATGGAGTACAGAAATAGAGGCTATTTCACAGGTCACCAGAAAGTTCCCAGTTGCCCTCAGGGTTAATTAGACTCTACCGATATCTTCTCTAAAATAAAAGTCTGTTTCTCTTAGTAAGTTTTGCGTAGTACTTCTTAAGGTTCGTGGCAAGCTAAGTTCACTTCTTCATCACCACTGGCAAGCAGTGCATGTAAGAAATCCTAAAAAGAATATTTCATCTTCATTTACCTTATTCTAGCAATCTTATAAAAGCATGGCTTTTTAAAAATTGGGATAAATGACCCTGGAGCATCTCTCATAGTGACAAGGATGTAGTAGGACTAATAAAGGAGTTCTGTTGCCGCTTTGAACTAGACATGCCCGTGACACTGTAGTGAACATAAACTGTGCACATTTCTCCATCCGCCTTCAAGCCCCTTGACTTAAAATTCAAATAAAGTTAGTTCCTTGTGAAAACGTCCCTCCTAGTGGGCAGAAGAGAACTAATGTACTTCCTAAAATAAACAATGTGCTCTTCCCTGCAGCTTGATCAAAACTGTTATAGATCATGCCAAGCCAATGAGAAAATATAGTCATGGAAACAAGGAAGGGTCAAAAGCCAAGCACCTGGATATTTATGTCAGGATTGATGCTTAGGCTCAGTCACCACAAACAAATAGCACACTCTAATACCACTGCACAATAAAGGAAAACCTTTTGACTCATGAGCTTGTGGAAAAGGCAGAATGAAAAAGCAGCGCTCATGTGAGAGGCAATCCCTGCCCTTCACTTTGGTGTAAACAGAAAAGGCTTTGTGGTATTTCTTTTACCTCTGCAGGAGCTAGGGTTCAGACGGACCTCTGTGGACAGGAACCCAACAGTGATGGCGCTGCCTCTGGTTACTGGACTGTTTCATAGTAATTATATCATGTAATGTTCACAACCACCTTTGGAAGTAGGCAAAATGCCCTTACTTTAGAAATGAGAAGATGGAGGCTTAGAAAGCCTAAATTATTTACCAAAGTTCACTCAATTAATTTGTAACAATATAGAGTAAGCCAAAAAGATTCCTAAACACCAAGCTTACCTAAACCAAGTTCATTTTCTTTCTCTTGCCAGCATATATAAACATATGCTTTTAAAATAATGACAGGCTAAATCTTGTAATCAAGGTAGAGAATTCCAGTAAGTCTGCAAGTGGCATGTTGTTTTCACAAAGGATGACTAGGATATGACACTGCCTCCTTCTCTTACACCCAGCCAGAAAGCTGACTGTCAAATAGGACTGCTGTGATCTGTTTAGCAAGGTCAACTTCTTGATTGCTATGAATAATTGGACACCATTAATAATGGTCAGCTCCAGGATACAGGAAGTTGGCCATGTGTGGTAATTGTATTTTGAATTCCTGCAGATTATTTCCTAAGGAGCAGGAAAACTATTATATGGGATACAGATCCTCTAAATACAATAGAGATAATTGCTTTCCTAAGGTGAGGGGACAAGCCAGGGGCTCTTTTAATAACTTGTGTGACCTTCTAGTTAGAAATCTAGAGGTCAAGGTTTTGCAAGTTATGGCTAATACTGAGAAAACTGGTCATTACCCAAAGTCTTCAGTAGTTAACATTCTTATTCTTTCCTTCAAATTAACACGAGAGCTTTATGAGTTGGGGAACTACACTTTAAAATTTGAAACTCCGATGATGTCAGACCAATAGCTGATTAAAAAATTCTAATACAACTAATATCCAGCTAAATATGTCGTTGTTTAATGGGTACTAAATGTCTACTGCATATTGAGGGCTGTAAGTACTGCAGAATAATTATATCAAGCAGTATCATTATCTTTTTTTATAAGAGACTTGTCCAAACTGAAGGCTTTTAGCTGGGTGTGATGGCATACTTGAGGGGATGAAACATGAGGATTTCAGGTTCAAGACCAGCCTAAAGCACCTAGTAAGACTCTCAGAAACCTAAGGAGAACTTGTTGCAAAAATAAAAAGTGTCTAAAAGGGGATGGGGGTGTTATTCAGAGGTAGAATGTCCTTGAGTTCAATACCACCAAAAAAGAACAAAGAAATTGAAGGCTTTGAAAAATTCTTCCAGAACATAACAAAAAAATGAAAAGTTAAAAGGTACATTTCACAATCATGTGAAAAGGAGAAACAAAGTAATTTTAAAGGATGATAATATATTGTTTTAAGAAGTAAATTAAGAGCAAAAAAAGTAATAATTCAATAAACTACTATTTATTTCAACACCCTTTAGTCATAAGTTTGAACTTGAATATGAAAACTATCCCTTAAATTAGAAAACATTTTGTACAGAAAAAAATTAAAGTAAAATCATATCCTAGCAGAGGTATAACTAAAATAAAGATGGATGAAAACATGGAATAATGATACAAATAATCCAGGTGTGGTGGCGCACAACTGTAATTTTAGCACTTGAGAGGCTGAGACAGGAAGATCACAGGTTTGAGGATAGCCTCGGCAAGTACTGAGACTCTCAGCAACCTAGCAAGACCCTGTTTTAAAGTAAAAATAAAACAAGGCTGGGAGTATAGCTTAGAGGTAGAATGCCCCTGGGTTCAATCCCCAGTAACAAATACACACACACACACACACACACACACACACACACACACACACACAGAATTACCAAAGCTAAAGATACTCAGCACATGCTTTAATTCTCATCAGATTTTAGCTTTTTCACATTTGGAATGAGCTACTAGGAAATGAACCATTTTTAAACCTTCCTTCCTGCACTGGCATTCATTGTTTAGACGAACTCTGAAATGTGAAAGGAAAAGAAACAAGTGATCATAGATCTACATGTAAAAGCTAAAACCAGAAAACTTCACATAAGAAATATGTCCTCATGACCTTGAATTAAGCAATGGTTTCTTAGCTATGGCACTAGATGACAAATAGAAAAAGAAATACATATGTATATATTTAAAATATTAAATATATTTAATTTAAACATTTATTATTAGATATTTATTTCTTGTTAAATTTATATTAATTATTAATTTATATTATTTATATAATGTTCTATATAATTATAAAATTATATTAATTGTATCAATAAATTATATTAATGAATCATATTTATTTTTAACAAACATTTATTTTTTTTAATATATTTTTTATTGAAAGTAAATGTTATACATTTAATCTGTATTTGGTGCCCTCTCTCCCCCCTCCCAACAATTAATACCCAGGCTAACCTTGCTATATTCATACTTTTACACCTATTTGGAAGTAGCTCTTCATCTATCAAGTTCAGCCTCCTTCCTCTCTTAGTTTTCCATTCAAACTTTGCTGAGATTTCCCCTCCATTATCTGGATTCCCTCTGGTATCCCCAATGCTCACTCGTTTGAGCCTCACTCGTTTGAGCATATTAGAGGAAACATATGTCCCTTCTCTTTCTGTGTTTGGCTGATCTCACTTAACATAATGCTTTCCAGAACTTTCCATCTTCTTACGAATGACATTATTTTGTTCTTCTTTACAGCTGAATAGAATTCCATTGTGTGTATTTCCCATAATTTTGCAAACCATTCATCTGTTGATGGGAACCTAGGTTGTTTCCATATTTTGGCTATTACAAATTGTGTATGCATATGTTGCTATAGTTCTCTGTTTTCAACCCCTTTGGAAAAATACCCAGGAGTTGGTAAAGCTGGATCATATGGTGGATCTATTCCCAGTTTTCTAAGGAATCTCCACACAGATCTCCATAGTGGCTGAACTAGTTTGCACTCCCACCAACAATGTAAAAGAGTTCTTCTTTCCCCACATCCTTGCCAGCATTTGTTGTTGTTTGATTTCTTTATCCTTGCCAATCTGACTGGGGTTAGGTGGAATCTCAGCATAGTTTTGATTTACATCTCCCTGATGGCTAATGATGAAGAACATCTTTTCATGAATCTATATCTCTTCTTTTGTAAAGTGTCTATTCAATTCGATTGCCCATTTCTTGATTGGGTTGTTTGTTTTGCTAGTGTAGAGTCTTTTGAGCTCTGTAAATTCTGGTCTTAGAAATTAGACCAGAGAATGTGAAGTTATTAGAGGAGAGCATAGGCTCAACACTACAACATATAGGCACAGGCAGTAACTTTCTCAACAAAACCTCCAAAACTCAGGAAATTAAAGCAAGAATCAACAAGTGGGATAGCATCAAACTAAAAAGCTTCTTCTCGTCAAAGGAAACCATCAAGAACCTAAAGAGGAAGCCTACAGAATGGGAAAAGATCTTTACCAGTCACCATTCCAATAGGGGGCTAATATCCAGAATATACAAAGAGCTCAAAAGACTCTACACTAGCAAAACAAACAACCCAATCAAGAAATGGGCAATCGAATTAATGAATCATATTTAAATTGATAGATTACATTAATAAATTAATAGTAAATATATTTATTATTAAACTTATTAAATAATAAAGATATATTTTTGTGGTACTGGGGTTGGAACCCAGGGACATTTATACCTCTGAGCTATTACTCCCAGACCTATTTTCATACTTTATTTGGAAACAGGTTCTCACTAAGTTACTGAGAGCCTCACTCAGTAGCCGAGGCTGGCTTCAAATTTGTGCAATCCTCCTGTCTCAGCCTCCCAAGCTGGAATTACAAGTGTGTGCCACCACACCCAGAAAATATAAATGTATTTAATATGTAAATATATAATATATATATAAATTAGACTGCATCAAAATTAAATTATGTTTGTGCTGCAAATAAGACCATTAAGAAAGCAAAAAAACAGAATAGAATAAATTATTTGCAAATCACATATGTCATCAAGACAAATTGGATGTCTAAATGTGTCCCTTTTACTCTACTCCTGACTCAGGGGCACCTGTCCCATTTAGTTTGACGTTCCATTCATAAAGGAAGGTCATTTGCCTTTTGGGTTGTTTGTAGATGTCTCTCCATCAGCTCATTGGCCCCCGTCACTTCACACTTGCCTTCCTTGCTGTGCACCCTCACTGCTAAGAAAGGCTTTTGCTTTTCCATGGACCAATCAGAAGCATCCCTCCCTGCCCAGTGCCAGTTGTTGATGCTGGTGGTGTCTACCTGTTCTTCCATGATCTAGCGTGGACATCAGCTTTCCTATCATGCTTCTACCAGCTCCCAAGCAGCCATGTCCACAGCCTCAAAACCACTTGGCACCAGCCACCCAGCAGCACCTGGAAACTCAAGTTTATTTATTTATTTATTTTTTGCAATACAGAGAATTGAACCCAGGGGTACTCTATGTCTGAGCTACACCTTCAGCCCTAATTTTTATTCTTTAGTTTGAAATAGGGTCTCACTGATTTGCAAAAGCCCTCATTAAGTAGCTGAAGCTGGCCACGAACCTGGATCCTCCTGTCTCAGCTTCCCTTCCCGAATGCTGGAATTACAAGCTTGAGCCACCATGCCCTGCTCAAGTTTATTTTTAAGTGAGGTGGAAATGCTCTTAAATTACATTATGATGATGGTTACACAGCTCTGTGAATACACTAAAAAATTAAGTTGAGTACTTTCAATGAGTGAATCGTAAGGCATATGAATTATATTCAATAAATTTAGAGTTGTTTAAAACAAAATCAAACATAAGCAACAACAGCATTCCATATTGCCTCTTTCCCTAATGGCAGAACCATTGGGTTTTCAAAATGCAGGTCCAGGAGGAGAAAGCAACTTTCCCAAGCCCCTACACTGAGCAGATAGCTAAGCAGGTTCTCAAAGATTTCTGCATGAAAGTTTCCTAGGCCCAGTGCCATTGGCAAATTTCTTAACACTTTATGGTCTGATTGGTTGTTATTGTCTTTTCTTCTCAGCAATGAGAGTTTTATTGGTGTTTGTGTGCAGGTCCATGTCCATAAGCTGACATAGAGAGGGAACAAGGTAACCTAAAGGGAGTAGATAATGCAGCCTCACAGAAGCCTATTTCCTAGACAATGGTAAAGCACTATCAAAGGGTCTGAGAATGGCTTCTAGGCATGAGAAAATTACATGAACAGGAGGCGTTCCATCTAGAAATGAGGACCAGGACCCCAAATCCAGACTTCCCAATCCTTTATTATGCTTCATGGCTCAAGCAGGGACAGAATGAGTGAAGATCAAGTCCTCCTTTTTCTTTTGAAACTGATCCCTTTGCCCAGTAGAGAACATCTATTTCCTTCAAGCACTATTCTAAAATACACACAAGGCTCATAGCAGCCAAAAAGGGTAAAAAGATTCTCATCTCAGATGCGGGATTTCCAGCACCTTCAAGCACCTTATTTGAAAACCAGAAGGCTCAGAAAATTCCTCTGACACTTGCACAATGGATGAAGTGAATACCACATACCTGAGAGAGCTCAGGAGAAATACAATCCGAGCCCAAGAAAGAAGTAGCAGAGGAGTGTGTGTGTGTGTGTGTGTGTGTGTGTGTGTGTGTGTATACGCCTAGTTGAGAGAAGCCAAAATAAATACAATTTGAGCCCAAGTAAGAAGTAGCAGATATCTGTGTGGGTGCATGATGTGTAATATGTGTGTGATGTGTGTTTGTGGTGTGTATACATGTATGTGATATGTATGAGTGTGTGTATGATGTATGTGTGTGCTAGGAGTGGTGGGGAGTGGAAAGAGGGTTTAAGGAAAGTTATAGCATTTTAAGGGCTTCCCAAAATGGAAGAGAAATGACACAGAACTTCCCTCTGCTTGAAGAGGCATATGCGAGATGGAGAAACTGAAGGCGTATCTTTGTTCTCACTAATGCGCTCCATGCGTAAAAAGAAATTTAATAAATACAAAGGATTCAGGATTTGTTTTTGTCCAAGGCTAGTTCTTTTATCTATAATAAATTTGCAATTTTCAAACTCCTACTGCCCTCATTGTCTTTTACTTCTGCTTCAGTTATTTTTATTTCTTTTTCTTTTCATAAAATAAAAGTGTATCTCCAAGAGAGTGCTGGCAAGACTTGAAATAGAGTAAATTAGCTAGTAACCACTGTCTTGCCAACTATACAATCACTACAAACTTGCCTGAGTGTGGGAAAGAGAGAAGGTGAGGGAGGAGGTCGATAGCCTATAGAACTCCATGTTTTATTCATCTTTCCAGAAAGCTGTGGATATTAACTAATTGCCCTACTATATGCATCTCTGTAGGATAAAGATGTTGTGATCCAACTGTGCCCTACTTTAAGAAAAACTGATTTATAAGAATTGAAATTTATCAAAGCTATAAATTATGAAATGAATCAAAATATATTTAGAAAAGGGTTCAATATAAGGTTGTATTTTTAAAAGAGTGCTCCCCTAGTGCATGTAAAATATGACTTCATTTATAAAACTTTGAATTATGGTTCCACCAAAAACCATTATTAAAAACTCAAGTTTATAAAAGCAGGTACATTAGGGGGTTAGTTGTTATATTCATAAAAAGATTTCTTTAAATAGCATGCCACCTCCATGTCCCACCTCCAAGTAGTAAAATTATGAATTGATTTTCCAGCAGCTGATTAAATCAAAATTCAGGGAAACAAAGCTATTGTAAGAGCTAAGTATGCTGCATTTTTCTTGCTGTTTCTGTCAGTAAATAGAAAAATTGAAGTTCTGAGAAATTAAGTAGTCATTCTCATATTAAGTTTTATAATTAAGTTCTCCTAGTCTCTCATCTATAAAATATCTGTCTGTAATGCTAATATAGGTATAAATTTTTCATGCTAGTAAAAAAGGTAGGGAAAACAACACTAAATACTGAATAGCTCCAAAATTGTTCTATTCTAGTTTCTTATTTCATTTTTTATTTGTACTAGATGTACACTCAAAATATTTCAATGACACAAAGATAGATATGTGAAATCTAATTTTTCATGCACATGAATTGAAGTTGAGGAATATTAAGCAGAATGTCTAGAAGAAACAGACCCAGGAATAGAAGCCCCATACATGCTCTAATCTGAGGGTAGTCCTTGATATTCTTTGACATTTTCTGAGAAAAGCAAAATGAAGAGCTTTTAGGGACAAGTTACTATATACTGATGCTTTTCAAACTAACAAGCTGCATTTTTAAATAAGCCCCCATAAAGGTACCTATATCTTGAGCATCTTTAGGCACTAAAGAGCATGCACTGACCAGCTTACATTTCTACAGGCAACACACATGACCACATACTTTCCCTCTCTAGTCTACAAGGACCCAAGTACTGTGTAGCCCACCAAGAGATCAGGGACAAGGTAGTTTAGAAACTTCAACAAATATCATCTCCCAAAACAAAGTATAAAATACCAGTTCAAGGCGAGAAATGCATACTATATATTATGTTATGATGGATCTTTGAATACAAATTCAATTTAAATTTTTATCAATACGACTGGAGGTTTGATCGAAAGAAAGCAATGTGACCTATTTAAAATTGAATATAGGGTCAGTATTCCAGATAATTCCAAGGCAGACAAAAACTAAGCTTCATATAAGATTCTAAACTTGACTAAGAACTTTATCTTATTAATGCACTCTCTGGCTAATAACCAAGTCTGACAAGGCCAGGTAAAAGGAAATATAATTCTCGATGAAATAGGAGCACAGGACCACGTAACATAAGGGAATAAAATTGCTTCTAACAATCTATTTAAAGATTCCATTAAGTAATGCTGATTCGTTTTGAATCTTGATAATAGGGCTACCTATGAGTTCCACATGAATATGGAATGATTAAAAACAATGCTCTCAGACAATGAGTACTAAAGCAGGTTATGCTTGTGGAAAACAGATAAGAGACCTTTTGGTAAAACCAAAACACTGGGGCTGAACATACATACTGAGTGATCTATGAGAGGGAGACTATGGTTGAATGAAGATGTAAAAAACAAAACAGTGCTATGAATAGGGACAGCCATGCATGTAATTTTTGTCAAGACAAATTGGCTGATTAAAGCTGTGAGATATTGTGATAACACAAAAGGGGAGCTGGTGAGAAAATTCTCTCAGTTCAAATGAATAATAAAACTGAAAATGAACAAAGATTATAACATCACTTCAAAAAGTGAAGCTAATAATAATGCTCCTTGTGTCCGTAGCACCTTTTATCTTAGCAGTTCAAAGCACTTCACAAAAATCACTGAATCATGGCTTCTATGTTTGAAAGTAACTGAAAAGATGATTGAGTCCAAAATACATATCCAAAGATTCTACCTCCTCTACAACATCCCACACTCAAAGTCAACCTCTCTGAGCCCTCCAGGAACTTCCTCCTAGGAGTGTCATTTCCGACCCATAAAGTAGAGTTCGAAATCTTCATATTTCTTGTTTCCTTTGCAATGAAGCATATACTGAAATCCCTCAGAAAGCAGGGTTCTGACTTGGTAAGCCAAGAGAAAAGAGAAAGAAGAGAGGACCCTGGATGTTTGTAAGTAAATAGGTAAGTCAGAACTTACTTTGCACACATTAGAAAGTTTGCAATCAGTCTGTTGGATATTATGAATTGAGACCCAAAAGGAAGAAAAACCTTTCTTGGAAAGGCTCAGGAATTGTAATACCTCTGAAAGTAGGGTACAGATTGTACTTATAAACATGGGAAGGTGTGGTTAAAACTCTGTATAGGGAGAAGAAGCCAGACTTTCAGAACTTCTCCCTTCTCCGGGATAGTGAAGCAGTTGTCTCAGTGGTAGAAAATCTATGTAGTCATGGATCACACTGTGACGTTTTGTTAGACAACATTCCACATATACAATGGTGACCCCATAGGAGTACAGTGAAGCTGAAAAATTCCCATTGCTAGTGACATTGAAGCCATCATAAGGTCACAGCATAATGCATCGTGACTTCTGTGTTTGTGGTGATACTAATGTAAATAAATCCACTGTGCTGCATATAACAATAGAATTCACCATTAGGTACATGGCATACTATTTAATAATCATAATAAAGGACTATGTTACTGGTGTGTATATTTACTACACTATATTCTTTATTGTTATTTTAGGGAATATTCTCTAAAAAATTAAGTTTATTGTAAAAAATTAATTATAAAAAATTAAACTTAATTATAAAAAATTAAGTTTATTGTAAAACAGCATGTAAGGTTTGGGGAAAGGAAGGATGGAGAAAGAATGCTTAATGGGCCCAGTGACAAAGTTGAACAAGAAGAAAAACATATTCTACAGCATACATAAAATAAATGTGGTGGATAGCAATTAACTAAATATTTCAAAATAGCAATTAGAGATGATCTTGAATGTTCCCAACACACACACACACACACACACACACACACACACACACACACACACAATAAATAAGTACCGGAGGTGACAATTGTCCCCATTACCCTAATCTGAAACTTACACATTATATATTAGTATTTAAATGTCACAATGTACTCCATAGATATGTTTCATTATGTATCAACTCAAAATAAAATATATTTTAAAATAATAAATAAGGCGATCAGAAAAGGATTTTTTCTGGGTAACAGATGACCACAAATTTGAGGAAGTTCAGATGAACATCTGGGACAGGTCTAAGAGCAGGTACCAATGTGTGAAGGGTTCTTATCAGAAGGAATATCCAGGGCAAGGGTTTTGACAGAGGATTTATCTGGAGAGCAGTCATCCCAGTGTCTCCGTCAGCATTTTTGCTGCCATAATCAAAATAACTGGCCACATAACTTAGAGGAGAAAAGATTTATTTTCTTACAGTTCCAGGCTCAGTCCATGTGAGGTTGGGGACTGTGAATCTCAATGGGAGACTGAGGGGGGCGGCGTTTGGGCTGTGTTCTTTACATCTTGGAGGCTGAAAGCCAGAAAGGAAGAGTGAGAGCAACATGCCATCTAGCAAGCAGGGGGAGGAGGAACCACCCCCAGGGACCCACCTCCAGCCACACCCTACTGACCTACCAGGTACCACCCAGGTAAACCCATTACAATTGATTTATCCACTTCTGGGATTACAACACTCAGGACTCAAATATATCAACCCCAAGCATTAAGTGAGCTCCTTAGGACACATTTTATATCTAATTATAACACCCAGGAAGGAAACAACAATACAGCTCAAGGGGAAAACCAGACTTTGGAGGGCCTCTTCAACATTGAAGGAATTTAGTTTGCCTTTACTTGCCCTGAAAAATTCTTGACAGGCTTTAAGAGAATCTGCTCTGGGTTCTGGGCAGGGGTCGCGGGCTGGGCACGCCAGATGGGGCCCGGGTCGCGGGACTCTGGGCCCCTGCCGAACTGCGCGTAGCACGCCAGACCCCTGGAGAAACCAGACCCAGTAAGACGCTGGGTTCTGGGCGGGGGTCGCGGGCTGGGCACGCCAGATGGGGCCCGGGTCGCGGGACTCTGGGCCCCAGACCGAACTGCGCATAGCACGCCAGACCCCTGGAGAAACCAGGCCCAGTAAGACGCTGGGTTCTGGGCTGGGGTCGCGGGCTGGGCACGCCAGATGGGGCCCGGGTCGCGGGACTCTGGGCCCCAGGCAGAACTGCGAGTAGCATGCCAGATCCCTGGAGAAACCAGGCCCAGTAAGACGCTGGGTTCTGGGCAGGGGTCGCGCGCGGCGCACAAAAGCCGGGGCCTGGGTCGCGGGACCCTGGGCCCCGGGCCGAACTGCGCGTAGCACGCCAGACCCCTAGAGAAACCAGGCCCAGTAAGACGCTGGGTTCTGGGCGGGGGTCGAGGGTCGCGGGACTCTGGGCCCCTGCCGAACTGCGAGTAGCACGCCAGACCCCTGGAGAAACCCGGCCCAGAACAGAAAAAGATAAAGAAAAATATCGGAGAGGTGGTAAGAAAGCCGTTATGGATGCCAGGACACTGGAGATGCAGACAAAACTTATCTAAATGCACTGGAACTTATGGAAAAATTCGCCGTGAAAGAGGACTGCTATTTCTCTATATTGTTAAGAATCTCAGACATCACATATAAGGAGAGAGTTTAGCGGAGACCAAGGAGAAATGCGGTGTTGAAAGAGTTCTTCGCGATGGTGGTAGAGACTTGTATTCAGGAGAAGCAGAAACCGGATCTTACCAACTTTATTTTTTTGGAGAAATTACACCAAATGTCGAATGCTACCATCACGCATGCTTAGGAACACTGGACAACATTCAGAGTGGAAAAAGAGCCTGGGAAGGATTTGAAACGGTGGAGGCAGTGGCAATGCCAGTGGCCAATATTCGGGGGAGGCAGAGATCTGATACATTACAACTGGAACCTTTGAAATACTAACCACAGAGACAGTGATCGGAACCTGCTGAGGGGTTAGGCGGGCGCTGGGGCCAGTGGCCGACATCGGAGCTTGCTGTGAGGCAGGGCCACTACTGAGGCCTCCGTGGCTGGGATTGGAACCTGCAGAAGGGTTAGACCGATGCTGGGGCCAGCGAGGCTGGCATTGGAGCCTGCCATGATGCAAGGCTTGTGCTAGGGCCTCCGAGGTCGGGTCCGGAACTTGCTGAGGGGTTAGGCCGGTGCTGGGGTCAGCGAGGCCGGCATCGGAGCCTGCCGTGAGGCAAGGCCAGTGTTGGGGCCCCCGAGGACGGGACCGGAGCCTGCTGAGGGGTTAGGCCGGTGCTGGGGCCAGCGAGGCTGGCATCAGAGCCTGCCATGAGGCAAGGCCGGTACTTGGGCCTCCGAGGCCAGGATAAGAGCCTGCCGAGGGGTTAGGCCGGTGCTGGGGCCTCCGAGGCCAGGATAAGAGCCTGCTGAGGGGTTAGACCGGTGCTGGGGCCAGCGAGGCCGGCATCGGAGCCTGCCTTGAGGCAAGGCTGGTACTGGGGCCTCCGAGGCCAGGACAAGAGCCTGCCGAGGGGTTAGGCCGGTGCTGGGGCCAGCGAGGCCGGCATCGGAGCCTGCCTTGAGGCAAGGCCGGTACTGGGGCCTCTGAGGCCGGGATCGGAGCCTGCCGAGGGGTTAGGCCGCTGCTGGGGCCAGTGAGGCCGGCATCGGAGCCTGCCGTGAGGCAAGGCCGGTACTGGGGCCTCCGAGGCCAGGATAAGAGCCTGCTGAGGGGTTAGGCCGGTGCTGGGGCCAGCGAGGCCGGCATCGGAGCCTGCCTTGAGGCAAGGCCGGTACTGGGGCCTCGAGGCCAGGATAAGAGCCTGCCGAGGGTTAGGCCGGTGCTGGGGCCAGTGAGGCCGGCATCGGAGCCTGCCGTGAGGCAAGGCCGGTACTGTGGCCCCCGAGGCCAGGATAAGAGCCTGCCGAGGGGTTAGGCCGGTGCTGGGGCCAGCGAGGCCGGCAGCGGAGCCTGCCGTGAGGCAAGGCCGGTACTGGGGCCTCCGAGGCCAGGATAAGAGCTTGCCGAGGGGTTAGGCCAGTGCTGGGGCCAACGAGGCCGGCAGCGGAGCCTGCCGTGAGGCATGACCAGTGCTGGGGCCTCCGAGGCCGGGATCGGAGCCTGCCGAGGGGTTAGGCCGGTGCTGGGGCCAGCGAGGCCGGCATCGGAGCCTGCCGTGAGGCAAGGCCGGTACTGGGGCCTCCGAGGCCAGGATAAGAGCCTGCCAAGGGGCTAGGCCGGTGCTGGGGCCAGCGAGGCCGGCATCGGAGCCTGCCTTGAGGCATGACCAGTGCTGGGGCCTCCGAGGCCGGGATCGGAGCATGCCGAGGGGTTAGGCCGCTGCTGGGGCCAGCGAGGCCGGCATCGGAGCCTGCCGTGAGGCAAGGCCGGTACTGGGGCCTCTGAGGCCAGGATAAGAGCCTGCCGAGGGGTTATGCCAGTGCTGGGGCCAGTGAGGCCGGCATCGGAGCCTGCCTTGAGGCAAGGCCGGTACTGGGGCCTCTAGGCCAGGATAAGAGCCTGCCGAGGGGTTAGGCCGGTGCTGGGGCCAGCGAGGCCGGCATCGGAGCCTGCCGTGAGGCAAGGCCGGTACTGGGGCCTCAGAGGCCAGGATAAGAGCTTGCCGAGGGGTTAGGCCGGTGCTGGGGCCAACGAGGCCGGCAGCGGAGCCTTCCGTGAGGCATGACCAGTGCTGGGGCCTCCGAGGCCGGGATCGGAGCATGCCGAGGGGTTAGGCCGCTGCTGGGGCCAGCGAGGCCGGCATAGGAGCCTGCCGTGAGGCAAGGCCAGTACTGGGGCCTCCGAGGCCAGGATAAGAGCCTGCCAAGGGGTTAGACCGGTGCTGGGGCCAGCGAGGCCGGCATCAGAGCTTGCCTTGAGGCATGACCAGTGCTGGGGCCTCCGAGGCCGGGATCGGAGCCTGCCGAGGGGTTAGGCCGCTGCTGGGGCCAGCGAGGCCGGCATCGGAGCCTGCCGTGAGGCAAGGCCGGTACTGGGGCCTCCGAGGCCAGGACAAGAGCCTGCCGAGGGGTTAGGCCGGTGCTGGGGCCAGCGAGGCCGGCATCGGAGCCTGCCGTGAGGCAAGGCCGGTACTGGGGCCTCCGAGGCCAGGATAAGAGCTTGCCGAGGGGTTAGGCCGGTGCTGGGGCCAACGAGGCCGGCAGCAGAGCCTGCCGTGAGGCATGACCAGTGCTGGGGCCTCCGAGGCCGGGATCGGAGCCTGCCGAGGGGCTAGGCCGGTGCTGGGGCCAGCGAGGCCGGCATCGGAGCCTGCCGTGAGGCAAGGCCGGTACTGGGGCCTCCGAGGCCAGGATAAGAGCCTGCCAAGGGGTTAGGCCGGTGCTGGGGCCAGCGAGGCCGGCATCGGAGCCTGCCTTGAGGCATGACCAGTGCTGGGGCCTCCGAGGCCGGGATCGGAGCATGCCGAGGGGTTAGGCCGGTGCTGGGGCCAGCGAGGCCGGCATCGGAGCCTGCCGTGAGGCAAGGCCGGTACTGGGGCCTCCGAGGCCAGGACAAGAGCCTGCCGAGGGGTTAGGCCGGTGCTGGGGCCAGCGAGGCCGGCATCGGAGCCTGCCTTGAGGCAAGGCCGGTACTGGGGCCTCTGAGGCCGGGATCGGAGCCTGCCGAGGGGTTAGGCCGCTGCTGGGGCCAGTGAGGCCGGCATCGGAGCCTGCCGTGAGGCAAGGCCGGTACTGGGGCCTCCGAGGCCAGGATAAGAGCCTGCCAAGGGGCTAGGCCGGTGCTGGGGCCAGCGAGGCCGGCATCGGAGCCTGCCTTGAGGCATGACCAGTGCTGGGGCCTCCGAGGCCGGGATCGGAGCCTGCCGAGGGGTTAGGCCGCTGCTGGGGCCAGCGAGGCCGGCATCGGAGCCTGCCGTGAGGCAAGGCCGGTACTGGGGCCTCCGAGGCCAGGATAAGAGCCTGCCGAGGGGTTAGGCCGGTGCTGGGGCCAGCGAGGCCGGCATCGGAGCCTGCCGTGAGGCAAGGCCGGTACTGGGGCCTCCGAGGCCAGGATAAGAGCCTTTCAAGGGGTTAGGCCTGTGCTGGGGCCAGTGAGGCCGGCATCGGAGCCTGCCGTGAGGCATTACCAGTGTTGGGGCCCTCGAGGCCGGGATTGGAATCCTGCCAAGGGGTTAGACCGGTGCAGGGGCCAATGGCCAGCATCGGAGCCTGGCGTGAGGCAAGTTCACTCCTGCGGCCTCCAAGGTCGGGACCAAAGCCAGCTTAGGGGTTTGACCGGTTCAGGGGCCAGCGAGACCAGAACTGGGTCCTCCCATGAGGCAAGGCCGCTGCGTGAGCCAGCGAGGTCTGGATCAGTCCACTGAGTAGCCAGGCCACTACTGGGACCATCAAGAGTGGGATTGGTACTTGCAACGCAGCATGCACAGAGAAATATCGCAGAAAATATAAATCAGACGCTTCTCTTAATCAGCAATAACTAGGAGGAAAAGGGCAACAGGAAGAGGTTGAGCTATAGAAAGGGCCCTATAGTGAAGCAACTAATGTGATCAATCAGAGGGTATGTAATACTGGAGGACGGAGCCTCTTTAAAATGCAGGAGGTACATAAACAAATGTATCAAAGTAAATCACCAAAGAAATGTGGGATGGAGGGAGGGGGAGGGAATGGGACGGGGTCTGGAGGAGGGCTAATTGGATGATGTGTGCTTGTATATCCTCTCAAGTCTTGTACTCCAATGTGATTGATATATGACTACAATGCACCAATTTAAAAAATAAATTAATTAAAAAAATAAAAAAAAATAAAAAAAAATAAAAAAAAAAATAAGAGAATCTGCTCTGGATTCCTTCCTATAAGCTGCTCATGGGGAGTCAATACACTAAAATGAGTTCCTAGAGCTCCAGACTCCATCATATTGATCATGGAAGTTCTTAACCTTAGCCTAGACTTGGTCCTGAAAAGGGAGACTCTGTCTCAGTTGCTTGCTAGTGAGATCCACTTCCTGGTTGCCCTGGCAACGGGAAGTATGCTCCAAAGTCTGAGGCAGGAAGCTGTTCACCCCTCTAGCAGAACCTCTGCATTTTCTGAGAAACATCACCAAACAGCTCCCAAACTAACAGTAGTTGTTGCTTCCTGTCCTACAGCATGTGGGTTACCATGGCCTGATATTTACAAATGAAACTGGCCCTGAGCAACAGTCATCCCAATAGATAGCAAAGAAAATCCATTTATTTTTTCTTAAAGAAATACCTTGGTATGTGAGCAAATATTCTTGTGGTTTTGGAGGCTGTATTCAGAGCCACCCTGCTGCTGTTATGATGTACGTGTAGAAATTAAATTAGCTCACAGTACTCCTGCCAGGGGTCACTGCTAAGACCAGGATTTTGGATAACAGGTCAGCTGAAGAGACTGAATAGCTTCTGAACTTCAGTGCAAATGATTCTGGTGATACACAATTCAATAGTGACTACCTGGAATACCCTTAGAATATATTAAGCTCCCAGATATTATTAAAAACGTCTCTATTTCCTCAAGGACCTTTTAACTTTAGAGAATGAACCCAGAACCATAGTATATCATTTCCCTATCTTGAGGGTGTTCAAGAACAAAGATTTTTAACCCAAAGTCAGTGTGTAGAATTTAAGGCATCTCTGACTTGTTTGATTTTTAAAAAATCTTTATTTTTACCAACAATTAACTGGAATTTAGCATATTATTTAGCTGTGAATAAACAAAAATCCACAGTGGATTCAATAGTACCTGTTACTTAATCACCAACAGAATTCACAGATATTTTCATATTATAATTGGCCACATTTTTCAAAATGTGCTCATACTTCTTCAATATATGTTATTAGACTCATCAGATATTATTATTTAAAATGTTAACAAAAATGCACATGGATTTTTATTACAGTTTTTAATATGTTCATATTATATTTTAATATTTCAATACAATTACATAAATTGATAGCATATATAATTGAGTTTCTTTGCAGCTTTTTATTTTACCTTATACTTCTCCTGCCTTCTAAGATAAAAGAGTATGAAAATAAGAAGAAAGAAAGAAAGAAAGAGAGAAGAAGAGAGAAAGAAAGGGAGGGGAAAAGAGAAAATGAGGAGCTCAGAGGCATTCTTCAGGGATGATGGACTCTGGAAGTATGTTTGCATAAGTTATCATACAGCCCCACAAGAGTGAAAAAGGCCACTCAGATTTTTATAACAATGATGCTGCTCATAAAATAGCACTTTATTACCACTGTCCTACTATTAAAAACCAGAGATCCCTGCTAGAACTCTGTGTCCAGATGTGCACAAGCAATCTCCTTCATGAGGAGGGTCTAGCAAAGACATGTGCTCTTGGCATCATGGGCACAGCAGTGAACAGGTACAAATGAGCATATCCTACCACTCTCCCCCACCCCATTTCTCATTTGCTATTTCTCTACATTGAAATAGAATTACCTCCTTTATGCCTTCAAAACCTGCTACCATCTATAGCACTGCCTTCTAAATTTCCTCTTTTCAAATCACATCCCCATTTCTCAGCTTTGATCTTCTAGATTCCCTGTTCTGGACTCCTGGTTTACTTTGCATTCTCCCCACCTCCCCACATGGGTGATACTTAAAGCCATCACCCGCCCTGTGGGCCTCAGATATTCCCAAACAGGTGGAGGCCGCCTGCGATCCTGAGTAAGCCTGGCTTACAGCGAGGACCGCAGGCCCACAGCTAATGTTTGCAGGTTCACATCTCCCTCCCACAGTAGCTTTTGAATTATGCTAAATGGAGGAGTCTGTAAACTCACAATGAAATCAGTGCTCAGAAAATATAATTGGAACTGGCTGGATTTGCGTGGAGAAAAGGCACCTACTGATAGATCATACAGAATATCTAAGAAAGATGGGTGATTCCAGGAGTGAAGGAAGAGAGTAAGGAAGAAAAGCTGTAGGTAACTTCTCATGAGAACATCGTCTAGGTCACCTGAACAGTGGAGAAATGGGATGGACAAAGACAAACGGACAGATGACCAAGCTCCTTCAGTATTGAACATGGGTTAATTATAAGCAAAGCTGAAGTAGACCTGGAACCCTATTCTGATTTGCTGGTACAGCTGTTTTTCAGAAACAGATTTTTAATTGACCACTCCAAAGAATAAATTGGCCCTTTCTGCCTCTCAGGAAGATACTCAAGGAGGAAGAGAGACACTGAATTGGAATCACTGTGGTATGTGTACACTGCCAGAACAATCAGTTACAAATGCCAATGAGACAAGGTACAGTGCCTTCCAAGAGCCTAAGAGTGCCACCTTGCACTCAGAACCAATGTCTACCTCTACCACCGTGCACCAGGCCTTCTGTGACCTGGCACCATCTCATCTTGGGTCATTCTCCCTTTGATCTCTGCCTCTAATCACACTAGCTTTCTTTTTGTTTCCCAAACAAATAATATTTTCCCATTTAGAATGTTTGCTTTTACTATTTTTCTGCCTGGACAAATTAACTTCCAAATTTTTCTATGACTAACTCCTTTTCACCTTCCAAGTCTTAGCTCAAATGTCACCATAGCACAGAGGCTTTCCCTGACTACCAAATTAGTGTCAGTCCTCTTCCAGCCCTGCCTCCTACCACTTAACTTCATATTCCTCAGTACCCTAATCTTGTATGAAAATCTTTCTTTGCTCATCTTCCCTTTTCTTTTCCATGCAAGCAAGAACTCAACCAATTTAGCTTGGAGTTTTCAATTTCATGAATATTTCCAAAAAATTGAAATAGAATTAAAATAGGTAGGAAATCATAATCAATCCCTTGCATATTATTATTGTATTTTGTATTAATTTATATTATCTTTTCATAACATTATTATATTAATATTATATTTGCATATTATATTCCATATTTATGTTTTCATTGGTGTTTCATATCTGGGACAAAGGGTCAAAATGGGTTAATCTTTCCCAGCCATAGTCCCAGCCATTAAAAGAGTACCCACAACAGAGTAAGTTTTCAGTACATCTTTGTGTGGGTTGAGTCAGCATTAAATGACCATACCTAGCCAGGCATGGTGGTGCACACTTGTAATCCCAGTACTTGGGAGGCTGAGACAGGACTGCAGGTTCATGCCCAGACTCAGCTACTTAGTGAGGCCCTCTGCAACTTAGTGAAAGCCTGTTTCAAAATAAAGAATAAAAATATAAAACTGGGGTTGTAGCTCAGAGGTAGAATGCCCTTGGGTTAAATTCCCAGTACCACAAAAAAAAAAAAAAAAATGACTTTACCTGCTTGAAACGAGTCTATGGCTTGAAATAAGTCTAGGCTAATCAACCATTCCTACCCACCACAGTGGCAGAGGAGAAATCACAATGGAGTTAACTCTGGGCTATTCCATACACTTTACAGCAGCCAAACTATGGTGTCCTTCAACAGATGAATGGATTATGAAACTATAGTATATATACACAATGGAATTTTATTCAGTCATAAAGAACAAAATTACATCATTTTCAGAAAAAATGAATAGAGATAGAGAATTTTATGCTAAGCTAGGTTAGCCAGTCCCAGAAAGTGAAGAGCACTATGTTTTTGCTCATATGTGGAAGTTAGAGAAAAAT
The DNA here is from genome assembly GCF_963383645.1 of Muscardinus avellanarius. Classification (NCBI taxonomy): domain Eukaryota; kingdom Metazoa; phylum Chordata; class Mammalia; order Rodentia; family Gliridae; genus Muscardinus; species Muscardinus avellanarius. The sequence goes on along the minus strand of NC_137801.1, from coordinate 27,851,212 downwards.
TGGGAAACAGAGGGAGATAAAAGTAGATAAATAAAGGAAGATACTAGTAGAATAATTGAAGGGGCTTTGAGGGAGGAGGTGGGGAAGCGAAGGGTGAGACTTGATGAAAGAAACAGTTCATATAAAGCTATATTTATATATGAAGTTTTCAAAACCAATTTTAATATTATGTATGGGGAGGAGGAGGGAGTGGGGTGTGATTGAAGGAAAACACAAGAGCTGGGTGAGTGTTTGTTTCTATCACTTTGAACCTCATTATGATCTGTAAGTATAACACACTAATAAAAATTTAATTGTTTAAATGAAAAAATTCTGAGCTACGTCATTAATACATTAATTTGATGGGATCCAAATGCCACTGTTGCTTCTTCATACTTTAGCAATTGGCAGGTATTGCAGAATAAACAGGAGTCTCGGAGGTAGGCCGGTGTGGATTTACACCCCAGCCCTTCCACCTCTGAAAGCTTCACAATGAAGCCCTAACTCCAAAGTGACTGTGTTTGGAGATGGGGACTCTAAAGACGTGATTAAGGTTAAATGAGGCCTATGGAGTGTAACCATAACCTGATAGGACTGGTGAACTTATAAGAACAGGAAGAGACACCAGAGATTTCCATGTTCTATCTCTCCCCTACCTACCAAACATTCATAGAGGAGCAGCCATGTGAGGACAGAGTGACAAAGTCAATTCACAAAACCAACCCTGCTGGCCCCTTGATCTTGGACTTGTAGCCACCAGAACCATGAGAAAATAAACTTTTATTGTACAAGCCGCTGAGTCTGTGTTATAGTCTGCTATGACAGCCTGAAGCAGATGAACAAAGCTCTAAGCAGCGTGATCTCGTACAGGGTAGTAAACCTTCTTAGCACAGTTTCCTCCTCTACAACACCAGAAAAGAAAACCCAGTTTGGCTTGGCTTATAGTAATCACGTCTCTACGCACATGCATACGCATATGCATATGAATATGTATATGTGTATTAAGACAAGCATATTAAAACATCATGTTGTGTACCTTAAGGTATACAATTAAAAAGGAAAGATGAAAACATAGTGCTGGGGCTGCTGTGAGGCCCTGGGATGGTTTTCTGTAGACATTCAAAGGAAGGGCTTAAAGGCCATAGTGCAACATATGCTGCCAACCCCTGGGTCACCTGTTTACATCCTACTGATCCGTGAAGATATTTTTCTCCCCAAATCCAACTGAACACCTGTGAAGAAGCCAAAATGTTTGTCAACACAATATAGAATATGCAACTGAGTGTTAAGACTACATCCACTATCAAATACGTAGATAAATAAATGGGAGGAAGGATTTTCAATTCTGGCCAATCGATTTGTATTTATCAACATACCTTGCTTCAGTGTGAAACAGGGAATAAAAAAAGTTAACTTGCAATAGATAATAAGTAATTAAAAATTATTTGGATAACTAAATAGTGTGATTTTAAAATGAATGAATAAATAAACAAATGAATAGATGTTACTTCCTTATGTAACTTACATGGAGTGTCTGGGCCTCAGTTTCCTCCAATGTCAAGGGGAAAACTGGTTTACATTATTGTAAAGACCCTTCTGACTCTCAAGATCCAGTAAGAGGCTCCTTTTTTACCTGATCTGGCTGCCACCCCACCTAGTGGCCATCTGCAAACTCTTGCAGGTCAGCACCCAGATCCACCAGTAATCTAGATCAATGAAATCCAAGTTTATGTCTTTAAAACATCCCCCAGTACTTTAGTGTCTCAACAATACAAATTTTTCTAAAACCACGCATTGGAGAGGGTATTAGCATACAATTCCCAGGCTTGTGTCCATTCTCTGGGGAGGAATATAAACTGGCAGTACTAATGACAGAGCATTCATGGCTCAGATCACGATCATTGCACCAGAAAACCTGTTTTGATATGATTTAGCCCACCCCTATGTGAGCAAAATTCCAAGCACCAGTCAAGATGGTATTGTGTCTGGCCCCAGTGGTGCATGAGAAATCTAAGTTCTGAGAGCTTATTACGCTTGGACCCTGAGTGCATGACCAAAGAGAAGGGACATATTTGCTATACACGTTCACTAAACTACTGCAAATGGTGAAGATTTTCTCTTTTTGGAAAAGGAGGGTGTTAACTGAGTATTTGATTTTTTTTTCCTGTGAGGTATAAATTTGCAGAGGAAGCATTCAGTCAAACAAAAGATCTGTGTCCTGATAAAACACAGAATTGTGTTCTTTGCCCTGTAGAAGTCTCCACAGATCCTGTTGATGTGACCCCCATAGAAGAGTCTGACAGCATGAATAAGCACTTTGAGTCCCTAGCATTGGCTGACACTTCCAACAGAATGTCCAAATAGTTCTTCATACTTCTTTTATGCACTTTTTCTTCCTTTATGTATTTTTAAGTTGACAAATAAATGTTATATATATTTGAGGTGTACAGCACGATGTTTTGATAGATGTATGGAGTGGTCACATGGAATTAATTGATATATGTATTACCTCACCTATGTTTTGGGATTAAAAACATTTAAAGTCTTGAAAATCTTAGCCATTTTTAAATATATAATACATTGTTATTAGCTCTATTAACTATAGTCACCATGATGTACAGCAGATCTTTTGAACTCACTCCTTTTATCTTACTGAAATTTTGTGACCTTTGAACAACATCTTCAGGCTCTTCCTTGTAAACCATGTGGGGGAGGGGAGCAGAGGGATTTTGGTAATCGAACCCGAGGCCTTATATATGCTAGGCAAGTGATCTCTCACACAGCTACATCCTCAACCTTTAAGTTATTTTGATGGGAAGAATGTTTTCACATTCATGTGACCACAAATAACATCGATATTATATCACAATTATTGAAATAACATGCATTTTAAACACTGTAATCTTTGTATATTGTTTCATCATATAAATGTAGGTACAAAATACTGTTTATAATAAACATGCAAGTTGTTACTCTTGCTGGCAGCTCCTGACAATCCTGGTACACTTGACTTGCAGCATCTCTTCTCTGCTTATAAAGACATCACTCATTGAAATTTCAAGGTCCACCCTAAACCCAGTATGAAACCATTACCTAACTACATCTGCAAAGACCTTCCAGTTCTAATTTAACATTCCAAAGTTCTAGGTAGACAGGACTTTTAAATTCCTTTTCTCATAATTGACAAAAATCAAACATCTTTATGGTATCTACTATGATATCCTGTTATGTATACATTGTGGAAGAGCTCAATCCAGCTAATTAATATGAGAACTGCCTGACATACTTATTTTCTGTAGTGAGAGCACAAAATATACTCTCAGCTATTTTCAAAAATAAAATACTTATTATTAACTGTAGTCATCATGTGCCATAATCTCTTGAATCTATCCTTTTTAAACTGAAATTCTAGGCCCTTTGACCAACATTTCTCCAACCCCAGCCCTTGGTAATCATCATTCTAACCCCTGCATTCATGATTTCAACTTCTTTATATTCAGATAGACAGGAGTTTGAGGGAACAATAATCAATCCACTACCAAGATTGGGGTAAAAAACTGACTTCCTAGGCCTGTCTTCTTTGGTTTGGTTTTCTCTGTGTGTCCATTTTGTTCCTAATGAAAATGAGCTCAGGAGAGGCACAGCAGAATTGCTCCCTCTCAAAGACAGCATTTCTGATTCTTCAACTGTCAACTTTCCCTGTGCAAAATAATTTGTTTACATCTTACTATGCTCACAGGCTTTTAGTCTTTATCCTACCAGGTGCCCAAGAAGTCAGAAGTGAGAAAGCCCAGCCAGGCCGTTCAGTGCTATCTTTTCTCCAACCCCACTCTCATATTATTTGGTCCTTGCAGGGCAAAAACAATGTTCAAGATGAAATCCTAAACTCTAAAGCCCTCTACATACATCAGAGTAAACAAAAGAAGCCAAGAGGAGCGATAGAATGAGACTTCTTTGCTCCCTCTAGAGAGGCTCCATGCTCCAGCAAAATGGTTTATGTGTGAACTTAAACTCCCAGTTCTAGTAGTTAAGCTAGTTTCAAAGGGAAGGGAAAAGGTGCCTGTATTCGTTTGTCACAGCTGCTGTGACAAATCACTACACACTTGGTGGCTTAAAATGACACTAATGTATTCTCTCACTGTTCTGGAAGTCAGAATCCTGACATCAGACGGAGCCGATTCCTTCTGCAGACTCAAGGGCACAGTCAGTTTTCTTGCCTTTCCTGACTACCAGAGAACTCCTACATCCCCTGGTTGGTGTCCTCTTCCTTGAATCACCCCAAACTCCTGCTTTTGTTGTCCTGTTTCATCCTTCTTTTCTGTAGTTTCTTGTTAGTGTCTAGTGCACTGGAGACCTAAAGGTGAAGCTGATTCACGGGACACAGGGGAGGCAGGTTTCATGTACACTGCATGTTTTATTGAAAGAGCAGTCAGACTTTTATAGAGAAAGCTTCTATGGGATCCATAGACAAATTAACTATTTTAGACATTACAAGGTTATCTTAAAGCAACAGTGGATGTGTGTGAGTAAAGCCAAAGGACGAGTCTCAAAGCAACTTTTGTTTTACAATTAGAAGCAAAGAACACCTGTGTCTGCTCATAACATCTCAAGGTGTTTATCATACCAATAAGTTTTCTGAGAGATGTCTATGCTGGGAAGGACATTCAGAGAGAGGGCTGGAGCTGCTTCCGACCTTGAAGGCAACTGGGCAAAACTCATAGCTCACTGATTAGAGGAAGTATGCTTGCCTCACAGCCTGGCATTCCAAGCTGCTTCTCAGGAGCCAGAGTTGCTTCATTAACCCTTTAAGCAGGAGCCTGCATCTCAGTACTCTCACAGTTTCTGTAGTCAAATTCCCCCACCTCTGTCTTCAAGGACAAATGTGATTACAATTAGGTCCCATCTGAATAATCCAGAATAATCCTCCCTCTCAAGATCCTGAATTTAATCACTTCAGCAAGGTCCCCTTTTCTGCATAAGGAAACATTCATAGGTTCTAGAAGTTAGTACCTGGATGTCTTTGGGGGGCATTATTTAGTCTACTGCAGGATCTTTTTAATATCTGAACAAAAATGAAATGACCACCATGTACTTTAGGATTTGGCCATTAATACACAAGACAAAAGATTATAGTATAGCTACAGAGCTTCCCACTAGCTACACAGGCCATCAGAGACTCTGAAAAAAAAATCTATTCAGAGTTCCTGTTAGATGATAGTCATCCATAAGAAATGTTAGTTAAGTGTTCTAGCCTCCTTTGTTTTGCAAAATAAAGAAGTCAGCTGTCATCGTCCTTAATTCTGACAACTGCAGCAGACACTAATTGTAAAATAGATGTTGTCTTTATAAACTTGCAACTTTTGCTCACAGGCAGGGGCTTTGATTATTTTTCAATGTGAAGGTTTATTTTTGAAAAGGGAGAAAATAACAATTTATCTTCTCATGGAAGTTGGGTGGATTCACATGATTTTGGTGAAACAATAAGCCTGAACTTTTAAGAAATTATTTTAGGGCATGAGGATGTCTTTGACATACATTCCTGTCACCCCAGAGATGGGGCCTGGTATTATTAGAAAGGGGACTGGGAGGAAAAAAGAGAAAGTGGTTGGTTTTAATTGAGAGAGGAGAGGACGGGGAGAGAGAGGATATGGAGCTAAATATAGACAGAAATGACATCTGTAAGATTTTTACAATTGGTATCATTGGCACAAACCAGTAAGAATCAATGCCAGGTGAAAATTAGTCTCACAGCCGGGAGTGGTGGCGCATGCTTGTAATCCCCACGCTTGGGAGGTGGAGACAGGAGGATCGCACAGGTTCAAAGCCAGGCATGCTGGCTTAAGAGACCCTGCTTCCAAATATTAAAAAAATAAGTATAAAAATAGGTCTGGAAGTGTAGCCTGGAGGTACCCCTCCAGGTAAGGAACCCCAGTACCACCAAAAAAAAAAAAGTCTCACATTCTTACTTAAACATACCTATTGCTATCAGCTTTGAACAAGAAGTGAAATTTATCATGAGAAAATAAATACAGTAGTGTTGGTTCAGTATTCTCATACATTTCTCCACTTCCTTTTGGTACTACAGCTTATATAATTACTCTATTTTTTAATCATTTTTATAAAAATAGGGAATTAATTTTAACAAAACTGAAAAACATCAGCTTTAAAGCATCATAGTTTCTCTTTGGAGAGAGGTTTTGAAACAGAGAATTGAGGTTTTGAAAATTAGGGTAACCAATAGCTGAGTCCTCCCTCATGAGATTAAAAAGCCTCTTTTTTTACTCTGCTGACTAAAAACTGCATCTCTTCTTCTAACTTATGTCTCTTATTATGTGATCTATTACAATAGATCTATAATAGTTTCTCTCCCCTTTCCTTTCTCTTCCATCTCAAGTACATGCATGTGTACACACACACACACACACACACACACACACACACACACACACCCCTACCTTCCTGACCTCTATGACTTCCTTCACACCCACAGTTTAAATTCTCATTTCTACCTGAATGATTTCAAATTTGTAACTCTAGCCAGATTCTTTTCTCCATCATGAAATGCATTTTGTAAATATCTTGCCTTTACATAAAATTTAATATGTCTCAATAAGTATATCACTTTTACTCCCTAATTTATCTATTCATCTTGTTAGACCCACCTCTTTCCATGGCCTCTAGAGCTAGAAAACTATGAGTTTGGGACTATATTACACACAGGAAACAATTGTGGGTCTGAGAAGTAATCAGCTAAAGATTAAATTGGTCACTGATCAAGATAGGAGCTGAGGAACTGAGTTTCTTGAACTCCATGTGATTACTCAGAATTTTCCTTTTAGGTTTTTTTTTTTTTTTTTGCTACTAATGCTGAAGCAACAATACGGCATTGTGTTTAGCCAAAGGGAATGAAAACTTTACCTTTACTAACAAATATGACCTATATGGTTATGGTGATAAAAGAATCTGGGGTAGGATGTGATGGCACATGCCTGTAATCCCAATTCTTGGGAAGCTAAAATAGGAGGATTGTAGGCTCAAGGCCAGCCTAAGCAACTTAGCAAGACCCTCAGAAACCTGGTGAGGCCCTGTTTCAAAATATAAAGGGCTGGTGGGAAGGTATAGCTCAGAGATTTAATCCCCAGTACCCATGCTGCTGCCCCACACACAAAAGAATCTTGGAAATGAAGCAAAGAAAGCTCAAGAAAATAAGATAATGACATCAATGGCAAATTGAAAAATCTAATACCTTCCACGCCGGGCTGTACAGTTTATAAAGCACTATCATGTATCCCCTTAAATATTTTTTAAAATCACCTTATTCAAACCTATAAAGTTGGTAGTAAAACCTGTATATCCCTACTGGAGAAAATGAAGCTTGGGCTCTGTTCCTTTCTTCTTCCATTTGACTACCAAAAGAAACTGCCATTGTGCCATTTTTATAATAATACAGTCATTTGGTTTGGCTGATTCAGAGAACCAAGGAAATAAATGAAACAATTATAAGAAACAGATTTTTAGAATGGCAATGATAAGTCAGTTTTGTCAAAATTACCAATTCAGAATCCACACATAGACAAATTAAAATGTCACCATGCAATGGCACAACATGTACCACCACGCAACCCAGCCAACCCACATCAGCACATTAGCCCACTCCTATGAACACTTAGGGAAATGACATTAGTCACTCCGTGTCCTTGTGTGATGGAGGATGGCGGCACTGCTAATAATAAATGCAGGCAAGCAACGGCTAATTGACAGGTGAAAGATGAATTGGAAGTTTTCAGGCATTCTGCAACTTGGCCAGATCAATCTGAAGTGACAGCAAAGTCCTCAGAGATCAAGAGTTTTCAATACGTCAAGCAGGATCCATTCTTTACTTCCTGGGCTTCTAGAAGTAACACTTCTTAGAAGCTTCTCTCCTATAGGATACCAAATCACATGTAAATAATAAAACAGCCATGTCTCTCGACCAACACCTCCTACCACTGAAATAGGCTGACAGACATGGCAAAGGCAAAGAACACAGTCTCCTAGCTCAGAAATGAAGCATCAGGAATGTGTAATATAACCCAACATGGCACCAAAAGGACTTGGCACAAACACAGAAACTTCCTTCTGCTCAGACACAGGTCAAGCCCCACAAGGGCAGGAAGCATTCATTTCTGCTGGCTTAGTCTCCTCTGAGGCAGACTACCCTAGTCACAGAGGAGATGTTTATTTTATGAAAGATCCAGATGACAAGCAGGGCCCAGGCCTACCTAGTGCATTTGAAATAGGCTGAGTTCCCAAACCCTGAGTCTTGGCACACACCCAGTCATAAAACAATGAGCCTCTTAAACTAAAGAGTCATTGAGAAACATTATCTTAGTTATCTTCCTCATCCTCAAAAGAAAAAAAACTGGAAAGTAAAGCAGGGTCTGGTGGCTCACACCTATAATCCTAGTATTGGGGATGTTGAGATAGGAGGATTGTGGGTTAGAGACCAGCCTCAGCAACTAATGAGACTCTGTTTCAAAACTAAAATTAAAAAGGGCTGGAGGTTTCGCTCAGAAGCAAAATGCCCCTGGGTTCAATACCTAATATCACACACAAAAAAAGGCAGAAAAGTGAAACAGAGCATTATTACAAGAGAGTAATATCTATACCTTTAGGATACAGCGGTGCCATGTCATGCCTGGAAGTTATTGGTAACTATAGAAGTTCCTTGATAATTTGGTGATAGCAAAGTTTCCTGGATGCTTATTGTGTACCAATAACTACACAGAGAGAATTTCTACATTAATCTTAATGAAATCCCATGACATGGTGCTATTGCCCTCATTTTAGAGATGAAGAAGCCAATGCTTCATAGTCATGTGGCTAGTGACAGCTTTATCAGTCCTTAATCTCTCTATGATACTGCCTCTTACCCATCTCCAACTTTATAGGAAAGTAGAATATTAAATTCCATAATGATCTAATAAGACTGCAGCTATAGTTGCTCATTTTTCAGCAGTTTTTTATGCCTTAGATACTTTCCAAGGTGGTGGCTACTTATAGCTATCAAGCCTATCACCCTCCCTAGATTGCTTATCCCCAGAAACATTAATATTTCCTATGCTGCATTCAGAAATTATTCAAAGTACTTTTCTCAAAAATTCCTCTACAGACTTTAAATCCACTGTGGCCTTCCCATCCAATGACTATGACCATGTGGAGAGTGCTGTCATCTCCTGGCTTCTACCTATGGGCTGGAGCCTTCACCTTCCCCCCCCACCCCCATGGACTCCTCCTATTCTCAGATACAGCATTTGTACTTATCAGAGGAACATCTACATCCTCTGAGTCCTTTCCTTGTATGATTTTCAAATGCTGTGGCTAGGAAAAGACACAGAAAGAATTGGATTTTTTTTTTTTTGGTACTGGGGATGAAACCTAGGGGCATTATACCTCCAAGCTATACTCCCAGCCCTATATTTTATTCTTTATTTTGAAACAGGGTCTCACTAAGGGCCTCGCTAAGTAGCCAAGGCTGTCTGTCAACCACGATCCTCCGAATGCTGAGATTAAAAGCGTGCACCACCACACCCAGCAGAATTGCAATATCTTAATTTCTCTTTACCCTTGCTTTTCCAGTCCCACTTTCTACTCTACCCTGCCTTAGATCTTTCAACTAAACCAAGTTGATAGACAAGGGCTCCAGACTGGAAGAAGAAAGATGGATAAGGAGGCATTTTTTAAGAGGAGAGAATAATGAGAAAGGAGATAGTAGTTCAATATAACATTCTAAATGATGAAAAATACAGAAGTAGTTCCAAATAAAAAAGATTAAATAATTATAAATAAAATTACAAATAATAATATTAAATAATTATAAAGAATAAACCAAAATTGATAATTGAAAGTAGATGGTAGTTCAATATCATACTAGTTTACAGTCCAAAGATGTTAAGGCAGTTATAAATAAAATTTCTCTAGTCCATGAATAATGAGAAGCATTTAAACCATCATCATCATCATCATCACTAACAGGTGTAAAGGATTACTTTGTGCTTAATGTTCTAGAAAGAGTATCTCACTCAATTCCTAAAACAAACATGTAAAATATTACTACCTTTTCTGTGCCAGTGAGGCTCCTGCATGGTTTTTCTGGCTCTGTGGGGTGAAGCTGGCCCTCTAAAGGGCCTGAGGAGGAGCTCTAAGCCTGCACTTATCACACTGCTGTGTGATTTAATACTTATATATCATTTAGAGTCTAATAATCTGTGAGCTCCATAAAGGCAGGAGCTGGACCTTCTTTACCTTCTCCCCTGATCTTTCCAGGGTTCCACCCATAGTGAGTCTGCAGTTGACACTAGTTGAGTTGCACACATTAAAAGAAGAAAAAATAGAAAATATGAGAGATTCAGAGTGTATTTGGAGAACTTCAGAATTAGAAACACTGTTCTTGCCGGGCGTGGTGGCGCACGCTTGTAATCCCCGCGCTTGGGAGGCTGAGACAGGAGGATCGCACAGGTCCGAAGCCAGCCTCAGCTACTTAGTGAGGCTCTCAGCAATTTAGTGAGACCCTGTTTCCAAATAAAATATAAAAAAGGTCAGAGGTAGAAAAAGCCCCTGGGTTCCACCCCCAGTACCACCAAAAAAAAAAAAAAACCAAAAAAACAGTCTGTTCTTCTGTAATGAGAGGATCATGGCCCTAAAACAACCTCCTGTTCCTAAGTAAACTTGAAGTCCTAAAATAATGTGCATTACTCAAAATTGTGTTTGAATACAGTGAATTTTTCTTACCCATATGTATGTCTCTGGAGCCTGGCACATAGTCATTTGTAATGGGTTGTCTTTAAATGAATGTCAGAAAAGGACTATGGAATAAACAGTTTCGAACTGTTTATAAAAGTGTCACTTTTTATGCAATATTTTCTCATAATATATCTAAACACCCCTGAGTGGCTGCTGCTAAATTTTAGTCTATCTAGCTGAGGGATACATGTGAGTCCCTCCCTTCTGCATCTCCAAGCCATGGGTCAGCCCAGCCCTTCTTTCATTTTCTCACATTCCCATTGCTCAGTGTTGTGGAAGATGAAACACAATCCCCCAAAAATGAACCACTTAGCTTCACCATACCCCTTCTCCAGGATTAATGTCAATTCCCAGCATATTCAAGTGATAACCTACATTGGTCCTCATAATGCACATTGTGTTCCTAAATGACTCATTCCTATTATAGCCACTTTGCCTTATGAAAACTGGAACCAAAGAAGTAAAGGCTGCCTGTGGATTTCAGATACCCAGCATTCCACACAATGATCAACTGTAGATTTTATCCTTCAACCTATCACACCACAATAAGTCCTTAACTACTGACTCCCACACTGAGTGGGTCAATGAGCCTAAAATGAAATCTAAGTTTAAGGCATGCAGCCTCTTTTTCAGATGGAGACAAAAATATGCCAGTCCCAAAAGAAGGGAGAACAAACCTCTGACTACAAACTGGGGAGGTGGATTGGCCACAGCACACAAAAGTGAGCGGAAGAAACCTGCACAGAAGTCCTTACAAGGGACTGGGATGAGGAGAGCTCAGAAGGGCCTGTCTTGTTCTTTGCACACATACAGGGGAGCCTGGCTTGCACAACTTAACTAGAATGACCCTTAAGGTTTTATCAAGAGTAATATGCATTGACTACAAATTTCTATCCTGGCCAGATAAAGTGAATTGTTGATGACACTGGCAAACACATATGGAATTCATCAAACTCCCTAGATTGAAAGTCAAGATCAGCCTCTTTGAGTAATGATTTTCAGATTCCAGAGACTAAGGCAGCTCCTTTTCTTAAATGAAAGAGGAAGGAGCCAATGGGCAAGAACTCTATACTATGGGCAATCCTAACTAAGCTGGGAGCTGAGCTAATTAACAAAGCTCACTGTTAGAAAAACTCCAGGCAGGCCCAATTTATACAGAAAACTAAAGGTACTTTTAAGTATAGCAGATCAGTCATAATCTAATTTTGGGTATATTCAACTATCTGTACTTCCATTCTTATATAACATTATAAAGTATATGAAATACAGACATGCAGATGTCCAGTTAGGTTAACAACTATTCCTGTCAAATAAATAGTATACTTTAATGATATCCTCATTAATAAGTCCTGCTTGAGAAGGAAGGCTACTCCAACTCAGTGAAATCTCTGAATTCCAAAATAGAATGAATCATTACAAAAATAGGTATTTGTAAAGAATAAGAAATGGGTAGTAGAGTCCATGTTGTAGGTTACCTTATGTCTAAAATAAATAGTTTTTTTTTTAAAGCATGAGCCAACTTTGTGGTACCTGAATCTCAATGCTGTCAAGTAGCACTCGCAGAGAGTTCATTGACCATTGCTCTGGAGAAAGCTAGAGACTATCTGAAGTCCTCTTTGTTTCTCACTTTCTCTTTAGTCTCCACATATGAGAGGAAAAAAATGACCTTTCACTTTCTGTGATTGGTTAATCTCACTTAGCATAATATCCTCGAGTTCCATCCATCTTCCAGCAAATGACATAACTGTATTCTTTATAATGGGTGAGTATATTCCATTAATAGCACATTCCATTGTGTATATATATACAAAAATTTAGTAATTTATTCATTGATTGATACACCCAACCCTAGTGCAAGGAGTGTATACATATCACCTAAATTCATTCTCACATTTGTGATCACTTCATAATAAAGCTTCTCCCTGCAACTGTATTTGCAAAAATATTTGAGTACTTACATGTACTGAATACCATTTTAGATATTAAAAATCCATTGGTGAATATAATACATAAGTTCTATGCTCTCATAGGTATGAGCAGACCAACATCAAACCAGTAAGCAAATAAATAATTGTAAATGTTTCCTAGGAATAAGTGCCACAAAGGCAATAAAACAGTAAAATGGAATAGAAGGTGCCCAGGTTTTATCCAAAATGGTGCTATGTTGTCTATAGCTGCCACAGTCTTTTCTATCCAGATCATATGAGATGAAATGCCTTTGGAAAAATCTTTGGGTGATCACTTTCTGGATCTGGAGTCTATAGCAGTTCTCTTTCTGAATTAAAACAGAAAGAACTTAGAACAGTAGAGATCGGGAGTTCTTTTTTATTAGGGTTTTCAAAAAATACCTCTGAGAAAGTCACATTTGAGTTGGGGCAAGAATGTTAATAAGTTTTTATCCATGCAAAAATTTAGGATGCCAACATTTGGTGGAGAAAGGACAGAGGCGGAGTCAGTGGGAAGAAAGGCACAGGAAGAGATCACTGAGCCAGTCAGAGGCTGATGATTGGGGCACTGAAACATGAGAAAGCATTTGGATTTGTTTCCAAGTATAATGAAAATGCATTAAAGAATATTAGGAAAATAATATAACAGCCATCAGCTGCCTCACCTTATGATATGGGGAATAATGTTTTCTAATACCCAGAAAATAGAAAGCCATAGGACAGCACTAGTGTATAGGAAGCTCTTGCTTCTCAGGCAAGAGTTACTTATTTTCATTAGTGTACACACACACACACACACACACACACACACACACACACGAGCATACCAATATGTCCCACCCAGTTCCCTCCCCTTTTAAGGCTTTCGGGCTTAATAATACTCTTTTATTGCTTCTTAGAAAATAATGCATTAATTAGGTGTTTTCCTGGCTCAACATGAAGATTTTTACAGTGCTTTTGTTGGTCAGACCCCACTAGACTCCTCTTTCCATTTGGAGAGCTGCATCGTGTCTTTGACTAGCCTGATGGTCTTCCTAATAGGAACACACAATTCAACAAACCTTTTTATAATTCCTAAAATCACCTTGTTCTGAGTTCTATAGAAAAAAATTGTTAGTTTAACAAAATAGTTATGCTTTAAAATTGTGAAATATCACTACCACTTGATACCAATCGATTTGTAATCAGGTATACAAATTGTGATATTTGTTGGCATACAATTTTGAAGACATCAGTCTTAACTCCATATTGAAATCCAAAATCTACACTGGTGTTCTGAGATATGCTGTAGAAGATTCACATTTTATTTCACATAAACTTTATCAAAATATCACTGCATAATAATTATAATAAACAATATTTCAGTCATATGTTTATTCCCTTGTCATTTATCTCTTGATTTTTTCATTTTTAAATTCATTTCTGACATTAATTAAAGCTGAAGTATTCAGCAATTTTGAAAACATCTGCAAAATAAAATGGTGTGTTTGTATTTTTAGAGAAGTTTTCTCTAAATAATTTCAAATGCTCAATGTAGTTGATTTTAGATGAGAATGTAACTTACACAATATTCAATTTTAAAGTAATTTTACAGTACAAATAGACATCTAAAATGATTTTGTAGTCTTTAAAATGCAATTTGTTTTAGTTTTTACAATAAAGTTAATCTTACATATGAGTAATATGGGTCAGGGGGAGAGAAACAGAGAGAACAGAACAGAATTGGGCATATTAAATCAGGACCATTAAATAAAATGTAGATTATATGAGTACTGAAGCTGTAGTCTATGTTTATAAAATGTGACAAATGGTGCTCATTTAGAGAGAAAATGGAACAAATTCAATAGGCCAAGATTAAAAGGGAAGATGGTATGATCCAGAAGAATGTCCTTGCTTGATTTAAGCTTATGGGAAGGAGCAGAGATGCTTACTTTGAAGGAGGCCCTCTCTTTGTATGGTCTAGCACTTCTTCAGTTTTATCCTCTCCAACCCCATAGAGAAGCATGCTCTGATGTACACTGTTCCAACAACAGGCTCTTAGAACCCCTCTTCCTAGCTCAGTGCAGATTTGCTCAATAAGAAAATTCTGTTAGGAATGAAACTTCTTAAGTGAAGAAAGAAGATGTATTAGAGCCGGGCGAGGTGGCACATTCTTGTAATCCCAGCATTCGGGAGGCTGAGACCGGAGGATTGTGGTTCGCGGACAGCCTCAACTACTTAGTGAGGCCCTTTGCAACTTATTGAGACCCTGTTTCAATTTAAAGACTAAAAAATAGGGCACAGGGTGTAGCTCAGAGGTCAAATGCCCCTGGGTTTCATCCCCAAAACCAAGAGGAGGGGTATGTATTAGAACTGTTTGACAACAAGGTGATCTAAATTGAAAAAATTGTGAGCCTCCTTCCTCTGGAGACATTTGACCATCCAGATGAGGAGTCCTACTGTCTGACTACTAGACTTGCGTAGAAGACTTCGGAGGCTTCTTCCCAACCAGCCAAGAATATGGATGACTAGCTCCACTTATTGTAGAGCGATAAAAGTCTTACCTCCATGGATATAAATTTGAATTCAAGTTCAAATTACTTCAGAGCCAACGAGGCATTTTGGTACACACTTGTAATTCTAGTACTTGGGAGGCTAAGACAAGAGGATTGTAGGGACAGCCTCAGCAACTGAGTGAAACCTTGTTTCATACCATGCACTAAAATACAACACCATTTCTCCTGTTGGCTGTTTTATGATACCTCTTTCTATCCTGCCATGAACACCCTATCTATAATACAATGAAAGATTCAAACTGTGCTACATCTCATGCTCAGTCAGGTGCAGGATTACAGGACAAAAGTCCTCCAAGTTTCTACTGGAGCCAATTTGCATCTGGCTCTTACTGAGATACCCTTTTGCTTTAAAGTGATAATTATCTGACTGAGGAAAATTCAGAAGATTCCTAAAGAAAGAAATCAAATGTTCACAGACACACCTTGACAAACCTGGACAGACAGTTTAGTAAAGACGGGCATTGGTTAGCAGCAAATATCCTGCAATACAATCCTGTGATTATAGGCCCTGACACAGCTGTAGCATCTCACCTCTGATTCTCCTGGGCTTTATAGCTTTGCCTCCTCTGCTCCCTAAATCAGCTTAGTGTGTAGCTTCAGGTCTCCCTCAGATTCCCACCACAGGGCCAATATACTGACTATCCCTGTACATGCCTACATGGTCCATTTGGAAGTGACTCTCGCTGCCATCTTGTTTCTTGCTCTGTGACCTCCATCATATCCCTACAAGGAGGAGAACAAACTCTGCTTATGATCACCCAGCACCAAGCACAAGCTCTAATAGTGGTCATCAAATGCATTAGTCACTTGGTGGTTTCCACAACCATGTCTACATATGCTTATTGTGAGACTTAATTTCATATGTCAACTTAATTGGGCCACAGGGTACCCAAAGAGTTGATTAAACACTATTAGGTTTCTATGTGAGGGTGTTGTGCTGCATAGAGGGCAAAGTGGCAAGAAATAGTAGTTAGTCTTTAAGAGCAGAGGACTACAAGGAATTATATTCTACCAACAACCAGGCAAATCAGTAGGAGGATACATAGTTTTTTATCCAATAGGTTTTTTTTTTAATGCTCTATATACAAGTGATGTTAACATTTAAACCAGATGACTAGGTAAAGCAGAGTGATTTCCCTAATTGGGTGGTCCTCTCCAGTCAGTTGAAAGTCTGAAGAAAACCAAAAGACAGGGAGGGAGAGAACTGCTCTGACCTGGCTTCCTGAGCTGGGACATTGGTCTTCTGCCCGAAGAGTAGAATTTGCACCATTGGCTCACCTGAGTCTCCAGTTTGTCAACTACAGACCTTAGAACTTCTCAACCTTCATGGCCACATGAGTCAATCCCTTGTTGTTGTTGTTGTTTTCCTCTCTCTCTCTCCTCTGTCTCTCTCTCTCTGTGTCTCTCTCTGTGTCTCTCTGTGTCTCTGTCTCTCTGTGTCTCTCTGCCCCCCCCTCACACACACACACACACACACACACACACACACACACACACACACATCTGGAGAACCCCAACTAATACACTGACCAATCTGCCAACTATTTAATAATGTCATAAAAAACAGAAACTGTTCCTTGAGATTTTCTGGCCATCTTTTCCCATGTACAGCCCCATGTTTTGCATGCTGTGAGTGTTGTATAAATGCTGCTGACTAAATCTCTGGAGAAATAAAATCTACTGTTGAAATCTCTTACCGAGAGTGTGATATATTGGCATAAGCAATATTGATCATCATGTCCATTAGTGCTCTCAGCAAGCCAAGGAATTTCCTGTGGACAAATAATTCGAGTGGCCCTGGTCACCATAAAGTTATAGAAAGGAGATGTTCTTTTGTCTCGGTAGAGGACTGCTGAGTCAGTTCTCCTAAGGCGGCTTCCTCTGTGTTTGCAATCACTTCATTATTCCTAATTTGGCCAGGAAAGATGCAAAGGAGTAAAAAAACAAATTGCTTCTTGTCACCCCAGGGATCAGAGTGAAAATTAAAGAACTGAAGTCCTAGAGATTTTGTGGGTTATTTCATTCAAAGGATAAAACTTTATATTTTTAAAGTATAGGAATAAGCAAGAAAGAGACAAAGAATAGCAGGCTGAGCAGAGGCTCACTGCAGAAAGCATTCAACAAGCTACAGGTCTGATCAAAGAGAAGAGAAAAGAACCAGGCATGTTCGTCTCTAAAGGCAGCCTCGCTGAGGCATGTAACATTTCTCTCTCCATAAATATTAGACACCAGTTTACTCATCCACAGCCAGTGCCATTTTTCAGTCCAGTCTTCAGAATTCAAAGACAAGTATGCAAAAAGTCCATTTAAAAAGACTACTTACATTTGGCCAGTCAAGCCCAGTGAATAGGCATGGGGATGGATAAAAATTGTCATGACCCTGGAACAATCAAAATTGTTTTCCATGCAATTGATTAAAAACTTGGGCCCAAATAACCTTCATGGAAAGCCTGCCCTGACCTTGTCAGGCCCTAAGAGTTTTTCCATTCCCATTTCCAAAAGCAATGCTACTGACCTCTGTAAACAATATGCAACTGGGATTCCAAGTTTCAAAAAAAAAACATAGAAATATCCTGTGCAAGTGCTGCACCTCTTGCTTCTTGGGAAATCAACCTGAAACTTAAACATAACCTGGGATTGGCACAGAGTATGTTTATAGTTTGAACACTGATTAAATTCCTCCGAGTCCCACAGGCTCTTATCTACAAAGCAGTACACTCTGCTTTCTGTAGCTCTATAAACACATGCATTCTTTCCAGTGGTTAGATTGCCTCCTGTGAATATGTTACATTGGTAAATGAAACCAACTGCCTTTTTGTTTTCTGGTTGTGAGTCTATCATTTAACCTGAGTCTACACATACGGTTCTGAGTCAATTGAATTACCTGTTTTCCATTATTTCTGATCATTTTAGAAAAAGACAAATAAATTAATTGAAAATATGTTAAAACCTATGATGGGCATGGTGGCTCACGCTTGTAATCCCCGCGCTTGGGAGGCTGAGACAGGATGATTGCATGGGTTTGAAGCCAGCCTCAGCTACTTACTGAGGCTTTCAGCAACTTAGTGAGACCCGGTTTCCAAATAAAATATAAAAAAGGGGCCTGGGAGTATAGCCCGGAGGTAGAAAGCCTCTGGGTTCCACCCCTAGTATCACAAAAAAAAAAAGAAAATATGTTAAAACCTGATTGAGCATTGTCAATCTCAAAATCGAAGTCAAAATGAATATCAAGAGAATTGTAAGGGATGTTAACTGCTTCATGAAAAGGGCATAACTCTTTGCTGTACACTAATAGAAACACTAATTGAAGAATATCTGCAGAGTCATATTCTTAGTTGCCCTGCCTCTATATCAAAGTCACTACCCACTGGTCAGAGAGAGTTAAATATATAATTAATATCAGGGAATGACTTAGGCACCAAGACACAAGAAAAATATTAAGATATTACTTAGAATTCTTTCTAGAGAGTGCATTGGCCCAAGGGGGGCAAGATTCTATTCTAGCAGAACTGTACACAAAGCACAGAAGAATAAGGAGTCTAAGTGTGTTGACAAGCTCAATTTTAAAATGTGTACACAGAAAACCAATCAAATCTCAAGCTTGAAAGTTAATTTGGGGCTGACTAGAATAGGTCATAAATAAAAAGGTGATGTGCTGGGCAGATTCAAGAATGGCAATGAGCAGATAGAAGTATTGTAAAAAGGCCAAAAGTTACTACTGTACCTGGGGCTGGCAGAGATTTTAAACAGTATGACCACACCCCCTAAAGAAAAGCTCAGTTCATCTAAATCCCTATATCTCACCAAACACAGGAATCAACTCAAGATGGATCAAAGACTAAGAAATTAGACCTGAGACTGTGAAGTTAGTAGAGGAGAGCATAGGTTCAACACTACAACATATTGGCACAGGCAGTAACTTTCTCAACAAAACCTCCAAAGTTCAGGAAATTAAAGCAAGGAGAAATAAGTGGGATAACATCAAACTAAACAGTTTTTTCTCATCAAAAGAAACTATCAATAACCTAAAGCGGAAGCCTACAGAATGGTAAAGGATCTTTATCAGCCACCATTCTGATAGGGGGTTAATATCCAGAATATACAAAGAGCTCAAAAGACTCTACACTAGCAAAACAAACAACCCAATCAAGAAATGGGCAAATGAACTAGACACTTCACAAAAGAAGAGATACAAAGGGCCAATAGATACATGAAAAGATGTTCTTCATCACTGGCCATCAGGGAGATGCAAATCAAAACTACATTGAGATTCCATCTAACCCCAGTCAGAGTGGCAAGCATAAAAAATTAAACAACAACAAATGCTGGTAAGGATGTGGGGGAAAAGGAACTCTTTTACACTGTTGGTGGGAATGCAAAGTAGTTCAACCACTATGGAGATCTATGTGGAGATTCCTAAGAAAGGTGGGAATAGATCCACCATATGATCCAGCTATACCATTCCTGGGAATCTTTCCAAAGGGGTTGAATTCAGAGAAATACAGCAACATATGCATACCTATGTTCATATCAGCACAATTTGTAATAGCCAAAATATGGAACCAACCCAGATCACCATCAACAGATGAATGGATAGCAAAATTGTGGGAAATACACACAATGGAATTCTATTCAGCCATAAAGAACAAAATTATATCATTTGCAAGAAGATGGAAAGCCCTAGAGAACATTATGTTAAGTGAGATCAGCCAAGCACAAAAGGAGAAGATACATATGTTTCCTCTAATATGCTCAAACTAGGAAACACAAAGGATACCAGTGGGACTCCAGATATTGGAGGGGAAATACTAGCTAAGTTTGAATGGAAAGATAGGAGAGGAGGAAGGCCAATCTTGATTAATGAGGGTCTACACCTGAACATGTGTAAAATTATGAATAAGACATGGTTAACCTGGACAACCATTGGTGGGAGGGGGGAAGGGAAAACGGGGGCGGGGGGGAGAGGGCACCAAATATAATTTAAATGTATACTATTTATGTTCAATAAAAAAATTAAAAAAAGAAAGGGATTATGGGAAAGCAAGTGTCTACCTTTCCAACTTCCAGAGTAGGTGGCAGCAAGAAAAGGGGAAAATTTGGCTCTTGGGCCCAATGAGTATTTGTTACATAAATATGACTTAAAAACTAAAAAAAAAAAAGAAAAGAAAAGAAAAGCTCAGTTCTATTTATATGTACTATCAATGAACAATTAAAAACAAAAAAATTTTAAATGATACTATTAACAACTAAAACAGGTATAAATCTAATGAGACATGCACAAAATCTATACACTAAAACTATCACGTATTACTAAAAAAAATCAAAGACCTAAGTAAATGGAGAAAAATGATATGTTGATGAATTAGAATACTCAACATGGATAAGCTATACTTTCTTCCCAAAATGACCTAGAGAGTTAATGAAATTCAAATAAAAATTAATGCAGGAACTTTTATAAATATAGACAAGCTGATTCTAAAATGTTTATAAGGGCTGGAATGAAGCATAGTGATCAAGCACTGGCCTTGCATGTGCAGTACGTTGGGTTCAATTCCCAGTAACAAAAGGACAAAAAAAGACCCTCTCAAATCAAGCTTAAAATTCATATGAAAATGTCAAGAAACTAAAATAGCAAAACATTTTTAAAAGAGAAAAATGTGAGAAGATTCACACTAAAAAATTTTAAGACTTAAAGGTACAGAAAATCAGAAACTTTTCTGTACACAACCATAAATCCACTGAAAAAGAAATTCAGAAAACATTTCCACTCAGAATGTCCTAAAAAGAAATGAAATACTTAGGAATAAACTTAACCAAGGAGGTAAAAGACTTCTACAAAGAAAATTATAAAACATTGAAAAAGAAATCAAAGAAGATCTTAGAAGATGGAAAGATCTGCCATGTTCATAGATAGGCAAAATAAATATCATCAAAATGGCTGTATGTGCAAAAGTTATCTACAGATTCAACACAATGCCCATTATTACCAAAATCATTCCTCACAGACATAGAAAAATCAGTCCTTAAGTTCATTTGGAACAACAAAAAACCCAGAATAACCAAAGTAGTTCTCAAGAAAAAAAAATCAGACAGGAAGAATCACAATACCTGATTTTAAATTATAGTGCAAAGCCATTGTAATAATAACAGCATAGTACTGGCACAAAAACAGATGCATAGACCTATGGAGCAGAATAGAAGACTCAGAAACAAATCCACATACCTACAGCCAATTGATATTGATATTTGACAAAGGATCCAAAAACATACACTGGAAAAAAATATAGCCTGTTCAACAAATGGTGTTGGCAAAACTGGTTAACCATATGCAGAAAAATGGAGATAAATCTCACTTTCTAACCCTGCACAAGAGTCAATTCAAGATGAATCAAAGACTTGGAAATTAGACCAGAGACCTTGAGGCTCCTTGAAGAGGGCATAGGTCCAACAATGCAACACATAGGCACAGGTAAAAACTTTCTCAACAAGACCCCAAAGGCACAACAAACTAAAAGGCAAATCAATACATGGGATTACATGAAACTGAAGAGCTTCTGTACAGCAAAGGAAACTGTCAAGAACCTCAATTGAGAGCCAACAGAATGGGAGAAGATTTTTGCCACCTACCCCTCTGATAGATTATACAAAGAACTCAAGAAACTCAGCACTAAGAAAACAAATAACCCAATCAAAACATGGGCAAGTGAATGAAATAGAAACTTCATGAAAGAAGAAATTCAAATGGTCAATAAATGCATGAAAGCATGCTCAACCTCACTAGCAATCAGAGATGCAAATCAAAACTACCCTGAGATTTCACCTAATTCTAACTAGAATGGCAACCATTCAAAACACAAACAACAATAAATGCTGGTGAGGATGTGGAGAAGTGGGAACTCTAAAACATTTTTGGTGGGATTGCAAATTAGTGCAACCACTTTGGAAAACAGCATGGGGGATCCTCAGAAGAATGGGAACAAACTTACCATTTGATCCAGCAATACCACTGCTGGGTATCTACCCAAAAGAAAGGAAACCAAACTACCAAACTAATGCATGTGTATCTATGTTCATAGTTGCACAATTCACCACTGCCAAACTATAGAACCAGCCAAGATGTCCATTAACAAATGAATGGATTACAAAACTGTGGGATATGTACACAATGGAATTTTATTCAGCCATAAAGAAAAACACAATTACATCATTTATAGGGAAATAAATGGAACTGGAGGACATTATCCTAAGTGAGATTAGTCAGTCACATAAAAGAAGATATTGGATGCTTTCCCTAATATGTAAAAGCTAAGTAGAAATGGATAACAGGAGGAACTCTAGATGAAGAAGGAGATCCTATAGAGAAGCAAATAAGGTGACCTGAGGGGGTGGGAGGGGGGAAGAATGAAACTCTCAAAGCACATGATGTACTTAAACAAGCATATCAAATTCAATCACTAAGCCAAACATGGGAAGGAGGGATGAGGAGGGAATGGGGTAGGGATTCGGTATGGACTAATTGGATGATGTGTGCATGTATATGTCCACAAGCCTTTTATTATATTAAAATGTATGACTACAATGCACCAATAAAAAAAATTTTACAGGCCGATTAAAATTTATGACCCAAGATTTTACTTTCTGACATCAGGCTGTTTATTTGTTTTTATCAATAATAGTGCAAGTGTCCTTACCTATAAGAATTGGATTCCTGTCTTCATGAACAATTTAACCATGTAAATTATATATGTATTTAGTACATATTTTACAATGATTGTACTTCAACATCACCTGTATAAATTATGACAAAGAAAAAATACTATTTTAAAGGATAAGGACTTCTGGGAAGATGGCAACCGAGTAAAGTGGCATTTACAAATCCCACTAACAATCGATCTTTATTACTACAAAATCAGTGCTTTTCATAGCCAGAAAACACCACCAGCAGAGAAATAAAAGCTGTAAGTACAAGGGGCAGAGAGAAGGAAGGTTAAAAGAATGGCCAGACACCAGAGAGGAAACCAGCCCGCACATGCCGCTGGAGCCATCTTCTCTCGCAGCACCGAGCTCCAGAGAGGAGGGGGACTCAGAACGGAGCTCAGAACCAGAGAGGAGATACGCTGGTCTCACGGCCTGGACGCAGCAGCAGTGCCATACTGATGGTGGCAGCAGTGAACTCACCGGATGCCTCCAGACCAATGCACTCAACAGCCCACCAGGATTCAGAGAGGAACGGCGAACAGCGAGCTGAGGTGAGTAACTGCGGAACAGCCGGGTATAATTCACCAGTTTTTTCAGCACAAGGAGTGTCTAAAGCTCCCAGGGGCCAGGCTTAGCATGCCCTTCAGGGACTCAGATTGGAGCTCAAAACCAGAAAAGAAATATGTCAGCCTCACGGCGGAGGGTGTAGCAGCAGCGCCATATTGCCTTCTGTGGCAGCAGTGAGTTCACCGAGTCCACGACAGCGCACTCAACAACCATTGGCATTGGCTACTGTTTATTGTCATTTTATGAAGCAGAGAAACAAAATGTTGGTGTTCATGGTTCCTGACTTCTGACCCCTGGTACTCCATCATCACCAACCCTCACCACTCAAAAAAGTACTGCTTACCTGTTAACTCTTCTAAATCCCCACTACTAAGACTGGTCTATACACAATACTCACAATCAATGGGAAGATATCAGAAGAACAGACCTGAGAACATTGAAAATATGAGAACCAGGAATAGTGGAGAAACAACAGAAGTCACAAATACTGACCTACAAGAAATGCAAGGAGAGTTCCGAATCTTGATTTACAATATAATGAAAGAATTTAAAACAAGTCTAGAGGAGGTGAACGGTGAGTTGGAAACACTAAGAAAGAATCAGAAAGAGGTCTGGAATGAAATGAAAGAGTCAAAAAGTGAAATAAAGACAGCAATAGAAAGAAATTCTGGAAGATTAGATGAAATGGAAAACAGAATTTCAATGTTATAAGACAGTACATCCAAAACCGAAAACACGGTCAGCGATATACAGAAATCTTTACAGCAACAAAACCTAAACATCCATCAAATATGGGATAATATGAAGTGTCCTAACTTACAGATGATAGGCATTGAAGAAGGGATAGAGGTACAGACCAAGGGCATCCGTATCTCTTCAAAGAAATAATTTCAGAGAATTTACCAAACATGGAAAGAGACTTGGAGCTTCATGTCCAGGAGGCATACAGAACACCATTGAGACAGGACCAAAGAAGGACCTCCCCACGCCACATAATAGCCAAAATGACCAACATAGAGGCCAAGGAAGGAAACTTTAAAACAGTGAGAACAAAAGGACAGGTGACATATAGAGGCAAAACAATAAGAATCACCCCAGACTATACAACCCAGGTCATGAATGCTAGGAGAGACTGGTACAACGTGATTCAGACCCTGGAAGAAAATACCTTCCAACTGAAACTACTCTATCCAGCAAAACTACTATTCAAAATCAATGGGGAAACAAGAATATTTCAGGTTAAACAGAATTTTTAAAAATTCATGAATTCAAAGCCAAAACTAGAGAAAATTCTTCAAGAAATAAACCATAAAGAAGAAAAAAGAAGCAGACTTCAGAACCAGAGAAGAGAGGAAGTCCATAAGTAGAATTAGGATTACAGTTAGCGTTAGGACTAGTATAACATTTAGTTTAATTTCTTATATGTGTTAGTTTTAGCTATGTTTAAAAACTCGGAAAATTGTTTTCATATAATATATATGTGCAATTATGTTCAATTTCAGTGTATTGTAAGAGTTTCACGTTGGTTTAGAATTAGAATTACAGTTTGCGTTAGGGCAAATATAACATTTAGTTTAATTTCCTATATGTATTAGTTTCAGCTATGTTTAAAAGCTCAGAAAAGTGTTTTACATGTCATATATATGTGCAATTATGTTCAATTTCAGCGTATTATAAGACTTTCACATACGTTTAGAATTAGGATTACAGTTAGCATTAGGACGAATATAACATTTAGTTTAGTTTCTTATATGAGTTAATTTCAGCTATGTTTAAAAGCTCAGAAAAGTGTTTTACATATGATATATATGTGAAATCATGTTCAATTGCAGTGTATTTTAAGAGTTTCACATACGTTTACAATTAAGATTACAGTTAGCGTTAGGACGAATATAACATTTAGGTTCGTTTCTTATATGCATTAGTTTCCGCTATGTTTAAAAGCTCGGAAAAGTGTTTTACATGTCATATATATGTGAAATCATGTTCAATTTCAGTGTATTGTAAGAGTTTCACATTTGTTCAAAATAGTATTACAGTTAGCGTTAGGACAAATATAACATTTAGTTTAATTTCTTATATGCGTTAGTTTCAGCTATGTTTAAAAGCTCAGAAACTTGTTTTCATATCATATATATGTGCAATTATGTTCAATTTCAGTGTATTGTAAGAGTTTCCTATGTCATATATATGCGCAATTACGTTCAATTTCAGTGTATTATAAGAGTTTCACTTACGTTTAGAATTAGGGTTACAATTAGCATTAGGACAAATATAAGATTTAGTTTAGTTTCTTATGTGCATTAGTTTCAGCTATGTTTAAAAGTTCGGAAAAGTGTTTTATATATCATATATATGTGTAAAAAATAAATAAATAAATTTTCTGGGAAAAAAATAAATAAAGGATAAGTAGTCACTGGTGCAACAAAAATGAGATATATTGTAGAGTTTTTTGTTCTCTTACCTGTCTGAAAATGCACAGGGAATTAGATTTTTCTATGTTTTGATGTATATTAAAGCCATTTTTTATTTAAATTTATTTATTTTTTAATTGGTGCATTGTAGTCATATATCAATCACATTGGAATACAAGACTTGAGAGGATATACAAGCACACATCATCCAATTAGCCCTCATCCAGCCCCCATCCCATTCCCTCCCCGTCCCTCGATCCCATGCTTCTTTGGTGATTGACTTTGATACATTTGTTTATGTACCTACTGCATTTTAAAGAGGCTCCGTCCTCCACTATTCCATACCCTCTGATTGGTCACATTAGTTGCTTCACTATAGGGCCCTTTCTATAGCTCAACCTCTTCCTGTTGCCCCTTTCCTCCTAGTTATTGCTGATTAGGGGAAGCATCTGATTTATATTTTCTGTGATATTTCTCTGTACATGCCACGTTGCAAGTACTGATCCCACTCTTGACGGCCCCAATAGTGGCCTGGCTACCCGGTGGACTGATCCAGACCTTGTTGGCTCAAGCAGTGGCCTTGCCTCATGGGAGGCCCCATTTCTGGTCTCGCTGGCCCCCACACTGGCCTAACCCCTCAGCTGGCTTCGATCCCGGCCTCGGAGGCCGCAGTAGTGGCCTTGCCTCACAGCAGGCTCCGATGCCGGCCACTGGCCATGGCACTGGCCTAACCCCTCGGCAGGCTCCGATCCCAGACTCGGGGGCCCCAGCACCAGCCTTACCTCACAGCAGGCTCCGATCCCAGCCTCGGAGGCCCCAGTAGTGGCCTTGCCTCCTGTCAGGCTCCGGTGCCAGCCGTTGGCCCCAGCATCGGCCTAACCCCTCAGCAGGCTCCAATCCAAGCCTTGGAGGGCCCAGCACCAGCCTTGCCTCACGGCCGGCTCTGATGATGGCCTCATTGGCCCCAGCCCCAGTCTAACCCCTCGGCAGGTTCCGATCCGGCCTCAGAGGCCTCAGTAGCAGCCTTGCCTCATGGAAGGCTCTGATGCTGGCTGCTGGTCCCAGCACTGGCCTAACCCCTCTCGGCAGCCTCCGATCCCAGCCTCGGAGGCCCCAGCACCAGCCTTGCCTCACGGCAGGCTTCAATGCTGGCCACTGGCCCCAGCATAGGCCTAACCCCTTGGCAGGTTCTGATCCCAGCCTCAGAGGCCCCAGTTGCAGCCTTGCCTCACAGCAGGCTCTGATGCTGGCCTCACTGGTCCCAGCACCAGCCTGACCCCTCAGCAGGCTCCTATCCCGGCCTCGGAGGCCTCAGCATGAGCCTTGCCTCACGGCAGGCTCCGATGCCAGCCTCGCTGGCCCCAGCACCAGCCTAACCCCTCGGCAGGCTCCGATCCTGGCCTCGGAGGCCCCAGCACTGGCCTTGCCTCATGGCAGGCTCCGATGCTGGCCTCGCTGGCTCCAGCACCAGCCTAACCCCTTGGCAGGCTCCGATCCTGGCCTCGGAGGCCCCAGCACTGGCCTTGCCTCATGGCAGGCTCCGATGCTGGCCTCGCTGGCCCCAGCACTAGCCTAACCCCTCGGCAGGCTCCGATCCTGGCCTCAGAGGCCCCAGCACTGGCCTTGCCTCATGGCAGGCTCCAATACCGGCCTCACTGGCCCCAGCACCAGCCTAACCCCTCGGCAGGCTCCAATCCCGGCCTCGGAGGCCCCAGCACCGGCCTTGCCTCACGGCAGGCTCTGATGCCGGCCTCACTGGCCCCATCACAGGCCTAACCCCTCAGCAGGTATTAAAGCCATTTTTAAAATTAAAAATATAAAGGTATAGAAGTTAAGAAAGAATTTATCAGTAAAAGGATATGCAGATGGATCAATGGGACAAAACAGAGTCCAGAAATAACCTACAAAAATATGGCCAATTGATATTTCAGTAGTTTTTTGAGACATAATTCACATACCATATAATTCACCTATTTGAAATGTTTAATTCAGTGGCTTTTAGTAGATATCATAATCAATTTTAGAACATTCTTATCAAACCAAAAAGAAATGTCACATTAACAGTCATTCCACACTTTTCCCAATTTCCCTAGCCCTAAGAAACCACTGTTTCATTTTAATCTTTACAGACTTTTCTATTGTGTTGTTTTTATATAAAAAGAATCAAACAATTAAACACATATATACACATTTATACACACACACACACACACACACACACACACACATATATATATATATATATATATATATATATATATATATATAACCACTAGGATGCCTATTATCAAAAAGGTAATAAGTTTTATCAAGTACATACAGAAATTGAAACTTTACACTTTGCTGATGGAGTTATAAAATAGTGCAACCACTTGGAAAAATAATTCAGCAATTTCGTAAAAATTTAAACGTAGACTTAGCATATGACCCAGCAATTCTACTGCTATATGCCAAAAAGAATGAATAAATGTGTTCACAAAAACATTACACATAAATATTTGTAGCAGCCTCATTCATAACACCTGATAAATGAAAATAATATAATTGTCTATCAAATGATGAATGAATAATAAAATGCTCTATATCCATATAATGGAATTTTTTCAGCAATAAAGAAGAAGTAAGTATTGATCCATAGCATAATATGGATGGTCCACATACTGTGATGCCATAAATATGAAATTCAGAATAGGTGAACCTAGAAAGACAGAAAATAGATTCATATTTGCCTAAGGCTGGAGACGATAGGAAAAATGAAGGTGACTGCTACGGGGTCTGGGATTTTCTCTGGATGTGTGAATATACTAATAACCAATGAATTGTATACTTTCATTAAGTGAATTCTATGGCATGTGAATTATATCTCAATATAACTGTTACCAAAAAACCCTCACATTTCCTATTGTAGCTTTGTCTATTACTTTCTCCAATCCATACATTTTGAGAGTTTCCATATTTTGACAGGTGTAGATCGTCTTTCAAGTTTCTCAAGTTTCTTATGAGATGTAGAATATAATCTACAGGCTCAAAATAGCACAGAAATCTACATGGCACAATTTCTTCCTTAATCCTATCTCACTGAGTTAAAATATGCATGGAAGAGGTAAAATAGTATATTGTTGGGGTTACTGAATATTCCAGTTTTGATATAGGAAATGGAACTGTCAAAGAAAGTTAAGACAAAAATACAAACAAACCAACTCAATTTCTCAGCCCCTATTCACATGATAAATCTTACCACAGTGCTAGGCACTGTGCTAAGCTGCTTATATTTATGAAAACAATGTCATAAAAGTCATATGAAGTAGACCCTACTTCGCAGGTGAAAAAAATAAAGCTTTGGAGAGCTTAAATGTCTTGGCTGAAGATATCACACACCCCAGCCTCTAAGCCATCCTGCCTGTTTACACTTTCAACTCTCTTCCAATTCACAGTAAATATCTCAAGAGCAGGAACAGTGTTTTGCTCACCACTGTGACATCACTAGCTGCTATACCATAAGTGTTCAATAAATATTTGATATTGAATCAATAAACAACTCTTTGCAAATATATATTTAATGTTTTTATATGTCTAGATTTTTGTTGTTGTTCTATTCAAAACTTGTGGATACAATGGAACTTCTAGGTGGCAGCAAGTCCTCCAAAAAAAATAAATAAATAAAATAAAAATACAGGCTGAAAATGCCAAAAAGCAACCATTTCAGGGCTCATCAGATTGGGAAATGGTTATTCACAGAAAGACTACTCAACTTCAGGTAAGCACAGTGGCTGTTTCTGCTATTCTTATGTGAAATTGTTCTCACATTCCTCTCTGCACATCTGCTTCCCTTCTCACTCTGGGGGATGGTTGGCATGATAGCTCTACTACACCAGAAAAAGCTGTAAAAATAACACCTTCACTTCCAGAAGACCATTCCTGGGTCCATATGCTATGTATTATTAATTCTGCCTTCATATTTTATTAATCTGCCTGGACCCACTGGAAGCCAGTAGTGTCCCTTTCCAGATGTGATAGCCAAAGTGGTCTCATGATATTGTTAAATGTCATGAAGCAAAAGAGCCGCCCCATTGATAAATGTTGGTTTAGATCTCTATCTCACACCATACAAAAAAGCCAACTTGAAATGTATTGGAGACATAGATTTTAGAGCTAAAACTACAGAAAGTCTAGAAGGAAACAAGGAATAAAGTCTTTACGATCCTGGTCTAAGCAAATAATTGTTAGATATAATACCAATAATCCATAAGAAAAAAACTGATCTATTTGGGCTTCATCAAAAAAATAATTTTACAGCTAGGGGCATGGTAATGCACACTTGTAATCATAGCGCTTGGGAGGCTGAGACAGGAAGATTGCACAGGTTTGAAGCTAGCCTCAACAACTTAGTGAGGCTCTCAGCAAATGTTTCCAAATAAAATATAAAATAGGTCTTGGAGTATAGCCCAGAGGTATAAGACCCCTGGGTTCCATCCCCAGTACCACACACACAAAAAAAAAACTTTACTTTAAAATCACCAATAAGAAAATGAAAAGACAAACTAGCGACTGCAGAACAAAGTCTTACAAATTTTCCTAAAATACATAAAAACACTTAAAATGCAATAATAATAATTTGACAAACAACCTAAATTAAAATGAACAAAAGATCTTAAGAGATATTTCACCAAAGAAGATTTA
The DNA here is from genome assembly GCF_963383645.1 of Muscardinus avellanarius. NCBI lineage: Eukaryota > Metazoa > Chordata > Mammalia > Rodentia > Gliridae > Muscardinus > Muscardinus avellanarius. The sequence goes on along the minus strand of NC_137801.1, from coordinate 27,820,591 downwards.
TAAGGCTAATAAAAACATGTGGTATGCCGGGCGTGGTGGTGCACGCTTGTAATCCCCGTGCTTAGGAGGCGAAGACAGGAGGATCGCTCAGGTTCGAAGCCAGCCTCGCTGGCTTAAGAGACCCTGTTTTCAAATAAAAATATAAAAAATAGGTGTCTTGGAGTGTAGCCCAGAGGTAAAAAGGTTTCCAGGAACCCCAGTACCACACACACACACACACACACACACATACACACACACACACACACACACACATACACACACACACAAAAAAAAAAACATGTGGTATGTTCAACATAATTATTCATTAGGGAAAAAAAAACCAAAAAAATCAAAACCAAAATTTAATTCCACTATGCACCCAATAATGACTTAAATTTTAAAAGACATGTAGTTAACTGTTAGTGTGGATGTGAAGAAATTGCTGGTGAAAATGTGAAATGACAAAATCACTTTAGAAATGTCTATCTGGCACTTATTTTAATAATTATACAAAAACTTACTCTGTAACCTCACAATTTTATGCATAGAAATCTACCAAAATGAAATGATATATATCCATGCCAAGGCATGTATACAAATATTCATCAAATCATTATATATTACAGTTAAAAACTGGAAGCAATCTAAATGTTCATCAGGTTATAAGTAAACAAAATATGATATATCTATATAACACAATATTACTCAGCAATAAAAATCAGCAGACCACTAATACATGTTAAAATATTAATGAACCTTAACAGCATTTTTATAAGTGAAAGAAAATGGTCATTAGAGAATTGTCTGGAGTGAAAAAAAAAGTGTTCTAAAACACAAAAATGTAATAACTAAACAATTCTATAAATAAACCAACAATCATTGAATTATACACTTAAAATGGATTAATTTACAGAGTATAAAATACTCCTCAATAAATCCTCCAGAAAAACAAGACAGCAAGGAGTAGGCAGTGAAGAAATATAGATGAAACTAGAATAATAATATAATTGTTGAGGTTGGGTATCGGGGATCATATCATTCTTTCTTTAGTACGGCCGAATCCTCACTCTGACCTTTATGTACAATTTCACATCCATGATTTCAACTACATACCCTCAACTAGGATGGTCATGGCTCAATTATTCTGCTTCTGATATGCTTTCAGGTCAACAGTAGCCCAAGGCGGTGTCACATCCAATATCATTCACCTACCTTCATCTCATCACATAGACACTGTATTATCTCACATCACAAGAAGAGTAAATTACAATAAGCTACTTGGAGTGATTAAGATCACATTCATATAATTTTATACAGACTGTTTTATAATTGTTTTATATCATTATTATTATTGCTACTCACTGTGTCTAATATGTAAATTAAACTTTAGCGTAGCTACTTACATGTAGGGGAAAAACATGGTACAACCTTTATAAAGTTTGGCACTAGCTGAAGTTTCAGGATCAACTGAGAGTCTTGGAATTCATTCTTCATGAGCATGAAGGACTACCGTACTTTTGTTTATGATTGAGGGACACTGATGTACACAAATATCATTGTACTTCATACTCAAAAGTGGCCCTTTAAACAGTCAAAGTTGTTATGTAGGCTTCCAAGAGGGCTTAGAATGGTTCTATTTTCCTGAACATTTTGATTACAGCAATATTTTCTGAGAGAATCTTACATTCTCCTAATGGATGAATTTTGGCAGGTTATTCTCCTTAAAAGCTTGCCAACAGAAGCACTGAGTTCTTTGGAATTCCCTCAATAGGCTGAAGTTGTGGAGAGCAGCTTCAGCATCTTAGCACCTTCTTCTGCTAACCAAACTCAACACTCTCAAAAATGTGTTGTTTTCTTTCCTGAGAGCTGATGTTCGTTGAAGTTTTACATTTAAGATAATCTCAGTTTTTCTAGAGAAACGGTAACATGGTTGAAGGACCACAGAACTTGAATTCAGCACAGGTTTAGATGCAGTTCCAAAACTTATGTGATGTTTGACCTTCAGCAAATTACTTAATTCATGTCCTCATCTGTAACACAGTAATAATAAACCTTACCAGCTCAACAGGGTGCTACATGCCTATAATCTCAGTATTTGGGAGACTGAGAAAGGATGATTACAGGTTCGAGGTCAACCTCAAGAACTTAACAAGACCTTGTTTTAAAATTAAAAAAAAAGTAAGGGATAGAGTAAAGTTAAGATGTAGGGAGCCTCTGGTTTCTATTCCTAGTATCAAAAAAAAAAAAACCTTGACCTTTCAGTAGATAATTAAATCAGATAACCCACATAAACATCTAACAATCTGGCACAAAGTATTTAAATAAATTATGGTTACATTTATTTCGCCTCTAAATCATTTTTAAATGAGAAGTATAACTTACAATAATATGTAGTAAATATTGTTATAATGTTACTAGAGCCCACAGATTTCAAACCCATCTTTATTGAAAAAGCTAAAATCCAAGTGTAACCAGAGGAAAACCTAAGTAAGTCCATAAGCTCCACTTTCTTTTAGTTGACTTTTAAAGTCACTAATTTTGGAGATTACACAGCTGAGCAATAGAGCCACCAACTGGCTAAAACCATCCTTCTGAGCATACTGCATTTCTGTTTTTGGTCTGGCAAAAGTTGCTTTTCAAGTATCTTCCCCTGTTCTCCAGGGGACTGTTGCCTTTCCTGTTCTTAGGGGTTCAGTTGACTTTCTTTCCCTATTCTCTGATGAAAGATGCTTTTTGTATCATAACAATACAGAATTATTTGTATCTGCAAGGTTAGCTATTCCTGGGAAAAGGGTTAGAGTTTCTAATCCTTAACTTTTCTTTACATTTACAGAATTCAGAATTTCCAGTGACCTACAGATAATGGCTTCCTGTGCATCAAAGAAACAGACCACCAGAAATGTGTAACTACTCCAGCTATCTGACATGTCTCTCCCCAAATTCCTCTGAACGCTTTACACCTACAACCCCTATGCAAGATTAGATGATTTTTTTAAGATAAAAGTTCCTATCATTCAACTTGCCAACTTGCTGCCAATAAAGCTCTTCCTGCCCCATTGGTCTCTTGACTGTTTGGCTTGATGGGAGAGGTAGCAGAACCAGACCTTTTATGGTTGCATGAGGAAAGGTGCCCCAGAATAATTTCAAGATGGAGTCTGGCTAGAACCTGAGTCAGTCTTTCTCTTTCTCTCTTGATTGCCTGCTTGCTCACTTTTGGTACTAGGAATTCAAGCCAGAAGTTTTCTACCTCTGAATTATACCCCCAGGCCATTTTACTTTTTATTTTGAAGCAGGATCTAAGTTACCACACACTGACCTTGAACCTGCAATCCTACTGTTTCTGCCTCTCAAGTACTGGTATTACAGGCATGCACCACTGTACCCTGAAGAAACCTAATCTTTGATTCTTGAAGTCAGTTTAGCAAAATTTTTAAAGGTCTCCTTTTATTTTATCATATATTGACAAGTTATTGTTGTGTATATTTGGGGGGTATAAAATGTTATGATTTTAATACACTATGGATTGTTAAATCAAGCTGATTAACATGCCTACCACCATAAATATTTAACACTTGAAATGTACTCTCAGCCATAGTGAAATGCACAGTACTCAGTTATTAGCTATAGTAATGACATTGTGCAATAGATCTCAAAAAAAGACTCATTCTTCCTACCTAATTGAAGCTAACAACCATACATACCCTGCAGCCTATAGAATGCACCGTTCTACTCTGTTTCTATGAGTTCAATTATTTTAGGTTCCACATATATGTAAGAAAATGCAGTATTTGTCTTTCTGCATCTGGCTTATTTCATGTAGCATAATGTTCTCCAATCTCATCCAGGTTGTTGCAAATGACTGAATTTATTCCTTTTTAAGGACTGACTAGGATTTCATTGTGTATGTATATATCCATGTCTGTTGATGGACACACACTGACTCATAAACCTGGCTATTGTGACAGGGCTACAGTGAACATGGTAGGGTGAACATCTCTTTGATATTCTCATTTCAGTTCTTTATAGTAAATGTCCAGAAGTGGGATTGCTAGATAATATGATAATTCATTTTTTTTAGATTCATACTGTTTCTTATACAGATATACTAATTTACATTCTCAACAACAGTGAATCAGAATTCCCTTTTCTTCACATTCTTGCCAATAAGTCTGCAGAAGAGCCACCATCTCATTTCACTCACCAGCCTCTTCCTGGCTGTCCAGTTTTTCATGGCATGCCCATTTGACAGCACTGGAGATCTTATGTATTTATTGTTGTTGTTGTCTACAGTCTGTTTCTCCCACTACATCCTACTGGCATGTGAACTCTACCATTAGGATGGAGTCAAATTTACCTTTGATATCACTAGTGTTTGAACAGTGAGTGATATAGAGGAGTATCACAAAAATAACCATTCTCTGAGTAAATAAGTGGGCAAAAAAAAATAAAACTTAGCTTGAAATATTATATTACAGCTTGAACTAATTATTTGCTTGAAATTTTTTTTCTGTTCTAGTGTGGGTATCTACTATCAATGCCTAGAGACAAAAAAATGATATCTTCACAAATGTGTCTGTCTTTAACATTTTAAAATAGATTAATTGAATGTTGACATTATAAGGGAAATAATTACAAAGTTAATGAGCCTCTTCAAATCAGATAATCCTATCAGTCATCTAATATATTTTTCCACTGTAAAAATATGGTAATGATGGAAACATTTGCGAAGAGTTACATTCATTGATATATATTTTAGTTTCTTAACCAATCTACTAAATTCAGTAAGCTAGTTACAGAATTACTAATGAATAAAATTCTGAAATAATGGCAAATTAGAAAGGGAGAGTAAAAATTAAAATACTACTGCTTTTTAAAATCCATATTCTATCAAATTTAGGAGAAGAATTCATAATTTGTTTCTAAGCCCTGGAATAAACATAATGGGCTTGAGTAATCAATAATCCAGGAATCAACAAATTCTTACTAATGTTGCCTCCTTGTTATACTATAATAAAGCAAATTGCTGTTAAGCTTATTTATCTTTATCATTTATGCTGCTCCCTGTGGATAAACCATGGATAGCTAAATAAATTTAGCAGATGTGAGGAAATAGTTTATTAAGGCACACTGAGGACTGAATTGTAAATGAATGCCTTCAGGACACAGATTAACCGTAATTGTCTCACTATGTCCATTTTGGGATTCATCAAGTTTCTGTGCTGAGCTTGTGATAGGCACTGGGCCTAGACCCACTTGCTGTTTCTTGGTTCAGCACTGCTCCTCTGGCTTCTAATACTTTCTCATTAAGACTAATCGTGCACATTCCATAAGATCCTGAACTTCCCAGCATCAAGCAACAGCTTCAGGATTCACATGCATTTTACTCATATTAATTCATTCATATAAATTTTCCCTTATCATCATCAGCGTACACTAGTTCAAAATAGAGGTTGAGAGACTAATTAAAGATAAGAAATTAAGTGAAGAGAACTGGAAAGAAATTAATTCAATAACTATGCTCAGCCCTTGTTCCTTTCTCTTTCTTTCCCAGAATGTATTAGTTGGTGTTGAAATGCATCAAATTGAAAAGACTAGGCCCAGCACTAGAGGGTCACTTAAGGTTGGATTATTTAAATGAGTAAATTGAAGAGCTCTGTATTAGCATATCACTAAAATATCTCAGCAGTACTGAGACAGGCTTTCTTTTCCAGTGTGAAAAGCCAAGGAGTTATTATCCCACTTCAGCAAGGTGGACTTTTCACTGGATCTTGAAAATGTAAATCATAGGCTATATTTCAATTCAAAATACTCAATTATAAGCCAAAGCTTAGATGAGAGGGACTTTCAGAAAATAATATTATAGGTGCTAGACTGAATCCCTCAGAGGAGTTTAACAAGGTACATCTTTTTCTGTCCTTGGCAAGGAGGATCAAAAGTGCTCTTCCTGCATTCTGAATTTAGTTCTTTCAGCCTTGACTGTCTCAATATGTTATCTGTTTGTTCTGTATACACAGAAAAGGTTTGGAGACACTATCTGCATTTGAATAAAAGGAATGCTGTAGTTTTATCTACCAAACCTTAATAGCATTCCTAACAATAGTGGGATCTCCAGTTTCAAAATGTCAAAAACCTCAGAAAACTGCCTGTCCATCATTTGTCTCATTTATGCTTAGTTTAAATCAGTGGGATAAATGGTATATATCCCCAAAATTCACATCTACCCCAAATCAGAGAATGTGGTCTTTTTAGAAAAAGAATCTTTGCAGCTATAATTGATTAAGATGAGGTCATGCTAGATCAGGGAAGGCCCTAAATCCACTGGCTAGTTAGTGTCTTTATAAGAACAGAAGACACACGAAGACACTCAAAGGGGAATGTCATCTGAAAACAGATGCAGAGCCAGGAGTGATAAATCTTTGAGCCAAGACATGTCAGAGATTGTTGGCAGCCAGCAGCAACCAGGAGAGAAGCAAGAAAGAATCTTCCCCAGAGATCTGGGAAGGAGAAAGGCCTTGCTAACAGTTCCACTGCAGACATCCAGCCTCCAAAACTACAAGACAATGAATACTGTTTCAAACCACCCAGCTTGTGGTAACTTGTTCTGGCAGACCTAGCAAACAGAGCAGAAGATTCCAGAGACATTTGCAGGTCAATTCATAAAAGAATTTTTTTTCCTAAGCTTGAAAAACAAAAATAAATATAGGCTAAGACCACATACACTAGAAATAAATGCCTCCACATTCTATCAGGAGAGGTTTCTAGACACCGTTGGAACTCAGAACAATATTTGCCCTAACTTCTTTTCTACTTTTCTTGCTTAACTTAAAGAAAAAAAAATGTTGTATTGACAATTACTTATCAAATGGAGACTAATTTTTGACTCAAGCTCTTTAGGATTTAAGGAACAGCCTATAATTGTAAGGCTGTAACTTGTTCAGGCCAACTTAGTGGACACATAAGTTGAATTTTCCTGGGTAATACTACAACAAAATGGTTCAGAAAGTCAAAAGTTAACCAGAATGAAGAAAATCACAAACTAAACAATCTTTCCAAAACTAAGGTGGAAAAACTTAAGGGAAATATAGTTAAGTCAAATGTGTGACTTTGTTTACATATAAATTAGACAGCATGAAATTGAGCGCCACGGGGCAAAGGTTAAGGAATTTGGATCCAATTTGTAACTTGCAGTTGGCAGCAAACAGGAAAAAACAAAGACAAAAATACATCCTTCAAGATTCTCCCTGCCCAGTGAGGTTCACCGACTAATGGCCCTGTTCCAATGTTCTGCACATCTTATTCCAGCACTCTGAACAGAACACAAATTTTAGAAGTCTTTTTAGCCACAGAAGCGGGTCCCAGCCTATTCTGGTATTGGTGTCTCACAGAGATTAGAAAGGGGGAGAATCATGTTGTTCTTATTCATCCCCAGATTTTTAATGCCAAAGTACAGAATGGAGATTTCAAAGAAAATGTACAACAAAGGAGAAAAAAATCAATAGTAAAAGCCAACTAATGGCTCACCACTGTAACTGTCTGATATGCACAATACACAGCTGCAGGAGGAGGAGGGAAGGGGGGTAAAACGCTGATCAGAAGAGTTCTAGTCCGTTGGAAAAATCAGAAGTGAGGCTAAAATGAGATGACAAAAAGAATATCCATTCAAGTCACTCTGTTTTTACCTCTCACATTCTCATCTTTTGAGTCCTTCCTCAAACACAGAGCCTTTTCTTGGAGGAGGAGGGGAAACCTGGGCTGGTTTTATCAGGTTTATCCATAGTACAAAAGTTGTGGAATAATGCTTTTTTTATTGCACATGGATACAAATTAAATCCTAGAAAAAAAATTTTGGGGATAGTTTGGATATGGTTGGAGTGTGACCCCCCCAGGTTCATATACTGGAATCTTGGTGCATAAAGTGAGAGTATTGAGAGGTCGAAGTTCTTTAAGAGGCAGGGCGCTGGAGAAGGCAATTAGGTCACAGGGGAGTAGCCCTCAGAAAATGTTAATGTGATTCTCATAGAATCATGTTATTTCATGGGAGAAAAGATTGTTACAAAGCAAGGTGACCCATGTGCTTGGACCTTCTGCATGGGGCTATTTTCTTTTCTATGCTGCCACATTGTGATACGGTCTGAGGGGTCCTTGACAGATACCAGTACCATGCTGATTGACTGTCCAGTCACTGAAATTGTGAGCCAAATAAACTTCTTTTTTTTTTATAAAGTAAGCAGCTTCCAGTCCTTTCTTACAACAACACAAAATATACTCAGACACCATTCTTTCTCAACATTTGTATGCTCTAGATCTGTAGCCCTGTGAACAAAAGGATGCCATGTGATTCTACACTTCTGATTTGTGAGAAAGCAAAATTAATAAAAAAAAAAAGCAGTTCCTACCATGACCCACATGAAAAGCCCTAAGTGAGACTGACTAGCATGGCAAATTTTGAGAGTTAGAGACAGAGAAAAGGAAATACAAAAGGTCTACGGAAAAAGGGTGGGATTTGAAAAGAAAAAGATCTTGAGTAAAGTCCTGGCTTTGTCTCTTAGTTAACTTGGTGGCCTTGAGCAAGTCCTTTACCTTCTAGATTCTTCAGACTTCTCCCACAATAATAGGGATAACAGAACCAACTTTACATGGTAATCATAAGGACTAAAGGCAGAAGCATTTGCTAACATATATTCTTATTATTATAATGTACTGTTTTTCTTATTGAGTAAGACAGCCCCAGCCTAGAACCAAATTATCTTCATTCTTTGTTCAAACACAATTTCATTGTGATGGCAAACGTGTGAATAGCAGAAAACACAGATATAACTTCCACAGAGCACTTTTTTAAAATAGAAACTTAAATAAATTATCAACATTTAGATTCATTTGGAACAACAAAAAACCCAGGATAGCCAAAGTAGTTCTTAGCAACAAGAACCATGCAGAAGGCATCACAATACTTGACTTCAAACTATACTACAGCTGTTGAGCCTGGCATGATGGTGCACTCTTGTAATTTTAGTACTTGGGAGGCTGAGACAGGAGGATTGTGCAGGTTCAAAGCCAGCCTCAGATACCTAGTGAGGCTCTCAGAAACTTAGAAAGACCCTGTTTCCAAACAAAATATAAAATAGGTCTGGGAGTATAGCCCAGAGGTTAGAAGTCCCCTGAGTTCAATACCCAGTACTACAAAAAAACTATACTATAAAGCCACAGTAACAAAAACAGAATTATATTGGCACAAAAACAGACACATAGAGCAATGAGGAGAATAGAAGACTCAGAAACATATCTCTACACTTACAGCCAATTGATTTTTGACACAGGGGCCAAATATATACACTGGAAAATGTTGGGGTCTGCACAACCACCTGACAGAACTTCTGATGAATCTGCAACATGTAGTGCCAAGCAGATATGGAGGGCGTAACTACTCCCCTTGCCTCCGCTAGCCCAATTTGGTAATTTTGAGCCTTATTGGCTCATATAATGCTTCCATGCTCGTGAACCTCTCACACATTGTATAATGATTGGCTACAAGTTATGTGCTTTGTGCATGTAAGAGTGACCTTTAGCATGATAGGTTAGAATAGTTTCCTGTTGGAAATCCCCCTTGCTGCTATTTGCTTTAAATTGGGTTGCCTGAGAAAAATAAATGAGATCCTGCTTGACTCGACTTCCGGCTCGTGTGCTTCTGTTCAGGCCGTTGGCACTCTCCTTCCTGCTCAGACCCACCACTGATGGGCTGGACCCATCAGAAAAATAAAGATGGCCTCTTTAACAAATGGTGTTGGCAAAATTGGTTAACCATATGCAGAAAAATGAAAAATAAAATAATAAACACTTTTTCATCCTGCACAAAAGTCAATCCAAGATAGATCAAAAACTTGGAAATCAGACCAGAGACCTTACAGCTCCTTGAAGAGGGCATAGGTTCAGCACTTCAACACATAGGCACAGGTAAAAAGTTTCTCAGCAAGACCCCAAAATCACAAAAAAAGTTAAAAGGAGGATCAATACATTACATTCAACTGAAGATTTTCTGTATTGCAAAAGAAACTATCAAGAACCACAATAAAGAGCTGACAGAATAAAAGAAAAATTTTGCCAAATATTCCTCTGATAGAGGACTAATATCTAAAATATACAGAGAACTCAAGAAACTCACAGCTAAGAAAACAAATAACCCAATAAAAAAATGGGCTAGTGAACTAAACAGAAACTTTACAAAAGACAAAATTCAGGTGGCCAGTAAATGCATGAACAAATGTTCAACATCATCAGCAATCAGAGAGATGCAAATCAAAACTACCCTGAGATTTTACCTTACTCCAATTAGAATAGCAATCATTCAAAACACAAACAACAACAGATGCTGTCCAGAATGTGGAGAAGTAAAAACTCAAATACATTGCTGGTGAGATTCCAAATTAACTCAACCACTTTGGAAAACACTACAAAGGACCCTCAGAAGAATGGGAACAAACCTAACATATGATCCAGCAATATTACTTCTGAGTATCTACCCAAAAGAATGAAAAACAAACTACCAAACTAATGCATATGTATCTATGTTCACAGCCACACAATTCACAATTGACAAACTATTAAACCAGCCAAGATGTCCATTAATAGATGAATGGATTACAAAACTATGGGATATGTACAAAATGGAATTTTACTGAGCCATAAATAAAAATACAATTACATCATTTATGGGGAAATGAATAGACTGGAGAAGATTATGCTAAGTGAGATTAGCCAGTCACAAAATGTAGGAAATCAGATGTTCTCCCTACTATGTGGAAACTAGAGAGAAAAAGATCCATAGGAAAAAGAAAGTGAAACCACAAATAAGGGACCTAATTGAAGGGGATGGGAAGAGGGAAGAGGGAAATTTCCTAATGGTCAAAGTCAATCAGTAAGCCAAACATTAGAAGGAAAGAGAAATGAGGGAATGGGGTGGGAATTGTGGAAGGGCTTAAATGAGTGATGTGTGCATGTGTGCCTCTACCATCTTGTACCCCATTAATATGTATGACTACGATGCACCAAAAGAAAATTTAAAAATAAAAAATAAAAGACTATTTTACACACACATTTGAAACCCTCTGTTCTTTGGCAACCATAAGACCCATAAACCAACCTTCTCATACAGCAGTAATTACCAGGGAGACAGCGCAAGTACTCCCCTTCCATATAGCCAAAAAACTCTGTGCTGTCTTCTGACACGGAGGCTGGGTTCTGTGTAATATTAGTCACTTTTCATCGCTGTGACCAAAATATTTAATAAGAACAATTTAGAAGAGGAAGGATTTATTTTGACTCATGGTTTCAAAGCTCCAGTCCATGTTAAGTAGAGTGTAAGGCAGACACATCATGATAGAAGGGTGTAGCAGAGGAAAGCTGTTCAACTTATACTAGTCATAGAAGGAAAGAGGGGTCCAGGGAGAGATATAGTCAAGGCCATACCATCAGTGACCTACTTCTTCCAGTGATGTTCACCTATCTACAGGTTTTACTACATCCCAATAAATTCTCTTGAATTACCAATCCATCAACTGGATTAATCCACTGATGTAGCTATAGCCCTCTCAATCTAATCACTTTCTAAAAGCCCCACCTCTAAACCTTGCTGCACTGAAAACCATGCTTTCAACACATTAGCTTTGGTGAAGGGATATTCCAGATCTAAACCATAATAGGTACTATTTTTCAAAGTGTTTGCTTGATAGTTTTTTATTTCTGTCTACTTTGCTCAGTATGGTAGACTGAATAATGGCTTACCAAAGATTTCCATGCCTTAATCCCAGTACCTATGGATGTGTTGCCTAACCCAGTCAAGAGTCTTTGCAGATGTGATTAAGTTATCAATGTGAAATGGAGAGATTATTCTAGGTTAACCAAGTGAGCTCAATGTAATCAAAAGAATCCTTATAAGAATGAGGCATGTGACCATCTATCATGGCCCAAAGCACCAACTATACAAGGATATTCTTATTCTTATCAGGGAGGACACTGCAGGGCATGGATCCTTTCTTTCAGAACTTGTTCAATGGCTAGTCTTTTCTTTGAAATGTACAAAGTTTGAGTCCAGGCTCTGCTACAAAAACCAACACATTGGTCCTTAACTGAGGTTTTCTTAGAGCAAAATGCTCATATTTGTCTGAGTATTCACATTTAGATTGGCATTCATATAACTGAGACAGAAATAGTATTAGTGTTTTTATTTTTGTTTTTGTGACACTGAGGATTCAACCCAGGGGCATTCTACCACAGAAACACATCCCCAGGCCTGTTTTTTTACTTTTTATTATGAAACCGGGTCTTGCCAAGTTGCTAAGGCTGGCCTCAAACATGAAATCCTTCTATCTCTGCCTCCCAAATGCTTAGATTATAGTCCTGTGCCACCACACCCAGCTCAGCAATAGTGTCAGTTTGAATAAGCCCAGCATTTGAAGGAACCAGTGTGAGTTAGGGTTAATGCAGTTAACAATTAACAATATAACAATTTGTCTATAATGCCTTTATATGCATTTTCTATGTTTCTATTTTGTGCCAATTTGATTACTAGGTTTCCTCTTTAATCTATAGCTGTTTATAGCTTATGATAAACATGTACAGAAAGGTTTTGCATAGGAATTCTCTGATGGCTAAATAAATTCAATTCTTCCTCAGGTCAGTCATTTTCCATTGCTATAACATCTTAAGGAGGCTTTAATTAAACCTCCAATGTATTCAATTATCAACATCAATATTATTGTATGACATATATACAGAAGGTAATTAAATTTTATAAATAGGACTAATACTACACCATATCAAAGTATACTCATTGTGTGGTTCAATTCCATTATAAAACAAATCACTAATGCTAAATCAACATAATTGGCCCTTGTCCACATACCAGGTATTATTATAGATAGGTATGGCTACAATTAACTATGATTAGGTTATTTCTGGAGACATTAGTCACACTGTTTAGTTCATATACTAAGACTTGTTCCCATCCTGTACTATTATATAGCAATTCCCCCAGAGGAAAGTCATGGATAGTATGTAGAATAGTTTCTGTGCTTCCCTGGTAACTGCACTATAGGCTATGTCTTAATATGCTTTACCCTTGAGGAGTAATAGTGCATACTATAAATTACAAGCACCCTCAAAGAGTTTTCACAGGTTGAATATTGTACTCATCAGTTTTTTAATTATTGTGCCAAAATACTTGACACAAACAACTTAGAGGAAAAAAAGCTTTATTGAGCTCATATTTTTGGAAATTCTGTCCATAGCTGACTGGCTCAAAGGCAAAAACCATGTCAGCAGGTTGCATGGCAGAGAAAAGTCACTCTCTGTTCATGGAAGCCAGAAGCAAAGAGAAATGAGGAAATGGAGAAAAGGGCCAGAAAAAGATACAGCCCCACTTCTCAGCTTGGCTACACAGCCTAACACATGAGCTTTTCCAAGGGAGTGTGTGTATGTGAGAGTATTTATGTATACATACATACATACATACATACATACATACATAGAGGGGGGGGCAGACAGACAGACAGACAGACAGACAGACAGACACTGGATTGAATCCAGGGACATTCTACCTCTGGAAAATATTTTTATTTTTTATTTTGAAACAGGATTTCACTAAGTTGGGTGGGGGCCTTGCTAAGTTGCTGAGGCTGGCTGTGAACTTCTGTCTAATCTTTCTGTCTCAGCCTCCCAAGTACTGGGATTTCAAGTGTGCACCACTATGCCCAGCTGGGATATCCTATAAAATAAGAGTCCCATAGATATCACCCTTAAGTTTCAAAAATTAGGATGGAGAGCCATCATCCATGGTGATTTGGGCCTCTAACTGTATAGAAATAGTCAAGGGACCACAACTCTTTTAAAAAGAATACAAGCCTTTTCCCAACACTGAGTCCTATAGTATCCAGCATTATTTTTTAGTATTCCTTAAATTTCATCATCTTTTCAGGCTGACTTCCATCCCTTGCCTTCTTCCTAGAATAGAAATTCTTCTAATCTGCTTATTCTAGTCAATAAACCTTTTCCTCTGAATGCTGCTCTTCACCCAAAGCAAATTCAGTTTGATCCATAATGCCTGAAAAGATGATTCTGTCCCCTAAAACCTCTTTCTACCTTGTGACCCAATGTTATAAACTCTACCTGGCTTGTTTTGCCACTGTGTACTAATGGCCCAATGCACTGGGACATCTGTTTTGTATTTGTTGAGTCCCCTATACTACCATTATATGAACAGTAGTCACATCCAAATTGACTTCTTTTGACTATGCCACAGGACTCCCACAGCCTCCTTCCTCATTGGATAGGGCTAATCCCCAGAGGAATTCACACTCTCCTGTGATACCTACTGTATTAATCCCATTAGAGCCCCATTATCTTTTTCTCTTCTGTTTAATAGCTTTCTACCACAAAACAAGGGACACATGTAATCGCAAAATGAACACAACAGCGGATTGGACACAACACTGCTGTAGGGGTTTTTTTCTCCATTATTAAAAGGGAACATGCAGCTGGGCGTGGTGGCGCACACTTGTAATCCCAGCATTTGGGAGGCTGAGACAGGAAGATCGCAGTTCGAGGACAGCCTCAGCTACTTAGTGAGGCCCTTTGCGATTTAGCGAGACCCTGCTTCAAAATAAATAATAATAAAAAATAGAGTTGGGGTATAGCTTAGAGGTAGAATGTCCCTGGGTTCCATTCCCAGTATTTACAATGCTGAGATAGGATGATCACAGATTCCAAGTCAACCTCAACAACTTAGCAAAGCCCTCTGCCCTCTGCAACTTAGTGAGACCCTGTTTACAAATAGGACATTTTTAAAAATTGAGTTGGGGGTATAACTCAGAGGTAGAATGCCTCTGGGCTCAATCCTCAGTATTAAAAAAAAGAGGAACATGCTTAGCATTTGATCATCAAGATTTATAGTACCACAAAAACTAGTTCATTGACAGTTCTACCCCATGGTTGTATAATAGCTAAGTAGGGAGTCGTTTCTGAAAATTCTTTCCCAAATTATATCCTTTTTAGTGCATATAAGGAGAAATAAGAATCAACAGAGGCTGATCTAGTCTTAAAGTTCCACTCAGTAACTAACAATTGATCTAAAGGATCAAAATATTTAACCAAAGTATCTCCTAGAGTCATCATACCATTCAAGGTTGCAAACTTCCCTTTGACCTTATCAAATTCTAAAAGTAGGAGTGATCTTAGCAAACATAAGCACCCACTCTTTCAGGTATCTGGTATAATAGTGATAAGAAAAATATTCTCTTGCTCTGGACCTTTTGACAAAGATGATGAATATTAGATTTCCCTTTTTCATAACTCATTCCTTCATTATAATGCCCTTAATTACCATTTTTCTTCTTTCCACTTAGTCATTGATTATTACCTAAACTTTCCCACCTATGGAATCAATGTTAAGTTCTACTGCTGTGTTTGCCCACATTGTCAGGAGCAATACCTGTTTATGAAATATCTCCTACTCAGTCTATTCCCATGTGTATAGGGCTGGAATACACAGGTATGGAATTAAAGGGGTATCAAAAACACTGGGTAATATAATTGTATCCATTGTCAATCCCAACTTGTCAGATGGGAGGGCACAGTCAATGCCAGGAACCTCTTAGGAATTATGATCTAAAAAACTTAAAGGTGTATAGTTATATTTTCTTACATAGGGATCATCCCTGATTCTGTCACCTGCAGTTTCAGCCTTGGTCTCAGAAGCACTGCATCAGGTACAAAAACAGAGAAAAGAAAATTGAGATGATATGGAGAAGAAATATAGATTTGTATAAGCATATGCCCACCCTCCTTCTACTGGTCCCACAGAAAAGTAGAGAAATCTACTAGGTGAAATCATATGCCTTCTGTTCCACTATATCCCCAAGTCTCAATAATAATCATTTTTCTCTGAAGCTCCCATCAGGTTAAATGTGAGCAGACACTCAGAAAAGGCAAGCAAATTAGGCCTTTATGCCTTTACGCACCCATCCTATTTTAACCAGCAAGAGTTTCAATTATCCATTCTGATTATCTTCCAAGTCACTCCTCTGAGGATAATACACAGCATAATCTAGAAAGCTGATGTGATACCTACTTGTCTACTCTTGATGTTATGGAGGTGACAAGTTATACTCTGATCATCAACCCATCTTTGCACTGCTGTACCTCCTCCATGTCCATTCATCTCAAGGACCCTGGTTGCCACCTCCAGTGAGCATACCAGATTTGGCAAATTCAATCACCTTCCAATCCTGAAAGGAGTATCTTATGATGGACATCAATATGTCCTACATCACAATTCCCATGGTGATTTCCATAGGAAAAGGTCCAATAGGTCATAGGGCACTTCTTTGATAGTGTAGTTTCAACTGAGCACAGTGGCTTATGCCTATGATCCCAGTACTTGGGAGGTTCAAGGTTAGCCTTAAAATTTAGGGAAACCCTATTTCAAAATAAAAAATACACAATTTCCATTTTATTATAGAACTTTTCTGAGACTACCTTCCAGATTAATGTGTTTCTCTGATATCAGCAGAGACATTTTGGATATTTCTAGTTTCCACATTATTTTATGTCCTCAGATATAGGGGCAGCAAATGTCAATACACACTAATAATTGTCTCTTAAAGGGTGTGCAGGATTTTGCTGCATCTGGAAAATCTCTGGTCCAAAATCCTAGTGGTCACCACTGGCGGTACTAATAGGAGTTTGCCATAAATTCTAGTTTGAATAAGTATATGTTGCAGTACTTGTCAAAATCTTTGGAGAAGCGACCAATTCTATAATTCAGATACTCTGCTTGTGTTGAGGCTGCCATTTAAAGCAGAATTTTTTTATAGTTTTATGTATATAATCTATCAATATTTCCAGATGTGGAATATTCATCCTCCAAAATTCAAACAAAGTCAGGCATGGTAGCACAAGCCTATAATCCCAGCTACTTGGGAAGCTGAGACTAGAGGATCACAAGTTTGAGGCCAACATCTGCAACTTAATGAGGTGCTATCTCAAAAATAAAAAGGTCAGAAGATGTAACTCAGTGTTAGATAACACCTGGGTCCAATCTCCAGCACTGAAAAAAATAAATCTAAATAAACTTACCAGATGTTATATTTCTCATTTAGTTCTCAATACAGGTAATGACAGCAGCTTGTTTTTGTCATCTGTGGAATGTCTATTTTGTATCAATTTTAAACTATAATCTTGGTCAATTCTATAGAGTCCCATTTAAAACGTCCAATAAATATTGGCTGAAAGGTCAATTTGCATGCCTTCTGTTTCACAATACTAGGTCAGGAAGTAGCCCCCAAAGAGAGACAATATATAATGTATTCAAGTAGCTATAAGCATCTCATCTAAAGTCCATTTAAACACTCTAATTTTCATCAAAACATTGACCTAAATCCCACCAACCACTACATCCCAATATCCTCCAGTATAAAGAACTATAACACTTGTTAGGGATTCACCAAAAGATTTTGCAATCATAGTGCATTTGACTCCCATATCAAAGAGTCCCAGAAACGTTTCTTCAGCTTTTTTTCCCTATTTATGTGCATATAACGTTGTTCTCAGCCGGGGACTGAACTAGAAGATCCTGTTCCTTTATTAGTCTTCATCCTGATTAGCTTGCCATACCATCATCACCCTAGGAATGGAAGCCTTCCTACATTTAAAATTTTTCAAACTGTATTAAATTGGACCAGCAAGTTTTTCCTCGATTCACCTAGTTTTCCATAGTGTTGCATTAAGAGTTTGCTTCTGTCCCATCAAAACTTGCTTTATTCTTGCCATTTATAGGTTAATATATAAAAATATCTACCCTACTGGAATGAGTCCCTTCAATAACCCCTTTGCCGTTCCTTAATTCTCTTGTGAATTGCTCTAATTTTTTTAGGATATATAGACCAATAAGGAGAAAATGTAACATCAAATCTAATAAAGCCTCCTCAGCCATTGCTTGATTTTGCAGCAATACTGTTACACAAGGCTGTTCATGCAAAGGAGGACTTCTTAATTATAGTATTCATCATGACTTGGTTATGAAGCATCTTATGGCATTCTGATCAGTATAAAGTCAATCTAAAATGGCTTACATGTACAATATATTATCCACTTAATTTATGGAGTTGCATTTGCTCCATTTAATGAAGCAAAAGGAGAATTCCCATTCTCAAAGTACACAAACTTTATACATTCTTCAAGGTTATCTATCCCCTAGCTGGACCATATATAACCATCTGTGATTGTTCAATAACTTTGTGTCCTTAACCAACAGACATGTTGTTAGCATAAATTACTCCCTGTGGCCCAAAGTCTCAGGTATACAGAGACACTCTTATCAAGCAGAATCATACAAGGTCTTAAGGTTATCTTCTAAGAAATAGGTCAAGGATCAGCACTTTCTTTGTAATGTTCAATTTGAGCAAACCAAGTCTGCTGGCCTACCACTTTACTGTACAACTTTAACTTCCATTCAAGGTTTTTTTGAACTAAAAATTTCATTTCCCTAATATCCAGTAATCAAGAAAACAAAAAAGGCTGTGTGACTTATAGTTCCTCATGGATCCTATAGAGGAGCAAATAAGGCGACCTAACAGTAGGGATGGAATGGGGGAAGAGAGAAACTCTCTAAAGCACATGATGTACTCAAACGTATCAAAATCAATCATTAAGGACTTCCGGGAAGATGGCGACGGAGGAAAGCGGCACTTACAAGTCCCGCTAACAATCCAACTCTACTACCACAAAACCAGTGCCTTTCAGAGCCAGAAAACACCACCAGCAAAGAAATAAAAACGGTAAATACAAGGGACAGAGAAAAAGGGCTGGAAAAACAAGAGACCAGAAAAAAACCAGCCCGAAGTGCCGCGCCCGCGTGGTGTGGAGCGGCGGGAGCAGCCGGAGTGGCCAGAGCCACAGTGCGGATTGGGGGGAGCCGCGGAGCGGAGCGGCCTGAGCAGCCAAGCGGAGTGGCCAGAACAGCCGGAGCAGACAGAGCCGCGTTGCGGAATTGCCGGAGCGGCGACGCGGAGTAGCCGGAGCCACGGAGCGGAGCGGCTGGAGCAGCTGGAGCGGAGCGGCCAGAACAGCTGAGTGGAGCGGCCAGAGCAGCCGAGCAGAGCTGCCAGAGCAGCCGGAGCAGAGCAGCCAGAACAGCCGGAGCAGCCAGAGCCGCATGGCGAAACGGCCGGAGTGGCTGGAGTGGCCAGACCCGCGGTGCAGAGCAGCCAGAGCCATGGTGCAGAGTGGCCGGAGCACCTGGAGCAGCCAGAGCCGTGGTGCAGAGCAGCCAGAGCTGCGGCACAGAGCGGCCGGAGCGGCGCAGCCTACATCTCCCCTAGCAGCACCAGGCTCCAGAGAGGAGGGAGACTCAAAACAGAGCTCAAATCCAGAGAGGAGGTACTCTGGCCTCGCGGCCTAGGATGCAGAAGCAGCGTCTTACTGCTGGCGGCAGCAGCGAGTTCACCAGACGGCCCTAGACCAACCCACTCAACCAGCCACCAGGCGCCTGAAAGGAGGGGTGGACAGCGAGTCAAGGTGAGCAGGTGCTGAACAGCCGGGTGGCAGTCAGCAGTTTTGTTGGTGCAGGGAATATATAAAGCTCCCAAGGGCCGGGCACAGCACAACTGGCAAGGACTCAGAGCAGAGTTCAAAACCAGAAAAGAAATACGCCGCATCATGGCCGAGGGCGTAGCAGGGGTGCCATATTGCCAGTGGCGGCAGCAGCAAATCCACCGAGTTCACTATGGCTCCATCAGCGCACTCAACAACCGTGAGTCAAATTGCGGCCCCTAGGGGAGAAATCCCAGTACTGTACTCCCAGGGACTTGCGCAGATAGTCTCCCTGGGTCGGAAATTTTAGCAGTGCAGCCCAGTGAGGGAGTGGCAGAGATATCATACCATAGTCACAACCCCTCACTGGAGAACGCACAACTTGGCACCCCCCACTGTCTAAGCAGCCTTGATTGACTCCCTGGGTCTGAGACTTTGTGATACAACCCAGTAAAGGAGTAGTGGTGACTGAGATACCACAGACTCGAGATCCAGAGCATCTTAAGTGAACTCGTAGTGACTCAGGGAAGAACCCAGAGAAGGCACAAACTTCCAAAATCATGGGAAAGAGAAATAACAATGGAGCAGTGAATGCCAACAACCCCACAACATCATAATCTGATAACACAGAAATCCAAAGATCTCTAGAAGATCAAATTAGGAAAATATCTTTAGAAATAATAGAAGACTTTTGAAAAGAATTTAGAGAGAGAGTCAAAAAGAGATAAAGGATGCAATTAATGAAGTAAAGGCCTCAATTCAAAGTATAAACAACAGATTAGACCACATGGAGAATAGAATCTCACTTCTTGAAGATGATCATTCTAAAAATGAACGCATAGTTTCTAATTTAGAAAAAAAACCCCAACAGCAGGAATCTGACATTGAAGAAATATGGGTCCATTTCAAGAGAGCTAACCTAAGAATAATTGGAATAGAGGAGGGAAAAGAAGGTGAAACCAAAGGGATCAACAATCTCTTCAAGGAAGTAATAGCAGAAAATTTTCCAAACATAGAGCAAGAGGTCGATACACAGGTCCAGGAAACTTATAGAACTCCCTTTAGACAGGATCAGAGAAGAGGATCCCCACGCCACATAATTGTCAAAATGACTAATGTGGAAGCTAAGGAGAGAATCTTAAAGGCAACAAAAACAAAAGTCCACGTGACATACAGAGGCAAACCAATTAGAATCACTCCAGACTTCCCAAACCAAGTTATGAAAGCCAGAAGGGCTTGGAGTAACATATTCCAAACTCTGAAAGAAAACAACGTCCAGCCAAAAATTTCCTACCCAGCAAAACTATCCATCAAATTAGATGGGGAAATAAGAAGCTTATATGACAAACAGCAACTGAAGGAATTTATGTCTTCAAAACCAACGCTAGAGAAAATACTCAAGGAGATTAACTGCAAAGAGGAAATGGGTAATACACGCCAGAACCAAAGAAACAAGAATTCCCATCCAGCAGACAACTAAGCAAAGAAGAATAAACAGTATCTCAAACAGAAATAAGAACTTAACATGTTGGGAATTAAAAATTATCTCTCTATAATCACACTGAATGTAAACGGCCTCAACTCCCCAATAAAAAGAAATAAAGTGGCAAAATGGATTAAAAGCCAGAATCCATCCATCTGCTGCTTACAAGAAACACACCTTACAAGTAAAGATAGAAACAAACTCAAGGTAAAGGGCTGGAGCAAGGTAATCTATGCTAATGGTACTCGAAGACAAGCAGGAGTAGCAACTATGATATTAGACAAGTTAGACTTCAAACCCAAACTTATTAGAAGAGACAAAGAAGGTCACATTTTACTGGTAAAAGGAATAGTCCAGCAAGAGGAAATAACAATAATCAACATCTATGCCCCAAACATAGGGGCAGCTACTTTCATAAATCAAACTCTTTGTGACATGAAGTCACACATAAATCCCAACACAATAATACTGGGAGACTTCAACACACCTCTCACAATACTAGACCGATCTTCCAGACAAAGGGTCAGTAAAGATGTCTCAGAACTAAAGAACACCATTAACCAAATGTACCTGTTGTACACATATAGAATATTTCACCCAACTACAGCAGAGTTTACATTTTTCTCAGCTGCTCATGGAACCTTCTCCAAAATAGATCACATCCTGGGACACAAAATGAGCACTAGCAAATTAAAAAAATGTTACATACTTCCCTGTGTCATTTCAGACCATAATGGAATGAAACTAGAAATCAACTATAAGAAGACCCAGAGAAACAACATAAACATGTTGAGACTGAACACCACACTTCTGAATGAAGAATGGGTCATAGAAGATGTAAGAGGTGAAATCAAGAAATTTCTAGAAACAAATGAAAATAAAGAAACAACATATCAAAACCTCTGGGACACTTTGAAGGCAGTATTAAGAGGAAAATTTATAGCACTGAGTGCTCACATAAGAAAAACAGAAAATCTTCAAATAAATAGCCTTATGACACACCTCAAAGCCCTTGAAAAGCAGGAACAATTGAACCCCAAAGCCAGCAGAAGACAGGAAATTATTAAAATTAGAGCAGAAATTAATGAAATAGAGAATAAAAAAACAATACAGAAAATCAACAAAACCAAAAGCTGGTTTCTTGAAAAAATTAACAAGATTGATAAACCACTAGCCAACCTAACTAAAAAAAAGAGAGAATCAACCCAAATTATGAAGATAAGGGATGAAAAAGGAGACATTACTACTGACAGCGTAGAAATCCAGAGGATTATCAGAAACTACTTTGAAAATCTATACTCCAACAAAATGGAAAATCTGGAGGAAATCGACAACTTCCTAGATAAATACAACCTTCCTAAACTGAGTCAAGAAGATATAGAACACTTAAACCAACCAATAACAATCAAAGAGATTGAAATAGCAATAAAGAGCTTACCATCAAAGAAAAGCCCAGGACCAGATGGTTTCCCAAGTGAATTCTATAAAACCTTTATAGGAGAACTAATCCTAATACTACTCAAACTATTTCGGGAAATAGAAAAAACCGGGACTCTCCCAAATACATTCTATAAAGCCAACATCACACTAATACCCAAACTGAATAAAGACAGTTCAAGGAAGGAAAACTACAGGCCTATATCTCTGATGAACTTGAATGCAAAACTATTAAACAAAATACTAGCAACACGCATTCAAAACCACATCAAGAAAATCATTCACCATGACCAGGTAGGGTTCATCCCAGGGATGCAAGGCTGGTTCAATATACGAAAATCAATCCATGTAATTCATCATATAAACAGAATCAAAGACAAAAACCACATGATCATCTCAATAGATGCTGAAAAAGCATTTGATAAAATTCAACATCCATTTATGATAAAAACACTGCAGAGAATTGGAATAGAAGGAACATATCTCAACATTATTAAGGCAATCTACAATAAGCCCACTGCCAACATCATATTAAATGGGGAAAAACTTCAAGAATTCCCCCTAAAAACTGGAATGAGACAAGGATGTCCACTATCACCACTTCTCTTGAATATAGTACTAGAGACTCTAGACAGAGCAATAAGGCAAGAAAAGGAAATCAAAGGAGTACAAATAGGAAAAGAAGAACTTAAGCTTTCACTATTTGCAGATGACATGATACTATATTTAGAAAACCCAACAAATTCAACCAAAAGGCTTATAGAACTGATCAACAAATTCAGCAAGGTATCTGGATACAAAATCAATCTTAAAAAATCAGAAGCTTTCCTGTACACCAACCATAAATCCACTGAAAAAGAAATTCAGAAAACACTTCCACTCAGGATCTCCCACAAAATAAAAAAATACCTAGGAATAAACTTGACCAAGGAGGTAAAAGATCTCTACAAAGAAAATGATAAAACACTGAAAAAAGAAATCAAAGAAGATCTTAGAAGATGGAAAGACCTTCCATGTTCATGGATTGGCAGAATAAATAGCATTAAAATGGCCATCCTCCCAAAAGTGATCTACAGATTTAATGCAATGCCCATTAAACTACCAAGATCATTCCTCACAGACATAGAAAAATCAGTCCTTAAATTTATCTGGAATAACAAAAAGCCCAGAATAGCCAACGTAGTTCTCAGCAACAAAAACCATGCAGGAGGAATCACAATACCTGACTTTAAACTATACTACAAAGCCATTGTAATAAAAACAGCATGGTACTGGCAAAAGAACAGATATATAGACCAATGGAGCAGAATAGAAGACCCAGAAACAAGTCCACACACTTTCAGCCAATTGATTTTTGACAAAGAGGCCAAAAACATACACTGGAATAAAGATAGCCTCTTCAACAAATGGTGTCGGCAAAACTGGTTAACCATATGCAGAAAATTGGATGTTAATCCCACTTTTTCACCTGTACAAAAGTCAACTCACGATGGATCAAAGACTTGGAAATTAAACCAGAGACTTTGAAGCTCCTTGAAGAGGGCATAGGTCCAACACTACAACACATAGGCACAGACAAACATTTCCTCAACAAGACCCCAAAGGCACAACAAATTAAAAGGAGAATCAATACATGGGATTGCATGAAACTGAAGAGCTTCTGTTCAGCAAAGGAAACTATCAAGAATCTCAATCGAGAGCCAACAGAATGGGAGAAGATTTTTGCCACCTACACCACTGATAGAGGACTAATATCTAGAATATACAGAGAACTCAAGAAACTCAACACTAAGAAAACAAAGCATCCAATAACAAAATGGACAAATGAACTAAATAGACACTTCACAAAAGAAGAAATTCAAATGGCCAATAAATGCATGAAAAAATGCTCAACATCACTGGCAATCAGAGAGATGCAAATCAAAACTACCCTGAGATTTCACCTAACTCCAACTAGAATGGCCATCATTCAAAACACAAACAACAACAGATGCTGGCGAGGATGTGGAGAAGTGGGAACTCTAAGACATTGTTGGTGGGATTGCAAATTAGTGCAACCACTTTGGGAAACAGTATGGAGAATCCTCAGCAGAATGGGAACAAATCTACCATTTGATACAGCAATACCACTGTTGGGTATCTACCCAAAAGAAAAGAAACCAAACTACCAAACTAATGCATGTGTATCTATGTTCATAGCTGCGCAATTCACCATAGCCAAACTATGGAACCAGCCAAGATGTCCCTCAACAGATGAATGGATTACAAAACTGTGGGATATGTACACAATGGAATTTTACTCAGCCATCAAAAAAAAACTCAATTACATCATTTTCAGGGAAATGGATGGAACTGGAGGACATTATGCTAAGTGAGATTAGTCAGGCACAAAAAATAAGAAATCAGATGCTTTCCCTAATATGTGAGAGTTAGGGAGAAAAGAGGAGCAAACAAGACAACCTAAAGGAGGAGAAATGAGGGGGGAAGAGGAAAATCTCTAAAGCTCGTAATGTACTTAAACATATCGAAGTCAATCACTAAGCCAAGCAAGGGAGGGAGGGACGAGGAGGGAATGGGGTGGGATTTGGGTAGGGGTTAAATCAGCGATGAGTACATGTTTGTACACACAAGTTTTTTACCCCCAATAAGTTGTATGAATATAATGCACCAATAAAAAAAATTTTTAAAAATCAATCATTAAGCCAAGCATGGAAAGGAAGGATGGGGAGGGAATGGGGTGGGGATCGGGGATGGGCTAATTGGGTGACGTGTTTTGTATGTATCCACAAGTCCTTTATCCCATTAAGATGTATGATTACAATGCAATAATAAAATTTTTTTTAAAAAAAAGGTTTCTGTGAAGCTTCAAAAAAGAAGGAGAAGCTTACTTGGGACCTAGCTGAGCAGATACAAGAATTTAGGCTGAAACCAAAAACTTTTATAATAAAAATCAATACTAATGATTTTATACATTTTCTAGAATAAATGAACATAGAAATTTTAATTGATATTGACATTATGCAAATTATATTTTGTTACATTGAGAAAATTAAAATTGCTGATTTATACAATGCCTATCTAATTAAAATGTTAATAATACTGAGTTGACAAAATAGTTAATTATTTCACTTAGACATAATCCATGGTCTGAAATCATGTATTTTTGTATCAAAATTAAATCAGTTCTTCTAAAATAGATGCACTATTTTGTTAGTAAATATAAAATATTAATGGTAAAAAGAAAAATCAATTTTGATAGTTGACTTAATTATTTAAGAAATTCTAAACATATTTGGACTGACTCAGTAAAAAAATATAGTTTTTCTCTTTCTTATACTTTCATTGATGCATTATAGTCTCACATCATAATGTAGCTCACAGTGATAGCGGCATGCATGCATACAGCACTTGGTGGGCTTTCCCCTGGCTCCCTACCAATATAAGGTATTGAGCTTAGCATTGGTATTCTCATATATGTGCATTATGCCAATGAAAGTGATTCTTACATCGATTCTCCCTCTTTTCCTTTTCCCCTGGACCACTTCTCTTTCTCCCTGGGGTATCTTCCCTTTTCTAAAGTCCTCTTGTATCCCAATTACTCCCTAGTAATTGAGATTACTCCCTAGTAATATGAGAGAAAACATATGACCCTTTATTTATGTGACTGGATAGTCCCACTTAACATAATGTTCTCCAGGCCCATGGAAATATACTTTATGAAATATAAATTTTGTTCAACTTAAATTCAGATGAAGTGTCTGTAATAAAAATTTAATGTCTAAATAAAGATATGTTTTAAGTGTGAAATACAAGGCAGATTTCAAAGACTTAGTAGAAAACAGAACATGTAAAATGTTACATTAAAGCCTGGCATGGTGGTGCATGTTTGTAATTTCAGTACTTTGAAGCCTGAGACAGAGAAGCACAAATTCACAGACAGCCAATAGAACCTCTGCAACCTAGTGAGATCTTGTTTCCAAACAAAAATAAAATAAAACTAGAGGTGAAGTTCAGAGGTAGAATACCCCTGGGTTCAACCCCAGTACCAAAAAATGTTCATATGACATTAATTATTTTATACTAATTATATACTAAAATAATCATTTTTCTTTGTCTTTTTCTTTATTTGTATTTACATGTGTGTGTGCATGCTTGTGTGTGTGTGTGTGTGTGTGTGTGTGTGTGTGTGGTAGTAGCCATCAAACCCAGGGCCTCCTGCACACACTCTTATTACTGAGATACATCCCCAGAACAAAATAGTAATATTTTCCTTTTTTTTTTTTTGGTGGTGGTACTGGGGTTCCTGAAAGCGCTTCTACCTCTGGGCTACACTCCCATACCTATTTTATATTTTTGAAACAGGGTCTCTTAAGCCAGCACCACTGGCTTCGAACCTGCGTGATCCTCCTGTCTCGGCCTCCCAAGCATGGGGATTACAAGCATGCATCACCATGCCCGGCCAAAATAGTAATATTTTCAATTAATTGAGTTAAATAAAATATGTTGCTAAAATCAATTTCATTATTTTGTTTTGACTTTATATTGTGGCTGCTAAAATTTTTAAATTACACATGTGTTCACATTATATTTCTATTGGACAGCATTGTAAATAACTACAAAGTTAAAGAAGTGATCATAATAAATATTAGAAAATATGTAGAAAAAATAATAATACATATCATATTAATTTCTTGCAAGATTTATTACTTTAAAATTTTCTATCAATAAAGAAAAAATGATAAAAAATAATGAGTAAATCATATAACCCAAAAGTAAGTCTAAGAAAGTTGAAAAAAAAACAAAATAAACAACCTAGATAAAAATGGGAATTGACAGAATAGGTAAAATATATATAAAAATCAACAAAAGCAAAGGCAAATTCATGAAATGACTAAGTAGACAAACTGTCAAAACTTATCACAAAAACTAAACAGGTAAAAGATATCAGGAGTGAAAATGGAACTTAACTATAGTTACAGATGAAATTAAAAAGAAAAAAAATTCCTGTTAATAATATATAGCTATCATGTACAATTTCTAGAGAAAAAATGCAAAATTATCAAATGAATAAAAAAATATAACGTCTAAATTATCTTATATTCTTAGAAAAGTTGAATCATAGTTAAAATTCATTAATAAATAAATTTTTATTCCCTTGTACTTTAAAGGTGATTTCTAATTTAAAACTGAAAACACAGTCAAATGTGGTGGTGCACACTTGTAATCCCAGTACTTGGGAGGCTGAGACAGGAGGATCACACAGTTTTGAAGCCAGCCTTAGCTACTTAATGAGGTTTTTAGCAACTTAGTGAGACCCTGTTTCAAAATAAAATATAAAATAGATCGGGGTATAGCCCAGAGGTAGAGGCCCCTGAATTATTCCATCCCCAAGACCACACACAAAAAAAAAAACCTTAAAACACAGTAAACAATATAGAGAAGACAATACAACAACACAACCAGATCATCCAAGAAATATGAGATAATACAAAATTAATTAATTTACAAATAAAAGACACTGAGAAACGTCTAGATGCACAAAACAGGGACATTAGAAACCTCTTTAGAGAAATAATATCAGAGAATTACCCAAATACAGAAAAACAGTTGGATATCCACATACAGGAGACATTTATAATACCAACATAGCAAGATCAAAAAAGTACTCCACATAGAGGCCAAGGAAAGAATCTTAACTTCATTAAGAACAAAGGAACAGGTGACATCCAGGGGCAAAGCTATAAGAATTATTGCAGACTTCTCATTCAGATTCAACCCATTTCATGAAAGACAAGAAGAATTGATATGATGTGCTCAGAACCCTGAAAGAAAACAATTTTCACACAAAATTGCTATATTCAAAGTTGATGGAGGAATTAAAACCTTCTAAGACAAGCAGAAACTAAAATAACTTGTGGCTACCAAGCCAGCACTAGACTTAAAGAAATAATATTCAAATAAGAAAAAAGAAATATCAGAACCAAAAAGAGGTAAATTCTACTATATGGACACTAAGCATAGAAAAAATAACAATACATCAAACAGAACATGTAATTCAAAATGACAGGAAACAATAATTATCTCTCAATAATAACACTGAATGTCAGAGGTCTACACTCTCCAATTAAAAGGCAGACTGGCAATGTGGATTAAATAAAATAATCCAACTGTATGTTGCTTGCAAGAGATTCAATTTACAGCCAAAGCTATCCATAGGCTAAAGGTGAAAGAATGGAAAAAGATATACTATGCAAATGGGAACCAAAAACAACAATGGGTAGCAATGTTCATATTCAACAAAGCAAACATTAAACTAAAACTTTTCAGAAGAGACAAAGTGATTCACTTCTTACTAATGAAAGTAACAATCCAACCAGAAGATATAGTAATAGTAAACATTTATTCCCTAAAAGTAGGCATATCACATTCATAAAACAAAAACTTAGGAACATTAGGACTAAAATAGGCCCAAATACAATAATATTGAGTGATTTTTTAGCAAATATTTACTCTTCAGTAATAAAGAACATCATAAAACAAATGAATCTATTAGACACATAAAGAATATTTTAACCAACAATAGCTGAATACACATTCTCCATGCTTCTTAGAACCTTCTCCAAAACAGACCACATTCTGGGCCACAAAGCATATACCAACAAATTTTTTAAGTAATATAATTTCCTGCATCTTTTTAGATCATAATGAAAGAATGTAGAAATAAATAAGGGGAGAAATAAAAAAATTCTAGAATTAAATGAAAATAGTAACACAACATACCAAAATCTATAGGATCCTCCTCCTCCTCCTCTTCCTTCTCCTCCTCTTCCTCCTCCTCCTCCTCCTCCATCTTCTTCTTCTTCTTCTTCTTCTTCTTCTTCTTCTTCTTCTTCTTCTTCTTCCTCTCTCTTTCTCTCTCTCTCCCCTTCCTTCCTTCTTGACATAAGAAGAGAAGTTTCACTCCATCATTGCCTTTCATTATGATGTTCTGCCTCACTCTAGTCCCAAAGAACTGCATCCAGCTGGTTTTGGACTCAAATCTCTGAAACCATGAGCCAAAATAAATCTTCTTTTCTGTAAGTTGTTGTTATTGGTCAGGTGTTTGTCACCACAATAAAATGATGAATAACACAAGCTATTCCCAAAAGGAAGCTGCATTCCTGTCTTTGGATACTGTGAGACACCCAAGTATTATATTCTTCACTTAGCTTTACTAAAGTTTGATTATATAACTCACTACCAAGAAAAATCCTAATAATGTTCATTTGTCATCTTCCTCTTCAACCTGTAATGGCAATATAGTCTGTCCCTTAAGTCAGCCCTATCTATGCTCCTCAAATCTTCTCATCACATCAGATCAATTACTGGACTACTACCATAAATCCCTGCCCTAATGCCCTTACTCCTATTATTCTGAGCCTCAATCCTCCCTTCTAATTAACTTGACATTAGGTTATGAGGGACAGCTGGGCAGAACAAATTAGAAATGGATAAGACCACAATGCGAAGAAGTTAAAGGAACCTAGTAGAGATCAATCATCTCTCAGCAAATACATGTTGGCATGTAGATATATTCAGTCCAGCTAGTGATGCTGGGCTCATAACCTGGGCAAGGTAAGGGGATCAAGAGACAATAAATTTGAGTAGGTTAACACCAGTATGGGCAGATAAAAAGAGAAAAAAATGGCTTGGGAGGCCATTATTACTGCTTTGTTATTTCAGAGAAGATTCTCTATAGGTCACTAACTTGCTTCTAGCTGGCATGGACAGGAGTATTCATGCTACTTTCATCTTGCAAGTAATAAAAATACAAAACAGAACATAAGCAGCCTCCTGATAAAGGATCACAGATTGCCATCTCCAGTCCTGGAGAGCTTTGGCCATCTGTGCTATGAGCCAAAGCAGCCTGCACTGTTTGATGTACAAGGCTCTGGGTTTGATCCCCAACACCACAAATAAGGGGAAGTAGGAGCCAGGCATGCTGGTGCATGCTTGTAATCCCAGTTCTTGGAAGATTGTAGGTTTGTGGCCATCCTCGGCTACTTAGTGAGGTCCTCTGCAACTTAGTGAGATCCTGTTCCAAAATAAAAATTTAAAAAATGGGCTGGGGGTATAGTTTGAAAGTTGAATGCCCCTCAGCTCAATCTCCAGCACCACAAAATAATAAAATAAAGGGGATACATAATTCAGTGATAGGATGCTTACATAAATATAAACTTTATGAACACTGAATTTCTTATTGTTATGGTTTGCACTGTTATGGTTTGGGAAACTGTCCCTGGGGGACCTTTGTTAGGCTCCCAGAAACTATTTCCATAAAACTGCAGGTTCTTGTCCTGAGCTAAGGATAAATATGTAATAGCCTGGACTCTTGCTGAAGATTTAAAGGAGTTTATTAAAAAGATAGAAATACAGAAGATAGTTACAGCCCCATGTTACCCAGGGGTAACATGAGGGGGTGCTTCAAACAAAATCACCAAAGATTTCTAGACCCAGAGTATTCTTATAACCAGTCTTCTAACCCACCTCTAGGGCCAATCTTTTGATGTGGAGGATTCCTTCCTGCAGGTCTGTCCTGTTTCCCTAGGCCCCCAAATGTGTTAATTGATTATCATCGCTTATGGCATCCTTTCATGAATATTGAAGCCTGAGATCTCCTGAAGGTTCATGGCATCCTTCCACTTCCTTGGGAAATCTTATCTTTATAATGGAAAAGGCCCTGAAACTATCTCTGTTGTCTTGCTAATCACCCTTGGTGCCTGGAATCCTGCAGCCCCATTCTCTGAAATTCCTGGCTTCTTTACTACCAAAGATATATTTGAAAAATTGAAAATCTTTTCCAATACTTGTACATTAATACATTTTGAAGCCTCTTCCCAATACTGGTACACTTAGTATTTAATTAGAGCTAATTCAAAAACTGATTGTACACACCTATACCAGCAACTAGCTAGGAACTTGGAATACAAAAACAAATTAGATAATCCCTGGAAATACATAAAGGGTATGGAATCAATCCAACCACGTAGGATCATTTCTACTACTTTGTAACAGCTGGACCTGGGACATGGTACTTAAACTCTATGAGCTTCAGTGTTCTCTGTAAAATGTTGACTTTCCGAATGACTGTAAGGATTGGAAAAAGGTACATAAAATGTCTGGAATGTGGCAGATGCCCAATTAATGGCACTTAATGGCATGTTGGCTGTTAAGCCCTTTAAATGGTCTACTGTAGCTCATTCAAACCAAAAACTTACAGGTTCTATCTATCAATGTCATACCCCACCCTCTTGCTCTAGTTGAAAGGTAGAAGAAAGGTAAAGGTACTTATGTATTTTTAGGAACAAAGGCATCTTCATTTTAATCCACTATCATAGCTGCCTAGCTCTTCCTACACCAATCAGTATTCAGTGCTTATAATGCCAGAAACTTGCTACAGATGTTCCTGTGTTCATCAGTGCAAGGTGCCTGAAATTTGAGTTTTAATGCCTAATAGAATTTAGCCTCAGGGAATCAGAAATTGGCTGGACCCGATTCTCTAAAAAGCATTACTGCATTCAAATAGACTCATCGCTCGGCACTGCCTCGGCTTTAAATAAAATTGTCTTTCTTAAAAAAAAAAAAAAAAAGACTCATCGTACACAGGAGATTAGCCACATTTTGAAGTCACCTTTGCATGAGGTACATATCTTCACTTCCTTATATCAGTTCATCATAAAGACCTTAAAAAATGTGCTACAATCATGGAAACTATAGCAATCAGGCATCGAGCTTCAGAAAGAGCTCCAAACAGTGTATTTTTATGGCTAAAGGCTAATGTGAAGCAGTTTATGTGGAAGAGCAGAAAGAACTTCAGACTAGGAAAAAGGAACAAGGGGTATGGTCCCAGCTGAGCTCTATTAACTCACTGTGTGTCCACAGACGTCTTCTGACCCCTGGCCACCATTCAGAGCCTCAGTTACTACCTCTATCAAATGAAAGGGTCCAACTCCCAGAGACGATCAGGGAGTCTAATCTCATCAACTTCTTGCCTTATATTATGGTGGGGGGCAATAAGACCAGAGAAATAACAAGAGATTGATCTGGAAGCCTCATACCCTTTTATAGTCCACATCAAACCCTCCACGAAGGTGGACCCCCTGATAATCTAAACACCTTTTACTAGACCTCACTGCCCATCAAAATCCACTGGGGATTAAGTTTCAAGCACTTGGTTTAAGGGGAACATTCAAATCTTAGCAGTGGTAAAATATTTTTTTAAATGAATGAATAATGGAGGGGAATCTCCACCAAGCACCATGTGATATGTTTGTCACTATCACCCTGAACTACATTATGATGTAAGACTACAATGCACTAAGAAAAGTATATGAGAAATGAATGAATGAGCAAATGAAAGCAAGATTCTCCAACTGGAGAACTTCACAGAATTCTCCTAACGGTTTCTGCAATAATCAATAGCAGCTGATTAGAACTGATGAATTATTCTCTTTGAGCTCTCCCCTAGCACATTGGACTCACCTTCTCTAAAGCACATATTCTGATATTAATGAGTCTGTGTCACACATTTTGGCTGTGGGTACCTTAGCAACAGGGCCTAATGCATGAATAAGCTTAAATATCTGTCCCAGAGTTTGCCATAGAGTGCGGGAATGGAGAATAACAGTAGAAATATTTGGGTTAGGGGGTAAATGAACAGATGAGCAAATACTTGCCCGTCTCTTCTGGATGGGACATCCATTATCAGTCAGTTTGATCCATTATGTTGAACAAACGGCCTTTTTCTGTCTCTTAAAATTCTACTTGTCCATTTAGGGGGAAATTGGGGAAATACTGGGTTACCAATTTTCCTTTTAGTACGTAAAGGTACACAGCTCAGTTTAGTGACTTCTCCAGATCTACAAAGGGGTATTTGTACCTTTTGTTTCTGTCATTCAGATGATACAGTTTTGATTTTCCACTGGAAAAGGGGGTTAGATGGCAACAACGAGAGATCATACAAGAGACTGTATGATAAACAGTGTTTCCAATTAATGTTACAGGGTGGGACTGCTCCCCACAAAAAAGCCAATTAGTGGAGAGGCAAGGCAGAGGTAGAGAAAGAACTTTGCTGAGATGATCTAACTGATAAAAAGATGGAGTGCCATCATCCTAGCAGAGCCATCTTCTTGGGAGGCTGATCTAGGCGTGGTTTATGTAGGAGATGGGTGGTGATGGAGTAGTGAGTGTCTTTACACAGCTGGAGGTTTATGGCCAAGTGAAGCACATCTGATCTAATTGCCTAGTCACCAGATGTTTCTAAATTCTGCACATCTCAAGAACAAGGATCATCGTTTCCTCAGGCTATCCTTGTCACTGCTTAGTTTGCCCACATGCAGTTCCTGACATATTACGCAAAGGATAGGCTAAAGGGGGGAGCTGCCCTGGGGCACTTTTGCAGATAACGCAAGTCATGATAATGGAAGAAAGCATACTTCATCTGATTATCATCAAAGACAAAGTCAGTTTAGGTTACCTAGGGAGTCAGACATGAGATATGGTCTCCATACTCTGCTGGGCTTCATAAATACCAAGTATCATGTAATTAATTTTCTCCAGTGTCCTTTCTTTCATTCTTTCT
The DNA here is from genome assembly GCF_963383645.1 of Muscardinus avellanarius. Lineage (NCBI taxonomy): Eukaryota > Metazoa > Chordata > Mammalia > Rodentia > Gliridae > Muscardinus > Muscardinus avellanarius. The sequence continues at coordinate 27,786,488 of NC_137801.1, read as the reverse complement.
AATGCTTACCAACTTTTTACTCTCTCAAGCACAGAATGGGCACTCATTCCCAAAATGGCATATTTATTAAAATGGTTTAAATATCCTTGAAAGCACTTTTGGTGGTACTCACCCTAATGTGGGATTGAAATAGTGCTGGACTAGATTATTCTGTGCACAAATTACTTGTTTTTCAAAATCCCCACGTTTCTGTTTCCCTTCCTCAACAAAACTGCATCTAAGAAGAAACAAACAAAAGGCAAAAAAAAAAAGGACCGATTTCTCCTGCACTTCCCTCAGGCAAGATTTTTAATGTTCTATTTGCTGAAATGAGGTTTCATTATTGGCTTTTTGGGGGAATCTGATTGATTGATTTCTGCAGCAGTTGGTACAGCTAAAAGGTTATAGACATATATGTAAAAGATCTTAAAGAAATCTCTACTGAGGCTGATGAGAGTTATATTAAGGGGGAGGCCATGTGGACAGCTGACCAGGACACCAATCAATAGAGGCATTCAAACATCCCTGGACATGTAATCAAATGAATACACCAACATTTACCAAAGTCCTCTCAAAGAGACTATGTAGTTCAAAAGAGTTTCTGAGAGACACATGGTATGAGACTGGAAGCCTCCAGGTGACACACCCCAGAAACCTAAGAGATCACTACCATTACTGCATCAGATGCATGCTGTTGGCTACATTCTCTTGTTTCACTGAATGTGATATAAATATTTGGAGCCAGAGCTGACCACAGAGGAAAGGTTGGGTATCATCACTAGAAAGCACCTTCTCCTCCTCCCCTCATATATTTTCTGCTCTCCTTACCATGTACACAAAAATAACAAGTGAATTTTTGTTAAATAACAAAAGAATATCACTTTCAAGGAGCAGTGATTATTGGCCTACCAACGAGACTCAGGGAAACCTTCATCAGCAGATGACTCTAAGCCTCAGGCTATTAGCAATTTAGAGTAGGATGGGCTAAGGGATAAAAATCCATCAGAGACTCAAGAAGTTACAAAGAACCAGGAGTGGTTGTGAATAGCAATAATCCCAGTACATGGGAGGCTAAGACAGGAAGATTATCAGGTTTGAGACCAGCCTTTGTAACTTAGCGAGACCCTCAGAAACTTAGTGGGATCCTGCTTCAAAATGAAAAGTAAAATAAGGCTGGGGGTGTAACTTAAAGGTAGAATGCCCGTGGGTTCAAGCAGAGAAAAGAAGGAGTTATAAGAATCCTCCAGCTGCAGGTGTGGGTTTCCATGATTCCCAAAAATTAGAACATTCAGGGATCTAAAGGTAACACAGAGATGGATTCTGCACATAGAATCAGCTTGGAAGGCTCAGAAATATTGGCACTAAATTGTTTTCATTATGTGAAATGTATACAGCAATAGATAGTATATCAAGCAAAAAGAGATGTCCCAAAGAGCTTCTCTGACACATACACCTAAAATAGCTAATGATGTCCTTTCAACATCGAGCAGTGGTTAAGTAACATGAACCTGATCCAATCTGTGATATTTCCTGATGTTTCTAATCACAACCTTCATGAGATTGCTAGCAATAAGGTAGTTAATCAATATAACAGAATAATTTTTAAATAAAGCATCTTCAACTGGGTTCTTTTTTATGTCCAGTGAAAATTATAAAAATCTAAGGGATATATGGTGAGCCTTTTATTTTTCTGAGAATTCTTTTTATGTGTGTGGTACTGGGATGGAACCCAGGGGCATTCTATCTCTGAACTACACCCCCAGCCCTATTTTTTATTCTTTATTTTGAAACAAGGTGTTACTGACTTGCAAAGGGTTGCTAAGTAGCTGAGGCTGTCCACAAACCATGATCCTCCTGTCTCAGTCTCAGCTTCCCAAATGCTGGGATTATAAGTGTGTGATGTGTACCACCACACTTATCTGAGAATTCTTTTTTTTTTTTTTTTGGCAGTACCAAGGATGGAACTCAGGGGCATTGTATCTCCGGGCTACACTCTCAGCCCTATTTTTTAGTCTTTTTATTTTTGAAACAGGGTCTCACTGAGTTGCGAAGGGGCTCACTAAGTAGCTGAGGATTTCTGAATACCGAGATCCTACGGTTTCCCAAATGTTGAGATTATAAGCATACGCTACCACACCCAGCAGGGAATTCTTAATTCTATCCCTTGACCAAGATATTTTCCAAGGGAGCCATACATCTTTATCTCATTAGATAAAACCTTCAAGAATAATTTGGCTGGTTAAAGCACTAATGTTGCAATCCCATAATGCTCCCACTTACTACCCTTTTATTGCCCTTGGCTGCAAGGAAGAAGTGGACCAAATTTAAGTTTCAGTTGCTATCTCAACATTTTCTTACGTTTTTGACACAGTTATTTCTCCCCACCTGTACAATTACTGTTACTGTTGTCTCTTCTTCTGCCTAAAAGTGGTATTTTAAGTGTATCTTTTATTTGTGAACCTCTCATCTTTTGTGGAAGCCAAATAAGGACCACATTATGAACTCTGGGTGAGTCAGCTTTTCATCACTATGACCAAATACCTGAGAAAATCAATTTAAAGTAGAAAAGGTTAATTTTGGCTCACAATTTCAAAGGTTGCAGTCCACAGTCACTTTGTTCAATTGCTTTGGGATCGAGATGAGGCAGAATATCATGGCAGAGGGCATAATAGAGGAAAGCTATTCATCCCAGGGCTGCCAGAAGGAAGACAGAGAAAAAGAGAGAGAAAGGAAAAGGGGCAAGATAAACAATCCAAGGTATGCCCCAAAGGACCCACTCTTTTCCCTTTTTTTTCTTTTTCTTTTTTTTTTTTTTTTTTGAGGTACTGGGGTTGGAACCCAGCAGCATTCTACCTCTGAGCAGCACACCCAGCCTTATTTCTTATTCTTTATTTTGAAACAGGGTCTCACTGAGTTGCAAAGGGCCTCACTAAGTAGCTGAGGCTATTTGGGAACCTGCGATCCTTCTGTCTCAGCCTCCCAAATGTTCGGATTACAAGAATGCACCACCATAACTGGCTACCCATTCCTCTTAACTGGTCCCACCTCCTACAGTTTCTACCACCTTCCAATTGTACATTCTGATAATGAATCTATTAGTGGACTAATCCTTTAGTGAAATTAGTGCTACCCTGATCCACTGATTTCCCTAAAGCCTCGCCTCTGAACATTGATGCACTGGGGATAAGACTTCTCAAAGACACACGAGTCTTTGAGAGACAACCCAGATCCAAACCATAAAATATAGCCAGTCTCAGAAAGCAAAGAGTTGTATGTTTTCTCATATGTGGAAGGCAGAGAGAAACTGAGTCACAAGAGTTATCTCAGAAAAGGGATTAGAAACTCCAGTGGAGCAGTAGAGAGGATTTAGAGGAGAAAAAGTGGAAAGATAGAAACATAATGAAGGTAACAGTTTAAATAATGCTATGTACATATACAAAATTATCACTACCAATCTCAATAACATCACTACCAATCTCGATAACAAGGAAAGGAAGGGAGTGGGGTGGGATCCAGAGGGAAATACACACCAAATATTGTGTGCATGTATATTCATTCCTATCACTCTAAACCTCATTATGATGCATAATTACAATGCACCAATAAAAGAATAAAAATAAAAAGATCATATTTTGTTATTCATCCTTGATATTTGGAGTGTACTTCCTTCTGGATTTCTCATTAGAATTTTACCATTTTTGACATGCAGGGACAGGGGATTTCAAATGTTCAATGTTTTTTAATCCTTCATTTACTGATTTAATGATGAACCCCTGCCTGACACTCTGCAATAGGGAATTGTAGAATACTCAAATCAGGCACAACTTGAAGTCTGAGACAGAAATTTGAAGAAAAATAAGGAGTACTGTGTTTACAAAACAAATGCTGGTGTAATTTTACTCTTAAGAAGTGATTCACAATTTTCAAAAATTCAATTGATTAAATAATATCTTTGATTTTCCTTATCAGGCTATTATGACTCTATTCACCCATCCTGATATTTCTCATTCTTTTTTTAATCTATTGGATAGGAGAAATTTCAATATGGGTTGGTAGAGTCATAATAGCCTAATAATAAAAATTGAGACATTTTTCTAAAGGTGTTTAGGTCAATTCCCAAGCCATGTTTTGTGATTCACTAGTGTTCAGCAAGATAATAATATAGGTGCCAAAAAAGGGTAACTCTTCTCTAATAAATATGAGAAATACTATACATCATGACCTCATCCTTAAAGATTCCAAATATTAATATATTAAGATTGTTGAGAAATCTTTAGTCAAGAAAGTCATTTTACTTTACCTTACTTAGCTTTTATTAAAGTTACTTTGAGCAAGAAAGGCTATTTTATAGAATTCCTATAAACATTCCACACTCAAACTTATATAACTACTGTATCAAGTATCTCATGATCCTTTTGTTGACTTTATTGGGAAAATAACAGGGACTTTTTGAAGTCTTCTCTACCTACCACATTTGTAAAAGTCCTACAGACAATTAGCCTTGCTAAACCCAAGAATGGTTTGTGATTATGTTATATTGTTTTGTCTTTCTAACCTGGTACAACCAATGTCTTACTCTATTCAGACTGTGATAACAAAAATATATAAACTGAGTAGCTTTTTGTGTGTGTGTGTGTGTGTGTGTGTGTGGTACTTGAGATGGAACCCAGGGGATTTTCTACCTCCAGGCTACACTCCCAGACCTCTTTTTATATTTTATTTGAAAACAGGGTCTCACTAAATTGCTGAGGCTGGCTTTGAACCTGTGTGATCCTCCTGTCTCAGCCTCCCAAGTGCTGAGATTACAAGCATGTGCCACCATGCCCAGCCTTAAACTGAGTAGCTTTTAAACAGCATATATTTCTCAAAGTTATGGAGGCTGGGAAATCCAAGATCAAAGAATCCACAGATTATGTCTAGTGATGCCTGATTTTTGGCATGGATGACACTTTCTAGCTGTGTCCTTACCTGGTGGGAGGAAAGACTCTTTAGCCTTAAATAAGGGTACTAGTCAGTAATGAGGAATTTACCCTTAAGACCTACTCTCCTCCCAAAGGCCCTGTATCCTAATACCATCTCACTGGGTGTTAGGTTTCAACATATTGATTTGGGAGGACACAACCATTCAGTTGATAGAACGCAAAAAAACCTGATATTACTCCAAGTTATAACAAACTGAGAACTTAAGGAAAATTAAATAATCTATCTACGGTCACAAGTTTAGCATCTGGCAAAGCTAGATTTTTAATCTAAGTCTGATCTCCAAAGACCATGTCTTTAACCTTTGGAAATGGGAGTACAGGAAAGAACCATCTCAACAAAGAGGTATGCGCACATTTCCATGTTTCTGGTGGTTATAAAAGGCCACTAAAAGTGCTGCCAGTAGTGGCCACTACTTATCCACTTAGTTCTGAGAGAAGAGCGACAGGCGATTCTCCTGCTCGGTTGCTTTGCTGACCCAATTACTTGCAGTTCATTGATCATACTATTCCCTTTCAAAACCCCGCTGCCTTTATTCACACAGACTAAGCCCTTTATAAAAGTCATCTTTCCCCTACTTGGCTCCCAGGAAATCTATTCCTTCAAAGCAGTTCAAATGTCACCACTTCCTCTGCGGAGATGTCCCAAATAGCTCTTTATCATCTCAACTTCCTTCTCTCTACCCTTCCTCTGTGATCCCAAAGCACACTGTACATCCTCAAATATCACAGCGCTCCAGCTGCAGAATCTTTGTTCATAGATCTGTCCTCTACTCTATACAAGCCCACTGAACATGGGAAATGACAAACTAGACACTTTATCAACATCCCTTGAACAGATGCACTCATGTCTGTGTCAATAATTAATCTCTATTGCTGTTCTGTGCAAACTGGGAACATTTTAGAGTAAAAATATATGCAAAGCAGAAGGGGAAATTGATTCTCCTTTGAATAAATATTAAATTCATTTGATTATTCATATAATGGGATATATATACATATGTATATATATATGTATATGTGCATATATATATATATATATATAACAGAATTGAGAGAATATATATTATGGCAGCTAAGAGAAAAGAACTAGAGCTACATATATCAACATGGGTGAATCTCAAAAATGTTACATTAAAAAAGCAAGTTGTGAAATGATCTATATGATGCCATTTATATAAATTTGAGAAACATGAAAAATAGTGTTCTATATAACATATGGGTAGTAAATTATAATTAACTCTATCTGTGTGTTTTAATTGCAGAGAAAAACTGTTAATCAAATATGACAAAATGGATCTGACTATTGGGTGGGTAGATTTTGTAGTGTGTTTCTCTATCCTATCCTAAATCTTTGAAATGTTGCATACTAAAGGCTTTATATATCATTACCCCACTGTCTTATGGAAGAGCATGACTCTGGGCCTCTGAGACTAGAAGAAGTGAAAAGCCAGCCTGAGAGTCAAAGGGATTTTATAATGGAAGTCCAGAGGTCCAGAATTGTAGCAATGAATAACTTCAGAGAAGTGGGTGGCCACCCAAGGCTGGGCAGATAGCTAGGAGAAATTCAACTAGACTAGAGGGGGAAAGAGCAAAAGATAAAGGGATGGTGGTGGGGACAGAAAGACTAAAAGGATAATAATGGGTTGCTCCTAACACCTTGCCCTTCCTATGGTCCCCACATTCACCATCCCCCTAAGAGGGCATTCCCAAAATGTCCCTAAAAGCATCTGAAACCTTCAGACTAATCTACGCAGCTGACTCCCCAAGGCAATGGGAAACGATTTACACTTTTTAGCATTTCAGGCCTAAAACTCAGTCTCAGCCTCAGAGAGATTTTTAAACATGTCATAGTGTTTTTACGTTATAATTTGGTATTACCCTAGAATAAAATCCAAAATCCTTACTAAAATAACAAATTGATATTTGTTTAGCCAAGTCTTCCTAACAGCCCTGTCTTAAACACATGACTAAATTAACTGCAATGTAAATTTTAGCAGGGCCATTGTATATCACAGATCAAAGCACAAGTTTTAATAATCATGCAATGAGCTTAGTCATTATTCCAGATCACAGCAGTGTGTGTCTACATCTATGTTTATTAAGCATTATTCTTTTTTCGTGTTGGCATTTGTTGGAGTTGCTGCAGACAGAGAAATGAATACACAGTCAGTCCTTGGCCTCTGGTGTTTATGTTCTATACAGTATGCAGTGCTATTCTCATACAGCTTACAGCTTTTAACTGTATTTGACAGACCATATAAACAGTATCATTTGAACTTAACAAATGGAAATCAGCTATTTGCTTTGATTTGATTGGGCTGAATGACCCTGTAATGATGTATTTTACATTTTTATTATGATTACTATCCTGACCTGTGCAGAACAGAGCCCTCAGACAGAAGATGGCAATGACTCCAGAATATGCTTTAAATTGATTAAAGAAATGTAATTGCTACTTACAGGAAGGCAGAGATGTCCTTGCAGCTACAGATATCAGTAAGTGTATGGCCACTGATCACTTGTCATTACCTAAATTATGGTTATAGACAGGGAAAGAGATACAGCTGGCTGAAATACTTGGTCTGCTGCAAATTCAGTCAAACAGAGGTTAATCCAATAAAGGTATCCAGGAATATAAGTGTAAATTGTTTCCCCCACTTAGAATACTATAGTCCCAGAGCCAGTAACATGTGAATTTTAAACATTACGCTCTGAACTGGTAACTGAACACTGATGACCTATACCTCTTTTTTTAAATTCTGCATGCAGATGTTTTTGCTTAAAAATACAAAATGCTTGCCAGGCATGGTGGCACACGCTTGTAATCCCCGCGCTTGGGAGGCGGAGACAGGAGGATTGCGCAGGTTCGAAGCCAGCCTCGCTGACGTAAGAGACCCTGTTTCCAAATAAAAATATAAATAATAGGTGTCTGGGAGTGTAGCCTGGAGGTAGAAGGGTTTCCAGGAACCCCAGTACCACCAAAAAAATACAAAATGCTTTAAGACATGATGACCAGAGACAGACATTATCTCACAGTAAAGAATATAAAATGTGTAGGGCATGGTAGTGCACACCTGTAATCTCAGTACTAGGGAGGCAGAGACAGGAGGATCACAGGTTTGAGGATAGCTTCAGAAGTGGTGAGATTCTCAGTAATCTAGCAAAATCCTGTTTCAAAATGAAAAACATAAAGGGCTGGAGGTCTAGTTCAAAGGTAGGATGCTCATGAGTCCAATTCCAAGTTATCAAAACAAATAAATAAAATGTCCAAAATGACAATATGACACTGTCTTTTAACAGGAATGCTTACTCTTTTTTTTTTGAAAGAACACCTAACCCAACAATTATAACTTTTCAAGAGAACATTATTTATTCTTCTCCATTAGGTTTTTAGAATCTCTTCTATAGCATGCCCCGTAAAAGGCTATCGAAGGTCTGCTTGAATGAATCCTGGCGTACAGCTTAGCACTTCACAAGCAGCCCTTTGTGTATGCTGGCTCCTGTGATCCTTCCTTGTTCTCATTCCCAATGCAGTGAATCATGAATCATGGTCGTAACATATTTGGAATTTAGAGCCAGGGAAACCTTGATGAGGCTCAGATCAGTGCTGTGATCTGGAGCACAATTCTTATCCTCTATAAATCTCAGTTTCCCAATTTATAAGTGGGGACAATATTAACCCTGCTTCACAGGATGGCATGAGAATTAAGGGAGACAGTATGTAAAGCACTGAGTAATGAAGGAAACATGAGTTCTTAACAAGTACTCTTATTGATAACAATCCTATTTGTTGCTTTTGTTGGACTTGCCTTAAGTGACCACTCTGGGTCCTTATCTCTGTTGGCTATACCCTGTTTCAAACTCTCCCTAGCTTTGTTTTCTACTACATTGGTTTCTCCTGGTTTCCCACCTATACCCTTGAGCCTCCTATCTCTCTATCCTGCATTGATCTCTTTCTACAAAATTGGCAGCACAATGAACTATAAAAGAATAAGATATATACATTAGCTACTGCTCCATCCCTGCTCTTGTAAGCAGTGAGACTGTTTACTTGGTGAGTCATCTCTAGTTCTATATGCAGAAATAAATTTAAGGGCAAAAAAAACTAAATTTACAAAGTATAAATTGATTTTCCAAATAAAGAGCTAGTAGAGTAAAAAGAAAGCAAAAGGTTTGCTGGTAGTTTACAAAAAGAAAAAAGATATTGCATTTTTGTTTGTTCTCCTATTTTAGTTGCCAATGGATATGTAAGAGAAAAAGAGAACAGATAAGACTTTAAGCAACTTGTTTAGCCCGGCAAAGTGGTGCATGCTTATAATTCCAGTACTTGGGAGACTGAGATAGGAGGATTGCAGGTTTCAGGCCAGACTCAGCAATTCAGCGATACCCTTAGCAACTTAGTGAGAGCCTCAGTAACTTAGCAAGACCCTGTTTCAAAATTTAAAAGAGGGCTGGGACTGTAGCTGGGTAGTAGGGTTCAATCTCCAGTACCAAAAGAAAAAGAAGAAAAAAAGAAATGTTGGCTGTGTGCTGTCATTCCCACCTGCCTTCCCGAGTATCTCTGTCCAAAGAGAATCAGGCTGGTCTGAGTAAGGTAGGTACTGTTGCAGATGGAAGAAAGGAGAGAGTGGACAGAAGCAAAGGCAGCAGCTGGTGTCCAGAGTCCAAGCAGGGTCAGAGTATGTACATGCAGGACAAGGAAGTGGTAGTAGGGAGAGTCAGAGGCTCAGCAGAATTAGGGTGAGCACAGAGGCAAGAAATGGTGCAGAGAAACTGACATAGGGTAGAGTGAGGTGGGTGTCCACCAAATGAGGAATGAGAAATGTATGACAGTGACAGAAGTACTGTCCAGGACATCAGAGCCCAAGGAGTGTGTCACTCTAGGAAATGCACTGGCAGCTGAAACAGAAGATTAGTCACATGTCAAAGGATTCTTATAATAAACAAACACTTAGAGCATAATGGAAGCCAGGGTCTTCCTTATTAGAAAAGGGAGTTACAAATTTAGAAATGGAAATAATGAGGTTACTCCTATAGTATTTTATTACAGTTGAAGACATTACTGAGAACTTATGGTTATTAACCTAGGGAGATAGATATAAAAATAAATATAAATGTATTGGGGTTTGTGTACATATGTGCACATATATAACCTAGCTCCATCCTCTGAAAAGGTTTGGAAACAACTATACCAACATAGAAATAAGTATTTTTAAAGCTTAGATAAAGGTTTATGAAATCCATTCTCCAATAATAGCAAACAGGGCTCCTTGGAGAAATGGCTAATTCCAGAACTGGGACAAGAAACTATAAGCTACATCTGGAACACTTTATGCCAGAAAAAAAAGTACTTAAATAATGATTATAGGTCAAAAGGATACAAAAGCCAACTTAAGGATCTTCAATGACCAAATCTAGGTGGATACGAGCATCAAAATAAGAAATATCAAAGCTGTGCTTCCATCGCTCCTGCCTGGCTGCCTGCAGGCATATGTAGGGGATAAACATTTGGTGTGTATACTCACACCTGTGTGTTTGTAAAGAAGTCATGATAAAGTGAAAACATCACTTCTATACTCTGCTAGTGGAAATGTAATTCTAGAAAAGAATTTTAGTAACTGTATGAAAAGACTTAACATCCATACTCTGCCGATAATTTCACTGCTAGAAATCATCCAGAAAAATGTATACAGAAATATATGAATCAAGTCTACAGTGGAATTATTCATTGTGGTGCTACTTATAATAGCAAACATTGAAAACATGTTATGCATCCAACAATAAGTATTTCTAACTTATGGTATATCCATAGATACTGCACTAGGTATCTAACAAACTATTATTTAAAAGAAATCAATAATATGGGAAAAATATTTTCAAAACAATATTAATTTTTAAAATAGACTTTCAAACCATATATCCCAAATGAGTGAAAACCAAATCTTTATTTGGTTCATTTTCCCCTTTTATTATTTTTTTAATTGGTACATTATAGTCAGACATTTTAACGGGGTACAAGATGATCAAGGCATCCAGGCACATGTCCCTCATCTAGCCCTTCCCCAATTCCCTCTCATTCCCTCCGCCCTCCCTCCTTCTCATGTTTGGCTTAGCTATTTACTTTCATATGTTTTGGAATATACATCATGTACATTAGGAAATTTCCTGCAATTATATGTATGTTCACTTGTTTTTAAGACCGAAAGAGATGTCACAAATGTTAGCAATAATTGAGATCCAAGGAGCTATGTGATCATTTTTTCTCTTCTTTTATACTTCTTTACATGCCATATTTTTATCAATATGTACATAATTTTAATGATCAGCACAATAGAAATGATCACTTACTTCAGAGATGGACAGGTCTCCTTTTTCCAGATTCCCTGGCTCTCCATACCACACCCACTGGTGCCATGTTACCGGCAGGCCCGGAATAGCTCTCCTTTTGTTGCTGCTTCTGCCCTCGGGGAGCTGAAATGGAGAAATTGTAATCAGACCTTCTGCTTTTATCCCAATAAAATCCTGAAAAGCTATCCAGAGAGTTGAATTGTGTCATCACACTTGTGTTATCATTTGCTGTTTTGCCTGTTTTATAATCTGAAAAATATATGTAAAATTCATAACTTCTACCTGGCTATGTAATCTGTGAACTATTCCCACAATAATAGCATTCTCCTTCTCCCTCCTGTCATTCTCACCCATGTCTCTCCAGTGAGCTTCATGTTCAGATAGTTGAATAATCCTGAATATTTTCATTACTTAACTTCCTTACTGTGCCACTTGATTATTCTCCCCCCAACTATTATTGATTCATTCATCTATTTATTGAGCTGTACTGCATTTTGTATCAGAGAATTCCATCTGCAAGGCACTGGAGGCACAAAGATACAAAACAACCCCTTCCTGCCTTAAATGAGCGTACAATCTGGTGGGCAAAGAAACAAACCAACGCTAGCAATATCCTAACATGACCGATTTGATGGAAGACTGTGTTAACTCCACTTCAAGCACTGAATCCATTCCTAATGGAGAATCAGGAGAGGAGTTTGCAGCGTGGGCCACTAGTCTCCAAATAAAATAAACAACATGTCTGAAAGCAAGCAGGTTGGGGATTCCATTAGAAGGACGGATGGGAGTGAGGAGGAGTGGAAGGAGGGGAAATGTTGGGAAATAAGTTTTGGCAGGTAGGAAGAGGCAAGCCCATAGAAGCGTAGCTTGTATTTTTTTCACAGTTGTTTTTCTAGTCATTAATTTTACCCCTTCTACCAGTGGCTTGGGGCAATCAGAATATGCCACTTTAAAGCTAGTTCATCCCAACACAAAAGAAATGAGGCATAGCAGTTAGAACCGATTGCTAGAAGCTCATTGCCCATAGACAGGCTTGGGCACCCTGGTCCTGCTCACCACCCACCTGGCCCACCTGATAATAATGTCCGCCACACCATTTTCCACTTCATTCTTCTTAACGCTTGTTTGTTTTAGCAAACACCTGTTATTCCCAGTTATCTTCTCTGCTCTAATCCTAGAACATGATTCTCTTGAGCCCGTTATTTTATGAATTACCAGTTTTAAAAGCCTGGCACTTCATTACCATCTTACTCATTATTTATTACTAACCGAACAAATTGCTCACCACTTATGAACTTCAACTTCTTCATCTTCAAAACAGAGGCGATAACAATAGCAACAAGAAAGAAAAGCACAGTAACAAGGAGCAGAACCAGGTATTAGTTGTAGCTATTGTAATGATTGTGATTACTAGTATTATTACCTCTTACTTAACACTTTTCATTACAACCAATGCACACAAGTTAAACACTGGGATACTGTAGAATCATGCTAATCTGTTTTTGTTGTTAACATTCTGGCTAGCTTAGCTTCTTGCCCATGACCCATGTAAGCCCAAGTCCTAAAATGTGTTTGTTCTGCACACCTAAGCATTATTGGGTTTCTCCTTAACGGCTGTCTCTCTTCACATCACATGTTATTTTCTATGGGTATTATTTTTTATTTTAGAATTTCCCCTCTGTCTCATGTTTTAGTTTCAAATTTTCTGTATTGGCAGTTCTGCCAAATATACGCATGTGTGTGATCTTTCTTCCAGTTTGGAGATTTATACCTGTACTTTCTCAGAAAACATAAAAATCTGGGGTTGTGCATTACGATTCAAACAACAACCCAAATTAAACATTACAACTGCAAATGCTTATGATAGTGGTCTTTCATTATATCAAATACTTGTTTTTATCATAAAGACCAAATAGAATGATTGAAATGGATGTGACCTGGCCACTTATTACTGTTATGTTTTTCAGTCTATGAGAACAATTCAACAATCTCTTGAGAAACTAAAAATCATGTTTAATTGACCCTTAAATTTAAATTGTGCCAGGATTTTATCCAGAGGGGTGATATTTTCAGGCAATTTAAGTGTTCTTGTGTTCAAAACTCTTCCCTAAATTTGATAAGCCAACTACAATTGCTTATTTCCCAGATCAGTGGATGGTAATAGAGACTGAAATCATTATAAAAAGTGAAGATCCTTCCACTTCTGTGTCTACTGCAGCTAATAGAACACACCACCATTATGCTTAGCAACTGGATGTCAAAAAGGAACATCTGGTAGACTTTTCTGTACTGAACAGATTGCAAACTTGATTATTGAACCAAAAATATTTTAACATAAATAGCTATTTTAAATTTACATAATTACTCCCCCAATGCTCGATCATTGGCAAAGGTAAAGAATAAATTTTAAAGCTTTGGAATAATATATATTTCAGCTATTATTTTACCAAACTCACTATGGAATAACCAGTTGAATGACTTACTAGAAGTAAACTAATTTGGGAAACCTGCAAACAAATACTTCTGCACTTAGTCAATCACTGTAACTAATGCATAGGAGGAGGGTAGTCATCATATTTTTATTTTTAGTTGAAACGAAGGAATTAATATTTAGCAATCAAGATTTTAGATTCTGTAAAACTTTGTTTCTAAAATGTGGGATGCCTGGTCTTTAGGGACTGAGTTTATTTTTGCCATGTAATATGGGTGGAATTCCTCTGAAAAGGCCACCATGCAATATTTAAATGAATTAACTAATAAGGCTTCTCTTACAAATAAAGATGTATAGAAATTCCAAAGACAATGAATTAAAAATTACACTGTTTTGTTCAAAGGGGAATGGAGATACGCTGGAAGTAATAACCTCTTTAGAAAGTGGCTTATATGGGCCTGATCTCCATTCAATTCAAGTGCTACCTGGAGCCAATTTTAAACCTTGCTTGGGTAGAAACCTAGTCCTATTCTGTTTCCAAGACTGAAATCTACCTAATGAAGTTACTGAAAATACTCTTCTAATCACTCTATTCTGCCCAGGGAACTTTCTGTCTTGATTTGGACCACTATCCTGGGCAAACTGATGCTCCCCTCTGATCCTTTAAAGGCCTCACAGTTCTGTCCAGGTCTCTGACTAGCCTCAGAGTCCATCCAACTCAGGGTAGCAGCAGCAGCCATAATTTCAAGCAAAATATTTCTAAATAAAATAACCAGGCTTTAGGAAACAGTCCTTGGAAATTCAACGTATTTCAATGACAGCAAATGCTAAAACCTATTTAGCTTTTAGTGGAAAGAGAACGGTATGGTTTGATAAATAGCCAGTCCTTATATTTACATCAATTGTACCTTCCAAATAATACTTCATTGTTGATGCCTAGGAAAGGATTTATGTCGGAAATTCAATTTAGTGGCTGATCGGAGGCAAACATTTACAATGTTTTGCTGTAAACCTCTTTCTCCACCCCTACCCCGCTGTCAGGTCAGTGGAAGCTACTAAAGATGGATGAGGCCAGGTACAAGCCTAACTCCTTCATCCATAGCCAGTTGAAAGCTCTCCTGTGTACATTAGCTGGGACTGAACTACTGAATAGCATTCATTAACTTGTTCATTCATTCAATTCAATTAATTAGTTAATATTAATATTTATAGAATATTTGCACAATGCCTATTTATAAGTCACTTCAAATAAATGTTGACAAGAAAAAGTAAAAAATTCCTTGTTTGGACCATAAAATATAATTCAATCCCCTACTAGAAAATGTTACTTATTGTTTTACCAACTTAGCCAAAAAGTTGAAAAGACATCTGTGATCAAATAAACCACCCATGAAACTCTATTTTCAGCTACAATTACATGAAATGACATAACTAAGTGTTATGTGGGTTTTAATGCATTATTCTAAGAGAAGAAAAAAGACACACTAAAATCTACTCTATTTAGATATTTGGATATGTTCATGTTCATGATTGCGTGAACTTACGAAGGCAAGTAAAGACTACAATGGATCTTAATATGTAGATACAGAGATACATGGAGGATTCTACTTCCAGAAGTATGGGGGTTAAAAAACCTAAACAACTTGTCAGGCGTGGTGGCGCACGCTTGTAATCCCTCTGCTTGGGAGACGGAGACAGGAGGATCGCGCAGGTTCGAAGCCAGCTTGCTGGCTTAAGAGACCCTGTTTCAAAATAAAAATATAAAATAGGTCTGGGAGTGTAGCCCGGAGGTAGAAGGGCTTCTAGGAACCCCAGTACCACACACACACACACACACACACACACACACACACACACACTGCCTCCAAAATCAACTAACAGGCAAGACAAATGTTATTGTTTCTTTCGAGCTGTATCAGATGGATAAACAATATGAGAATATTGAGGCTTAAGTTAAAGTGGAATCAGGAATTCAGAGAAATGAGCAACTCACTAGTGCCAGATTTTGTACCGAGGCATGTAAAAACTGATGGACTTGAGCTCTGTTTGTCATAGCCTCCTCAGAGTTGTAGACAGGAGATGAAGTGGTGCCCTTTCAAGGCAGAGAATCCAACAGAAGACTCCATCACATGAAGCCTGTTTTCCAACAGCAATGGCCTCAGGGAAAAGGTGAACTTGAAATAAATCTATATACCTTCCATACCAAAGTAAACATTGCCTGTAGACTTTCAGAGCTGAGGAAAATTCTCTCCTAAAAGTTTAACTACAAGTCAGCCTTCGTGGAGTCTTGAATTTTACATCTACACTCCTGGAATGCTCTTTTTAAAAAAAAAAACTAACAGAAAAATTAATGTAAGGTGGCATTTGGTTGGCAATTCCCAGAAGTGCCTGAAAAAAATGTAAAGAATTGTCCCAAAGTACCAAGAAATTTGATTTCATGGTTAAAAACTATAAAATATACAAGAATAATCAGACTAAATGAAATCAGATGTTAAAGTTATTAAAGACATAAAACATAAGCTAACTTTATTGTATATTAAGAAATAACATATAAAATAAGTAAAAAGTAATGATTTTAAATGACCAAGAGAATTTGATAAGAAACAAAACAGCACTTGTATCTTTTTTATAAAAGGGTAATGGCAGACATAGGAGGAATTATATGATTTAAACTTAATTGATTCTGGCAAAAATTATCAGTGGGTTCTTGTACTATTGGATAAAAATTTGATAACACATGAGACATTGACAAAGTCTAAAAAATTCTCTTCACTGATTACTTCATTAATTGTATAGGAAAAGTAAGACTGTAAAGTAGAAAAACCTGACTGACAGATAACAATATTTTAACCAGGTAATCAAAACTGTCATCCTTGATAATGAGAGAAACTACCATTTTTATATCAGACACTGAAAAAAGAGTAATATGCCTCATAAAATTTCTATTAAAAATGCCACTGGAGTCAGGTGTGTTGATGCACACCTCTAATCTAAATTAAGTAGGAATTTGAGGCAGGAAGATTAGAAGTTCAAAGCTAACATGGGCAACTTAGCAGGTCTCTGTCTCATACATAAAAAATTATATTTTATTATATTTAATCACAATTCACAATTAAAAGACCAGAGATGTAGTTTAGTGGTAGCGTGCCAACAGGTTCAAGCCTCCTTACTGAAAAAGAAAATGAAGTAGATCTACATTGAGAGACATTCCACGAAACAACTTCCCAATATTCTTTGGAAATGCTATTATCACGATAAAGATAAAAATTTTATCGTATAAGCCAGGTGTGGTGGCGCACGCTTGTAATCCCCACACTTGGGAGGCAGAGACAAGAGGATCGTGCAGGTTCAAAGTCAGCCATGCTGGCTTCAGAAACCCTGTTTCCAAACAGGTAGGTAGAAGGATTTCCAGGAACCCCAGTATCACCAAAATAAATTATTGTACACATATACATATATACATGAAATCACTTCAAAAATAATTCAGTCTTTATCTGATGAAAAAATAGTCAAGAAAATCCCTACCCCTGCTTAGAAAAATAAATAGGAACACGCAAAATACCTATCAATATTATAATGGATCAATAAGTTGTGGTAGATTCGCACACTGAAATATAATAAACAGGTGATATATATATATATATATATATATATATATATATATATATATAACTTTGAGTCTCAGTAAGATGTATAATTACAATGCACAATAAAAGTATAAATAAAATAAAAACAACAAATTGCTGAAGTGTTTCAGAATAAGATAAACCATAAGAAAGATGTAACATGTGACTCTAGATTGGATCTGAATCCAGGGAAAGAATCTTCCTAGAAAAACATTATTCAGACAATTGTTGAAATTTGAATGTTGACTATATAATAAATAATAGCATAAATCAACATAAATTTTTATGACTGTGATAATTGTATAATCTTGAAGTATTTGAGAAGTCATAGTATCTATAGCTTACTTTCAAATTAAAAATACTGATGAAAAAAATAAATTGAATAGTGCCATAGCAGGTAACAAGAATTATTTTTAATTTACAAAGGTAATACAGTGCATTACTGGCAGAAGAGAAAAATCTGCTAATGGTAGAGAATAAAGAGCCCCCAGAAATATCCTCTCATGTATGCAATATAGACATATAGATGTACTACAAAGATGGCTTTTTTTAACTCAGTATAGGAAGGATGCCTTTTCATTAAATGGCTTTGCAATGGTTGAGTATCTACATAGGGGAAGGGAAGTGAACCTTCATATCATGAAAATTCAATTCCACTTGGTGGGTTTATATGGAATGTGTAAAAAGACAAAACCATAAAACTTTTACAAAAGAATAAAAGACTGTCTATGTGACCAGTAGAGTAGTGAAGGATTTTTTACACAAGGCAAAACTTTCAAACTATAAATAAAATAGGAATAAAGCTAATAACATTACAATTATAATCTTCCACTCATCAGAAGACTTTTACTGAAAAAAGTGAATAGAAAAGTCATGAAAAAATAAGATTCATTTAGTAAGTAAATAAATGCTGAAAAATACATAAAATCACTTAAAAATAATTCAGCCTTTATCTGATGAAGAAATATAGTCAAGAAAATTCCTACTCCTGCTTAGAAAAATAACTAGGACCACACAAAACACCTATCAATAGTATAATGGATCAGTAAGTTGTGGTAGATTTACACATTGAAATATAATAGACAGACGATATTTTTATATAGTAAGAGAAATAAACCTCAAGATACAGTGATAAGCAAAAATTAAAATGACACAGAAGAAAATCAAAATCTAAATTGTATTCTTACATCTAAAAGTTCAAAAACATAAAAGACTAAATATTGTATTATGTTACAAGAAGGAAATGAAGAGCATAGAGTTAAAGAAAAAAATCAGAGATCCTTCAAAATTATTGATAATTTTCAACTTGTCAAATTAAATACACTGTTTTCACTGTGTTTGTTATGCTCCTCACCTATATCTTTTAAAAATACTCTTCTACACACTTGGTAATAAGAGAGAAAGAAAATAAGCACTTGTGGGTTTTTGTTTTATTTTTGTTTTTGTCAGTACTGGGGATCAAACCCAAAGCCTCGTGCATGCTAGGCAAGCCCTCTGCCACTGAGTTCCATCCCAGTTCCTAATGAACAGTTCTAGTAGTCATCTAGAACTAGAACATATGTCTCCTATATTGAAATTCTTGATTAGGAAATCTATGATATTTCAGAGTGACTATATATGCTTGTTCTTCATTATCTTCCCTAGAAGGCCCTCAAATACCCACACACATACACAGACCAAATAAAGGTTGAAGGGCAAGCTGTAGCACACATCTTTTACAAGACTGGGTTTGAGTCTTATTTAAGCTTTGAAGAGAATGAGAAGGCAAAGCAAAACACATGACCTTGAGCAAGCCACTTTGACTTGGCATTCATCAGAAAGGTCAGATAAGACCTGGGGATGAATGGGTCTGGGTAAATGTAAAATACCATGTTGTTTGGGATTATTAGTTAGAAAGATGTGCATCACATCTCCGGATGTGTAGTATTTTTCTTGTGAGTGTCTTGGCATTCCAATGAGAATCCACAGAGTGCTGAATTTTTAAAAGATGTTCTCTCCTACAATACTTGTATTCCTCCTTGCCCTGTATCTTATCAGTGTCATTGTCACTTACCATTATCTCTCTTCCTGAATATTATGATTACTCTCAGCTGTTCCTTTAAGGACAATTTGTGCAGTGAGAATCACAAACTTATGTTCTTTTATCCTTTCAAAAGCTTCTGAAATCCAAGCTTCTTCAACCTTCCATTCAAGTAATATGAGAATAGCTGTTATTCACGCATGGACTCTCCTCTGATGAATATGTCATAGTGTCACAGATCACTCACAGTCCCTAGCACAGTACACAAAACATTTTGTTTGAATACAAGGATTTTCATTCCATAAAAATATGATGAGTGTTTTAATGCAATAAAATGATTCAATTTATATTTTCTTTTCAGGTCTGAAATACACAGTATGAATAATATATAATGATTAATTAAAACCTTGACAGTGTCTCCTAATAATACTAAAAGTAAGACTAACCAAATGTATTAAAATATCATTATTGCTTGTAAATTATTAGGATACCATAATATATCATTGTCGACATGAAAATGCAAACCATCTTGAAAATAATAAGTAACCACATTTATTTATCATGATTTATCCCAGACATTCAATGAATTTGGTAGAATAAATGAATTACTGTAGACTCTGCATATTAGATACCTTTATTTTTACTGCCAAGCACTCTTTTCTCTTTCTTCTAGTGATCATGAGAAACCCTTACCTTCACAGTTCAAACTCTCTCCAAATCCCCCTCCAGCTCCTCAAATAGGCAGATGATGAGTCCTGGCCATTTAGCTGTGTTTTATCCCTCTGGCCATGCTAGCTTGTTCAGAAATGGACATGTGATAAGGTCCAGCCATGAGACTCAAATTCAGTACTTGAGGTGAACAGTTGGGAAGGTTTAATGGTATGAATTAGGAATGTCTCCTTAACCCTTATGGGAAACAAGGTAGCAATGTAGGAAGTAGGGCTTGGTTGTAATCTCTTTAGTGGATTCATCTGGGTGGTAACATAGGCCAGTGGGGTGTGGCTAAAGAAGATGGATCCCTGGGAGTGTGACCTTAGGAATTATGCTTTTGTGCTCCTCTCTTTGAGTCCTCAGTGTGTCTGTTTCTCTTTCTCTTTCTCTCTCTCTCTCTCTCTCTCTCTCTCTCTCTCTCTCTCTCTCTCCCTCCCTCCCTCCCTCCCTCCCTCCCTCCCCCCCCTCTCTCTTTCTCTTTCTTTCTTCGTTCCAGCTTCCATGATGTGGGGAGCAGAGCCCACTTACCCTCCCTCTCTGTTTCCCACCTCCATTGTCTGAACTAAAGCTCCACACCCCAGCCTCACCTGGACTGGACTCTGAGATCTCAAAAAAACTGTGATCAAATAGATTTTTCCTATAAATTATGATGTCAGTCATCTTGGACTACAATAGTGAGAATGTTGACTGAGACAGAAGGTGATCTATTGTTGGACTTCCCAATAACATAGACAAATATGTTCCTTTTTCAGGCTAGTTTGAGTTCTGTTTCTGACCCTTGCAATTAAATCATGCTGATTGATACTTTTCAACGTTTAGCCAGTGACTTAGTCTGAAAGAAGTAAAAACATTTTGATAAAGCTTTTTAAAAGTTAACTTACACTCAACTGATTGAAGTTTCTACAAGCCCCCTGATAGGTGGCTGTGTGGTTAAACAGCCTGAACTCACTGGGGATCCTCACCAGGCACCTGAAATGACAGGTCTGGGGTTGGGGATTGAGATCAGGGATGAGCACATAGAGAGGGAAGTGCTTATAAATGAACTTGGAGGAAAATAACTCAGGAAGTGTCCATGGAGCGGGTCTTATGGGAAAGGATTAAGGCATCATACTGAAGCAAGGACAAAGGCAAGCAAGAAGAGTGCATAATATGATTTCTTTAAAGGAAGATGAGGCACATGGCTGAAGAGATCCAGCCTTCTTCTTTCTCTATTCTTCTACCGCTTGAAGGGCCTCTTCTCTACCTTGAGATCCACCCCCAACAGGAAGGCCTGGGCTTGACCTTTGTAAAAGGGACCGTCCTTGCTTTCATATTTCGTACTTGTCCATAATACAAACTCCCTCAGCAAAGGGACCTTGTCTAACTCACTCAGAAATCTCCAGTGCCAAGCATAATGTGCAATGCATAATACATCAAAACCATGAAATGATAAAATTATTTTAATTTTATAAAGGAAGATTAAAGATGACCAAAAATGAACTAATACTATAGGTTCTCTATTTTTATCAACCCCAAGAAAAAGACTAAGATGAAACATCATCATACTGAAAGATCAAGGAAGTGTATCGAGCATTTGCTTTGAACATGGCACTGGACATTTGTTTACATTGCCGTCCAACGCCAATGTGAAGCAGACCACCCTCCAAATGCTATTACCATCTCCCACACAGTGAGTCACCTTTTGTCCAAGGCAAGGCCTCTCTGATCCTAAATCATCTCACAAACAAACGTGGCACATGCTAGCTGTCAAACACTTTTGCTTTCTGTTGCACCATTATTGCCCCTCCTCTGTATTATAAACAGCCACAGAATAATGACCAATATCTGCAGGCCAGCACCATTTTGTTATAAAGCACCACATGTAGCTGAGTTTTCATTGAATATTTTTGTGATTGTGATTTGACATAAAAAATGATAATTTCCACAGATTCTTTGATTTTCTTTTCTAAATAAAAAAATTATTTTAGACTATGTAATGTAACCAAATTCTTCCTTCACTGGTTCCCTTTCCTTGTCCTATGTGGGGTGTCAAAATGATATGAGGTGTCTCCTCTTTTTGGGTCCTGTGGATTTTGAAAAATGAAGCCCAAGGACTAATGAAGTTTACAGAAATATGAAAACTTAAGTGAAAGACAGAAGACAAAAACAGCTCCCCCATTCAGAGAGGAAGGGTTCCCCAAAAGAGAATAACTGCTCGAGTTCTTGGGAAGTGAGCTTTTATACATTCCTGTAGATCCCCATCTGTTCTTCTTTGATTTGTCAGAATTGGATCTTGGGGAACCAATGTCTTTTCAGTTTTAATCCTTATTATATTTGAATCATTATCTCATGGGCTGGGGAGCTCTAATCTCCTGACGCTCACCTTTCCTAGGCTTTTTAAATATAGGTTGTCCTCAGAATGCAGCCCACAGAAGGTGATACAGCCTCTTTTTACCCTTTCTGTTCCTGCCTTTCTGTTCCTTTCAGGTCCTCCTCCTGAGTCAATAGTGCTTATACAGATTTTTTTTAATCCATATAGAAAAACTAAGAAATTTATTACAAGTATTTATTTAATATGCATAGGAAATGAAATGAGCATGGATTCCGAATATAAAACTATAATACAAAGGTAGAAATTAGCAGGAGGCAGGTTTTAGCTTAAAATTGGGAAGAACTATCCCACAATGAAAGCTGTCCAGAAATGGAGTGGGCTAAACTTCTAAGCAGAGAATTTACAATAAGTCAGAAAAGAAAATATTCCATAAATTTTATGTCTTACAAATATTACTTTGTTCATTTCCATGGCATTTTGAAATATGTAACAAAGCCGTAGGTCTCCCATTTATAGACAAAGAAATCGACAAGTTTAAATGATTTGCCCAAGGTCACATATTGACTGACACAAGTCTGATATTGTTTCTTATCTAACATTCTTTGTCATTGCAGGAAATAAGCTTTGTGCAATTACATATAGTCTTACTCATTGCTATTTAAATTCTTGATCTTATAAGCAGAACAATTATATATATTTGTATATATAAGCAAAACAAATATATTTATTTGTATATATATTTGTATGTAAATATGTATGTATATGGGAGTTTGCTTTCTTGGAGCCTTTTAACAGATAAGAATTTTATAAGTCTGCAAATTCTTAGGCAAGGTACTTTAATTAGTTTCAACCAGTTTTGCAAAAAACAAGTTAGATGCTAATGATAACCTTGCAAATTGCTAGATCATCTGTATCAAGTGTTAAAACCATTAAATGTCAAAATGTTATTACCAATACAGTGGCAGTTGGGGGGAATAAATGTCAAATTTCTCATTATTTTTCTCGAGAGTTTCAATAGTAACCACTAATGGTAGCTGCAGTTAACAGCAGTCTTCTTAATAAGAAACAAGTACTTGCATTGAACCATAAGGTAAAGTCAAATACAAATTTCTCACAACTCCCTAGAGTTATCAGGACACTCTTTCTTCAATGGAAGAGTCATAATCTCAAATTAAATTAGCATTACAAATCTTTGGGGAGACCAGGACAATGAAGATATGCAAAATGGGTGAGAGGGAGGCAGAAAAAATAAAAATATCCAATTTGAAGAATAAAATTACAATAAAAAAGCAATAAAACATTAAATGCATTAGAAAAATAAATATGCAACATATGAAAATGGCAATTTCCCCAGGTTCTTTGAATTTTTTCTAAACAAAAAAGCAAATTTACTTTTAGACTAAGTAGTGTTTGTACAGGTTTTCAAAACTCTAGAGGAAAACTAAGGAGCTTATGAATGAATATGAGCTGTGAAATGTACAATGTACAATACTTCAAAAATATGAACTGATAAATTAATTAGATCTCATAAAGAAAGATTAAAGATGACTAAAAAATTTTTTAAAGAATTATAGGTGCTTTATTTCCATCAACTCCAAGAAAGCTATTGAGCCTTTGCTGTGAACATGGAAAGGAACCGAGTCTACCCTGCATCTATCTCACCACCCAACCAATGTGAAACAGACCCTCCTGCAAACACCACTGCCCTCCACCACGCAGTTCCTATTTCACATTGAGTGGAATCATGCCGAAAAGGTTTTAAAAACATAGATAGTACCAGGGATGATGCAAGGAAAC
The DNA here is from genome assembly GCF_963383645.1 of Muscardinus avellanarius. Lineage (NCBI taxonomy): Eukaryota > Metazoa > Chordata > Mammalia > Rodentia > Gliridae > Muscardinus > Muscardinus avellanarius. The sequence goes on along the minus strand of NC_137801.1, from coordinate 27,762,283 downwards.
TAAAGCCCTCTGGGAGGCAGCCTCTCAGATGGTCCGCAGAGATTTGCTTCCTGTATTCAGGCCTCATGACATCATTTTCCTTCCCTCCAGTGTGGGCTTTCTCAACTCACTACTGACAAAGTGGATAGGCCAAAAGTATGAAATTTCATTTCTGAAGTTACTTATCCAAAAATTGCAACTGAGCACTCCTCATTCTTACTCTCTACTAGTCGCTGGGAGAGAAGCCAGCGCCATAGTGTGTGTGGGCTTCCATGCTGGGGAAACTAATGCGGCTAGGAATGGATACTCTGGGGCTGCCACAAGTGACCCGAGAGAGCGTGGAAGCAAATCCCCCTCCATGAGCCAGGAGACCGCTGCAGCACTGGCAGACACCTTCACTGCGGTCCTGAGCGAGGCCCTGGGCAGGGGGAACCCATGTTAAGCTAAACCATGTTCAGGTATCTGTCCCACAGAAACTGAGAGATAAAAAATGTTTATTAGTTTAAGCTGCTAAATTTTAGAACCTTTTTTTACACAGCAATAGAAAAACTAATATATATTCTGATATACTTCTAAATTTCGGACAGTATCTAGAGTCTTTTAGAGCTCTTATTCATTTTTACCCAAAAATTCTATATACAGGAATTTTTTTGTAAAGGAATGAAGTATGATAAATGATTATGTACAACAAAATCCAAGCATGACTTTTATAATAAATCTAAAAATCATTATAATGGCTAGAACTTAGAAACAAACCAAACATCCAAAATATGAGAATACTTAAAAATACCAAAAAGATTTGATAAAGATTTCTTTAAAGAAGATAATTCTGGAAAAAAGAAAGCAATAAGGGGCATGATCCCTACCAGCTATTAAGATATATTTCAAAGTGACAAGAACGAAAACAAAAAGATATGGCACAGGAATAAATAAACAAATGGACCAGAATAGACAGACACTCCAGAGACAGACACTGCTAATATAAACAAAAATTTAATATGTAATAAATATGATGCTCAGAATAAGAAAGAGTAGATGACATTTTAATATACAGTCAAAGAGGCATCTCAGGAAAAAACCCTATGTTAACCAAATGTGTCCAATTTTAGCTAAAGTAACCTTAAAATGAAATATAAAAGAGAAATAAAAAATTGTATACATTATCTGGGAAGTAAGACTATATTTCCATAGAAAATCTAGAATCCACACAAGAAAATACTAATATATTTTATGAGATAAAAAATCTTTTAAAATACCTGGGTTTTTGTTGTTGTTGTTGTTAATGCTGAAGATACCACAAACATTTAAAAACACCACAACAAAATGAAGAAGAAATACAAGCACATTAGAGTTAAAGGGCTACTTTTCTTACCTTCTAAATAGCTCTTAAACTAAATTTTAAAAAGATGATTAAAAAATATAAAAGAATGGTTAACGGATATGAAGAGTGAATACAGACAAAATAAAATAAAAATCGTTCTCAAACATAGCAAAAGATGTGCGAATTCTTCTACAAGAAGAATTGCAAATCATATAATGAAGCAAGTATCACCTATCAGAATGACAAGGTCCAAAGTTTTCAGTTGTCTGAGTGTGTGGCAAAACAGGCAAGAAAATATTGCAGATGGAAGGATTCACTACTACCAGCTCCCTAGAGAGTAATTTGGCATATCAAACATATGAATGCACAGTCTCTGACTATGCATTCTATTCCTAGAACTTTATCCTACAGATATACTCACATTTCCATAAAATTATGTAGATTCAGGGATATTCAATTCTGCACTTAAATTTTTTAATTGATACAAAAGGTACCAATAGATGACTAGTTATATACATTAAACGTCTTTAATACAAGGAGATACTGAACAGCCTTCAACAGAATGAAGTAATTCTCCATGTACTGATATGTAGTGATTACAAAATACACTGGCAAAATAAATATAGAATTGTGTGAATATGCCATTACTTGTGTCTAAGAGTGTATATATCCAATGTATATTCCATCACATAATTTATCAGTGATTGCAAAAATATATACATTTTAGTGTCATCTCTAGTTGGGATATCATGAATGGTTTTTATTTTCTTCCTGAATCTATTTTCAATTCCTACATTTCAGAAGTAACCATACATAAATTCAAAGAAAAAGAAAAATACTTCTAAAATATGCATATGCTTATTGAAAATATTACTGATAAACATTATATCAATAGTGATGGGGGTGGGGAGTCCCTGACTTTTTTTTTTAAGGTTTTCATAGCTGAGCATTTTCTTCCTGTAGTCATGAAAAATGAACAATATATTGACTTTCACAAATGTCACACAAAATTGATAAGGAAAGAGAAATGGAAGAAAAGGTATAATCAATCTTCAGGTGCAACAGTTTGCTTTTCTGTTAAGTGTCTTTTCCAAAAGCAATTACTAAGGATGGAGTGAAACCTGCACCAAAAGAAAAACAAGTCAACATGAGCCTTCCTAGGCCTTCAAAAGTTAAAATACAACAGACCAGGCAAGAAATCATAAAGAAGAGAAATAGATTGCAGGATGAGAGCAATGTTTTTAATAGTTCGGAAAAGGTCCACTGCAAAACCAAAAAATAATCTTTACTCATTAATTTCAATCTGCCCACAATGTAGAGGACCTATTGGCCAAGCTACAAAATGAAATGGCATACTCTTTTGCAGATTTATAAAGCTATTGAAATGTATGTAATATAGAAACACTCCCTAGTTTGGCACCATGCACTGGTAAGCTGAACTTTCTCTTCAGAATCCTATCATTTTACACTTTACTTATACAACTTCATTGCTTTGTGGTAATGGCTGGACTGACTGGTTTTACTGATGCATAGAGAGAAGGGAGAGGTCATCAGGAGAAGCAAGGTGTCCCCCGCATTGGTTTGGCTCCATAAACTTGCAGGAACTACAAGGAAGTGTGGGGGAGGAGGGATTGCCCCAAATCTTGTTTGAGACTGAGAAATGGTTGCTTCCCAAGATAAATTCAGCCCACCACGTGCATGCTCACAGACACTGGCAGATGCAAAGAGGGTTCAGCTTTGACAGGCAGGTAAAGCCAAAGCCTGGCCTTCCTTGAGGTTAAAAAAAAATTCCAATGCCATACCCTTAATTCTCAAGACAGGGTCTAGCAACCCTTAAGTTTTTAAAAGCTTCTTCACTGATTCTGAGTCATGTGACCTATCAACCCCAGTTATAGAAAAATCTCTCTGCATGCCGCACTCTGAATGATTACTGTCTTGTACATCTAATTTATTTACTAATCCTGATGCTGCTGTTTAAGAGCAATCCATTGCCCTCATAGCATAAACCATGGAGAATCACCTGAATGTTCACTGGCCAACATCATATACCCAGTTGCTAAACAATTCAATCACTATTATCAAAAGACAAATTTCAGTAATACAGCACTGATTAAACCTAAACAAGAGGTAGGATGTATGTAAGATTAATATTTACAAGTGATTCTTCTAATAACTGCAATTTTTTACTATTATGGAAAAATCAGTGTATAAATTTATTTTGAGTCACCAAGGAAACAGAATAACAGATTCCCATAAAAGGAATGGACCTTAAAAGTTGTTTAGTCAAATATCTACTCTAATTCCTAAATCTCTAATACTGTACCACTGACAGGTAGTATTCTAGCATGGCACACCCAGAAAGCAAGAGTTTATTAGTTCACACAGAAAGAATAAAATATAAATCTGCCGATGAGAAGTAAAATTATAGACACTTAGGCAGAAGCAATTTCCATTCACTGAGAAAATTACAAGGCTGGAAGTTTGCTTATGTTTTCCCAATGTTCATTTGACACACGATTTAGGGTTTGTGCACATATAAGGGCAATAGCAAGCACTAGACTATCCAGAAAGGATGGGACTTCCTTGAAAATCTTGAACCCATACTTACACAAAAATAACATAATAACTGTAAAATTCTCAAATTGCAACTCAAAAAAGTTGGAAAGTGCCAAGAGAAGAGGTCACAATCTCACTACATTCCATATCCCTCAAGAAAAAAAAAAAAGACATGGGTGGTAAGGATCAGGCCAAGGCCAGCCATGACAACAGGTAGTAGATTCAATTAAGTATGATTCTTGCAGCGTGAAGGAGGCTGGGCTTTCCTTGGTAACTCCTCTGGTCAAGCCGGCATGAAGTAGGAAAACGTGTGGTCCCACTACCATTCCAACACGTGGGGACAAATGCCCTCAGAATTTTTTGTTTCTTAAGCTACAAATATCACAAGAGACCAAGAAAGCAGTTCATCAAGGGCATAGTCTGTCAGTTGCAGATCTCTGCCATGTTTTACAGTTTCTATGCAATGTAGAGAAAACTGCGAAGAAAAAATAAACCCCAAAGCCAGGCTTTTAAATAGAATTTTTAGTTGCTTAATGTTGACAGTATTTACATAGCCTTACTCCTCCTGTCTCCACTAAGAAAATCTGATGTTGGTCAAATTATTTTCCTCTCTGTTTCAGGTTTTTCTTGTGAGAAACAACATTTTTCCATAAATATAATTCACAGCATTTCATTCTCATTGTGAAAAACTTTAGTGAGTTCATACTAACAAAAAATAGGATATAAAATGAGTTGCCCCTTTAGTTTGTGGCCACTGGACTCTTTGACAAAGCTCCTGTCCTGAATATTAACACTGGATCTTCCTCATTAGCATATCTAAAGAAACTTTATGCTTGTCTCACTGCACCCAACTCCAGAGAAAAACAGAAAGACAACCAAGGACCTGAAGTGTTTGTAGATCACCATCAGAATTGTAAGTTATCAGTTCCTCCTGTGCAAACACCAGCTACATCTTCCAGCAGTGGCAACCGAGCTCACCATGCCCGCCAGAGATCCAGAGCAATGTTCAACAATATCAAAAAAGAAACCCACCCACCTTGCAGCCAGTAGCTGCCACACCACCATGGCACCATCTTGCCTTACTGCACTAGACTCCAGAGACAAACAGGAAATCAAGGACCTGAAGTTAGCGGCTGCAGATTAACGGAATTGTAAGCCATCAGTTCTTCCCACACAAACACCAGCTACAACTTCCAGCAATGGTGACAGAGCTTACCACACCCTCCAAAGATACAGAGCAGCCCTCAAGAACACCAGAAATGAAATCTGCTTGCCTCTGAGCTGCTGATACCGTGGCAGTGCCATCTTGCCTCACTGCACCTGAAACCAGAGACAATCAGGAAAACAACCAAGGACTTGTAGTATGCAGCTGCAGATTATTAGAATTGTAAGTCATCAGTTCCTCCTGTGCAAACACCAACTACAACTTGCAGCAGTAATAGCCAAGCTTACCATGCCCTCCAGAGATCCAGACCAGTGCTAAGCAATACTGCTCAATCCCCATCAGTAAGTGAACCTGCTGTCTCTGCGCATTCTCATGCTCAGAGCAATACTCCCAGGGACTCAAGCAGCCACAATAAACTACCTGGGTCTGAGAATTTGCAGTTCAACATAGCAAAGGTGGGGATAGAGTCTGCTGTTGGAATATAGCAGCGACTCGGAGAGACTCGGGCTCTGCATCAGTAGAAAGTGTGGGGGGAAACCTACCCTTAACACTAGATCCAAATAATAGGCTCTCCAGGATCACCATAGACCACCCAATCGAGGTGAGATGAATAGAGGAAAGTTAGACCAGCCCAGCTCTAGTTGTGCAGAAAAGAGACTCTTAGATAGGGTTTGCTCTCAGAGACATCTGCCACCTACAGAGGCAGGGAGAGACCAAGACTCCCTATCTCTGGAAAGCATAGAATGCAATTTACACTTAATGCTAGATCCAGCCCCATTGATACCAACCATCTGGATAAACTTAAAAAGACTCAGAGAACCAGGCTTGCAGCAGAAAAGGTGCCAGTGGCATTCGATGTATGCACAGAGAATGATTGCAGAGGCCCAGTCAGCTGAATATTTATATATTTTAGGGTTGCATTATTTTGTTTTTGTTTTGTTTGTTTCTTTGTGTGTATGCTTGTTTGATTACTCTATTCCCAACCTTGCTCCCAAGTTTCTTCCCTTGTACATATCTATCCACACCTTTTCTTTTTTCTCTCTCTCTTCTTTGTCTTGTATTAAATCCACATCATACCACTGTACTAAAAACTCTGCATTGCTTACTAGAATACTACTAAATATTCACCATTTATAATCTACACTGTATACTACCTTACCAAACTCATAATCTCATTCTATTTGCTCCTGCTTTACCCTATTCCTGCATTTATGACTTCATTCCCCTCCTCATTCAACCTTCACTGTTAAATACAACACAACCTTTCCTTGGATATACTACCTGACACCTACAGACTGAGAGATATATACAAAAGCAACAGATACAAGATCCTGAAATCATAGGAAGGAGGAATAACAAGAAAGCAATGAGGTCCCACAACCCCACAATAACAGAACCTGACAACAGATTGCAGAGATCTTCAAAAGGTCAAATCAGGAATGTAACTGTATAAATAATACAGGACATTCTAAAAAAAAATTAGAGTCTGAAAGAAGTAGATGATGTAATCATTAAAGTGAAGGCACAAATTCAAACTAAAAACAATCAATTAGACCACATGGAGAACAGAATCTCTCTCCTAGAAGATGATCACTCCAAAAATGAATACAGAGTATATAACTTAGAATAAACAATTTGACAGCATGAATTATACTTTGAAGAAATATGGGCACTTTGTTAATTTTTTATTGGTACATTGTAGACATACATCATATTGGGGTAAAAACTTGTGTGGACATACAAGTATACATCACCCATTTAGCCCGTACCCAATTCCAACCCCATTCCCTCCCCATCCCTCCTTCCCTTGCTTGGCTTAATGATTGACTTCGATATGTTTAAGTACATTGTGTGCTTTAGAGAATTTCCTTCTTCCCCCCTCCCATCCCCTCATTTAGGTTGTCTTGTTTGTTCCTCTGTAGGATTTCCTTTTTCATCTAGAGTTCCTCCTATGGCCCATTTCTCCTTAGCTTTCACATATCAGGGAAAGCATCCAATTTCTTATTATTTTTTTGACTGACTAATCTCGCTTAGCATAATGTCCTCCAGTTCCATCCATTTCCCTGAAAATGATGTAATTGTGTTTTTTTATGGCAGAGTAAAATTCCATTGTGTACATATCCCAGAGTTTTGTAATCCATTCATCTGTTGATGGACATCTTGGCTGGTTCTGTAGTTTGGCTATGGTGAATTGTGCAGCTATGAATATTGATACACATGCATTAGTTTGGTAGTTTAGTTTCCTTTCTTTGGGGTAGATACCCAGAAGAGGTATTGCTAGATCAAATGGTAGATTTGTTCCCAATCTTCTAAGGATTCTCCATAATGCTTTCCAAGGTGCTTGCACTAATTTACAATCACACCAACAATGTTTTAGGGTTCCCACTTCTCTGTATCCTCACCAGCATTTGTTGTTGTTTGTGTTTTGAATGATTGCCATTCTAGTTGGGGTTAGGTGAAATCTCAGGTTAGTTTTGATTTGCATCTCTCTGATTGCCAATGATGTTGAACATTTTTTCATGCACTTCTTGGCCATTTGAATTTCTTCTTTTGTGAAGGATCTATTTAGTTCACTTGCCCATTTTTTGATTGGATTATCTGTTTTTTTAGTGTTGAGTTTCTTGAGTTCTCTGCATATTCTAGGTATTAGTCCTCTATCAGAGGGGTAGGTGGTAAAAATCTTCTCCCATTCTGTTGGCTCTCAATTAAGGTTCTTGACAGTTTCCTTTGCTGAACAGAAGCTCTTCCATTTCATGTAATCCTACGCATTGATTCACCTTTGGGGTCTTGTTGAGAAAGTTTTTATCTGTGCCTATGTGTTGCAGTGTTGGGCCTATGACCTCTTCAAGGAACTTCAAGGTCTTTGGTCTAATTTCCAAGTCTTTAATCCATCTTTAATTGACTCTTAAGCAAGGTGAGAAAGCGGGATTAATTTCCAGTTTTCTACATATGGTTAACCAGTTTTGCCAACACCATTTGTTGAACAGGCTATCTTTTTCCCAGTGTATGTTTTTGGCCCCTTTGTCAAAAATCAATTGGCTGTAAGTGTGTGGATTTGTTTCTGGGTCTTCTATTCTGCTCCATTGGTCTATGTATCTGTTTTTGCACCAGTACCATGCTGTTTTTATTACAACGGTTTTGTAGTATAGTTTAAAGTCAGGTATTGTGATTCCTCCTGCATGGTTTTTATTGCTGAGAACTACTTTGGCTATTCTGGGTTTTTTGTTGTTCCAAATGAATTTAAGGACTGATTTTTCTATCCGTGAGGAATAATCTTGGTAATTTAATGGACATTGTGTTGAATCTGTAGAGCACTCTTGGGAGTATGACCATTCTAATGATATTTATTCTGCCTATCCATGAACATTGAAGATATTTCCATCTTCTAAGATCTTCTTCAATTTCTTTTTTGAATGTTTTTCTTTGTAGAGTTCTTTTACTTCCTTGGTTAAGTTTATTCCTAAGTATTTTATTTTTTTGTGGGAAATCCTAAGTGGAAGTGTTTTCAGGATTTCTTTTTCAGAGGATTTATGGTTGTGTACAGAAAAGCGTCTGATTTTTTAAGATTTATTTTGTATCCAGACACTTTCCTGAATTTGTTGATCAGTTCTATATGCCTTTTGGTTTGTTGGGTTTTCTAAATATAATATCATGTCATCTGCAAATAGTGAAAGTTTGAGTTCTTCTTTTCCTATTTGTACTCCTTTGGTTTCTTTTTCTTGCCTTATTGCTTTGGCTAGAGTCTCTAGTACTATATTAAGAGAAGTAGTGATAATGGACATCCTTGTCTTGTTCCTGTTTTTAGGGGGAATTCTCGAAGTTTTTCCCCATTTAATATGATGTTGGATGTGGGTGTATTGTATATTGCCATTATGATGTTGATATATGTTCCTTCTATTCCAGTTCTCTGCAGTCCTTTTGTCATGAATGGATGTTGGATTTTATCAAATGCTTTTTCTTTTTTTTATTAATTTTATTTTTTAAATAAAAATTTTATTGAACATAAATGGTATACATTCAAACTATATTTGGTTCCCTCTCCCCCTTGCCCCAATTTCCCTTCCCCCCTTCCACCAATGGTTGTCCAGGGTAACCATGTCATATTCATAATTTTACACATATCGGATGTAGACTCTTATTAATCAAGATCAGCCTCCCTCTTCTCCTATCTTTCCATTTAAACTTTGCTGATATTTCCCCTCCATTATCTGGACTCCCACTGGTATCCTCTGTGTTCCCTAGTTTGGGCTTTTTCAGTATCTATCTCTTTGATTCTATTTTTTTTTTTTTTTTTTTTGTGTGTGTGTGTGTGTGTGTGTGTGGTACTGAGTTTCCTAGAAACCCTTCTACCTCTGGGCTACACTCCCAGACCTATTTTATATTTTATTTGGAAACAAGGTCCCTTAAGCCAGTGAGGCTGGCTTCACACCTGTGTGATCCTCCTGTCTCCACCTCCAAAGCATGGGGATTATAAGCTTATGCCAGCACATCTGGCTTTGTTTGTGTTTATATGATGAATTACATGGGTTGGTTTTTGTATACTGAACCAGCCTTGCATCCCTGGGATGAACCCTACCTGGTCATGGTGTATGACTTTATTTATGTGGTTTTGAATGTGTATTGCTAGTATTTTGTTTGGTATTTTTGCATCCAAGTTCATCAGAGATATAGGCCTGCAGTTTTCCTTCCTTGAATTGTCTTTATTCGGTTTTGGTATTAGTGTGATGTTGGCTTCATAGAATGTATTGGGAGAGTCATGCTTTTTCTATTTTATGAAATAGTTTGAAGAGTATTGAGGTTAGCTCTTCTATAAAGGGGTCTAGGCCCTTTCTTTGATGGTAGGCTCTATATTGCTGTTTCAATCTCTTTGATTGCTACTGGTTGATTTAAATGTTCTATACTTCTTTACTCAGTTTAGTTGGCTGTATTTATCTAGAAAGTTGTCAATTTCCTCCAGATTTATTTTGTTGGAGTATAGTTTAATAAAGTAGTTTCTGATAATCCTCTGGATTTCTACACTGTCAGTAGTAATGTCTCCTTTTTCATCTCTTATCTTCATCATTTGGGTTGATTCTCTCTTTTAGTTAGGTTGCCAAGTGGTTTATCTATATTGTTAAATATTTTTAGAAACCAGCTTTTAGTTTGGTTGATCTTCTGTATTTTTTTTATTCTCTACTTTGTTCATTTCTGCTCTGGTTTTAATAATTTCCTCTCTTCTACTGGCTTTGGGGTTAGATTGTTCCTGTTTTTCAAGGGCTTTAAGGTATGCCGTTAGGTTATTTATTTGAAGATTTTCTGTTTTTCTTATGTGAGCACTCAGTGCTATAAATTTTCCTCTTAATACTGCCTTCAAGGTGTCCCAGAGCTTTTGATATGTTGTACTTCTATTTTTGTTTCTATACATTTCTTTATTTCATCTCTTACATCTTCTATGACTTATTCTTCATTCAGAAGTGTGATATTCAGTCTCCACATGTTTATGTTGTTTCTCTGGGTCTTCTTATAGTTGATTTCTAGTTTCATTCCATTATAGTCTGAAAAGACACAGGTAAGTACTTAACTTTTTAAAAATTTGCTAGTGCTCATTTTGTGGCCCAGAATTTGATCTACTTTGGAGAAGCTTCTGTGAAAAAATAAGGGGTGAAATCAAGAAATTTCAAGAAACAAAAATAGAGATACAACATATCAAAACTTCTGGGACACTTTGAAGGCAGTATTAAGAGGAAAATTCATAACTCTGAGTGCCCACATAAGAAAACCAGAAAATCACCAAATAACCTAATGACATACCTCAAAGCCCTTGAAAAACAGGAACAATCTAACCCTAAAGCCAGAAAATTATTAAAATTAGAACAGAAATCAACAAAGTAGTGAATTTTAAAAATACAGAAAATCAACAAAAACTAAAGCTTGTATATCAAAAAATATTAACAACATAGGTAAACCACTAGCCAACTTAATGAAAAATAAAAAAGAATCAACCCAAATTATGAAGATAAGAGATGAAAAGGAGACACTACCACTGACAGTGTAGACATCCAGAGGATTATCAGTAACTACTTTGAAAAATTATACTCCGACAAAATGGAAAATCTAGAAGAAATTGGCAACTTTCTAAATGATTACAACCCTCCTAAACTGAGTCAAGAAGATATAGAAAATTTAAACCAATCAATAGCAATCAAAGAGATTAAAACAGCAATAAAGAGCCTATCATCAAAGAAAATCCCAGGACCAGATGGTTTCCCAAGTGAATTTTATAAAAACTTTATAGAAGAGATAATCCCAATACTCCTCAATCTATTTCGTGAAATAGAAAGAAACAGGACTCTTCCAAATGCAGTTTATGAAGTCAACATCACGTTAATATCAAAACCAAATAAAGACAGCTTAAGGAAGAAAAACTACAGACCTATATCATTGATTAACTTGAATGAAAACTGCTAAATAAAATATTAACAACACACATTCAAAACCACATCAAAAATATCATACACCATGATCACGTAGGGTTCATCCCAGGGATGCAAGGCTGGTTCAACATACTTCAGACATGGAGTCCTAAGGGCAAAGTGTGGTGCAGAAGGGGAAGCTTTTTGGTAGGAGAAGGGCTTGAATTCAGGGGATGCCACAGGAGATATCTCAATGCCACATTGGTGACAGTGAACCTCATAAAACAGCCACAGCTAAGCATATAGCAGGGAGGGACCATCCATGGCACTGGGCCCATGTGGAAAATCCTTCCCTCATGTTGACTCAAGCAACCTTTTACACACTTACTGTGACTTTTCCCATGACTTTTATAGGCCATTCTGTTAGCTTTTACCTGAGAAAGTAATATGCATGCCCCATCAGAGATGATGGTAGAGAAAGAGATCCCTGACCTTTATAAAAATAGCACCATGTCTTGAAGGGGCACTGTTTTAAACAGACCAAAGCCCAAAGCTTCCTGTAGCAGGCACAGAGACCAGTACAGTCAGGTCTGTGGTAACTTGTATGTAAATGGAAAGAGGTCACAAAAGAAAGAGGCAGCCATGTGGGTGTTTTTAGACCAGAACTTTAGACCTCCCCCATAACACTCCTGAAATTCTGCCCATGAGGCACTATTAGGTAGCTAGACAGGAATAACTGGGCAAAAATAAGAAAGAGAAACTCCTTCCCAAAAGGAAATCAGGAATGTCCATGCCCAGCTATGGTCAGGGACGTCCAGTCTAATACATTGCAGATATCCCACATGGCATAGTCCTGCACAGTCACACTAAGCTGTGGCATGAAACTCAAATCACTATGCATACAAAGGGGCAGAATTTCTAGGCATTAGTTTTAAAAAAAAAACCCACCATGTGGCAGGCAAGCCCATTTTTCTGGCTTTTCTTTCCTTAACTCCACTCCTGGACTATCGCTGAGGCCCTCCTGTGGAATCTACACAATATGGCTTTTTCAGGACTACCCTCTCTGTGTCCTCCAGATGAACTTTTTCTTTCCAAGAGACAAGAACTGAGGGAAATTCAGGACCCTGTAACACGACCAGAGTCCCTTTATTCTCAGGGATCCCTGCCTGCCTTCTTCACTGGATATGGGTGAGCCAAAGCCATTTGCAGTGAGCTAATAGGTCACAGAGAAGTGTTGCCGCCTGGCTGCCTGACTGACCCACTGCCCTCCAGAGTCAGTGGACACCCCTGGACCACTTCTTCAAGGTTATTAACCTCTCTGCACTTTGGCTACATAATCTACAAAACAGAAGTTATAAACCCTCTTTATGGGGGGGGGGGTGCTGTCTACAGAATGAAATATTAAAACATAAGAACTCAATAAATGTTGATTAAACCCCCACACCCTACAACAATTTATGAAGATGAGGAAGGGTTCCACCTTTAATGTTGAAAGGCTCTTAATATAGACAATTAATGAACAGTGATGATCTTCTGAAAAGAATCTCTGACAGAAAAGTAGAAGTGAAGGGAAAGTAAGAAAATCTAAGTACATATATAAATTAGTAGATCCAGATAACACTCAAGGTAAAGTATTAATAGAACTGACAGATACACTTACTGGGCCCCTTCTCGTTTTTTCTCAAAGGTTTGTGTGAAATTCAAATGACTAGAGGAGTGCTGAAGAAATTGGTGTTAAATCTTTATATCTTAATAAAGATCTGGGAGCAAGAGTGATCAGCAAGTTAATGAGATTTTCATGATGTTATTAATCTGAGAAATGCTGCAAATATCAGTAAAGATAAAAAAATAATACAAAAAAGGGTATAAAATAAGCTTGGAAACACGGGCAAGATAGAGTTGTATGAAACTCAGTATAAAAAATGCTAACTCATTCAACTGAGACGGTCACCATGCCCAAGGGACTGGAAGAAATAGGGAACTAATATTGATAAAAGGCACCAAGGGGCAAACAAGGATAGCAAATTAAAAAGAAGTTTATATTACAAGCTTCTCCAGGGAGAAGAACAAACACCACTGTTTGGGTACATGTCCAAAATTCTATAATTCCACTGAGCAAATAAATGGCACAAAATAACTAAGCTTGCTCTGAGATGATGCACCAAATTTGGGGTTTCAGAACATTATCAAGTTTGTCTAAGGTGAAGAGGAGGTGTGAGAGAGAGTAGAAATTGTACCAAAAGAGAAGGCAGCTGTGTGTTTTATAAAAAATGGAAAGCACAAAAGATTAGTTAATAAATATGCACAGAGGATGTGGCTGAGGAATGGCTCATTTTGTCTGAACAGAAAATAAGAAAGAAAAGGGAACCACACATGGTTTCAAACATCTGTAATCCCAGCACGTGAGAAGCTGAGACAATATTGCAGGTTTGAGGTCAGCCTCAGCAACTTATTGAGGTCCTCAGAAACTTAACAAGATCCTGTTTCAAAATAAAAAATAAAATAGGGGTAGGGCTATAGTTCTAAGGTAGAATGTCCCTAGGTTCAATCCTATTACCACCAAAAAGGACAGGAAAAAAAGATAGGAAGGAAGAAAGAGGAAGTCAGAGAGCAATAGTAGGTCCATCTCTTTAGCCTTTTAGTGGAAGCTGGAATAAAATGCTAGACCACATCCTGTCTTTACAATACAGGTGTGATGGACAAATGACCTATCGGGTCTTTTAGGTCAGTTTAGGAATAAAGGTTTTATTTGGAAGAAATATTTGCCCTGCTTTCAGAGGAAATATTTCTCAAGCAAGAATGAAGCAGTAATCCTAGTTCATGACCGCCATGTTGCCCCCAGATCCGGTTTCAGCAGTGATCCAAACCCCAAAGCAAATTCAACTTAAATGTGACACTTCCATTAACAAAGAGGATGTGTGGCTTCAGCATGCTCCTTCCACTTAGAAAGTTTCTGACAAAGGTCAAGCAATGTAAGAGAGTTAGTGATGTGTTCCAGGACTCTGGAATAAGGAAGTGTTACAATATTTTAAAGAATGAATTGAGTGCTGACTATTAAAATGTCAAAGTGCCAGAATTAGAAAAGTTATGTTTGAGAGTCTTGGGGTATATGGAGAAAAGGGCAGTGATTGTATTAAGCTTTGGAAGTAAAAGAGATAGTTCCCTTCTGTGGTCATGCAGGACAGAGCAGAGTAAAGATAACATGAAGGAAGGAAGGGAGGGAAGGAAGGAAGGAAGGAAAGAAGGGTGGGCAAAGGCTGCATTAAAGTCCAGGGCATCACTGAAGTTCTGACCAGAGAATCCAAGGGTGCTGGAATTGTCTGCAGATGAACAGGACACATAAGGACTTTATAGCTATCCCTCATGGAAAAGGAGTTAAAGGATATTGTAGTAAATTCATGCACTTTCTGAAATAACCATTCCTATCTCAAAAGCTTTTGATTTGCTATTGAACCCCAGTAAAGACTGGAAGTCTCATCACAGAAAACCAGGGGATATAGAAACTAAGTGCTATTAAATTTTTATCAATACAGCTATTTCCAGCAGTACCCCATTGTCAAGTGAACATGGTATTTATGAAATCAGCCTGGGGTAGGTCCTAAAAGCATAAAGAGATGGCTCACACTCCTGAGGGTGTTACAACCTCTCAATCAATGGGCTTTAAGTTTAAGAGAAGCTTCTATGAACAGTTGTCCAAAAGAACATTTTAAACCTGATTTGCAAATACCGTTATACAACATTTTGGCACCAGAAATGGACTGCTGGAGGGAGCAGATCATTGAGCAGTTCTTTCTGGAGGATTCAGATAAAGCAGATTTGGAAAAGGGCTCTGTAAATTAATCTATCAGAATGGACCTATAGTGCAAGATTATTTTTTTCCATATAAATGATGACCAGAAGGCCCCTACTGGAAAGGAGGCTTTCTATGAAGAGGTATTTGATAGTCTCTTTTCATGTCAACCTATGATTGTTTATTGGGTTCATGGTGAAGCAATAAAAATTATTCAATGATATGAATCACCTCCCACCAAGGCTGACATTTCTGTGTAACTATGAGTCCTAGTTGCTAATTGCAGAGGCCCACTAAGCTCTTTATAGGGCACCTTACCCCCAAGGAGACCAGCCAGCCTCCTGATGGACTCAGTTATATCCCATCTATTATGAAGGCAAAAGATGTTTGCAATTACCTTGTCCCCACTTCTTCTGGGTTTGGATTTGCTATCAGTGTTCATAATACCTCTGGTGGCTTCATCATCCATGAGCTTATTGAATGTTAGAGTCACTACCATGGTGAAATACATACTATGGCTTCTGATCAATGAAATCATTTTTCAGTGAAATAAATGTGACAGCGAGCTAATGCCCACAAGAAGAGCTACTAGATTTACAACACATTGCCAACAGGCAGAAGGAGCTAACCTCATGGAATAGTAGAATGGCCAATTGAACACTCGGTTTAGACAGCAACTTGAAAAATTGTAATACTCTCCGATGATATATAATATATAGTAATCTGAACCAAAAACCAATACATACTGCTATTTCTTCCATGGTCAAAAATACATGAACATTCAAGTTGGGCATGGCTGTACACACCTATAATCCCAGTACCTGAGAGGCTCATACAGGAGAATTTCAGGTTCAAGACAAGCCTTAGCAACTTAGTGGAGCCCTCTGCAACTTAGTAAGACCCTGTTTCAAAATAAAAAATAAAAAAAGGTCTTGGGGTATAGCTCCGAGATAGAACAGCCCCATACCACAAAAATAAATAAACAAATAAAAATATGGATATTTAAACTAGCAGAGGGCAGAAACACCTCTCACCACTATACCTAACAACTCATCTCAAATTTCTGGCTTCCCATCTCCTTTATATGAACCATAATTATTTAGAGGTAGCATCGACTGGGGACACAGTGTAGTGCCACTGAATTGGATGCTGAAATATGCCATTTGGGCTCCTCCAGCAAAAATTCAAAAAGAGTACCAGAGTGCTGATTAGGAGGAGTGGCCCTGATTACCAAGGGCAAGCCAGGTTGCTATTTCACAATGGAAGTAATTTACCTAAGGGAATTTATTATATTTCCATATCCAGTAGCAAATTTCACTATAAAGCAATAATCTTGCATAGATAGTATATTAGTCAGGGTTCTCTGGAGAAAAAAACAATGGGAGATATGAATGTACAATTACAAAGGGGATTTTTCAAATTGGCTTACAGGATCAGAAGTTGGACAGTCCCACAATGGCCATCTGCCTGCCAGACAGCCAGAGAAACCATATCTGTTCAGCCAAAGAATTTGGAGCCTCAGAACTAGAGAGACCAATGATGCAGTCCAGTTCTAGACTACAGGCCTGGAAATTCCCTGGAGATTCAGTGGGGCGTTCACATTGGAAGAGTGAGGGTGCTAGAGTGTGGTGTTCTCAGGCAATGGCAACAGTCATCAGCTCACCTACTCAAGAATAATTCAGCTTGTAGTTTCCTCCTTTTGTCTCTTGTTCCATCCAGGCCCCCAGGCTGCATTGGATAGTGATGCCCACATTGAGGATAGGACTCCATCCCTGTTTTGCTGTCCCACATGCCAATCATTTCTAGAAATACCTTTCATCAACACACCCAGAAGCCTCTTGATCCCAATTATCTCTCAGTCCAATCAGGTTGACAATCTTGATTAACCGTCACAGATAGGGTTCAGAGTCCTCAGAAATGAAGACCTAGAATATTCGCAAAGAATTTTGAACATCTGAGTTGACTGAAGACAAAAGAAGCATAAAGTAAAAAGAGAAGGAAGATGAAAATATCAACTTTGGCCTTGTGACTAATTATAGAGACAAGGACTATAGGTGTGTATCCTTAAGGGCTTGCATATTTAATTATATGATTTTTCTCTTCTATTCTAAAACTTTCTCTCCTACTTTTGTTTTGGTACTGGCGATGAAATCCAGGGACATTCTACCTTCAAACTGCATACTCAGCTCTATTATTTTGGAAAAATAAAGTCTCACTAAGTTACGGAGGGTTTTACTGAGTTTCTAAGGCTGGCCATGAACCTACATTCCTCCTGTCTCATCCATGCAAGTACTGGGATTACAAGCATGCACCACCACCCCTGTCCAGCTTCTCCTACTCTTTTTTTTAACACATGTTGTGGTGTTGTAACTTTTAGAATTTGGTCCAGGATATTGAGTCAGGTAATGATAGAACCAGAGAGGCCGAACTTGGAACTGATGATCTTTGACCATGTATGCACCTGGATGAGGTGTGCTAACATCACTGGACAGGTGCATTATTTATTGTTTCATACAGATAAGGGGGAAATAAGGTATAAGTTAACATTATGCAGCCAAGGGGACTATAGTCAACAACCATTGTTTTTTGCATTCTCTATCTCTGTACACTGCTACTATGGCTGATATTTTTCCAACCACACAAGACTGACTTCACCTCCCAGTAGTAAAACTGAAAATGCTAGACACATGGCTTCTCAATCTCCATTGTGGACTTTGGAAAGGGATCTAGAGGTCCATAGAAGCTGGGATTGCATAAAAGTCCTGCTTGCGAGGATGGAAGTTAGAGTAGCAGCTGTGATTGGCTCCAGAAGTGGTAGTAATAGGTACTCTATTAGCAGCACCTAGTGTCCAACACTGGTGTGGTGGCACTAGTATCTGCACAGACTCTTCTCTGATGCACAAGTAGGGTCTGTGCTGGCTGCTGAGTCTCCAAGCCTGGGTGTCCAGCCTGATCAGAGATTCTGTGATGAGTTACCACTCTATTTCACCAAATCCCTTTCGTGCCTTCACTTGCTGGAGATAATTTATTTTGCTAGTGACTAAAAACTATAACCAATACTTTCAGGTTCTGGAGGAGGTAAATGTTTAGTCCTCAGCTGGGCATGGTGGCACACACTTGTAATCCCGGCATTTGGGAGGCTGAGACAGGAGAATCGCAGTTCGTGGACAGTCTCAGTTACTTAGTGAGGCCCTTTGCAACTCAGTGAGACCCTGTTTCAAAATAAAGGATAAAAAAAAATAGGGCTGGGGATGTATCTCAGAGGTAGAATGCCCCTGGGTTCCATCCCCAGTACAGCAAAGCAAATTAATCCTTATATCTAATGAGGACCATCTTCCAAAATCTTGAACTGGAACAATTCCTGCTCTTCTCTTCATTAAGTCATTAATTGTTTGTTCATTTGTTTATTCATTTAATGTTTATTCATTCATCCAGCAACTATTTACTGAACTCTTTACTCTCTGCCAGTTAGCAAAGCACATCCTCTCCTCTCCTGAGCACACAGCTTAGTAGGAAGCAATCATACAAATAAACATAGCTGTGCACCTGCATAAACACTAAGAAAAGAGCCATATTACAAGGACTGACCATCATCAATGACGAGAAAGGCTTCCCTGAGCAACTGGTAGATGAGCTAGGCTCTTAAGAGTGAAAATTAACTTTGTGACAAGGCAGGAAAGATGTCACAGGAAATAAAAAGGGGCAGGTAGAACAAAGTATTTTGAAGAAATAGGAAGAAGTCTACAAAGGCTAGGAAGAAGAAAGCAGAGGGAATCAGAGCATGGAGAAATTCGTTTGGGGGTAATAGAGTCCAGACCACTTTAGGATTTGTAGCATGTTTTAAGGATATTGATGTTTATCTAAATGTTTATCCAGATATATTTGGAAAAGGAGGCTGGAGAAACACGGGGTATATGACACGCTGTATTTGTAGTTAAGAGACTAGTAGCTCAAGCAAGAGGTGGCAGAGCCTGAATTCAAGTGCAGCAAGAAATGAATAAAAGGATGGATTGGAAAGATACTTGGGAGTTATTGGAATTTGTGATTGATGAGGTGTAGATAGTCTTATCTCTGGGCTATACTCCCAATCCTATTTTTATTTTGAAATAGGTTCTCACTGTACAGTGAGAGTCACTGAGTGTCTTGCTAAATTGCTGAGGCTGGCCTCAAACCTGCAATCCTTCTGTCTCAGCCTCCCAATAAGTACTGAGATTACAGGTGTGCTGCCACCACACCTGGCTCTGGAGAGCATGCTTCCAGATACATTGAATTTAGATGTAAGCAAATAATAACCAATAAGAATAAATGGTTTAGGTTTTAGATTTTTCTTAATTTCGATGAGGAAGAAGAAGAAGAAATGAAAGAAAGTGTTGGACATTGAAGAATGGAAGGCATGATCACTACATTCATAGAGGAAGGTATGCTGGGGTATGCAAGACGAAGGCTGGAGAAGGTACAGAAAGGTAAGACAAGTGGCTGAACAGAAATTTTGCTCAAGTAATTCTTTATTTACCTCAGACTATGAGGAAAGAACACAAGCTGTGAACCAGAGTTTTGGTTGATTGCTTGGATTTGTTATTTGTTTTTGTTTTGTTCCCCCCTCAGTTGAGTGAAAATACATACAAGCAACTTTGTGATTTATAATTGTTTTGTTTTGTGTTTTCCCAGACATGGTGATTTTCTTGTAAAAGGGCATGTTTCCCGTGGTTTTTATTAATCGAAGTGCCAGTATAACTGCATTTCTGTCATTCTGATTTCTCTCTGTAGTTGCTGCTAAAGCTGTAGTCTTTCTTCACTTATTTTCTGTATTACCAAATGTTTCAGTCAGCATTCTCATGGCTGTAATCCAAAATACCTGACCACCACAACTTAGAGGAAGGAAGATTTATTTTATCTCAGTTCTGAAGATTTCAGAGGTTTAGTCCATGTTAGGCCAGGTTACATCAGTGGAGCTCATGGCATGGTGGCAGGAGGCAGAGGAGGTAGGCAGCAAGGACTCAGCTCTCATATCAGGAAGAGAGAGCGAGTAAAGGGATTCGATGACACAAGCACAGTCCCCAAGTCACACTCCCAGTGCCTCACCTCCACTAGCCACACCCCACTTGTCTAGGTTTACTAGCCAAAAAAATCCATCACAATGGAATTAACCACTGATAAGATTGCAGCCATCATGATTTAATTATGTCAACTATCAACATCAATACATAAGACACTTTTAGGGGACATTCTATATTTAATCTCTAAAGCCAAAGAAATATAACCAACCACTGTGCTGATCAATGAAAATTCTAGTTCTTCATGAACTATAAAACTATAAACATTCCTGCCTCTTGGCTAAGGAAGCCTTGTTTCTGGAAAGCTACCTTCTCCCTTCTCCCCAGCAACAGCCAAGATCAGAGGAAGAGCTAAGGTCCTTGCTTAGACCCCAGTCCTTGTTTGGACCCTTTGATTTTAGGACCTCATGCTTACCTCCTGAGCCATTAAATGGGCCAAAAATGCACAGAGGCACTCTCAGTCTGTTTTTATCATTTCTGTTTTGGCCATATTAAAGATGACACTTACTTCCACTTTCTAGGTTAATGTCCTTTTCCTGAAAAGAAAATATGTTTTCCTGGCTCCTGATTCACTGAGACCCTTTTACTTCTCCTCAGTGGATCAATACTGAACCAGCAGTCCACAAACAGAAGTACAGAGGCCCCTCTACTCTTCTTTCCCCACTTCTAGATTTTCTCCAAGGCTGTTGCACATTAAGGTTTGCACCACAGCATAGTTTAAAGACATCATGCCTGGGATTCTCAGTGAGGAGCTCCTGTGCTATTAGGGAGACACAAGATAATTTCATTTGATACAAGAATTAGCCTATTTTATGTTACTTATTTATTTTATGTGCCTTAGAAAGGAAAACAACTCGGACTCAGTGGCACAACAATGGCACTGTAATTCCATTAGTTCCTTAGAATGAGTCAAAAATTTTACGGAAAATTTAAAATTTGTTTAATGAAAAACACATACATATCTGTGGTAGTTTTGCCTAAAGGAGCTTCAGGATGCACCTTGATATCACATACTGGGCACCCCCAGTGACTCTGGGATTGAGAAGGACTTGGGTGACATCCTACAGGATGGGGCTCCCTTCTCCAGGCTTGCTTTGACTAATGGATTCTACTCTGAGTTCAATCTCTGTCAGTGTAGGAGAAATGCTAGCAGAGAGATTTTTTCCATTGCAGACAAGTTCTTATTGAAGAACTGGCAGTACTTTTCTTTATGAAAAAAGTAAAAAAGCCCACATAGCGATGGTTGACAAATATCAGATCTTAGGGGAAAACAGCAAAAGATTTCATTTTGGAAGTTGTAACTTTAGAGAGTAAAAATAACAATCCAATAACTCAAAATCAGAGTATTCACTTCTGAACATTTCTGAGTAACAAAAGACTCACAGTGCCCAAATGTCTGTGAATAGGACAGATCTTGCTCTTTGCTTTTTAATTTTCCTGAATCCATTCTCTGCCTGCTTTGGACATGTGCTGTACATACTCAGGCACTTCAGGAAGAACAAGACAATGGGCTCCTTCCTCGATTCTTCCCAGCAAGTTTATAGGCACTACACCATCCCCAGCTGTTGATTTTCCCACACTGATGTCAGTGTGAGCTTCCTGAAAGAAAACTTTACTCACATATACCCCACCTGACACTTCTAAGTAGCATCCTTCTAGCTGAAAAGTACTTGGTACAGGGTAGACAATGGATCTAAATGACTTGCAGTTGAATTTTTTTTTTTTTTTTTTTTTTGGTGGTACTGGGGTTCCTGGAAGCCCTTCTACCTCGGGGCTACACTCCCAGACCTATTTTTACATTTTCATTTTGGAAACAGGGTCTCCTAAGCCAGCGCACGGCTGGCTTCGAACCTGTGCGATCCTCCTGTCTCTGCCTCCCAAGCGCGGGGATTACAAGCGTGTGCCACCACGCCCGGCTTGCAGTTGAATGTTTAAGAGGCCACTTATCACTTGTTCTTGCCTTCCTGGCAAATTTCTATGCAATTTTCAAAGAACAATACATATGTCCGATGACACTTTTTTGAATTCATAAAATTAAGTGCTTATATGTCTGTCTTCATCAACAATATGTGAGCTCCTTAAGGATAATAACCATATATTCACATTTACATATCCCCAGTACCTATAACTTTATTTTCTCAACATATTAACTGCCAAAAGCAAACTGCATAATGCAATCAAAAACTCAAAAACTAATTCAGTCACTGGCATTGGGTTAGGCGTCTCCCTCCTGTTATATGATCATATTGTTGTTTTGAAGTAATCATATATTTTGAAGATTTAAAGAAGTTTATTAGAAAGATAGAAGTACAGAAAATAGAAATACAGCCCCATGCCAAAATGGCATAGGGGAGCCGGGCGTGGTGGTGCACGCTTGTAATCCCCACGCTTGGGAGGCTGAGACAGGAGGATCGCACGGGTTCGAAGCCAGCCTCAGCTACTTAGTGAGGCTTTCAGCAACTTAGTGAGACCCTGTTTCCAAATAAAATATAAAAAAGGTCTGGGAGTATAGCCCAGAGGTAGAAAGCCTCTGGGTTCCACCCCCAGTACCACCAAAACAAAAAACAAAACAAAAAAAAAAATGGCATAGGGGGGTGACTCGAAATGAATACACCCAAAGTAATCATATTTTAGATATGCCCAGGTAAAATAAGAAAGAGGAGGCTAGGACTGAGTTTTGGATAGACTAAGAATGGGGTCAAAGGAAGAGCTGTGAGTTTGGAAAACGCAAGTACTCTGAATGACACAGGAATCATGAAACACTTACACAAGGGACTGTGGAAAGAAGTCACACTATTCTTAAGGACATAGCAGTTCAGTCATTCAGAGACTCATTTGAACACTAAATGATGCTTTATGGAATGTTCGCTAATTATTACTTCAAGATTGCAGCCAATGGAATATTAGGAAACTTTTAATGCACTCTTTTATTTATTTTTTGTTTGTTTGTTTGTTTGTTTGTTTGTTTGTTTGTTGGAGTGCCTACTCTGGCTCCTGTTCTAGATGCTAGAAATAGAGGTGACTGACTGACAAGGTCCTGCTGCTGGAGACAGATATCTAAAATAACAGAGAAGGGGAAGGGAAGGAGGGGAAAAAAAAAAAAAGAAAGGAAAATACTTGATGTCTGTAAACTTCATGCAGAAAATTGAAATAGAAAAAGTGAATAGGAATGACCAGTGGCTACTTTACATAGATCATCAAAAAGGGTTTCTCTTCGGGCTAAATGACAATTAGGAGCCATCCGGATGTGATCATGGGACTAAAGCATTACAGACAAAGGAAATATCTAGCACAAGATTCTAATTCCTAAAACAACTTTAAAGCACAGAAAAACACATAAGAGTTATTTAAATTTCTGATTACCATGATTTTAGATTTCATTTGAAATTTCAAAATAAGGCTCTCACTGCTGAGTGTTAAGATTATAATTGAAAAAAATTCTAAAATGAGGTTTTTAAAACATAATATAAAGATTCTTTTAGGATATTTAATGTAGTCTGGTTAAAATATGCTATCTTGAAAGAAAATTAAAACATACTTTTTTTTTTTTGGTGGTACTGGGGTTCCTGGAAACCCTTCTACCTCCGGGCTACACTCCCAGACCTATTTTTATAATTTTTTTTTAATTTTGGAAATAGGGTCTCTTACGCCAGCAAGGCTGGCTTCAAACCTGCATGATCCTCCTCTCTCCACCTCCCAAGCGCGGGGATTACAAGCGTGCACCACCACAACCGGCTAAAACTTTTAAATATCCTTTTCCCCATGATACCTTCAATCTCTGACTTTCCTAGAAAAAGTCAAAGGTTCTTTTTGGATTGATTATGAGCAGGCTACAGAAATCTTGATCCAAGATGAAGTGATCAGAATTCCTAGCCAAGTATGTAGTACCTTGGGCTTTTTTCATGGATGAGAACATCTGGAGAGTTTACAGTATCTCATCAATCAACACAACATCTATGAGGCTACAAAATTTTTGATAAAGTCTCCAATTCCATGAACAATCAGAGGCACTGAATGGCCAAGAAAAAAATGGTTGACTTGCAAAATTGCTGATTATGAAACTGGCAAAACCCAGAAGAAAACCCAGGCATTGAGCCACCGTCCTTTGTTTCACCCCATGTACTTGCACTTTGTTTGTCAATACAAATGAAATCAAAGTAGAGAAAACCCCAGGGCACTCCAGGCTTTGTTCTAAACAGGACTTCTTACTAATGAGAAAGGAATACAAAGAATTGGGTTTCTGGTATTCTTTCACATTTTAGTGCCATAAGACCAGCTAAAACAAGAAGGCACCCAGTCTCTGTAGCTCAATTTTCTTCTGTTTTTCACAGCTTCCATCCATAGAAGTCATTTTCCTGGAACTGTGGGAAAACAGAAGTAGGTTTAAGTTCAAAGGAAATTGAAGTTTTAAGCGCAAATTACTGGGCCAGTCTTACAAATAAATTCATACTTACCCACCAGTGATGATGGAGGGGAATATAAAGCAGGAGACTATAGGTAAAAAAAAAAAAAAAAAAAAAAAGTTAAAAGCAAGGAAGATCACAACTTGAAAATTACTTGAACTCAAAGTCCAGAACCTGGGTGAAAATGCTGAGAATATTATCCACAGAAGCACAGGTCCCAAAAGTCAAAATAATAACTAAGCCTAACACTGTCTGTAGTTATAAACTGAGAGCCTCATTGATTTGAAAGGTCTAGAAGTCTGAAGAGTAGACCCCAGAACCAGCAACAAGGAAGCTCAGAATGGAAGTGACAACTATCTCAGTTTCTTAAGTATGTCCCGAAGAAAGAGTTGTCTCAATATTTATATGTTGTTTTAAAACAACGTGGAATGTTTTTGCTAAAAGATAACAGAATAAATACATATTTCCTACTTCCTCTCCCAGAAAGTCAAAGAAATGAATGAGAAAAGCAATTCCAAAACAGCCTGAAAATTGTCATCCATGGTGAAACTTGGGAATGGAGAAAATGTCTGCCTAAGGAAGTTCATACCCAGTTAAAGAGTAAATGAATAGAAACCAATACCTAACTTCACATCTTTTAAGATTTTCCTTGAAAAAAAAATGTAGGAGTCTGTCAGATGTGGGGGCACACACCTTTAATCCCAGTACTTGGGAGGCTGAGACAGGAGGATCCCAGGTTTGAAGTCAGCCTCAGCAATCTAGTGAGACCCTGTTTCAAAATAAGAAGTAAAATAAGGCTGGAGGTATAGTACCTGCAAGTACTATAGTACCGCAAGAAAAAAAAAAAGTAAGAATCCTAGAGTGGGCTATCTTTTGAAAATTTGTGCTTATAAATCTGTGTGACAAGAGTTGCAAGCACCAATAGAATGTATTATTTTATATTTTTTACCCAACTATCTATTCATAAAATGTATCTGGAGATGAAAAGAGACAATAAACAGAAGCCAAAAAAGTCTGTTTGACTAAATCAAGTCAGCAAACAAAAACTTGACAGTTTGAGTTTCAGGGCTGCTCAGTCACCCAGCCTCCTGCCAGAGCCAACAGCTGATTCAGTATGGTGGGTAGACAGAAGCTGAGGGCAGCTGGCCCAGGAAAGTAACACTTCTTAATAGAACAGAAAACATTTCCACATAAGATCTTTTCTCAAAGTCTTAAAAATCAAAGATACGAGCTTTACTAAAATGGACACCAAAACCAACTAAGATAAGACAATAAAAAATAGAAAGGAAAAATAAGATTGATAAAAATATCATGTAATAAATATCATAATTAGGAAGTAAAATCAATATTTAAAAATAGATTTCAAGATATGCAAGACTGGGTAGGAAAAGAACACATAAGTCAAAGGAAAAGAAAAATATATAAAAATAATTAGAGGTAAAAAATGATAGATCTGAAACAAAGATAATGAACATCCAACATTTGAATTATAGTCCTGAAAAAGAAATCAGTATAAGTAGAGTTGAAAAATACAGTGATAATAGAAAATGATTTCTGAAAATAGAAGATAAGAATGCACAAATTGAAAGGGCATACACTATGCAAGTAAAAATTATTACCAAACCATTGAGACAGAAACATAGGAAAGATAATGAGCTTCAAAGAAAAAGTCTATAAGTAATTAGAAGAAAATGAAGAATCTACCCAAAAAAGCAGACTGAACTCATACTTTTCAGCAACATTAAATACCAGAAATGCTGGACATGGTGGTACACACTTGTAATCCCAGCATTTGGGAGGCTGAGACTGGAGGATCACAGTTCATGGACAGCCTCAGCTACTTAGTGAGGCCCTTTGCAACTCAGTGAGACCCTGTTTCAAAATAAAGAATAAAATATAAGGCTGGTGGTGTATCTCAGAGGTAAAATGCCCCTGGGTTCCATCCCCAGTACCACAAAAATAAATAAATAAATAAATACCAGAAGACAATTGAAATAATGTCTGCAGATTGAGGAGAAAATTGCTATTAAATTTTATTATTAAGCTTTTGCAGTCTATCCTGTAATCAATCTTTATAAATGTTCCAGGAGTTTCTAAAAATAAAAAGTACTCTCTAAGGGTACCCATAAAACACTTTTTAATTAGTATATAGTACAAAGAAAAAAATACTTCAACTTAATTTTTTAATTTATTTTTATTGGTGCATTGTAATCATACATTACATTGGAATATAAGACTTGAGAGGATATACAAGCACACGTCATCCAATTAGCCCTCATCCAGTCCCCATCCCATTCCCTCCTCCTCCCTCGAACCCATGCTTGTTTGGTGATTAACTTTGATACATATGTTTATGTACCTCCTGCTTTTTAAAGAGGCTCCATCCTCCCCTATTCCATACCCTCTGATTGGTCACCTTAATTGCTTCACTATAGGGCCCTTTCTATAGCTCAACCTCTTCCTGTTGCCCCTTTCCTCCTAGTTATTGCTGATTAGGGGAAGCATCTGGTTTTAATTTTCTGCGATATTTCTCTGTGCATGCCGTGTTACAAACACCGGCCCCAGTTGTGGCCTGGCTACCCGGTGTACTGATCCAGACCTCGCTGGCTCAAGCAGCAGCCTTGCCTCATGGGAGGCCCCAGTTCTGGCCTCTCTGGCACCAACACTGGCCTAACCCCTCAGCTGGCTCCGATCCAGACCTCAAGGCCCCAGCACCAGCTTCCTCACAACAGGCTCCGATGTTAGCCGATGGCCCCGGCATCGGCCTAACCCCTCGGCAGGCTTCGATCCAGGCCTCGGAGGCCTCAGTAGTGGCCTTGCCTCACAACAGGCTCCGATGCTGGCCAGTGGCCCCAGCACCGGCCTAACCCCTCAGCAGGCTCTGACCCCAGCCTCAGAGGCCCCAGCACTAGCCTTGCCTCGTGGCAGGCTCCTAACCCGGCCTCGCTGGCCCCAGCACCAGCCTAACCCCTCGGCAGGCTCCGATCCCGGCCTCAGAGGCCTCATAGTAGCCTTGCCTCACGGAAGGCTCCGATGCCACAGTGGCCCCAGCACCGGCCTAACCCCTCAGCAGGCTCTGATCCCGGCCTTGGAGGCCCCAGCACCGGCCTTGCCTCGTGGCAGGCTCCGATTCTGGCCTTGCTGGCCCCAGCACCAGCCTAACCCCTCGGCAGGCTCCGATCCCGGCCTCAGAGGCCTCAATAGCGGCCTTGCCTCACTGAAGGCTCCGATGCCGACTAGTGGCCCCAGCACCGGCCGAACCCCTCAGCAGGCTCTGATCCCAGCCTCAGAGGCCCCAGCACTGGCCTCACCTCGCGGCAGGCTCCGATCCCGGCCTCGCTGGCCCCAGCACTGGCCTAACCCCTCAGCAGGTTCCGATCCCAACCTCAGAGGCCTCAATAACGGCCTTGCCTCACAGAAGGCTCTGATCCCAGCCTCGCTGGCCCCGCACCGGCCTAACCCCTCAGCAAGCTCTGATCCCAGCCTCAGAGGCCCCAGCACTGGCCTTGCCTCGCGGCAGGCTCTGATCCCAGCCACGCTGGCCCTGGCACCGGCCTGACCCCTCGGCAGGCTCTGATCCCAGCCTTGGAGGCCCCAGCACCGGCCTTGCCTCACAGCAGGCTCTGATCCCGGCCTCGCTGGCCCCAGAACCGGCCTAACCCCTCGGCAGGCTCTGATCTTGGCCTCGGGGGCCTCAATAACGGCCTTGCCTCATGGAAGGCTCCTATGCTGGCCATTGGCCCCGGCATGGCCTAACCCCTCGGCAAGCTCCGATCCCGGCCTCGGAGGCCCCAGCATCAGCCTTGCCTCATGGCAGGCTCCAATCCCAGCTTTTCTGTGTCCGTCGCCGGCCTCACCCCTCAGCAGGCTCTAATCCAAGCACCCTCTTCGCCCAACTATTTGTCCCACGTTCTCGAGGGTGCGTGGTGGTGGTAGCATTCTGCCTCTAGGGTCATTACTTCAAAGGTTCCAGGTGTAATGCATCAGATCTCTGCCTCCCCTGAGTACTGGCCACTGCCATTGTCACTGCCTCCACGATTTCAAATCTTTCCCAAGCTCTTTTTCCACTCTAAATGTTGTCCAGTCTTCCTAAGCATGCGCGACAGTAGCATTCAACCTTTGGTGTAATTTCTCCAAAAAAAATAAATAAATAGGTTGGTAGGCTCCGATTTCTGCTTCTCCTGAATCCAAGTCTCCACCGCCAAGGCGGAGACAGCTTTCAGCACCGCCTTTCTCCTTGGTCTCCGCTAAAGTCTCTCTCCTTACAGGTGATGTCCAAGATTCTTAACAATGTAGAGAAGAAGCAGTCCTCCTTAGCGGGGAATTTTTCCAATAATTCATTTGGATAAGTTTTGTCTGCATCTCCAGTATCCTGGCATCCGCCACCTCCTTGACCCCTCTCCGATATTTTCCTTTTTTCTTTTTATTTTCCTTTTTTACAGGGTCCTTCAGGGTGGAAAGGGGTTCGCCTAGGGGTGCCCAGCCAGTGCCTACCCACCTACCCAGGGTCAGGGCCAGGGGACCCAGACCACGGGGTCCTTCTGGGTAGAGAGGGGGGTCGCCTAGGAGCACCCCACCAGCACCTGCCTACCCACCCAGGGTCGGGGCCAGGGGGCCCAGACCACGGGGTCCTTCCGGGTGGAGAGGGGGGTCACCTAGGGGCGCCCTGCCAGCGCCTGCCCAGGGTCAGAGCCAGGGGGCCCGGACCTCAACTTTAATTTTTAATGGAAATGGCACAAAACAATTTTTCTGATCACACTGAAATAAAATTAGAAATTCATAACAGAAGCAGAAACTTAAAATCCAGATATTTCACTTTATTTATTTTTTGCTCTGATGAGGACTCAACAAAGGGCAAACACTGTACCATGGAGCCATACCCCTAAACTCAATACATGAAATCTTTTTAGATAGATTCTTCTGCACAACTCCTGGATTCAAAAGTAAATAAAAGGTAACAGCAAGCATATTAAGAACAACACACATGAAGGTAACACGGTTTTGATGCCGTAAGAAAACCATCAATCGGAAGCACACAGTACCAAGTACCAAACACAGCACTAAGCCCAAATGAATGAGCAGCTGTTACATTTGAACTGGAAAAATTACAAAATGCACCTATAGACAAATATAGTTAAACATAAA
Organism: Muscardinus avellanarius; assembly: GCF_963383645.1. Lineage (NCBI taxonomy): Eukaryota > Metazoa > Chordata > Mammalia > Rodentia > Gliridae > Muscardinus > Muscardinus avellanarius. The sequence continues at coordinate 27,732,478 of NC_137801.1, read as the reverse complement.
TAGATATGCTCAATAACATAAGTAAATTTCAGCAAAAAAAATCGGAACCCACAACTACACTGTAATATCCACATAGCAAAAGTTCAAGAACAGTTCATCTATGTTTGTGGCAATACAGAGCAGCAGGGTGATTACCTCTGGAGTAGGGCAAAGTCAGGGAGGAAATATAAGACTGCTTTCAGAGGTGAGGAAGAGTTCTACAACTTCACCTGGGTGCTGTTCTCTCTGTGTCTGCAAAAGTAAAAGTCTATCAAGCTACACTCTTGAGGTGTGTGAATGCTATGTACAAGTGATACTGCAACTTACATACTTTATTTTAAAAAGTAATTAATAAATTAGAACTGATTGATAAATATCAGAACTAGTCCTATAGGGGAAGGTAAAGCACCATAGCACTAAAGATTTTCAAAAATGCAAAAAAAAACAATATACAAATTTAAGAATGAGAAAAGAAAGTGTTATAACTGATTGTGTGTGTGTGTGTGTGTGTGTGTGTGTGTGTGTGTGTGTGTGTGTGTGTGTTTTACTGGGGATGGAACCCAGGGACATTCTACCTCCAAACTATACCCCTAGCCCTATTTTTTTATTCTTTATTTTGAAATGGGGTCTCACTAAGTTGCAGAGGGCCTCACTAAGTAGCTGAGGCTGTCGGTGAACCACGATCCTCCCATCTCTGCTTCCCAAATGCTGAGATTACAAGCATACGCCACCATACCCGGCAATAACTAATATTTTTAAAAGCCAAAAAGTAATGTAAAATAATAGCATGTACTTTTATTTCTAAAAATGTAGAAACTGTCAAAAAAAAAACCAGAAAACCTAAACAAATCGAAAACAGAAGAAATTCCAAAAATTTCAAAGAGCTAATCCTCAGCCAGGTGTGGTTGTTCATGCTTGTAATCCCAGTACTTGGAATGCTGAGACAGAAAGATTGCAGGTTTGAGATCAGGCTCAGCAACTTAGCAAGGCCCTCTGCAACTTAGGCAGACTCTGTTTCAAGATAAAATAGGGCTAGAATATAGCTTAGAAGTAGGATGCCCCTGGGTTCAATCCACAGTAAAACAGAGGGAGGGGGGGGCGCTAATCCTCACAAAATCACTAATACCTGTCAATTTTGTGGATGAAATATTTCAAAACTTTTAAGCTAATATTAACAGTACCCAATGTTTCCAGATTTGACATTTAAAATTACAGAAGTCCAGTTGTATTTGGAGACATTTCTAATAAAAAATGATTTGCTGTTTATCCAAAATTCAAATTTAACTGGGCACCACAGTACCATGTATTTTATATGTCTAATTTAATAGGACCAGATGCAGAAAAATGGCCTTATCCCCTCCTTTCTTTTGAGTTTGGTGTAGGAGGGATGGTTTTTGTTTGTTAATTTGGTTGGTTGGTTGGTTGGTTGGTTGAGTTTTTTGGTACTGGAGATTGAACCTTGTGGCACCCTACCAAGGACCTATGCCCTGAGCCCTGTTTTGTTTTGAGATATGGTTTTGCAAAGTTGACAAGGCTGACCTCAAACATGATCTTCCTATTTCAGCCTCCCACATACCAGGACTATAGGTATGCACCACCATACCCAGCTTTATTTCCCTTTTATGACCAGAGAGAGGCAACAGCTTTAGCAAAAGAGTAGTTGAGTGAAATGTGAATAGGGAGTACCCTGCTCTCTCAAAGAAACTCCATAGTATCATTAAGAAATAATAATAAAACTTTAAAACAGACTGGCCTTACACTTCTCCATAGAAATAATCACTGCCAGAAGATGACATTAATAATATATGCAAAGTTCTAAAGGAATGGGAAAATCAAGAGCCTATCCAGGAAAAGCTTGATTGACTATAATGTCCTCATTATGAACAAATTCGGGAAGGGGAGTGAGGCACCCACAAGATGTTCTTGTGAATTCCATACAACAGGAATCGTGAATAGTGAAGGCTTATTAAAGGGATCATTGGTCAGTATTGAAAACATTCAACTATAGCAATAACACTAAAACAAACTTGGAACTATGAGTAAAAACCAGAAAGTAATCAAATTAATATGGCCACTTAAAATCGCATCAGACTGAGTTGAAGAGAAATTATTAAACAGGTATTGATCAATTCTAGATAAAGCTTAAGTAAAAGTAAGTTAAAATAAATATAACAAATCAAGCCATCTTTTTTCATGGTGTTGCTTTTCTTAAACTATAGAAGCATCTTGTAGAAACTAAAACTTTACAAGTAAGGTAAAGGGTGAAGGATGAAACACATAGAAGTCCAAAGGCTTTGCTGCAACCAGGGAAGACCTTGTTTAATTCCAGGGTAATAAGATATCCTTTTAATAAAGCAACTATTTTTATGTAAAAGCTTAGTATCTATAAACATATCTTATTTTTGAGGGGATAAAGTGTTCATTAAAGTAAAAAGAAAAAAATAAAAACCTTCCAGATGACATATGAAACCTCACCAGAAAACTTGAATTTTAGCTTTTCCACTCTCAGCTCTTATCCAACTCTCTGAACTATTCCTTAAAAATAGTTCTCCCAGGAGCCTTCTGTAGTTTTAAATGAAGTACACAAGCTCCAATGAGAATTAGAGCTGCGGGCAAAATCTAAACTTAGAAGTTGAAAGTTTTTAGTCACTAAGGTATACATTGAAAATCATTTTTAAAAACTCAAGGATTTATTCGAGCCATACAGTCTAATATAAGGTTGTCTCCCAGGAACACTTCAATATAGATTTATAAGATTAACTGACAATGAATTCATTCTTAAACTCAAAGCATTTCAAAACAATAAAAAAATGTAGATTCCCACATGGGAAATAAGCAAGAGAGACCAAGGTTCTAAAATAAAGTTTAAGGCCACTGTTTTCTGGTCTTCTCATTACTGCATGGACACTAGAAAGTGATCCCGATATTTCAGATCAAAAAGTAGAAGCAAACTAACTCTTTTTCATCAGACAAATAAATAACCTGTGGGCTTTTCAGACAATGGAATAATATGTATTTGCTAAAAATAAAATAATTGAAAGACTCAAACACAATGTTGCTCTTCTCCTTCTCTTCTCTTTGCCCTCTCATCATCTCCCCTTCTCGAGGTAGTTATCTGTCCCACTGTTCCTTGTGCCCTCAGTAGACAGTCACTGTGCAAAAGAGTCTCAGCAGGAGTTTCTGGGGGTAGAGGGGAAGCAGTTATTCTGAGAATAGCACATGCATACCACCTGAGCCCATTCCACCCCACTCACATAGAAAACCATCAGGTCTTCTGGAAATTCAGAAGTTAAAGTTATAGCCAATACCGTCATAAAATTACATCCTCTAACTCGTGAACCATGTAACCTACTGCAATTAACCCTGAGCGCTTGGGGAGGTAACTCTTACCCTTCAGTTAGTAGTAATAGTTCATTGATTTTAAGCAGCCAAAATGGACTCTGGATAGCCTCGCGATAGAAAAAAACTATTCCACATGAACCCAGGAAGGACTGAAAGTAGAGTAGCTCAGGGACTGCTATCAAAATCTCATAGATGGTCTCCACAAGGCATTACCATTGGAATAACAACTTCCTTCCAAGGTGTGTCCCTCTGTCTGCGTAGTTTGAGTCATGGGGAAACTTCCAGGTCTTATATATCCATGTCACTGTGATGGACAATTTCACTGGGCCACAGTGAAGAGAGAAATGTTGTCCCTGCCCCCCCCAAAAAAATAGGAAAATAAATGAGAAACAGGATAAGCAAAAACGGTGCTCTACCACATGCCCTGTAGTCTGGGAAGACTGCCAGGAGGATGCACTAAGAGATCATGTGGCTAGACCCACTGGGGAAATCCATCCCAAGAGGCTGGATGACAAAACATGGTGGCCCCAGCAGACCATCAGAGCCAAGCAGCACCATCTCATCCCAGTGCAGACATCTTGGCAGCAACAGCATGACATGGATTAGCTGGTGGCAGAAAGGAGCAAAAGAGGTAATTTGTGAGACCACAGGAGACCTCATCTGAGAACTCAAAAAAAAAAAAAAAAACTAAAAAGTAACAAGCCTGAAAAATGGGCAGAGGTCCAACTGTCAGTCAGGGTAGAGCAAAGTGTTCATGAAACTCAGAAACTAATATTGAGGCACCTTTGATTAAGATGCTTCAAATCACCCTTACTTCCTTTGGGTTCTTTGAGAACAGAGCTACTATAAGCAGTGCCTCCTTTCTGAAGTGTGAAGGAAATAAAACCAAGTAATTCTCAAATTTCTCATCCACATATCCTGTGAATATACTCTTCCAAGTCATGCTATGTCCATACTTTGAAAGGAATGAAAGGGGTGAGCCCTACTTTTATCACATATGGACCTCACATCTTTGTCTCCCTCCAGCTATTCCCCTGTACACATACACAAACACACACACACACACACACACACACACACACACACACACACACACACACATTTTTGTTTTGTTTTTGTTGTTGTTTTGAGTATTAAACTATTAAACTCAGGGGCATTCTACCTCTGAGCTTTACCCCAAGGCCTTTTTTATTTTGTTTATTTTGTTTTTAAAGAGGGTCTCACTAGGTTGCTGACAGTTTCATTAAGTTGCTGAGGCTGACTTCAAACCTGTGATCCTCCTGTCTCAGCTTCCCAAGTATTGGGATTATAGGCACGCACCATCATGCCTAGCTTACACGTACACTTTATTATATCTGTAAAACTTAGTCAACATTAAAATCTAGAGCAGGATTGAGGAGAAAGAAAATATTTTCAAAGTATAAATCCTGCAGACAGGGAAGAAAATGAAAAACAGGAGCTCAGGAACATCCACACGCATGCATGCACACACACAGGTTGCACAAATCGTGGGCGTGTCAGTCATCAGGTGAAAAGAATGATCATCAGTTAATTCAGGCTCCTCCTTCTTGCTGCCTGAGACCTTCTTGAGTTGCTGTGAACCTCTAGAAGAATTGCCTGTAAAGGCTATGCCCCAGTTTGCTGCAATTTTTGGGCAGCACTGCTGAAAAAGGACTTCTTTCCCTAGCTTTATACAGGTCCCACCTTATATTTAGGACATAGAGTTAAAAACAATTCTCATGTTAATAGCAGAAGAAAGATTTTTCCAAAGAAGCCACTCACTGAAAATGAAGGAACCTCTGCTTCCTGCCTCTATTGAAGTACTTCAAGGTAGACACTTTAGGGAACAGGCTTCACCTGGCTATTTCTATAAGCAGTTCTATACCAAAGACTTGTCAGAGGTAAGAATATTTGAAAGCTCCTGAGCACTGTTTAACACTCCATATTACTAAGAGGATCATAATCAGTTCTAAACATCATTCTTCTATCTCAGCCTTTACTTAATTAAGAATCTTCTGCTTGGGTGAGGACCTAAGACTCCACTTCGATTCTGTATTTGGGTTTCACAGCTTACGCAAATTTAGCTTTTTACGTTTAAGGCAGCTAAATATTTGCTGTAAGATTATCCCTGCACATCAGAATCTAATTTCTCCAGACTTTAAAAAGATCTGGCTTACACTATGAACACGTGAATACTTACGGAAGTTCAGTTCTCAAGGTTTCTAGATAGCACCCTGCGGAACCCTGGAGAAACCAAAGAACACCAGGTTCAAAGATGAAAATTAGAAGGTAAATCACATCAAACCCTAAGGCTTTCCTCATCCAGAGTTCAAAAAGAAAGAAACAGAAAATCATCTTAAGTTCTGCAAAAAAGTAATGAAAGCCATTCTACACATGTCTTATATTGTTTTGTATTTTTCTTCTTGCTGTAGCTTTGAGTACTAAGCAATGTTGGATAATATCTTCAATAAAATACAGTTAGCCCATGAGAGCACTAATAATACATGTATTAAAAAAGCAACATTTCATAAGAAGCATGCAGTTCCATCAGACAGAACACATTCTTTGAGTCCTTTATGCTCTCCAGCAGGATTTTGAAATGCCTTTATGATTGCAGGTTATTACTGCTTATAGTTTCAGCAAATAAGGCTTCACTGTCTCATAATTATTACTCAGAGGTTTGATGGATCCACGTGGAATTCGTTGTATTCTAACACACACTTAAGCATCTCATTTTCAATCATCAATAAATATAAATACAAAATCTTGCATTGCACCATACAAAAATACCTTCTTACAAAAGAATACAAAAGACACAAGGGTTGCTAGGCAACCAGCCAGCACAAACCCTAGCATCCTGGCTAGCAAAGAGCCTGCGGTGCTGCCACCACCTGAAGGATCTTGCTTATGGCAACAAAAGAACACAGAGGAGGAGTGGAGGTAGAGTTCTCCCAAAATTGTGCTTGAGCATATTTTATCAATTTTAAAATGGTGAATTGCAAATGTAGCAAAACAAACCTTATTTGGGCTGCATCCAGCATTTGAAATTCACCTGGCATTTGCTATGCGACTCAGAACAGTAGCTGAAGGTCACAGGCGCTCCTCCGTAGACAGTGCTCCTCCGTAGACAGTGAGTGGGAGGGGAAGTGTCTTCCAGCTAGCTTGCCTTCCCTGTTCTTCCAGTTTCTCCCTTCTGTTCAGTGTGCCCAGACCACCAGATAGCCAACATCCAAGGTTGGTTTTAGGAATCAAACTGTTCTACCATATATCTTGGCTGTTCAACTATATATCTAGATCAAGTATCTGGTATCCTATAATATTTCTGCTTTTTTTGTTTTTGTACTAAAGAGTGAACCCCAGAGGCATTCTGCTGCTAAACCACACCCTGAGTCCTGTTGTATTTTTCATTTTGAAACAGGGTCTTGGCGAAGTTGCTGAGTGTCTTGGTAAATTGTTGAGACTGGCCTTCAACCTGTGATCCTCCTGTCTCAGCCCCTCACTTACTGGAATTATAGGCCTGCACCACCATACTCAGCTACATTTCTGCTCCTTCAAAGAAGACGGCCAACAGCAGAGGCTGAAGAAGAAATTCCAGTGTTGGATTTCTGGTAGAGTTGCTCCTAGGTGAGGAGAATAGAGTTCACCAGACCACCACGCAAGACCCACCAAATTCCAACGTTGATGACATAAAGATCATAATGCTTTTGGTCTTTGGTCTATGAAAATGAATGCAGATGTAAGTTTACAGTCTAGAGTCAAGCTACCTGGATTAAGTGCTGGCTGTACCACCTACTAGGCTTGTAACCTTTGGCAAGGTACCTAAACGGCCAACGTGTCAGTTCCTCATCTATAAAAACAGGTATTTAAAGAACATGCCCAACATATGATATTTATGTGTTAATTAGAATTTCTATAAAGTCCTTTTCTTAGTCTCTGTGATAAACAATAAATGTTTATGTTATTAATATTATTATGAATGTCAATAATAAATAACGGTCCATCTCATTTATCTAACTAAATATTCTCAGGGTACTTATTAACTAAATAAATATCCATTGTAGAGTATTTTTTTCTAGAGTACAGTGTAAACATGTACACTATTTAGGAATGAATGACATAGGGCAAGAACATAAATGTGGAGCTGAAGCAATGTGATTTAAGGTCTTTTAATCTAGACTTATACTATTGATTGATTGAGTGATTGATTGATTGTGGAACTGGAGATAGAACCTAGAGTATTCTATCTCTGAGCTATAACACCAGCCCTATTTTTTTATTCTTTACTTTGAAGCAGGGTCTCATTAAGTTGCAGAGGACCTAAGTACCTGAGGCTGGCTGCAAACCTGTGATCCTCCTGTCTCAAATTCCCAAGTACAGGGATTACAGGTGTGCACCACCACGCCTGGCTTACACTTATGTTTTTTATCACCCTGAATCACCAGAGCCATGAGACCATACCAAGGGATTTGGGCCCAAAAAGCAGAATGGTCTGTGTATCTTGGTCCTATATGCACTTAGGTCATCATGGGATTTCAGATTTTGGGGCTATTATTTAAAGAAAAATATGTGTGGAACCATAAAAAAAAATCTCATGTGTAGAACATTAAGAACACTAAACCTTGAGCTGTCTCCACAGTCTCAGCTCCAGGAGTTCAGACAGCTCAAATCCATCTAATGCCATTAGGATGCTTGGTGACATTCAGTACCCTCTGGCCTGCTTTTAGTTGCTTTCTGGTATACTCATACTGCGTGTTTCATGGGTCCAGACCAATATGCCTCATAATGGCCCTTATTCTCAATGACTTTACATTTCAGAGATTCACAATGCAGCCAAAAGAGTGAAAAGAGCTGTAGTGGGCACTACAGCTGGACCCCTCATGGAAATGAAGGGACATCTCCCCTAGCCACAGGACTGCTGCTGCCAGACACTCCCAGCTGTCAGCCCCTATAGATGTTGCCTCAGCTGAAGAGCACTGCCTCCCCCAAGGCCACACCCCCTTCCTGGAAAATGGAACTGGTTGATGGAGAGGACAAAGACCAAGTCCCCTTGTCCCAATTCAAGACATCTCTGAAGGATCATCCCAGCTCCTGAACTCCCTGTGGTATCTGCTGAGCTTGCATCACCATTTACCTTGTGCTTCTGCCCACACCTGCTCCCCTCTTTCCACCCACTCCCTCCCTCCTCCCAGATGTTGATCTCAGCTGCATTCCACACCAACTTCCCGAGTGCCGATCTTCACCTCAAAGTAGGCTTCATGGGAGCCCAATTGGTGACAAGAGATGACCTGAAGGACATCAAAGACACCAGCCAAGTCTTTGAGCAGCTGTAACTAAGTGTCCATTCCTGGTCCTGTGAGTTCTGTCAAGTAGCCAAGGTCATGTGGTAGAGACCATTGTGTGGCTGTGGATGCTCTGGTAAGTGTGAGTCTCTGAGGGGAGGGCCATGTCTTAAATATTTTATTTTCAATCCCAGATGGGGTCCACAGGTTTATCACTTTATTTCCATAATCCATGTAACTTAGTTTACATCCTTTTTCTCTTCAAAGCTATCACTATCGCTTCTGCTTCATGAAGATCCTTGCCTACGCAAGAATTCAGAGTGGAAAACATCTCAATTTGACTGCAATCTAAAAATATTCACTTTTGAGTTTGAGACGTTTACAGCTAATCATGACAGGAAAACAGAAAAGAGATATGCAAAATAGCAAACATAATTAATACATTAAGAAGAGTTGTTAAAGAGATTTTTAGAAACTCAAGCTTATGTTACTGCATTAATTAAAGATACTCACCCCATAATACTTCCTAGAAAAGTGTTTTGAAAATCCCTTCCTCCTCACATTAGCAATGATTGTCTCTTTACTAAGAACACAGACTGTAGCATTTTGTTAAAATGATGTGTGCTCATTATAAAAGTTAAAATGAAACAGGAAAGTCTAACGAAGAAAAAATGTCCCTAAAATCCTATTGCCTAAAAATAGCCATAATTTATGTCATGTGTATCATGTAAGCATTATTTCAGTTATCTATTTATTCATTATAGCTAGAAAGACAAACTGACTTTCATTAAAGTGGAATACATGTATGTATGTATATGAATGTATATGTGTGTGCGTGTATATATATGGGTATACATATGTTTCTACTGGGGACTGATCCCAGGGGCATTTTACCTCTGAGATAAACCCCAGCCCTTTCATTTATTTTTTTTTAAACAGCATCTTGCTAGATTACTGAGTCTCACTATATTGCTGAGGCTGTATGCCAGCCTGCAATCCTCCTGTCACAGCCTGGCAAGTACTGGGATTACAGGTAAATGCCACCACACCCAGCTTATACTGTTTTAACTTTTTAAAATAGCAATCAGTTTTAGTTTCATAAAACAAAAGCAAAAAAATGAACTAAAATTGAAATAAATTTTGAATATCAAGTAAATGTTTCTCCACCATATGAAGTATTTCCTAAAAGATCACTCTTAGGTCAAAAAGTAATTCTGGTTTGCCGACATAGCTTTCTGGTTAAGTGCTTGCTGATCTTGTGTGTGGCCCTAGGTTTCATCTCCAGGTATAGAAAAGAAGGAAGGAAAGAAGGAAGGAAGGGGAGGGGAGGGGAGGGGAAGGGAGGGGAAGGGAAGAAAAGGAAAAGGGAGAAGAGGGGAGGGGATCATACATGTTTTTTTAATTATTATCAAATTTGAGATTTTTCTATCCATTTTGTTTCATATGGAAGCTTTCTTGTTTTAAAGTTTTCCTATTTTCTAACTTCTGATTCCAAACTTTTCAAACCTGTTCTTCCTCCAGCACCAGAGATTTCCAGTGCCAGTTACCACAGGATACTTTCACATTCTTACAGGGCTTCTGACACTGCATTTGTTTAAAAGGACTTTAGTTTAACTTGCACAGCAGAAGGTAGTGGTGTTCCAGGATGCAATTTCTACAGTGGGTGGGGGGGACTAACAATAATTTGAATGTCCATAGGGGGAATTGTGAACCACTTAAAAATATTCCACTAAACTCAATCTAACTATATTCTCAATTAAACTTTCTCTTACTTCCCCAAAACTATTATTGGCACACAGGGGTAAGCTAGTAGAAAAATCTTCTCCCAATTGGGCACATTAGAGCAGCCGGTAATCCCAGTACTTGAGAGGCTGGTATGGGAGGATCATGAACACAAGGCCAGCCTCAGCAACTTAGCAAAACCCTGTTTCAAAATTAAAAAAGGGCTGTGGGTGTAGCGCAGAGGTAGAATGCCCTTAGGTTCAACTGCAGCACGAGAAAAAGAAAAGAAAAGAAAATGCGTGTGCATGCTATTTTATTTTAAAAGGTAATTTATGAGTTGGACATGATAGTACATACTTGTAATCCCAGTGGGTGGGAGGCTGAGACAGGACTGCAGTTACAAAGCCAACCTCAGCAATTTAGCAAGGTCCTCAGCAACTTAACAAGACCTTGTTTCAAAACAAAAAAGTCTAGAGGTCCCCTGGGTTCAATCCCCAGTACCATAAAACAACAACAAAGCAGCTCTCTTTACTGATTGAAGTTAAAATGCACATCTCTGGCCAATTTTACAAAAACGGGTGACACTGTGAAGACACTGTGGCAGGGCCCCTTTCAAGGCACTAGGAAGGGCCGTTCCAACAGAGAGGTCTGGAAACTCCAGCTGTGTTATCTTTCCTATAAACCTGCCTCTGCAGGAAGGGGACCCTTAGGCTTTAAAGTGTCTCTCCAACTCATATGAAAGCCTGGCCCCTACCCTGCTTTGCATTCTGTCCTCATTCCAATACAGAAGAGGGAAAGGAGAGCCACTCATTTGATTTCCTTCCAGATTTGGAGGCAATAGACATTGCTGCTGTAATACCATTACATGTCCCTCATAAACTCTACTTTCTGCAAAGTTACTCACTATAAATTAGAGAGTTTAGGGGGGGAAATGGATTCAGTATAGCGCACACAAAACCTGGGCACTTTTGTAACCAGATTATCCCAAACAATCCCAATCCAAAGAGAAACACAAGCACTATTAAATACCCATTGGCAACAGTTGGGAGGTAATTCTCCCCCAAGATTCCATGCTTTCTACATGGCTCAGACTTCCTGAGTCATGTAGAAAGGGCACAGAGTAGCTTTGCTCAGGGATGGTTGAATAGCAAACCTCATATAGGGAACATTCTCTCCAAAGACATTCCAGAATAACGGAATTTCCTTTCTCTTTCCATGGGAGATTTGCTTAGTTCCAAAGTTATGGGCAATAGATCTGCAGAGGGGAGAGGAATGGGCAGGTAAGCAGCAGTCCCAATAAAAGCACAGAGCCTCCTAAATTCAAGGTTTGCTTTCTGTAATGAAAACCCATAGCATACACAGGCAATATCTGGCTCATTCACATCTGCCTGTGGGGATCTGGGGTATGAGGAACGGATGCAAGATGTTACTCTGCTATTAATTCTATGAATAGTAAGCTCTATGTATCTCTGACCCAAGGATGTAATGTCTATAATCTCTGGTGTGGGGGAGACTAACTTGCTAAATTACAAGTAAGGTTAAAAATCTCAGACCCTTCAGTTTCTGGCTTAACACTGGTTTATCATTTATACATAACATCTTAGTTACTCACATGCTTAAATCATAGGCATTTCTCTTTATCTTTGGAATTTGGGACAAATTAATGACAAATATGACTGCTGTGTAAGCCACCTGGTGTGTGGTATTTTGTTACAGCATCCCACACTGATGACTACAAGTTCCTGCTGGTTTAAAAAGTCCATGCTCCAAGGAAAAATGGTGCAGACATACCTTTCCCTAGTCATCCCACCCACAACTAAAAACCGTGGATGTCGTAAGAAACACAAGACCCTGAGAGATGGAAAGAAGCCGGCAGACTGGCGAGGGACTTTGGACCCCAGGATCAACGTAGTGGCCCACTCCCCGAGTTCTCTTCTTACCTCGTAAATACCTAGGTGAGGTGCTGAGAATCTGGCAGGCAGAAATGCCAGTGGGCACAGACAATGGCCCACAAAGAAGCCTGTTTTCTTGAGCCAACAGACCAGAAAAGAGACAACCTCGCAACACTGAACTTTTAGATAATAACTGCTCTAGTCTAGCTTGATACCTCATACAAAAAAGCCAATAACCTGGCTCCATCCCCACTCAAGCCAGAAAAACTGAGTAGGGAGCCTTGACTTCAGCCCTTAAGAAGCTGCCATGAAGCTAGTGCTGCCAGGGTGAGGTCAAGGAGAGCAGGCAGGGAAGTGAGGAGCCTTTCCCAGGGCGCCAGGGGAGCCTGGACTCCCAGCCCACCCGCTGTCATGAGGCAGAGTGAGTCTCTCTGCACTGGTACTGCTTCAGGACAGGCTGCGACTGTTTGGTGGCCCCACTGAAACTCATGTTGAACTTTAGTCCCCACTGTGGGACTAAAGAGGGCGGAAACTGATTCACATTATGCTATTTGGAGGTGAGACCTTTAGGAAGTAAAGTTGAAATGAGGTTATAAAAAACAGGGCCCTAATTAAATAAGACTATCACCTTATCTGCAGAGTAGGAGAGACCTGAGTTAAGATAGTGACCCACCATGTGAGGTTCTGTGCTGCCTTGAACTTTGCAGAATCCCCATTAGATGCCAGACTCATGTTTTGTTTTGTTTTGTTTTGTTTTTGTGTTTGTGGTACTTGGGATCAAACTCAGGGGCATTCTACCTGTGAGCTAGACCTCCTACCCCTATTTCATTTTTTATTTTGAAAGAGGGTATTACTAAGCTTCTGATGGCCTTGCTAAGTTGCTACAGCTGTCTACAAACCTGCAATCCTTCTCAGCCTCTCAATTACTGAGGTTACAAGTGCGCACTATCACATCCTGCTCGCACATTTGTATTTATTATAGCACTATTCATGATAATCAAGAAGTTGAAACAACCTAAATGCCCACCCACTGATGAGTGAATAAAGAAAATGTGGTATCCAGACACAATGAAATATTACTCGGGCATAAAAAAGGATGGAATCCTGCCATTTGCATTGCAGCAACATGGATGGAACTGGAGGTCATTATGTTAAGTGAAATAAACCAGACACAGAAAGATAAATACTACATGACCGTACTCATATATGAAATATAAAAAAAAAAGTTGATATCTTAGAAGCTGAGAGTAGAATGGTGGTTACCATAGGCTGGGGAGACAAGAGGGTAGGGAGGTATAGGGAGAGGTTCATCAGTAGATACTAAATGAGCAGTAGATAGGAGTAAGAAATTCTAGTGTGCTGTTGCATAGTATGGAGACTTCTAAAGTAAAAAGTCAGAAGAAAAATTGTGTAATATTTCACTGTAAGAAAATGATAAATATTTGAGGAGACAGGTTTTCCCCCACTTGAACATTACACAATGCATACATATATTGAAATATTGCATGAAGTCCCATAAATAATGTAGCATTTTTACGTGTCAGGTAAAAATTAAAAATTAATGAAATAGTCAATAGATGCCGACACCAAGATGACAGAGGTGTTAAAATTATCTGACAAAGATTTTAAAGCAGCCACCTTAAAAAAATGCTTCAATGGCGATTGCAGTCTTTTAAAAATGAAATTATAAAAAAAAAACTTCACAAAGAAAAAAATCTTTGCAAAAGAATACATGAAAAAGAAATACTTGAAAATTTTAAAACTAAAAAATATAGTTAAAAGCCGGGCATGGTGGCACATGCTTGGGAGGCTGAGACAGGAGGATTTTACAGGTTCAAAGACAGCTTCAGCTACTTAGTGAGGCCCTCTGCAACTAAGTGAGACCCTGTTTAAAAATAAAGAATAAAAAATTGGGCAGGGGGTGTAGCTCAGAGGTCAAATGCCCCTGGGTTCCATCCTCAGACCCACAAAAAAAATAATAATATATAGTTTAAAAAAAATCAAGGATGGGCTCAACAGCAGAATCTAGAAGAAAGAATCAATGAACATGAAGATAAACAATGGAAGTCACCCAGTCTGAACAGAGAAAAATATAGGCCAAAATATAAATGTTTTATGTAATTAAATTATGTATATGTGAAATATACATATGTATATTTGTATGAACAAGATACAATGTCAGCCAACAGGGTCTGACATTGACAGACCCTTCATCACATATGTATATTCTGTAGAACTACTTAAAAAATCTATACGAGAGATACACTTTAATACAGTATAGAAAAATAAAAAATGTAATCCTAAAAAATGTTCAGGTAACCCACAAAAATAAAGGAAAGACTATAAAGAAACAAAAAGCAGAACAAATAAAATAAAGTGGCTCACCAAAGCCCTAACATATAAATAGTTATTTTTAATGTATTTTATCTAAATATGCCAATTAGCTGCCAAGAGTGGTGGCACATGCTTGTAACTCCAGCATTTGGGAGGCTGAGACAGAAGGATTTTGGTTTGTGGACATTCTCAGCTACTTAAGCCCTTTGCAACTCAGGGAGACCTTGTTTAAAAATAAAAAAATAGGTTGGGGGTGTACCTGGGCTCCATCCCCAGTACATATCTATATGCCAATTAGCCAGGTGTGGTGGCACACGCCTGTATTCCCAGTACGTGGGAAGCTGAGACAGGAGGATCACAGGTTCACACTCAGCCTCAGCTACTTAGTGAGGACCTCCACAACTTAGTGAAGACCTGTTTCAAAATAAAGAATAAAAAATAGTACTGTGAGTGTAACTCAGAGGTAGAATTCCCCTGGGTTCAATTCCCAGTACTGCAAAATAAATAAATAAATAATAAATAAATAAACCAATTAAAAGGCACAAATTGGCAGAGTGGATTAAAATTTTTACCCTAATACATGCTATCTAAAAAAACACATGTAAAATATAGTGAAAATAAAAATATGGAAAAAGAGCTGGGCATGGTGCTGCATACCTATAATTTCAGTACTTGGAAATCTGAGACAGGAGAATTTCAGATTTGCAATTAGCCTCTCAATTTAGTGTGGTTTTCAGCAACCTAGTAAAACCCTGTTCCCAAATAAGAAATAAAATTGGACTGGGGTGTTGCTTAGATGTAGAATAAGAAGTAAAATCAAGATGTGGTATATCTTGGAGGTATGATACCTCTAGGCTTAATCCCTGGTACTATATATATATATATATATATATATATATATACACATACATATATGTATGTATACATATGTGTGTATATATATATGTTTGGAAATATATATTATAAATATAAATATATATATTTGGAAATATATTATAAATATAGACATATATATTTGGAAATATATATATTAATATCACATAATTTTGACTTCAAAAAATAAAATGGCCAGAGATAGACATTATTATGTAATGTTTTTTTTCATTTAAAAAAATTTTATTGGTACATTATAGTCATACATCTTAATTGAAAACAAGATGGTAGAGGCATATTGCAAACATCACTCATTTAACCCTGCCCCAATTCCCACCCTATTCCCTTCCCCCTCTCTCCTTCTCATGTTTGGCATTTACAAACACATCAAAGTCGATGTCAAATTTTCTAAAAGAAGTTTCAGTGCGTGTGTTTTCTTTTCATTTCTCTTTTCAGAAGGGCTATTTCTTTGTCATATAGTCCTATTTGATCATGGTCCAGGTGTAACAAATTTTAGCAATAGACTCAAAGTAAATTAAGAAAAAATCATTTATTAAGAATCCAGAAGTAGCCAGGCGTGATGGCACATGCTTGTAATCCCATTCTGAGGCTGAGACAGGGGGATCGCAGGTTCCCGGCCAGCCTCAGCTACTTAGTGAGGCCCTTTGTAACTTAGTGAGACCCAGTTTCAAAATAAAGAATAAAAATAGGACTTGGGGTATAGCTTGGAGGTTGAATGCTCCTGGGTTATATTCCTAGTACTGAAAAAAATTAAAAAGAATCCAGAAGTAAAGCATGTTAACTTTATTTCCATAAAGTCAATAATAGATCCCAAATCTCAGGGACTGTGACATCAAGCATATAAAATGAATAAAGAATTTCTTAATTTGTCATTTATTTCTCTGGAATTATAAATTCTACTCATTGGATTAGTCCTCTGAGAATTCAGGTTTGTGCCAGCCCTTACTGAGTTATTTTCTAGTATATTTTGAAATTTTTACTTTAGTTTTTTGTAGTAGTAGTAGTAGTAGTAGTAGTAGTAGTAGTAGTAATTGAACCTAGCAGCATTTTACCTCCAAGCTACATCCTCAGCCCTTTTTATTTATTTATTTTAAATGTTGAAACAGGGTCTTACTAGATTAATGAGAGTCTCACTATTGATGAGGCTGGTCTAGAACCTGCAATCCTCCTGTCTCAGCCTCACAAGTACTCGAATTACAGGAGTGGACCACCATACTTAGCTTTTTAGTGCTTTTTAATTTTTTTTTAATTTTTAATTGGTGCACTGTATTCATACATCATAGTGGGATACATACTTTTGTAGACATACATGCACACATTGCCCAGTCAGCCTCCACCCAATCCCCACCCCATTCTCTCCCTATCCCTCCCTCCCATGCTTGGCTTAGTGATTGACATCTAGTATTATAGCAATTTATCAAAAATTAAAAATGATAATCTCACATAACAGTTTCATTTGTCTGATACCAAGCTTTTGATGACTTAAAGATAACATTTCAATATTTCTTTTTGCTTTCTTTCTTACCAGAGATTATTTTTTTTCTTTTCTTTTTTTTTAGGTGAAACTATCATATATTTATATATTTATTTTTCAGAAAAAAAAATCTATCCTAATATGGAATATGGAGTCTAGGTACCCACAATGATCTTGAAAAAGAACAAAGCTAGAAGATGTATATTTTCTGATTTCAAACCATATAAAGCTACAATAATTGAAACAGTGTAGTACTATTCTAAAGGCAGATATATAAACCATTGGAGTTAAATAAAAGCCTAGAGCTAAATTCTTCCCTATATTGTCAAGTTATTTTTGACAAGGTTTCCACAAACATTTGGTGGTGGAAATAATAATCTTTTAACTAAATATTGTTGAAACATAATAATTACATGGAAAAGAATAAAGTTGGACCCTTACCTAATCCCATATACAAATATTAACTCAAAATAGACAAAAGACCTAAATATAAATCTTAAGACTATAAACTTTTAGGAGAAAATCTGGGTCATAAAACCTCACAACATTGAAATAGGCAGTGATTTATTGGATATGATTTCAATGGCACAGGCAACAGAAGAGTATACAAACTCCCTAAAAAATAAAAAAAAAAATTGTATATCCAAAGACAATGTAAACAGAGTTAACAGTTACTAATAGAATGGGATAAAATATTCCCAAATGCTATATCTGAAGGTATATTAATATTCCAACTAGAAATCCTAAAAATTAACAACAATAAAGGCAAACAATACCCTTTAGAGATAGGTAAAAGACTAACATAAATAATGAATCTCCACAGATAACCAATCTTAGTTGTCTGTTGGATGGAAAGTCATGTTTCTCTAGTTCTGATGTGTGTTACCTATTTCTTCTTTGTAGTTAATCTCTTTGAGTATTTTCTCTAGTGCTGGTTTTGAAGACATAAATTCCTTCAATTTCTGTTTGTCATGGAAGCTTCTTATTTCTCCATCTAATTTGATAGAAAGTTTTGCTGGGTAGGAAATTTTTGGCTGGAAGTTGTTTTCTTTCAGAGTTTGGAATATGTTACTCCAAGCAATTCTGGCTCTCTTAACTTGGTTTGGGAAGTCTGGAGTGATTCTAATTGGTTTGCCTCTGAATGTCACTTGGCCCTTTGTTTTTGTTGCCTTTAAGATTCTCTGCTTGGCTTCCACATTGGTCATTTTGACAATTATGTGGCGTGGGGATCCTCTTCTCCCATCCTTTCTAAAGGGAGTTCTATACGTTTCCTGGACCTGCGTATCGACCTCTTGCTCTATGTCTGGAAAATTTTCTGCTATTACTTCCTTGAAGAGATTGTTGATCCCTTTGGTTTCACTTTCTTTTCCCTCCTCTATTCCAATTATTCTTAGGTTAGCTCTCTTAAAATGGGCCCATATTTCTTCAATATCAGATTCCTGCTGTCGGATATTTTTTTCTAGATTAGAAACTATGCGTTCATTTTTGGAATGATCATCTTCTAAGAGCGAGATTCTGTTCTCCATGTGTTCTAATCGGTTGTTTGTGCTTTGAATTGAGGCCTTTACTTCATTAATTGCATCCTTTATCTCTTTTTGGCTCTCTCTGAGTTCTTTTCGAAGCACCTCTATTATTTCTACAGTTATTTTCCTGATTTGATCTTCTAGAAATCTCTGATTTTCTGTTTTATCGGGTTCTGATGTTGTGGGGTTGTGAGCATTCATTGCTCCAGTATTATTCCTCTTTCCCATGATTTCGGAAGTTTGTGCCTTCTCTGGGTTCTTCCCTTGGGTCACCATGACTTCACTTAAGGTGCTCTGGATCTCGAGTCAGTAGTATCTCAGACCCCACTACTCCTTTACTGGGTTGTATCACAGAGTCTCCGACCCAGAGAGTCGATAGAGGCTGCTTTAGACTGTGGGGGGTGCCAGGTTGCACGTTCTCCTATGGTGTGATATCACTGCCACCGCCCCTCTCCCACTGGGTCAGGTCCCAGTGAGTACAGTACTGGGATTTCTCCGCTGTGGCCCACAATTTGACTCACTGTTCTTGAGTACGCAGATGTAGCTCTACTGAATTCGGTGAATTCGGGGCTGTTGCTGCCGGTGGCAATATAGCGCTGCTGCTACGCCCTCGGCTATGGGGCTGGCGTTTTTTTTTCTTGGTTTTGATTTCCACTCTGAATCCCTGCAGCGTGTGCTGAGCTCAGCCACTGGAAGCTTTAGATGCCCTCTGCGCCGAGAAATTCCGCCTGGCTGTTCCGCAGCGGCTCCCCTCGGCTTGCTGTGGCCCTCCCGTGAGTTCGCCGCTGCCGCCAGCAGTATGGCGCTGCTGCTGCGTCCTCGGGCGGGAAGCCGAGTCCTCGGGCGTGAGGATCTCCTCTGTGGCTTTGTTCTCAGTCCGCTTTCTCTCTGGAGCCTGGTGATTTTTTTTTGTTTCTCTGGTGATGTTGTTTTCTGGCTTTGAAAGGCGCTGATTTTGTGGTAATGGAGATTTGTTGTTAGCGGGGCTCTTAAGCCCCGATTTTCTCGGTCGCCATCTTCCCGGAAGTCATTATGTAATGTTAAATGAATTGATACTCCAAGAAATAATAATCATAAATATATAGACACCAAACCACAAAGCTGCTTCCAATATTCCAAGGAATATTGGAAGTAAAACTAATAGAACTGAAGAACAGAGAAATCCATACTTATGCTTGAAGAATTCAATATCCACTCTCAAAAATGGGTAGAATACCAAGAGAATGAGCAAGAATACCGAAGAACGCAGCCCCACCATCAGCCAACAGGACCTGACATTAACAGACCACTTCATTCAAACAGCATACGCATTGTTTGCAAAGACTCACAGAACATAAACTAAGATAGTTTGTATTTTGGACCAGCATCTCACTCTTCCTTTTTTCAACATCCTCTCCTCTGACTCACAGAAAGCCAATCAGAGGATGTGTGCAACCCAGCTTCTGAAGCAACCTCATCTCCTTCATATCTAGACAGGGACATAACATATACTGAAGCTTTAGGACATTCTAGTCACCGGACCTCATAAAGAAAGAAAATTAGGGGGGAAATAATCAAAAGATATAACAGCTCTATTTACTCTAGAATTCCATAGCTGGCTAAGGAGAGAAGTGGGATTAAACAGAATTTTGAATCCAGACCTTGCAGAGGGCACTGACTGGAGCCATTTGCAAAGGAGAGCTTCTCCGCCTTGTCCAAGATCAGGACTGACCCAACATGACAAATCAGTGACTGTTTCTTAAGCTTAATTAGCCATTGAATTTCATGATAAAGAGTGAGCCTGATTGTACCACCAAGAAAAGGGTAAATTATTCTCTTTCAACACAAATTAATTCTAGGATACCATTTTGAAAATTATTTCATCAGAGTTCTAAATGGCACCCAAATTGCCCAGAAGAATTATTACAGTTCCCCTAAGTGAGCGATTTTTTTTCTAACCATTGTATTGAGTTCAATTAAAAGCAAAATATAACCTTCTGGATAGTTAAAATAAGACAGGTTAATATTGTAAAAACCAGCTGAATAATTTAAAGAAATTTTGTAATATACCACTCATAGTCCATTAAGGGAAGTAAAACTGCCATTTGGAGAGTAACTTCATCATATATGAAGATATAATCTGTACTTTGTCTTCACTGTCATTCTTCAAAGGGTGTGTGTGTGTGTGTGTGTGTGTGTGTGTGTGTGTGTGTATGAGCCTATGTAAGTGTGCATTGGTGTCTGAGTTGGACAGAAACCTATCAGTCATTTCCAAAGTGTTTTGTTGAATTATTCTTTGCCATCTTTTTTCTCTGTATTCATTTTTTCCATATTACCCACATGCCATGCATAATATAATAGACCATGCACATCAACACACTCTAGGTAATGAAAGTATTTCCACAGTCCTCTTGAGAAACCATTCTAAATCATAAAATCAAATTTTCTTCACAACTTTACCAAACAATGGAATAAGATCTGTGAAAAGTGCATTTGGTAAATTTTTCATGATTTTACCAAAAAGTGCAATAGGATCTGTGAGGAGTTCATACTGTGTTCCTGAGTTATAAAACAGGACCTCAGAGGCTCAGCGTAGCCTCTGAGGTTCTTGGTTTCCCATATGAGTGCTGGGACCAGCCTTCTTTCTGCCTCATGGGGGACTATGCGATTTAAATAGACTCGTATACAGGAAGCACTTTGGCCCCCTTGGGATGGCAGAATGATATGCTAATTTGTAGTCACATCATTTACTGTCACGATTACATTGCATTTCATCCAAGAAAGGCTTTATAAATGTTAGATTCCTTAAACTCCTGCGGATATGTGCTTTTCATTCATTTCACTCAGTGGAGTTCAGCCCCTGGGAAGTTCAGTGGTTCACTCCCATCACTGAAGCCTCTCGAATCAGAGCCAAGAATTCTGGCACCTGTTGGGCAAGATGAGAACACCTGCGGGCCTGAGGAGCAACCCTCAGTGCGGAAGCCTCCACCTGGGGCTCAGCTGTGGGCCTCTGCCACTGGGAGCCAGGAAGACTCTTCTTTGCATTTTAATTTTGACAAGCTTGGGATTTTTACATTGGAAAAAAAGAGAAACACACAACAGCAGAATCGAAATCACCACCACCACCACCATCACCACCATCATCATCATCATCATCATCATCATCATCATCTGTGTTTTTAATCAAAAAGTAAGCTCAAGATTTTACCATTTTTTTTTTTTTTTTTTTTTTTTTTTTGCTCCTGCTTGAGATGGTGTCCCCCAGAGAATCACCTGGCCTTGCAATCGGCCCGCATGGTATGCTTTGTTTTAGAGTTCCTCTCAAACATGGTGCCTGCTTATGCTCTCCCTAAAGGAGCACTGTGTGGCAGAAGCTGCACTTGGAAGGACGCAGGCATGACTCCCAGCTTCATGGTTAAATACTGGCTGACTGCAGCTGCTGGAAGAAAGGGGCGCTGTGTTTCTCTGCTTCTGCAGCTCTTGTTTGCAAGAGAAGGAGCTCCTGTGAGTTGCTGCTGAAGGGCAAATTGGGGTGCTCACTTTGGTTTATTTGCTATTTTCTGTACTGCCTGGTGTTTGTATGAGTTGTGGGCTTTTGCACAGCTGGATAATGTTTAAATAGAGAAATCAATACAGGCAGTAAAACAATAGTGGCCCTCAAACTATTTCTCTCTGGCTTTCTTTCTTTTTTCTTTCTCTACTTTCTTTCGTTCATTCGTGTGTGTGTGTGTGTGTGTGTGTGTGTGTGTGTGTGTGTGTCCCCACTTATTTTCTGTTCTTTGGCAACACATGAGAGGGAGACTTATATGAAGTGAATCTTCAGAAGTCATAAAACATTCTTTCAGATAGCTTTTTTCTCCTTTAACCTAGGCACTGAGGAGTGGAGAACTTGGAATCAAGACAGAGAACAGGGCTAGAGGGGTCTCCTCTCATCTTACTGTGAGGCAGAATCCTGCAAAGAGAGGGCCACTTCCCTGGTTAAGCCCGATCGGGGTCTAATCAGTAAGAGCCCAACAAATTTATCTGGGCCCAAGAAGGTACATAAAAATTGGAGACTTCATGAAGACAGGAATTATGAGAATGCCTAAGAAACTACATAAAATAGTTGTTACAAATTCATACTTACCGGATGTGCATCTTAGATCTATCATCTATAAACTGAGTGATATGATACTGATCAAATTGCTTATCCTATCATTGCTCTATCTTCATTTTAGCATTTATTCATATTAGCATTACTCATTAGCAGTACTTCATATTGGCATTACTCATAACAATCCCAAAGTGGAAACAATCCAACTGTCCATCAGCTAATGATTAGATAAATAAAATGTGGTCTATTCATGCAATGGAATATTTTTCAGCCATAAAATAATGATATAGTCTATATACCATGACATGGTTAAGCTTTGAAAACTTTATACAATATGAAATAAATCATACACAGAAGAATAAATATTGTATAATTTCATTTATATAAACTTTCTAGAACAGGCAAAGCATAAAGGCAGATAAAAGATTAGGTCTGGGAAGGGGGGAAATGGGAGCAACTGCTATCAGTTAGAGGGTTTCCTTTAATGATGATGAAATGTTCTGAAATTAGATCTTGGCAATAGTTACACAATCTTCTGAATATATCAAAATTTTCTGAATTAGACACCATTAAAAAAACAAGAAGCAGTGAAGCCCAGCAAGGGTGGCACACACTTGTAATCCCAGCATTTGGGATGTTGACACTGATAGGCTGGGTTCCTCCCTTCCCCCATGGAACCCCACAGCAGGGACAGGAGGCAGAATCCCGGAAACCAGAAGCAGAGACGTCGCAAGACTCCAGATGGCACTAGACTCTAGACAGCGCAAGACTCCAGACATCGTGGGTGAGAATCCAGACATCTTGGGCCAGACTCCAGATGTCACAAGACTCCAGATGTCAGGAGGAGACTGGCTAGCCCCACCCCGGGACCCGGCTACATAAATACCCTCACTTTCTCTCTGCCACGTGACTCTGCCTACCGTGACTCTGCTGATTGTGTGACTCTGCTGCTCTGTCATCGGTCCCTTTTACCATGGTAGGCAGACCTCGCCCAAAGGTGCCAGTTTTAATTAAAGAGGCCTTTAATAACTTGGCTGGTGTTTGCCTCCTTCATGACACCCAACTCAATTTCAATGTTATAGAGACCAGAGGATCACAGTTCACAGACAGCCTCAGCTACTTAGTGAGGCCCTCTGCAATTCAATAAGACCCTGTTTTAAAAATAAAAAGACTAAAAATTAGGGCTGGGGGTGTAGCTCGGAGGTATAATGCCCCTGGGTTCCATCCCCGGTACCACAAAAAAAAAGCAAAAATATTGTGAGTGCAAAATATATATTAAGTAGCTATTGTCAAATATAACCTCAGCTATCAGGAGTGGTTAAAATGTCAATCGCTAAAACCAAACCTTTAATCTTTAAGAATAAGGTAGGACTGGAGATACTGCTCAGGGGTAGAGTACTTACCTACCATGTACAAGGCCCTGGGTTCAATGCCCAGCTCTGAAAAAAAAAAAAACAAAAAAAACTAAGGTAAATATTAAACATACAATTGTATAAGCATAATTGATCTAACTGCAATTTAACACTCAAAAGCAGCTCATCATGATTCAGGTTGGTATTTTCGCATTCTTTTAGAAATTTTATACTACTAGAAGTTTTCTCGCATTTCTAGCAGATGTTTTAACACAGAGACAGATGAGAACATGAATTTGGTTCAGAGCAAGTGATTGTCCTATGTCAGTCATGGACAACTCAAGCCATGAATTATTCTATTATTTTTCATTTTTAAAGTACCACTGTTGGACTGGCTATATAATTTGTTGTGCACAGTACAAAATGGAAATGCAGAGTTCATTGTTCAAAATCATTAATAATTTCAAGACAAAACAAGCAGAGTGTTCAACCAAGATCCAGAGAATACTTATAATCTTCAGATCTCATCCCCATGAAGCAGGTTTTCATACATATATACATACATACCAAGAAAGCCAAGCTTAGATAATATTTTGGGAGTGCAATTAATGTATTTCTCTGTCTCCAAGCCAAGTGTTGAAATCATCTGACTTTATGCATTTTTTAATTTCTGGTTTGATGGTTTCACTTAATCCTCAGAACCTCATAATGTGAGTAAACTGGATTACTGTCTTAATCCGTTTTCTGCTGCTATAAGAGTACACTACAGAATGGGCACTTTATAAAGTAAAGAGCCTTATCTAGCTACTGGCTCTGGAGGCTGGGAAGCCCAGGGGGATGCTCCCTGATTCTGATGAGAGTCCCTGTGCTACATCAGTGAAAAGGCGGAAGGTGAAGGGGTGAGCTGGTGTACGTGGGGCTTTACTTTCATAACAATCCACTTATAATAACTGACACAATCCTCCAGTAATGATATTAATCCATTCATGCAGATGCCACGGTCATGACCCAATCACCTCCCATCAGGCTCCAATCCCAGCTCTACCACTCAGGGGATCAACTTTCCAACATGTCAGTTTGGAGAACACATGAGAACCATGGAAGTTATCTCTGGGTAGGGAACTGGGCAGCTGCTAGACAGGGGTGACAGAGAGTTTTTTACTGCGTATCCTTTTGTCCCTCATGAATTTTGAGCCATATGATGTGAAAAGGCTATCTAGTTAACAATGAATAAACTTAAAGAGAGGTTTGGGGTCTCAGATCAAACCCAGAGGACTCAGCCCCATGCATTTCGAATTTGTACAAGGGCCACCATTTGGGTGTTTTATTTATTTTTTTCTTTTTTCATGCACTATACCTCAGTGTAAGCATATTTCTTAAGAAAACATACAACATACCTCATGATGTAATTAGTAGACTTTCTAAGGTAGATTGAAGAGGGTAAAGCTATATCTGTGCTGCAGAAAATATTTCACCCCCTGTGTACAGTATGTTTTCAGTTTGAGGTCACTGTGAATGATATGACAGAAAACAGTTCTCACTCTGATCTGGCAGTTCCAAGTGCCTAAAAGTTTGAGTTCAAGAATTTAGGCCTAATTCAAGCTCAGATTAATCAGGATTTCTTTTTCTTTTCTTTTCCTTTTCTTTCTTTTCTTATATATGTATGTTTTTTTTTTCTTTTGTGGTACTGGGGATTGAACTCAGAGGCATTCTACCTCTGAGCTATGCTCCTAGCTCTATTTTATTTTTATTTTGAAACAGGGTCTCACTGAGAATTTTGCTACATTGCTGAGGCTGATCTTGAACCTGTGATCCTCTTGTCTGAATCTCACAATTACCAAGATTACAAGAATGCACCACCATGTCCAACTACGTACTTTGTATTTTCTTTTTTTATTCTATGGTTCTTTTATTTTTTTTAAGCCAATTTTCTTTTTTCTTTTTATTTTTTATTGGTGCATTGTGTCATACATCTTTTTTTTTTTTTTGACGTGACAGAACCAAATTAGGCTTTATTTACACAACTAATACATACAAGGTATCATGTTGTATGTCCTGTGAGGGGCATAAATAATATCGTTCATGATTTAACTACATGAAGCCTACCAACTCATTTGAAAAGAAAAAATAAACTTTGGGGATTGAATCCAGGGGCATTCTACCTCCAAGCTGTAACCCCAGCCCTTTTTTATTTTTTACTTTAAAATAGGTCTCACTAGGTTGCTGAGTCTCACTGTGTTGCTGTGGCTGTCCTTGAACCTGCAATCCTCCTGTCTCTACTTCCCAAGCACTGGCATTTTCCACCATGCTCAGCTTACATTTTGTTTTCTTTTGTCCTTTTTGTGGTACTGGGGATTTAACCCAGGGGGGTTTCAACCACTGAACTACACCCCCAGCCCTATTATATGTTTTTATTTTGAAACAGGGTCTCACTAAGTTGCTGAGGACTTCGCTGATTTGCTGAGGCTGGCCATGAACCTGAAATCCTTCTGTCTCAACCTCTCAAGTACCAGAATTAGCAGCATGTGTCACTACATTGGTTCCCATTTAGTTTTTTTTTTAATTTTTTAATTTTATTTTATTGGTGCACTGTATTCATACATCATAGTGGGATACAAACTTTTGTAGACATACATGCACACATCGCCCAGTCAGCCCCCACCTGATCCCCACCCCCTTCTCTCCCCATCCCTCCCTCCCATGCTTGGCTTAGTGGTTGACATCTAGTATTATAGCAATTTATCCAAAATTAAAAATGATAGTCTCACATAACAGTTTCATTTGTCTGATACCAAGCTTTTGATGACTTAAAGATAACATTTCAATATTTCTTTTTGCTTTCTTTCTTACCAGAGAATATTTTTTTCTTTTTTTTAGGTGAAACTATCATATATTTATTTTTCAGAAAAAAAATCTATCCTGATATGGAATATGGACTCTAGATACCCAAAACAATCTCAAAGCAAAAACAAAGCTAGAAGATGTATATTTTCTGATTTCAAACCATATAAAGCTACAATAATTGAAACAGTGTAGTACTGTTCTAAAGGCAGATATATAGACCATTGGAGTTAAATACAAGCCTAGCGCTAACTTCTTCCCTATATTGTCAAGTTATTTTTTACAAGGTTTCCACGAAGATTTGGTGGTGGAAATAATAATCTTTTAACTAAATATTGTTGAAAAATAATAATTACATGGAAAAGAATAAAATTGGACCCTTACCTAATCCCACATACAAGTATTAACTCAAACTAGATAAAAGACCTAAATATAAATCTTAAGACTATAAACTTTTAGGAGAAAATCTGGGTCATAAAACCTCACAACATTGAAATTGGCAGTGATTTCTTGGATATGATTTCAATGGCACAGGCAACAGAAGAATATACAAACTCCCTAAAAAATAAAAGAAAATATTGTATATCCAAAGACAATGTAAACAGAGTTAAAAGTTACTAATAGAATTGGATAAAATATTTCCAAATGCTATATTTGAAGGTATATTAATATTCCAACTAGAAATCCTAAAAATTAACAACAATAAAGGCAAACAATACAATTTAGAGATAGGTAAAAGACTAACATAAATAATGAATCTCCACAGATAACCAATCTTAGTTGTCTGTTGGATGGAAACTCTTGTTTCTCTGGTTCTGGTGAGTGTTACCTATTTCTTCTTTGTAGTTAATCTCTTTGAGTATTTTCTCTAGCGCTGGTTTTGAAGACATAAATTCCTTCAGTTTCTGTTTGTCATGGAAGCTTCTTATTTCTCCATCTAATTTGATAGAAAGTTTTGCTGGATAGGAAATTTTTGGCTGGAAGTTGTTTTCTTTCAGAGTTTGGAATATGTTACTCCAAGCCCTTCTAGCTCTCATGACTTGGTTTGGGAAGTCTGGAGTGATTCTAATTGGTTTGCCTCTGAATGTCACTTGGCCCTTTGTTTTTGTTGCCTTTAAGATTCTCTGCTTGGCTTCCACATTGGTCATTTTGACAATTATATGGCGTGGGGATCCTCTTCTCGGATCCTGTCTAAAGGGAGTTCTATAAGTTTCCTGGATCTGTGTATCAACCTCTTGCTCTATATTTGGAAAATTTTCTGCTATTACTTCCTTGAAGAGATTGTTGATCCCTTTGGTATCACTTTCTTTTCCCTCCTCTATTCCAATTATTCTTAGGTTAGCTCTCTTAAGATGGGCCCATATTTCTTCAATGTCAGATTCCTGCTGTTGGATATCTTTTTCTAGATTAGAAACTATGCATTCATTTTTGGATTGCTCATCTTCTAAGAGCGAGATTCTGTTCTCCATGTGTTCTAATCGGTTGTTTGTGCTTTGAATTGAGGCCTTTACTTCATTAATTGCATCCTTTATCTCTTTTTGGCTCTCTCTGAGTTCTTTTCGAAGCACCTCTATTATTTCTACAGTTATTTTCCTGATTTGATCTTCTAGAAATCTCTGATTTTCTGTTTTATCAGGTTCTGATGCTGTGGGGTTGTGCACATTCATTACTTCAGTGTTATTCCTCTTTCCCATGATTTCGGAGGTTTGTGCCTTCTCTGGGTTCTTCCCTTGGGTCACAATGGCTTCACTTAAGGTGCTCTGGATCTCGAGTCTGTATTATCTCAGATCCTACTACTCCTTTACTGGGTTGTATCACAGAGTCTCTGACCCAGGGAGTCGATAGAGGCTGCTTTAAACTATGGGGGGTGTCAGGTTGCACGCTCTCCTATGGTGTGATATCTCTGCCGCCACCACCACTCCCTCACTGGGTCAAGTCCCAGGAGGCACAATACTGGGATTTCTCCTCTGTGGCCCGCAATTTGACTCACTGTTCTTGAGTACATAGATGTAGCTGTACTGGACTCGGTGAATTCACTGCTGCTGCCGCCGCCGGTGGCAATATGGCGCCTCTGCCACGCCCTCGGCCATGAGGCTGGCGTATTTTTTCTTCTCTGGTTTTGATTTCCACTCTGAATCCCGGCAGCGTGTGCTGAGCTCAGCCACTGGGAGCTTTAAATGTTGTCTGCGCCGAAAGATCCCGCCTGGCTGTTCCACATCGGCTCACCTCGGCTTGCTGTAGCCGTCCGCTGAGTTCGCCGCTGCCGCCGGCAGTATGGCGCTGCTGCCGCGTCCTCGGGCGCGTGTGTCTCCTCTGTGGCTCTGAGCTCTGTTCTCAGTCCGCTTTCTCTCTGGAGCCTGGTGGTTTTTTTGTTTTTCTGGTGATGGTGTTTTCTGGCTATGAAAGGCGCTCTTTTTGTGGTAATGGAGATTGGTTGTTAGCGGGACTCTTAAGCCCCGCTTTTCTCGGTCGCCATCTTCTTGGAAGTCCGTGTCATACATCTTAATGAAGTACAAAATGGTAGAGGCATACATTCTTTTAAACCCCAAAGAGTACTTCATGAAATGAGGTAGAATAGTCTCAGTATTTATCCCAGAAGGTGATAATGATTGCAAGACAACTGAGGTGACAGGAAAGTTTTGCACTAGATATTGTAGTATTATTTTATCTTGAGTTTTAAGGAATAGTTCACTAGGTAACGAAGTAGAATACTGAACTAAGGACATGATAATATTCACTTATATTTATTTTACAAACTTAGAAAAGAGCTCCAAACCAAGCCACATGTTAATGATTAAATAAAAGTTAATAGTAAGGCATAAGCTTCCATCCAGCCTTCTACTAACATGACTACAGATTTGACCTGATTCATAATATGACTAAAATCTTAGAATATTACCAGGACTACCACTATATCACACCTGCAAGCATTTTCTATTTGTGACAGTCTTGGTAATTGCGAAAAAAAAAAAAAAAAAACAGAAAACAACCTAAGCGACAAATCATAAGGGAACAGAAAGCAATTGTTTCCAAATATATAATGACAGGATAAATTTTTCAGGTACAATGCTCAGAGAAAAGTCAGAACATAATTTTGTTAAATGGATCCAGAGAAAAGGAGTTAAGGAGAGTGCTATGATTTGAATGTGTCTCCCAGAGTTATGTGCTAGAAACTCCTCCCACCCAAGAAATAGTATTAAGAAGTAGAATCTTCAAAAGGTAATTGGGCCATGAGGGTTTTGTCCTCATGAATGGATTAATGTCATCATCATAGGAGTGGGCTCCTTAGAAAAGGACAATTTTGTGCTCTCTCTCTCTCTCCCCTCCCCTCTCGCCTTCCCTTGATCCCTCTGTTGCATTTCAGCCTTCTGCCATTGGATGAAGCAACACACGCTAACACCTTGATCTTCCCAGCCTCCAGACCTGTTCATTATAAAGTACTCAGTTTGTAGCATCCTGTTAACATTAGCAGCACAAAACAGAATTAGCCAGAGGGTAGTAGTTATGTGGACTAACATACATGGTCGTATTGAAAGTAATTTCATTTCCATGACTATAATTTCTTCTAGTTTTAAAACATTTGTGATAAATATGTATTATTTTATAAAACTAGAAAAATTATTTTTAAGCCTAGTCAAAATTTTTTCCACAACCAAATTCTCGAATGCAGTAAATCTACTAATATGCAGGCACCCTTCCTGAATACCAGGTTTATTCAGGTAACTAGACTTCTAGTGTTCAACAATATCATGAATAAACAGAAGATATGCCTCAGAGAGCTTTAGAAATACAACACCAGAATCAATTAAGGCGAAGTACATGGAAGCTGTTCTCAAATCAGACATTCAGGAGAAAATTAGGCACATAAAAAATAAGCCAACTGTTTTATTCAGCATTTGCACTGCTGTGTACCAAACACCTAAAATGCACAACTTAGAGGAAGAAGGATTTTATTTGCTCACCATTCTGGATATTTCAGTCCATGTTGGGCCAGGTCACAACTTCAGAGCTCAGGCATGACGGAGTTAAGGTCAGCAGCCTTCAGCTTAGGGTAGCAGGAACCAGAAAGCGAAGGTAAGAGAAGGAACCCTTCAGAGGCTTGTGAGGAAAAACTCTGTCCCTGGCCATGCTCTCAGGAACTCATCTTCAGCAATGTCCCATCTCAAACAAGACTGTATCCCCTAATGCAAGAGAGTTTGGCGACACTTTGTTTTATTTTATTTATGATAATTGTTATTTATTTATTTATTTATTTATTTATTTATTTATTTATTCTTGTATGTGTGGTACTGAGTATTGAACCCACGGACATTCTATCTCTGAGCTACATAACCAGCCATTTTATTTTTTATTTTGAAACAGGGCCTCACCAAGTTGCAGAGAGCCTTACTGAGTTGCTAGAACTGGCCTTGAACCTGCAATCCTCCTGTCTCAGCCTCCAAAGTACTGGGATTACAAACATACACCATCACACCTCACTACATTTTAAATCCAATCATTAACAAAGGCCAAATTCAACAATTGTTAGTAATTCAGGCTCATATGTAGGTCTTTTACAAAGAAGAATGATGGCAAATAAGGAAGGACATAGTTTTGCAAATGAAGACCCTTGGATGTTCTCTTTAGTCAATAGACTCCACGTGGACAGAACAGGAAGAGTATTTTCACTGCCTTGTTTGTGAGGAACACTAAGCTGTGTGTTACCTCCTGTAGCACTAAGCATGTGACTCCGTCAAAAGTCTAACATGGTCTCACTGTTTCTCCAGAGTGAGAACCTCCGGAATATCAAGGCAACAAGCAAGTTTGGAAACTTTCCTGGTCTTTTTGTTTGTGGAAATCATATTTTCTACTCCAGATTTCAAAACTAATAACTGTATTTCTCACCACGTGTATATTTCTCACACCTCCAAACAAATCGCCTGCATCGAGCACTGCCCAACAATATGATGAACGCAGCTGGTAGCTTGATGCAAAGTTGAGGTGAGTAGAAGTGCCATTCCCCAGTTCTGGGCTCTGAAGTCTGGACTCAGCTAGCTTCTCCTAGCACCCTAGTAGGGACATTTCTCCTGCACATAGGGCTTTGGGTGTGAGGGAGTGGCTTCCAGGGCCTTTCAGAAGCAATACACAATTGTCTCTGAGGGCTTTTCCTTCTTCTTTTAGAAACATGCTTTCCCTTTCAAAGCAGCAGAGAATGAAGCAGCTATGTTTATAAGCCTGAATACAAATTATTTCTGCCTCAAGAAAGAAACTTTTCAGTGTCCTGAATTCCTAAGCACTACTTTGAATGAGGAAATAAATTAATGAACTTATGAATGAACAAGCAACTGATTAGATTTCTTTTTTATTAAGTAGCTTTATTTTTTTAATATTATAGCAATTTATCCAAAATTAACAATGATAATTTCACATAACAGACTCATTTGTCTGATATCTAACTTTTGATCACTTAAATAAAACATTTCAATATTTCTTTCTTGTTTTCTTTCTTACCAGAGGATATTTTTTAAGGTGAAACTATCATATATTTATTTATTTTATTTCAGAAAAAAAATCTATCCTAACATGAAATATGAACTCTAAATACCAAAAACAATCTCAAAAAGAACACAGCTAGAAGATGTACATTTTCTGATTTCAAACCTTATAAAGTTATAATAATCAAAACAGTGTAGTACTGCTATAAAGGCAGATATATAAACCAGTGGAATAAAATAAAAAGCCTAGAAATAAATTCTTCCATGTATGGTCAAGTTATTTTTGACAAGGTTTCCAAGAACATTTGGTGAAGGAAATAATAATATTTTCACTAAATATTGTTGAAAAATAATAACTACATGAAAAAGAATAAAACTGGGCCCTTACCTAACACCATATACAAATATTAACTCAAAATAGAGAAAAGACCTAAATGTAAATCTTAAAACTATAAACTTTTAAAAGAAAACCTGGGTCATAAAACTTCACAACATTGAAATTGGCAGTGATTTCTTGGATATGATTCCGAAGGCAAAGGCAACAAAAGAATAAACAAACTTCATTAAAAAAATTTTACATCCAAAGACAATGTAAACAGAATTTAAAGTTACTGATAGAATGAGATAAAATATTTCCAAATGCTATATCTGAAGGTATATTAATATTCCAAATAGAAATCCTAAATATTAGCAACAATAAAAGCAAACAATACAATTTAGAAATAGATAAAAGACTAAAATAGATAATGAATCTCCAAAAATTTTTATATGACCAATAAACACATGGATATCACTCATCATTATCATAATATAACTAATCATTAAGGAAATACAAATAAAAACTATAGTGAAATACTACTTCACATTTGTTAGGATGGCTGCTTAACATGAATTACCTTGCTCCAGCCCTTTACCTTGTGTTTGTTACTGTCTTTATTTGTAAAGTGTGTTTCTTGTAAGCATCAGATGGATGGATTCTGGTTTTTAATCCATTTTGCCACTTTACGTCTTTTTATTGGGAAATTGAGGCCATTTACATTCAGTGTAATTATTGAGAGATAACTTTTAATTCCTAATATGTTAAGAGTTTATATCTGTTTGAGATACTGTTTATTCTTCTGGCTTAGTTGTCTGCTGGATGGAAAATCTTGTTTCTCTGGTTCTGATATGTATTACCTATTTCTTCTTTGTAGTTAATCTCTTTGAGTATTTTCTCTAGTCCTGGTTTTGAAGACATAAATTCCTTGAGTTTCTGTTTGGCATGGAAGCTTCTTATTTCCCCATCTAATTTGATAGATAGTTTTGCTGAGTAGGAAATTTTTGGCTGGAAGTTGTTTTCTTTCAGAGTTTGGAATATGTTACTCCAAGCCCTTCTGGCTTTCATGACTTGGTTTGGGAAGTCTGGAGTGATTCTAATTGGTTTGCCTCTGAATGTCACTTGGCCTTTTGTTTTTGTTGCCTTTAAGATTCTCTGCTTGAGCCGGGCATGGTGGCGCATGCTTGTAATCCCAGCATTTGGGAGGCTGAGACCAGAGGATCCTGGTTCACGGACAGCCTCAGCTACTTTGTGACACCCTCTGCAACTTAGTGAGACCCGGTTTCAAAATAAAGAATAAAAAGTAGGGCAGGGGGTATAGCTCGGAGGTCGAATGCCCCTGGGTTCCATCCCCCGACCAGCATAAATAAATAAATAAATAAATAAATAAATAAATAAATAAATATATTCTCTGCTTGGCTTCTACATTGGTCATTTTGACAATTATGTGGTGTGGGAAACCTCTTCTCTGATCCTGTCTAAAGGGAGTTCTATAAGTTTCCTGGACCTGTGTATTGACCTCTTGCTCTATGTTTGGAAATTTTTCTGCTATTATTTCTTTGAAGAGATTATTGATCCCTTTGGTTTCACCTTCTTTTCCCTCCTTTATTCCAATTATTCTTAGGTTAGCTCTCTTAAAATGGGCCCATATTTCTTCAATGTCATATTCCTGCTGTCTAATTTTTTTTTCTAAGTTAGAAATTATGCGTTCGTTTTTGGAGTGATCATCTTCTAGGAGCAAGATTCTATTCTCCATGTGGTCCAATCGATTGTTTATAGTTTGAATTGATGCCTTTACCTCAATGATTGCATTCTTTATTTCTTTTAGACTCTCTCTAAATTCTTTTCAAAGGTCCTGTATTATTTCTACAGTTATATCCCTGATTTGATCTTCTGGAGATCTCTGAATTTCTGTTTTATCAGGTTCTGATAATATGGGGTTGTGGGCATTCATTGCTCTATCGTTGTTCCTCTTTCCCATGATTTCAGAAGTTTGTGCCTTTCCTGGGTTCTTCCCTGGATCACTACGACTTCACTTAGGTTGCTCTGGATCTTGAGTCTGTGGTAATCTCAGCTGCCACTGCTCCTTTACTGGATTGTATCACAAAGTCTCAGACCCAGGGAGTTAATGAAGGCTGTGAGAGACTGTGGGGGTGCTGAGCTGGGTGTTTTCCCACGGGGAGCTGCGACTAGGTTGTGGTATCTCTGCCACCACTACTCCTTCACTGGGTTGGACTGCAAAATGTCAGACCCAGGGAGATTATCTAAGCTGCCCAAGTCCCTGGGAGTGCAGTACTGGGATTTCTCCTTTAGGGGACACAATTTCACTTATGGTTATTATGTGCGCTGATCTGGAGCTGTAGCGGGCATGGTGACCTGGCCATCATTGCTGGCAATATAGCGCCACTGCCACACCTTTGGCTGTGAGGCTGGCTTATTTCTTTTCTGGTTTTGAGCTCTGTTCTGAGTCCCTGGAAGGCGTGATGAGCTTGTCCACTGGGAGTTTTAGACGTTCTTTGTGCTGAAAGAACAGCTGAATTATACTTGAATGATCTGCAGATGCTCACATCAGCTCCTTGTTTATCTTTCCTCTCTGGAGCCTGGTGCTGTGAAGCAAGATGGCGCCGGTGCGGCTCCGCCACCGCAATGCAGTCTGGTT
The DNA here is from genome assembly GCF_963383645.1 of Muscardinus avellanarius. Taxonomy (NCBI): domain Eukaryota; kingdom Metazoa; phylum Chordata; class Mammalia; order Rodentia; family Gliridae; genus Muscardinus; species Muscardinus avellanarius. The sequence goes on along the minus strand of NC_137801.1, from coordinate 27,697,325 downwards.
TCTTTTCTGGTCTCTGGTTGTTCTTCTAGTCTTCTTTTTCTCTGTTCCTTATGTTTACATTTTTTATTTCTCTGCTGATAGTGTTTTCTGGCTATGAAAAGGGCTGATTTTGTGGCAATCAAGATCGAGTGTTAGCAGGACTTGTAAATGCTACTTTTCTTGGTTGCCATCTTCCCGGAAGTCCTCATGATTAGATTTCTGAAGAACTTTGAGAACAGGGTCTCCAAGAGACTTGGGACACTGGAGATTCATCCAAGAGGCAGATAGCATGTGTGTGTGTGTGTGTGTGTGTGTGTGTGTGTGTGTGTGTGTATGTGGAGAGAGAGAGAGAATAAAACTGCACAAAGCAGGTGTGAAGAAAGGCTGGAAGTGAATGCAATGTAGTGTTCCTCAGCCCTCGACCTCCCCACAACCCCCAGAGATTTAGCTAGACATGTGGAACCCAAGGAATGGCAAGCCAGGACATATGTTTATAACTGGGCATCTGCCTGCAGCCATCATGGGCCAGGGATCAATAACAACAATAACAATAGCCACAGTGGTACTTTTAATTACAGGTGATGTTTCTGAGTGACTACCATGTTAACCATGCTAACCTTTTTGTGTGAATCGTCTTAACCAAGTGTCACAATAATCCAATTAAAAGATACTATTATTAGCTGTGTGTTACAGATCAGAACTTTGGCTTAGAGAAGATAATTAACTTGCCTAAACTGCACAGCTTGTACCATGCTGTACATATGGTAATTAACTCGAGGGTGTCTGAGTTATATTTTACATTCTAGAAGGATTTAGATCAGTGTGATTGGTACTTTGCAACCCAACTGCTCATTAGCACCACCTAGCACCCTTCACATTTGGAATTCTACTCACAGGTTTCCTGTGTGTCAAGTTGAAGGACTTCTTTAGCTCTGTAGTTTTCAGATTGTTCTGTGTCCTGATCTTGGCAGTGAGACAACAAAACCCCTTGCGGGAGTCTGCCTAGCCTTTGGGCCACAAATACCTGGGTCAGGTAAATCGATGCTGGGTTCTGCTCCCCACTTATGTATCAACTAGGAGCTGAGCTAACACTAAAATGGGCTGCCTCTCTGGCTACATAGCATTAGAGATGACAAAAATGAAAAATTGTGATTTTATTCCTTCAAATGACCTAACTAATAACGCTTGAATTGTGAATTGGACAAGGGAAATGCCACCAACAATTTACAGTATAATAGAAAGTTCTTTCCCAGGAAGACAGACTGCAATAATTCATAGGCTCTGAAAACATTTACGAATCATCCAGTCCAATGCATTGCCATCCTGACTGCACCTTAAAATCAAGATTGGAGAAGTTGTCATGTAATCCCAGTGCCAGATCTCACTCAACAATATCCAATTTTATATATTCGGGGTGGTACCTAGAAATTATATTTCTGAAAGCTCCCCTGAGGGATTTTTCAGCCAGTATTGGGAAGAACTGATGTCACCCATCCCCTCATTACCTATTAAATGGCTTCCCTGAGGCTACTTGGCTTACCATGGGCAAGGTTATAATATATCTCTCCTGTCTCCTTCCAATCGTCATTGAATATGGATGATAGCTTCTCTTTAAATATACCCAGAACTCTAAGGAAAAAATGCTGTCTATAAGACATAAAGAAAATGAAACATAATTCCAAGTATATACATTGCAACCTAACACTAGTATATCACAATAGTGATCTTCCAATGAGGCATGTATCCATTGCAATTGTTTGTTACAGGTACTCTATTCCCCCTTGTTTCAGTTATGAAGAGTGTGGGGTTTTTCAGAGAAGCTGCATGGAAAGGTGATTGTCCAGATGCAGGCTAGCAGGCGATGCCTTTGACCACATAGGGTTACATGCTCTGTGTGGCGCATTGAAAACCATGAGGTTAATGAGCTGATCCTAATTGTGCTCATTTCCCAACAACCTTAATGGGCTTGTATCCTGGGAGACGGAATGTGCTCCTGGTCACTCATTCTAATTCCAAAAATCAAGGAAAATAACAGACTTCCACAGAGGCCAGACCTATCAGGTAATGCTGTGCTCAGGGAAATGGAGGCTCTTCACGATAAATACCAGGGAGGAACAAAGAGAGAGATGCGGCTACTTGATTATTCTTTGCTTGTAAACACCATGCTCACAAACCTCAAAAATCTGACTATAAGTATGTGTTGTTGGCAACTAAGATAAATAATCCTCCTTGTAAGCTAAAGAAAATTAACTCTCAGTGACCGGATCCTACATTAGCTTAGTAATATTTAGCCAAACATAGAGAAATAAGTCAGTTTTACAGAGAAAGTATTTCAAATTAAGAATATTACAACCACTGAAGCTAAAGATAATGTTTAGTGTTCCTTTCCAGAACACAAATGTTTAAGCCCTCTAGCCTAAACATTCATGGAAAAACTAATTTAAATGTATATCTATATATTAAATAGCTTCTTGCATAATGCTAGAATCCAGTGCATTTAGTAACTGGATTAGGTGTTCACTGTGTAATTTGTTGAGAACATGACATAGCAGGGTGACCAGTTAGAAAACTAATTTAGGCTTTTTCTATTTCCTATTGCTGTCTCTTTAGCTGAAAGAAAGGAATTGGCCTCTATTCTCCCAAAGTCAGGTCCTTGTCACTCTCTGAAAAGGAAGAAAGGTTCATCCAAAGTGGATCTGGGGCAGGTAGATCTGAGGCTAGGTGTCCTGGGTCATCTTGTGCTTCCTTAATCCTTATTGCAAGAAGGAGTAGCATGCATTTTTCTGTATTGAGAAAACTGGAAGGGGAGAAGAGGAGAATTTTCCAATCCAGAATTCTAAGTAAGGGTAAGGTTTGTGGACTGGTTCAGGGCCTTGAAATGTCAGGCTCAGCCGGGCGTGGTGGCGCACACTTGTAATCCCCGCGCTTGGGAGGCAGAGACAGGAGGATCATGCAGGTTCAAAGCCAGCCACACACGCTGGCTTAGGAGACCCTATTTCCAAATAAAAAGGTAAAAATAGGTCTGGGAGTGTATCCCAGAGATAGAAGGGCTTCCAGGAACCCCAGTACCACCAAAAAAAAAAAAAAAAAAAAAAGGAAAGAAAAGAAATGTCAGACTCATAGAGGGTACATAGTGGGGCACTAAGATTCTGGTCTGGGGAACATACCTGAGATGCTATCTCCACAGAACTTGGGCAGGACCTGCACCTGGAGATGTGTATGGTGATGCTGGCTGGGTTCACAAATGGTCCCAGTACTGAGCTACAGCACCATAGGAATCACAACAATACTGCAACCCTGGTTGCAACCAGGGCTTTCCTTCCCCCAGGAACTGAGAGGCTGCAAGTCTGCATTTCAGAATGACAAGGCTCACAGCATGACTATACAAAACAAGGCTGGATGCCTCTAAAAATGACTTATGTTGGCTTTCACATTGATTTGGACATATGGAAGCTAATACTAGTTCGAATAAAATCTCTCAAAAGTGATAAAATTATCCCCTGAATATCATGAGAAATTGGTATCTGTTACATTTGTATAAGGAATTTTATTAACAAATAATTTGTGTCACTAAATTCACTTGAATGTGATATGATTTTTTTTTCAGCCTTATAATCTAATTTAGATGTTCTTTGACAATGCAAGGAGAAAAATGGATGCCCGGGTGGATATCATTAAGGGCTCCTCTCTGTATAAATCCCCATCTCTCATTGAATTAAAAAAGGATTTCCTGGGATCTTGCTAGCTACATCTAAAAGGTGCTTAATTTAAATGTGAGCACTCTCTCATATGCAATCCCACTCATTGACTCTTTCAACAAATATATGTATTAAATTCCCACTGCATGCCAGGCATGTCTATATTCGACTCTCCTGAGATGCCAGGCTGTGCGGGTGCCCTGGGTACAATAGGCAGAAAGAAATACAGTTGCTGTTCTTAAAAAGGCTTTGGTTCTCTGAAGAACCAAAAGGAAAGTTAACAAAACTAAAACTTGTCCGTGCCATAATGGGAAAAGTGCATGTACTATAATATCTAATGGCAGAACATAGACTAGTCAAGGGTAGATCTGGAGAAAGTGATAAACTGGAAGTTGAAGAAAGAGTAATCCAAATTTGTCCTAGTCTTGAACACTTACTCTTGCTGTTTCTTCAAGAACACTCATTCCCAGTTCTTAACAATGGCTGCTTTCGCTTTATTTTTTCTTTTTCTCTCTCCATATTTTTAATGGTGCATTGTAATCACAGTGAAATTCAAGTGAAACATAAAGATCTCAATTCACATGTTATTTCTTCAGAAAGGTCTTCTTCAGCCCAGCCAAAGCATCCCAACCCTATCCCACTGTCCTATTATATCTTCTCCACAGCGCTCAGAAGTACATTAAATTACTTTACAAATTAAGTAACCCTTATTCCAAATGCTAGGGACCCGAAGTATCTCAGGTTTGAGATTTTTTAATATTTGGCATATTTGCATATATCTAATGAAATACCTTGGGGACAGGATTCAAGTCTAAACATGAAATATATTTAGGTTTCATATGCACCTTATACACATAGCCTAAAGGTAATTTATGTAATGTTTTTATAATTTGGTGCATAAACCAAAGCTTGTGTACATTGAACTACCAGACACATAGCATCATGTTGAAACTCAAAAAGTTTCAGAGATTGGAGCATCTCAAATTTCAACTTTTTGGATTAAAGATGTTCAAATCATATTTATCTATTTATGTGTTTGTTGTTTCTCTCTCCCCAGAACTCAAGTAGCAGCTTCCTGAGGACAGAGACACTCTCCTATTCATCAGTTTATCTCTAGGACCTACAGCCCTGTTCTCCTATACACAATTGCTTTCTTTCTTTTTTTTTTTTTGGGGGGGGGAGGGGGGAGAACTGAGGATTTAACCCAGGGGCATTCTACCTCCAAGCTATACCTCCAGCCCTATTTTCTATTCTTTATTTTTGAAACAGGGTCTCACTGAGTTGCAAAGGGCCTCACGAAGTAGCTGAGACTGGCCTCAAACTTGCAATCCTCCTGTCTCAGCTTCCCAAGTACTGGGATTACAAGCATTGCCACCACACCCAGCTTCCCATACACAATTACTGAGTGAATAAATGAATAAACTGACTCAGTCTCTGTTCAATACTCTTAAGACCTACTGTAACATCCAAAGAAAATAGATGGCAATTTCACAAGAAGAAACGTCACTCCCTAACAACCCTCAATCCCCAGCATGCATGAACACACACACACACACACACACACACACACACACACACACACACCAATGTCCCCATGTGTTAAGTCAGGGGAAGAAGTGAGTAGTGCAAAGAAAACAGAGATGGTAAAGGAAACTACTTTGGAGTCTAGCCTCTACATCAATGTGTGAGCATGGTCCACTGAATAGGAAGAGGACGAGTGATGAAGAACAGAGAGTGAGTTCTTCAAATGTGTGTAGTATGAACACACTTGCATGGTGGTTATGGTTGGCAAAATTTCACAATGTTCAATCCCCTCTGACTTTATGACAGCCCTTTTCAAATGTTTGTAAGATAGTCCTGCAGCAAACCAGTAGGTGCTCCTGATCCCCTTCACCTTGCTACTTTTATTTTTTTCATAGCCCTTATTACCTTCTAACATGTTATACATCTTCATTTATTTAGCTCTATTATTATTTGCTATTCATCTCCAATAAAATGTAAGTTACACGGGACAGGGAATTTGTTCACTTATTTATGGCTAAGTGCATAGAACATCGTTTTGCATGTAGTGGGCTCTCAAATACATATTAGGTTTATAAACTAATAAAAGGTCATTGGTTTGCCAAAGGTAGTATGTATATCATTATATAAAAGTATGTCTGGGAATATGTGGGCTAACACAATTTTAGGATTCCAGCTTTGGTACTAGAAAAAGACAAAACTGGAAGAAATGAGTGTGGGTCCTTAAACACCACCCACCTGCTGATCAGTAAAAAAACACATTGCTATTATGTGAAGAAAACAGAAATTTTCATTTGGTTAAGCCTCTGAAGTTTTTGAGTTTATTTGTTACCAAAACTAGCAAATTCCCACTTGAACATGAAACTTTTTTTGCAGAAAATGAATTTATGTGTTGTGAGGGTGTTTGCATTATTCATTCAACAAACATGTTGAGCTCTTGCTATGGGCCAAGAACTCTGATGGGCATCGGGAATTCAAAGATGAGTAATAGAAAATCATTTCCCTCCAGGAAATCCAAAATTTACAATATTGTGTTGTAGTTCTATTTTAGAAAAAAGTGAAAGGGGCTGTTTGAGCCCAGAGGAGAGAGCCTAATTCTGTCAGGCAGAGAAGAGAGGGATCAAGACACAGGATTTGACATTTAGACTCAGTTTTGAATTATGAGTATGATGAAGAATGGAAAAAGAAAATATATCATTTTGTGAAATGTTACTTGACAAATTTGATCCCAAATTATTTGGCCTTTTCTGTCTGTACAGCTGCTCCTAGGGTTTCGTTAGACACAATTCTACTTCAGAGGTGAAATTGAACTTCATATCTCTCAACTAGATTGGGATATAATATTCTTCTACTTGATAGGGTTATAACATGAGCCAATAAGAAAAATAACATGCAAATGACTGTTCCTCATTAACAACATATTCCAACTAGTTAATTTAGCCCACAAAATGAAGTTGTAAATTAACTCAGGGATTACACTGAAGGAGTAAATTAAAGGGTTTTACTCATCTAAAAAAAGTACCATAGACATGCATGGTGGCGAACATCTGGTATCCCAGTACTTGGGAGGCTGAAACAGGAGAATAATGTGTTCACCAACAACAACTTGGCAAGGCCCTCAGCAACTTAGTGAGACCCTGCTTCACAATGAAATAGGGCTGAGGGTGTATCTCAGAGATAGAATACCCCTGGGTTCAATCCCTAATATAAGAAAGGAATAACGGAAGGGAGGGAAGGAGGGAAGAAGGAAGGAAGGAAGGAAGGAAGGAAGGAAGGAAGGAAGGAAGGAAGGAAGGAAGGAAGGAAGGAAGGAAGGAAAGGGAAAGGCAGGCAGGCAGGCATACATGCATCATAGGTACTATGAAACAAAAAGACATGTTGTTCATCTTCCAAAATGTCCTATGGCATTTTTATTAAAGTTTGCAGAGGCCTTTTTAATGAATCAAAGCTTTTGAGAACCAGATAATCTTAACACTTATTTAGTACTTAGTATACTTAAAGACTGATTAAGGTTCAGTAAAGACAAATACTGAATATAGTAAATCAGAAAGAAATTTCCACATTTAAAATGTGGGAAGGCATGTAGAAGTAGTCCAGCAGACATCCCTTGGACTGGTGTGTGTGGCAAAACAAGTCCTTACTGTTGGCACTGATTAGGTCTTTTGTTTACATGGCTTACCTAGCTCTCCTTTTGTAAAATAAGAGAAATGGATGATACTTAAGAGAAAAAGAAACGTAAGTATAACAATAACGTTGAAATGAATTCCTCTTTAGAGATCTTTTTTCTCCCAAATATTTTTATATTTGCTTTCTCACTTGGTCTTCATACAACTTCACACACACACACGCACACACACACACACACACACACACACACATAAATGTACTAGAAGTAAAATGAAGATTAAAAACTTCCTAAGCCACAATGACACAAAAAAAAATGCCCAATATTCAGCCATATTCCAGTTCCCTGGAATGTCTGAGTTAAGCACTACATTTCTCTTTCACTGGTATACACACTGAACTGGACACTTTAAAGGAAGGGGTGCTACAAATACAGCGATGACTAAGGAATGCTTCTTCCCTCTCCAAGCTGGGGAGAGTCAGAGAAACACACACAAAATAGCACATTTGCCTTGTACTACTCTTTAATGTCCTAAGAGCAGACAAAATTGTTCTTATATCAGTGAATGGCACAAAGATCCACCAGCTGAACAGGATAGAGACTATAACCTTCACTGATTTCTGCCTCTCCTTTCTCATCCACCTCCAGTCCATCAAGCCCTGTCAATTTTACCTCCTACATACTTCTCAAACATTCTATCACCATTGCTGTAATCTAAGTTCAAGTCACCATCATCTTCCATAAGTACAAATTGCATCTGCTTCCTAAAGAATCTTCCAGCTTCCATTCCAAGCCTTCCAATGTATTCTGCATGCTTTAGCTGGAATAACCCTAAAAAAAAAAAAAAAAACAAACAAAAAAAAAAAAACAAAAAACATGTAGTCCTAACTTCTCTCACTCAAACCACTCTAGGAAGTTCTCATTAGTCTTCTGGTAAAGCCCCAAATTCCTTAAATCAGATGACATATCCTCGCTTGACCTAGCCCTGCCTAACTCTCCAGCACTATAAGATTTACACAGGCAAGGATAGTGTCTCTTTTGCTTACCTTTGTATACCAGTAGCCAAGTACTGTCTGGCACATTGTAGGAGCTCAAAAATGTACACTGAATGAACAAACAGATAACTAAATTAATGAATGAACACTAGAATGAAGGTTGCATGAAGGAGGTGACACTGGAAATGAGTGCTGAGGAGGGAAAAGATTGTGATCATCAGAAAAGGAAGGAGAGAAGCTTCCAGGCTCTAAACATAGCCAGATACAAATACACAGAGGAAGTCTTAAAGCAGGAGAAGGGATCATGAAGAATTCATATTTATTGGGTCAAATGTTCAATGCAATGGAATATTAGCCCAGAAAGGTGCAGACTCAGCATGAATACCCTGAAATGCAGGATAAAGATCAGCACTTAATTACACAGTAAGCCATTTTAAGCACATGAGGTGACACATGAAAAGGGAAATTTGAGCAGAATTCTGTGTTCACTGATAAAAATCCTAAGATATTTATGTTGGGGTTTTTATTTAGAGGAGGTGCTGGGGGGTTGAATTCAAGACCTCACATTTGCTAAGTGTGCTCTCCACCCTGTGGCTCAAGCAAAATTAAATAAAAACCTTTTGATATCATGTATTTGGAAAAATTGAAGATGCTGACTTACTATGATGGAGGATATAGATAAAACGGAAATTTCTGAGGTGAAATGTCAGTATTGAGATTGCTGGATAAAGATGAAAGGCCGAAGCAACTTGATTTATAACATGCAATCTTTCAAGGCTCAGGACTTGGCAGCATCCGATTCTTCTAAAAATCTAGTTAAAAACGAGAAGAGAGATGGAACTGAGGATTGTACCTTAAGTATCATTTATACAGGAAGCCTTCCTTGACCTGTTAGAAACAGTCCATTCCTTTTAAAAACAGCTATCACAGCTTAAAATCGTATAATCATTGTGTGATTATTTATTTAATACTAACTCCCACTCCTACCCTGCACACACTTATAATCCCAGTACCTGGGAGGCTGAGATAGGAGGATCTCAAGTTCAAAGCCAGCCTCAGCAACTTAGTGAGACCCTGTTTCAAAATAAAAAGTAGGGCTGGGGGCCTGGTTCAGAGGTAATAGGTCCCTGGGTCCAAGCTTCTGTACCAAAACAACAACAACAAAAAAAATGTAAGAGGACTGGTTGGAAGTCTATTTGAGAAACAGATCACTAAACCCTTCTCCTTCCAAACAGACATTGAATTTTCTAAAAAGGGTAAAATACTTCACACTGGGAGCATCCGACACAGATCAGTATAAGAACACAAGAATGCAATTCTGAAAATAAGGGTATGAAGTTGATGTTTACACATCCAGTGCTAAGACTCCCAGTTCTCTTAACTTGGCTGCCAGAATTCTAGCAAAAACATACATTCCCTAGACAGAAGATGAAAAGATTCTTTTATGGCTAATTTGACACGCCTAAAAGGAAAGATTTAAAAATACTGATATCAAGAGTTCTTTAATGAAAAGACCCAGCAAGACCATCCTGTGGCGCATCCTACAAATGACAGTCACCAAGCAGCCTCTCAGATTTTCTAATCAAGTCTAATTCCCCGTGCTCACATGCGAGGATCATTAGATACATGAGAAAATATCTAGCATGAATGACAGATACCAAAATTTAATTAATCAATTAGGAAGAGCAGCTTGGAGTAAATGGACTCTTCAGGGAAGACAGGAAAGAAAACTAATGTCAAAAAATCCAGAGAAATAAACCGGGTGTGGTGGCACACACTTGTAATCCTAGCATTTGAGAGGCTGAGACAGGAGGATTGCAGTTTGTAGGTAGCCTCAAAAACTTAGTGAGGCCCTTTGAAACTCAGTGAGACCCTGTTTCAAAAAAATAAAGAATAAAAAATAGAGCTAGGGGTGTGGCTCAGAGATAGAATGCCCCTGGGTACGATCCCCAGTTCTGAAAAAAAAAAAAAAAAGTAGAAATAAAAAGAGATACCGAATCTACGAAACAAAAATAAGATACTAAGCCAGGCTTGGTGGTGCATGCTTCTAATCCCAGTACTTGGGAGGCTGTGACAGGAGGACTGCAGTTTGCAGGCAGCCTCAGCTAATTAGTGAAGTTCTTTTCAACTCAGTGAGTCCCTATTTCAAAATAAAGAATAAAAAATGGGCTTGGGGTGTAGATCAGAGGTAGAATGCCCCTGGGTTCCATCCCCAGTACCAAAGAAAAAAAGATACTATTAAAACAAAGAGCAATCAAGAGTCAAAATAATTCATTAAATATCCACTAATAAAGCTGGGCATGGTGGCACACACCTGTAATCCCAGTCCTTGGGATGCTGAGACAGGAGAATTGCAGGCTCACAGTCAGCCTCAGAAACTTAGTAAGGCCGGGCGTGGTGGCGCACGCTTGTAATCCCTGCGCTTGGGAGGCGGAGACAGGAGGATCGCGCAGGATCTAAGCCAGCCGCTCTGGTGTAAGAGACCCTGTTTCAAAAATATAAAATAGGTCTGAGAGTGTAGCCCGGAGGTAAAAGGGCTTCCAGGAACCCCAGTACCACCAAAAAAAAAAAAAAAAAAAAGAAACTTAGTAAGATCCTCTCCACAACTTAGTTGAGACCCTGCTTCAAAATAAAATCAGAATATTATAGTAATACATGCATATCAATGTTTATAGCAGCATAATTCACAATAGCCAAATTATGGAAGCAACCTAGGTGTCCATCAACAGAAGAATGTATTACAAAATTATGAAATATACACACAGTGGAATTCTACTCAGCAGTAAAAAAAGAAAAGAACCAAATTATGCCATTTGAAGGAAAATAGATGGGCCTGAAGAACATGTTAAGTAAGATTAGCCAGTCACAGAAAGTGAAGGATCATATGCTTTTATATCCAGAGGCTAAAGAATAATTAGGATACAAGAAGGACTTTAGATAATGGAGAGAAAACTCCAGCAGAGCAAGGGTGGTGGTCTAAGAGAGGGTGTGAGACAGGAAAAATTAATAAAGAAAGCACTTCCATTGACATCATGGACATACATGAGAATAGCAATGTCAATTTCGACATCCCGTATGGGGGAGTGGAGGGAACCAGAGAAAAGCCTACCGAGTGCTGCGTGCATGTATATCTCCATCACTATTCTACATTATGATGTGAAACTATAAAACTATAATTTACAAATAAAATTAATACACAGATATATGTATGTATTTTTATATAAGATATATAAAAATAGGGCTGGGGGTATAGCTCAGAGGCAGAATGCTCCTGTTTGGGTCCAATCCCCAATACCACAAACACAAACAAATAAATCCAATAGTAGAAATTTAAAACACAGGCGTGGTGGCGCACGCTTGTAATCCCCGCACTTGAGAGGCAGAGACAGGAGGATCGCGCAGGTTTGAAACCAGCCACGCTGGCTTAAGAAACCCTGTTTCCAAACAAAAATATAAAATGGGTCTGGGAGTGTAGCCCAGAGGTAGAACAGTTTCCAGGAACCCCAATACCACAAAAATAATATAATAAAATAAAACACAGGATGTGAGGGCGACATCTGTCACCCCATTGATCGCCACGGTTGATTCGGCTGATCTGGCTGGCTAGGCGGGTGTCCCCTTCCTCCCTCACCACTCCATGTGTATCCCTCCCGAAGCTACTCAGTCGAAGAGGACGACCTTCCCCGAATGGAGGAGGACCGGTCTATGGTCAGGGGTATACAAGTAGCTATGCTCCCCTGATAGAACCTTCAAACAAGCTCTGAAAGTCCATTTGTAGAAGAACATAGGGTAGCCAAGCTTGCAAGACTCCAGACACATCCAAATGAGGTGCTGCATGTGGCAGTCTGCCTTTATTTAAAAAAAGAAAAGAAAGAAGGAAAGAAAGAAAGAGAGGAAGGAAGGAAGGAAGGGAGGGAGGAAGGAAGGAAGGAAGGAAGGAAGGAAGGAAGGAAGGAAGGAAGGAAGGAAAAAGCCAATAAACAGTTTGAAAAATAACAGTGAGGAAATCTCTCAGAGGATAGAGGAAGTGAAATATATGAGTGGAAAGACAGGAACCAAAATGAAGAAGTCAACTAAGAATGAGAAAGACATGAGACACAGGAAAAGAAGGCTCTGAACAGGAGGGTAAATGGACCATCAGGGAAATCATGAGAAATCCCAGGTCAGCACTGACCAGCTACACAGCCAACCAGTCCAGACCAGGGCAAGTCAGAACAAGCCAAAGACTCCAGGAAAGTGTTTCTACAAGATGATAAAATTGGTAAGTTACCTGGTACATCTGTACAAAGAACTCATAAGACAACAGGTGTGGTGACACATGCCTATATCCCAGTACTGGGGAGGCTGAGACAAAAGGATTCAGGTTTAAGATCAGCCTCAGCAAGTATGATTTTTATTTTTTTAATTTAAAAAAAAAATAGGGCTGAGGGTGTGGCTAAGAAGCAGAATCAGAATGTTCCTGGGTCCAACCTCCAGTACCAAAAAAAAAAAAAAAAAAGAAGAAGAAGACCAGCCTCAGCAAATTAAATAACCTGTCTCAAAAACTTTTAAAAAGGAATGAAGGAAGAAAGGCAGGCAGGCATGAAGGTAGGTAGAATGCCCTCTGGGTTCAATCCTCAGTACAAAAAAAATGAATTGGAAGAGACTTGGAGAAATGTAGAAGAGTTTGAAGTTGAATCAGTCATAACTATGTCTATGAAAAACAAAGAAAAGGCACACACACACAAAAAAATCATAAGTATTAAATCTAGCAAACTAAAAAGATAGAAAGGAAACTGCATACTATATACCTCAACTTTTCATAGTTATAATGACATGAGATTGAATAACGCTTTAATTAGTTTTAACATAAAGGGGGAGAGGATGAGTAAGGAGATGGACAAAAGGATGAAAGGGAGCAAAGTCCTCCTCTTCCCACTGGGAAGTCAATGAATCATACAGACCTAGATCTCAAAAGTCCAGAATCAGCACTGGGAAATGTGGAGGCATATACCCAATGAAACCACCAAGAGAATTCAACCACGTACAAGAGGTGCCCTCAGAGGAGAGGAGATGCAGGGTGGAGGAGACTTCTCTTTTCACAGCTAGACTTGTAAAACCATTTTCTTCTTAAACTTTTAAGACTAAATAAGAAGATGACGGACTAAATAAGAGATGAAGGCTAAATAAGAGAAGACAGTGCTTTAATTTAAAAGGCCAATACATAGGTCCAAGACGAGAGAAGGATGTCTACGAGAGAGACTGATCTTAAATGACGAAGTTTTGGGTTTAAGTGACTGAATAGATGGGGAATTGCAAAGGAAAGTTTAGATTTAAAGAGAGCAGCCTAATTCTAATTTTAAAGACATGGCGTGTAAGGCAAGAAACAACAATCTCAGGCCACAAAATTATGGAGAGTCACTTTGTACATACGGAACTTTAAAGCCACAAGGAGCTTGAAGATCATGTTGTTTCTGTCTTGAATCCCTTTAAGAGACTCCTTTGCAAGGGGCTGTTTGGGCTGTCTGTGCTCTATTTGACCACCCACGGAGAATAGGCATTAGCCATATCATGAAGCACCTGTTTCTACCTTGAGCTTTTCTTTCTTTCTTTCTTTCTTTCTTTCTTTCTTTCTTTCTTTCTTTCTTTCTTTCTTTCTTCCTTCCTTCCTTTCTCTTTCTTTCTTTCTTTCTTTCTTTCTCTCTCTTTTTTTTATCAGTACTGGGGATGGGACCCAGGGGCATTCCACCTCTGAGCTACACCCCCAGCTCTACTTTTTAGTCTCAGAGTCTCACTGAGTTGCAAAGGGCTCACTAAGTAGCTGAGGCTGTCTACGAATCATGATCTCCTGTCTCAGCCTCCCAAATGCTGGGATTACAAGCATGCACAAACACGCCCAGTTTACCTTGAGCTTTTCTAGTCATTAAAACAGAACCTTGCGGGATGTGATGGTGCATGTCTGTAATCCTAGAGACATGGGAGGCTGAGACTGGAAGATCGCATGTTCAAAACCAGTCTCAGCAACTTTACGAGACCCTCTACAACATAGTAAGACCCTGTTTCAAATAAAAAATAAAAAAGGGCTGGAGCCTAGCTCTGAGGTAGAATGCCACTGAGTTCAATCCCCAGTTCTACAAAATAAATAAACACACACCCCAAAACAGAACCTCCTTCACACATTTCCCCCATTCATACCCTGTAGTTCTTTGCTCTCTGTATTGCTTGAGGATAAGTTTGATCCACCCTTACAGCCTCAGTGCCTGGAATATCTACCAGGCTTTTCTCTCTCTTCTCTGGGCTCTCTTGGCTGCACCAGAGGACCCAGCATTCTACTAAAAGCATTTAAATAGGAGCAAAGGCAAACTCATACAGGATGATGTCCATTCATTCCTGGCTGGTGACATGGACCTGGATAAATGCCTTCCAGAACTTTCTTCTGTCCCTCTTGAATAAACAGATGAGTAATTCTTGGGCTGGAATTTCTAGATAAGGAACAGGGGATAACACAGGAGGCAACGGGAAGGGAGGAGATTGGCTCTGCCTCCCAAGCCTTGCCATCCCCAGGCCCTCAGAAGGCAGAGGCTGGATAGACTCTAAAGCTCCACCCAAGAGCTCAAATTCAGATTGAAGCTGAGTGCAGCAGTGTCGGTTCCAGAATAATTTGAATCTTCCAGCTGTGCTAAGTGCCTTTTTGCCTCTACGCATGAAAATTACTACATGTTTTAGTTTGTGTCTATGTGAAAGAAAATGGTTTAGGTTATTGTAGAGGAGTATCTCATCGATTCCACACAAATTCCACTCATGATTTTTATATTAAAATTCTGAAATTCTCTTTAATAGATAATTTATGTTTCTCTAAGATAGCTTTTTTAAAAATAATAATAATAAAAGTCTCAAACCTCCCAGAGGCAAAAAAAAAAAAAAAAAAAATCCACACATATATACTGAATATGTGTGGCTCCTGCCAGAAGCCTATCTGTCTTACATGATCAAGAGATAGTCTCCGGTAGTTCTCTGTGGGTGACTGAACACAGCTGAAGAGCGATGAGATACAAACCCTCCTTCTCCAGTGGCTTCTCACCAATGTCAAAAAGCAGAAGATAAAAATTCCTCCAGGATCCCTTCCTGGGAAAAATTCTAACTCTCCTAATACCTGTTCTCTTAAATCTAATCTTTATTTATTCACTCATCACATGTTGATTGAGCGTCGACTCTGTGACCAGCAATTGTTCCAGTTGCAGAGAATCGAGCAGTAAACAAGACAGAAAAGCTCCCCGGAGCGTATATCTGAGGGGTGGAGAGACAGACCGTGAGGCTTGTGTTCAACCGGTTTTGCTGTAAGGAAAATAAAACAGGGTAATGTCCTACAAGGGACTGTCGGGTGGGGGCGGGGCTGATTGCACAGGGTGATCAGAAAGGCCTTCTCTGTGGAGATAGTAGAAGTGGAAACCAAGTGTCAAAAAATAGCTAGCCATGGGGGTGGGGGGAGTATTCCAGGCAGAGGAGAGAGCAAGCACAAAGAAAGGCCTAAGATAGAGAGCTCTTGAGCTTGATTACCAGACAGAACATTCTGCACACTGTTAAAGTCTTTAGTGGCAGCAAAGGTCTGGCCGTACCTGAGTGTTCAGCTGAGCACTGCAAGTCAGAGCCCAGCTCTGCAGAGCCCAGAGCTGCAAGTCAGAGCCCAGAGCTGCAGAGGCCAGCTCTAAGCTCCCCAGGAATTACCCACAGCCAAGGAGTCTCTCCCTCCCTGGAGGCAGACTGTATGGCAGGCCTGGCCACAGAAGTACAGAGACCTGGCCCCCTTGCCTTCGAGGGCCACCCACTTCCCACTGTGGTTGCCACTGCATCCCCCCTTCTGCCTGGACCCTCCAGTCACTAGCCTAGCCTACGGGTGGTGAAGCTGTGAGTCCTCAGTCCCTCTACATACAGATCTCCATCTCAGCATCTCTCTCCATCTGAAGGTCTACATTGACCATTTGAGGCACTAATAAGTATTAAACTATAACAGCAGCATCACTGCCAAATTTAGGAACCATTTAAAAGTGCTGGTACTTTTTTTTTTACGGTATCTGTATGCTTAAAGATGACCTGGCACAAAGTCTTAACTAGTCTTCATGCATCTAGTTTTGCTCCTCAGCAATCTGCACCCACACTGCCAAGTGATGCTTACCAGCTACAAATCAGATCATGGGAATTCTCTACCACAGTCTGTCAGTGGCTTTCTGTGACCCCAAAGACAATGCCCCATCTCCATGGTTTACAAGTTTCTTCATGACCTAGCATGTCTTTGAACCTGCAGTTTCCTCTACTTAGAAAACCCCTTTTTCTTCTTCAAAACAACCTCTCCAAAAGCCTTCTTTAGGCTCCCTTTCCCAGAGTTCCTAACCCCTCCCCACCTTGCTCTTCTATTCCATACTGTATGCATTTTTATTGTTGTCCATATCACTGGAAACATCTGCATGTTTCTACTGCTTTGAAGTTAAGACTACATCCTATTAACTATGGACCCCTTTCCCAGCATTTGGCACCCAGCCAGTACCTTGGAAACACTTTCAAGGCCACCTCTTTCTGATTTAGTCTTGGAAAAGAAAGGATAGACACAAAATATCTGCAAAATAGATGCGTATAGTATTAGCAAACATCCTGCACTTATAGAATCTACCTTAACTGAAAGGTTACCTTTCCTCAGGCCCAAAAAGAGGAGAGGCTGGAATAAAGAGCTGCAGAAGCTGATGTGTGGTATTTGTATAGTGAAGGTAACTGCTGTGCCGGTATTGGAAAATTGCTCTGGTGTTAATTTCCAAAATGTAAAAATCAGTCAAAGCCTGAGTGCTACATAGACACTCAGGCAGGGAGGGGTAGCAGCTGTTAGACCACAGCTCTCCCCCCTCTCTCTTTGCCCTTTGTTCTAAAGATTAACCTATAGTAAGAATGTAAAATAAATTAAGGCTTTTAGCCTTAAAACCCCTAGAAACAACTGAAGGCTTTTGCCCTAAAAATACATAGAGGCAGTTCAGTGCCTCTGTTTACCTCCTCTCCCTTGTGACCTGACCTGGGTATAGGAAAAGTAAACTCTGTGTGATGCTTCAAAGCCCCATGGTTTATGAGCAACCAATATAGCCCAATACGATAGAGGTGGAAGACAGGTAGATTACTGACATCTGCACTTGGTAAGCTCACTGTCCGGAGGCAAAGAGGCACCACCTGCCTAAGAAATAAGTTACTAGCCCATTGCCTGGGTAACCCTGATAAGAGCATACCAATACAAAATCTATTTAAAGGCCGAGGATAGAGAGGTAGACAGAGTTCCATTTTCAGGCTCTCCAGGGTGCCTGCATGCTATTTTCTCTCCTCTTCTCTATTTCCTACTGATTTTGTAATAAAGACTTGATAAAGCTGCACCAAGCTGGCTATTAGTTTTAATTTCCCTATTCAACAAATTGTAGTTGAATAGAGGGAAAAGAGCCTACAGTACCATTACACCCACGATAACTGCTATATTCCCATCAATCCCTGCAAGAATTAGGGATCTGATGTCCCAAGAACCTCCACAGCCTGCTACATTTCTATATGTATCCACTTCGTTAAAAACCTGGAAATTAGCAGTTTCCACTGTGAGAACTTGTAGTAAATATTTGTTTATTTTTCTAATCAGTATAAAATGAGCAGATTACAGCAACACCCTGAGTGCTTTTTTTTTTTTTTTCCTGTATGCTTGCAAATAAAAATACTTTTAAAGCAGTTCATGAAATGAAGAGAAACTCTTGGCTGGGCAATTAACAAAGATCAAACTCTTTTCAGGAATTCTGCGGGGAAGAGCTGTGTATAAACACTGACCATTGATAACAGCAAGGATGAGCATCATCTTCCCCTCCTGACAGTTCCAACGTGTAGGAGGGAACATGTTTAGCAGAAAAGTCAGAGCCTTCAAAACAGAACACTTGTGCTTCAGTTCTCTTACCAGCAAGTAGCTTTGGTTAGACAATTAATTTCAAGCTTGATGCTCCTCATCTGTGGGATGGGATTATCTCTAGTTCAGACTGTCCTCCCGAGCATTAAATAAATGGGGTAATCTGTGAGGAGATGCCTAACACAGGCTCTGGCATAACCAGCTTCTCTTCCCTCAAAGAAACATGTGTTTTCATCAAAAGCAGTTTCCTTTTTTCCTAAAACCCAAGAACTGCAGATAAGAGGATATGGATTAATATCATCACTCTCCTCTGTGTGAGTTTAAGGTATGTTGATTTTGAATTTCTCATTTTAATCTTCTCTGTATGACTAGAAAATCAGTTTATGAAACTGTATCAAATTGCCAACCATATATTCTAGGCTGTAGTACATTTGATTTCTTTTTCCTAAGTAAACTGAATGAAGAATGGCAGTTTAGATAGTAAAAGAGAAAAATCAAACCCCCAGAAGACGAAATTTTATATATATACATATATATATATATATATGTTATATATATATGTCTTATTATATATTATATATTTTACACACACACACACACACACACACACACACACACACACACACACACTTTTTATCCCAGAAGATACCTTAGCAGATTACAACTCTTCTGCATGTTTTAAAAATACATTTTGGCCTAACTACCTGTGCAACAATAGAATTTCAAAGGGTTAGGGTAGCAAATCTATCCAATCAACATTAAAAAAAAAAACAATCACCAAAAATTTTGCCTCTCCAGGAAGGTACTGGAACACAACCTCTCAGATCTGTTTTTAAATATCATGTTACTTTTTGTTTGTAAGATTAAACAATACAATAAGATAAAATGCTTGAATTGAGAAGAAAATAATCTACAGGTCACTGAGTCTTTTGATATTTTAATGATAAATCCTGTCAAATAGACTAAAGGCTATAGCAAATCTTTAGTTTTTTTTTTTTTTAAATCTATTAATCGGCCTTTAGTGTTGCCCTGCTTGATGCAAATTGTACTACTTGTCAAGACTTTTGTTTAGTCAGAAATAAAAGGCTTAGTGGATAAAGGTTTGGCCTTTCACTACAGGTTTTCTGCCAAACTGTGACCTAAAATGAATGAATTTGTATTGAGTGGGGCCTCCTGACTCTGTAATTTAATGCTGACAGTAATTAGCTAAGAAGGAGGTGTTATAATGAAAGCCCAGGGCACGGTGTTTATGTGATTTTACACAGTTGCAATATACCACACCTCCTTTCGCTGTCTTTTCTATCTACTAACAGTGAAAAAGGAGAAAGTTTGAGTCATAAAAGATACTGGTTGCTTGACTCTCTGATAAATCTCTGGACAGTGAGACCTTGGCTTTAAATTAGCTGTCAGGCTTCAGCCATCTCACTCTTCAGCTCTCTCTAGAGTCAGCAGCAGTGCAAAGATATTATAAATGGATTCATATGTCTTGATTAATGCCTTCTTTTGTAAACAGACTTTAAGCATAGAGCCCTGACATAGGGATGCCCGTTCTAAAGGTTAATCATTACATCAATAGCATATTCAAGACATCCTGCCTTTTCACTGTTCTGCTCTGTTCCCATTGAATTGCAAATTCTCTTAGAATAAATGAGAAAGAGGGGGCCTAATAGCAGAATCAAGATCTATTGTTAGACACTTCCTGTGTAAATAAAGGTTCATTCCTCCACAGCTGACTATCTCAGAACAAAGGAAATCCACTGCAGGGTTTTAAATTGAAGGTTTTCCTTCTTGGCCCTTAAAAAATGACTTTAGCTGTGAAGGAGCACACGTAGGTGACCTCTCTGTGCCTTTAACTCAGGATAATTTGCTGCCTAGAATGGAGCTTTTGTGTCGAGTAGTCTAATATTAAGAGCTGGCAAGTAATTCCACCATAACCTAGTGTTACAACCAAACACAATACAGGAGGAGTCTTGTCCTTCTCCAGCTGCCAGTCTTTATATTTCATCACTTAGCCACCACAAGGTAAAAATAGGAAGGAAGAGAAATGCAAGAAAGTGGGGAGTATGCTAATACATTTTTATTTCTACCCAAAGTTTAGTTCAGGGTGGAACTCTTGATAGGTGATATGTGTCACTTCAATTATTCACCATGAGTTGGAAGCAAATCTTCCTTTCAAGTGTTTATTGACAATGTCATTTACTCAGCTTTGTAAAATGTTGACAGAAATTAGATCTTTGTTTACTCAGTTCCAGATAGAAGCAAAAATAAAACCTTTTGATAAAAAAAGACTATGTAATTACTTCACAATCCAAGAAAATAAGCAATTCTACCTAAGATTAATAGGTTACATTAGTTCATTTCCAGTAGAAAAATAGTACAAAAGCAAGAATTTGTGTGCAGGAAATTGGTTAGGAATTTCAATTATTTCTAGTTAGTTTTTTTTTTTTTTTTTAGAGTCTTTTTAGTCTAGGTACAAATGACATTTCTGTAATTTAATTTGGATTTCCAGAACATCAAATCATTCCATGTCCAAAAAAAAAAAAAAATGGTCAAGTGTACATCCCGCACATTGAAGAATCATTGGCCCATTTGTGATTGTTCACCTCCAGTTACTGCATGTTCTTGCTCTATGTCATTGTCCTACTTCTAGAGTAGAATTGCGCTATGATAAAGGAGCTCAAATATAATCTGAGTGTAATTAATGTTCAGTGGAGATTCAGTGATCCATCTACTCTCTTGTCTTTATGACTGAGGCCTGGTCGGGAAGCATCATTCCAGATGAAAGTATGCTAAGAACTAGTTACTGGCCAGCAGGAGAAAAAAAAAAAATTAAAAAGCACTGGGAATCCTCATTCTTTGAAAAAATAGGGGCCAATTATGGTTAAGTCTGGTCCAAGAAAGACTCCCTTATTAGGGAGTCTGATTCAGTCCCTAAGTAGCAAAAAGTCCAGCCTTAGTTCCAGGCCTCTCACTACCTCATAGTTGTAGACCCTGCTCAAGCAAAGAAAAATTCATAATCATCATCATATATCATTTAAACATCCAAAATATTCACTAATGTACTATAATTCAAAATTTTTAAAGTTTGATTTCAAAGGTCTTAGGATTATATACATGTAATACACAGGTCCATGTGTACAAGCTTACATTAGTGGATACAAGAAAGGAAAGGCTGAGTCTGGCGTGGTCTAAAAGGTCACATCTCATTTACCTTGCTGACATAGCTTCGTATGTCTCCTAAATACAAACTTGGGACCCTTTACGTTCTCCTTGCAAAACAGACCCAGCTGCCTGATAGTGTCATTGGTTACATTTCCCACTTGTGGCCATCCTCTTTTTCTTATAATCTATATTCCCAAGCTCAGGCACAGAAAAAGACCAGGCATTCTTCTTTAGTGTCTGAGAGTCAACAGCTCTCCAGTTCTGTAAGATATAATCTAAGATAGTGGCCTTGGCAGACGGAGAGTCTCCCACCTGAAAGGCAGAGGAGAAAAAAGGCTTCTCCCAGTATCTGATTGCCCTGAAACACACTGTTGAGGTCCTGAACCTGATTCCCATCCATGCATGGCCATGGGCTGGATGTGTCTACTGGATTCGTCCATGGTTATGAGAGACACCTACAGCCAGCACCTGTTTTGATTAATAGTCACATGTAAGTATGTGCCCATGTTGGTTGGCAGAAAGACCTAGGGACAGTACCTGTTTCAATCACTAGTCATATACATGTATGTACCTGCAGTAGCTTCAGCAGGTATTATTGCCTGCCTATAACTTCCCTTTGTTACAAAAAGGAAGTGTCCTTAGTCTGTGTTTAGTTTTTCAAAGATAACAGCCAGTAAGGGAATGAAACTCAAAATGTATAGCCTAGCTTTTGGCATTATTATATTTCCAGTATCTGGACCAATAAAATGTAACCTTTTTGTCTAGAGAGTTTGAAAATCTCCGTGCAGCTAAAGATTATTAAGAAGTGTTTTAATGGTCTGATCATTGTCTCCCAAATTTTTAGGGTGCTCAGGTAAAAGAATGAATAGTTATCTCCATCAAAGCAATGTGTACAAAATTACACAATGACCTGAAACCTGATTTCCAGCCACTTTTGTTGTATTTTAGACTCCAAAATAAAGCCATCCCCACAATATTGTTTTCCTATATAAGAACAATTTAGAAGCCTATTTAATAGATTCAAATGTTGTTGTAGATCCGATTAAGCCAAGAGCATTTTAAAGCATTAATTATATTTTGTATTTATGCAATTTAATAATTAAATTATAGATTATCCCGGAAAGATCAAGACATCAGATAAGCATCATTAGTATCTTAAAACATTTTTCCTGCCACAGAGGACAACTTCAATGAATATTATATTTGAAAACATTGTACAGAGGCAAACATAATCTTGATTAACTATTTACCTAAGGAAAAAGGCATAATAATTTTAAGGACATTTTTACTTTAATCTCATGAACAAATCTTAAATTTACCGAGTGGTTAGATTTATTTAAGTTAAACCAGGTGAATTTGTAAAAACCATCAGTCCAAAAACGAAACAGCTATAGTTACTGTTGTAAAAATCTGTATTCTGCTGTATTTGTTCATCTGCACTTGCATGCTGGCCACAGAGAAAACCGTTTGTTTTTTTTTCATGGGATCATGGACCACCTGTTCGAATTCTTGTGTGTGTGTGCATGTACCTCAGCTCTGGGCACCACCCACAAGGAGTTGGGGTGAGTCACGACCCTCATATAGGCAATTTGGTACCCATGGTGCCATGGGATCATGTCATCCCATTACCACCCACTAGCTCTTAGCCAGGCTGCATCTCAGCTCCAGCAGCCTTGGAGGCGGCAGCACCACATTTTTAGTTTCCTCCACTGTTCACTTGTTCTGTTTCCCCTCCTACACACGTGGGTACTTTAGCTGCTGTGCTTTGCCAGTTCTTGTGCCAAGAAACATGGCACAGACCAAGTCTAACTTTAAGCTGCATGGAATCAAACTGTCTGATTTGAAACTGTGGGGCAGAAGCACCAGAAAAAAAAAGTTTTTTTTTACTCACCCTTCCATCTTTCTTGGACCATGTGCCATGACTGAAACAGAGCTGCTCCTCTTATAGGGTTTTTGTCCAGTGGATTTCTATGAATAAAGTCAAGGACTAATGAAGGGTATAAAAATATGAAGGGTTTTTTTGTGTGTGGTACTGGGGATGGAACCCTTCTATGTCTGGTGTACACTCTCAGACCTATTTTATATTTTTATTTGGAAACAGGGTCTCTTAAACCAGCGAGGGGCTTTGAACCTGCGCGATCCTCCTGTCTCCACCTCCCAAGTGCGGGGATTACAAGCGTGCGCCACCACGCCCAGCTGAAAGTTTATTTTAAGCAGGAAAAGAAGACAAAAACAGGTCGTCCTCACAAGAAGTGAGGGGCCAAAAGAGTGACCACTGAAGCTCTTGAGAGGTTGACTTTTAAGCCTTGCTGGGATTCCCCATCTGTTCTTTTATGGTTGATCAGAATTGAGTTTGGAGAAAACAATGTCTTTTGACCAATTGCAATTCTTAATTTGCATTGTTATCTTGCGGGCTGGTGGGCCCTGATCTCCTGGTGCTCACCAGTCTCTCACTTCCCTGCTCACCATCCCCACCTGACAGAAGGCAGTACACATAGCCTTCTTTAACCCCTCCTGTTCCCAGGTCCTCATGAAGAAGCGAAGGACATGTGAATAACATCGGGCTCTGTTCTTTCTTTCTTTAAAACTCTTATATCACCTCAGAAGAGTTGGGTTTTTGTTCCTTTGTTCAATTGTTTCTAAGGTATTTAGTACTATAAAAATTAATCTCTTGCCGATATCATTCACAAGGTCTATATCGAAACCAGTTATCATCTTGGTAATATATAGCAACATGAATGAAAACATAATTCACAAAATATAAAATTCACCCTTCTAAAGTATATAAATCAAGACCAGGGCTATATCTCAGCAATGGAGCCCTTGCTTAGCATGCACTGGGCTCTGGGTTTGATTCCCAGCATTGCAAAAAGTAAAATAAAATAAATTTTTATACAATTTCAATAGTTAATGATGTCTAGCTCAGCCTGAGGTTAAAAAAAGGGATATAGCGGAGTATAGTGGCACATACCTGTAATCCCAGTACTTAACAGGGTGAAATCGGAGGATGGCAGGTTCAAGGCCAGCCTCAGCAACTTAGCAAGACCATGTTTCAAAATAAAAATAAAAAGAACCAGGTATATAGCTCGAAGTAGAATGCCTCTGGTTCAATTCCATATATGTATATGTATATATTATATATATCGTATATATAATATAATATATATTGTATATATATTGTATATAATATATATTGTATATATGTATATTGTACATATATATGTATACATATAATATTGTATTCTGAAATATACATATATATATATATATATATATATATATATATATTTCAGAAGTTGTTAGTATATTCACAATTTCAGAATACTCTCATTCCCATGAAAGTAAACTTTGTGCCCATTAGCACAAAGTCACTCCCCCTTCCACTCCATTCTCGGATTCTAGCAACCACTAATGTACACCCAATCCCAATGTATTTACCTATTCTAAACATTTCTTATAAAGGAAACGAAGCCAAATGTACCATTTTGTGATTGACTTCCTTCAATTATTTTCACCCATGATGTAGTAGGTATCAGTGTTTCATTTCTTATTATTGTCAAATAATACTTTGTTGTTATGCCACATTTTATTTATTCATATTTTATTTGTTAGAATTACTTTCACTTCTCAGTTATGATGAGGAGTACTGCTACAGCCAGGTGCAGTGCTGCACCCCTATGGTCCCAGTATTTGGGAGGCTGAAACAGGAAGATTAAAGGTTTGAGACCAGCTTCAACAACGTAATAAGACTCTCAGCAACCTAGTGAGATCTTGTTTCAGAATGCAAAATAAGGGCTAGGGGTGTAGCTAAGAGTTAGAATCCCCAGTACACCACACACACACACACACACACACACACACAATGCCTGGAAGATTGGTGTTCAGGTTTCTAGTTCTCGCGGGTGTATACATAGTGTATACACTGCTGAATCATATCTTGGATCTAAGTTTGACATTTTGAAGAACTGACAAACTGTTTTTTTCTAAAGTGGCTGCACCAATCCCACCTGTATTGTATAAGGGTTGCAATTTCATTGTCAACATTTACGATTATCCTTTTTTCCTAAATTATAGACATTGTAGCAGGCTGGAAGTGGTATTTCATTGTGGATTTAATTTCCATTTCCTTAATGACTAGTAATGTTATGCATCTTCTGATATGTTAATTGGACACTTGTGCAAATTTTGGAGTGATTTATATTTCTCTAAATCTTTTGCCCAAATTTTATTTCAGTTGTCACTTCATTTTGAGTTGAAGAAAACAATTCTATAGGCTGGATCGAATATATCATCCAGTATAAAATTTATGATTTACAAATATCCCAAGCCCTGTTATCAATTTCCTGATGATGTCTTTTGAAGCATGAGAGGTTTCATTCTAGTGAAGTTAAATTTGTCTTTTTTTTGTCACTTGTATTTTGGTGTCATATCTAAAAGTATAACTATTACTTAATCTAAAAACACAAATAATTACTCCTAATATTTCTTCTAAGAATTTAACATTTCAGCTCTTACATTTAGGTCTCTGATCCATCTTAGTTGATTTTTACACATAAGAGTGATATGGAGATACAACTGCATTTTTTTTTTTTTTTTTTTTGCAGTTAGATACTCAGTAATACCAGAACCATCTCTTGAAATCTATTCCTCTACCACCGAGTTGAATAGGCATTCATGTAAAAAAAAAAAAAATTGACTAAAAATAAGAGTTTACTTCTGGATTCTCAAATCTATCAAGTAGAATTATGCATCTATTATTATGCCATCTTGATTATTATAGCTTTGTGGTAATTTTTCAAATCAAGTAGTATGAGTCCTCCAACTTAGTTCTTTTTTGAGGCTGTTTTGGATAATTCCATTTCATTAAATTTCCACATGAAATTTATGATCATTTTATCAATTTCTTCAAATGAACCAGCTGAGATTTTATTGGGGATTGCATCAATCTCTGGATCAGTTAGGGAGTACTGCCATTTTAACATTAAGTCTTCTATGACTACGAAATGTCTTTTGATTTATTTGGTCTTTTTTAATTTCTTTCAATAATGTGTTTGTAATTTTAGTGTACTTCATTTATTAAATTTGTTCCTACCTATTTAATTATTTTAATGCTATTATAAGAGGAATTGTTTTCTTAACTCATTTTATATTGCTCATTGCTAGTGTATGGAAAAAAATTTACATCTCTATTTCTATTATAATAAGTACTGGATATAATATATATATCATATCATGAAATTTTATTATATCTGTTTATTAACTCTAATAATATTTTAGCAGATTCCTTGGGGTTTTCTGTATATAAGATCATGTCACTTACAAATATAGTTTTACTTCTTTCTTTCCAATCTGGATGCCTTTCATTTCTTTTCTTGCCAATTACCACATAAAGAATTCCCAGTCCAGCTGGGTGTAGTGGCATATGACTGTGATCACAATACTTGGGAGACTGAGACAGAGGAAGACACGGGGGTGTGGCTTAGAGGTTGAATGCCCCTGAGTTCAATCCCTGGAGCCACAAAAATAAAAAGCCCTAATCCAATGGTGAATTAACATGGTGAAGGCAGACATATTTTCTTGTTCCTGATCTTAGGGCAAAATTATTTAGCATTTTGCTATTACTATATGAAACATGTTACCTCTGGTTTCTTCATAGAAGGCTTTTACTAAGCTCTAAAAAAAAAAAAAAAAAACGCCCTTTTAATCCTAGTATTCTGAGTGCTTTTTCATAAAAAAGGTATTGAATTTCATCAAAAATGGCCTTTAATCTGGGTATAGCCATGCTCCTGTAATCCCAGCACTTGGGAGGCTGAGACAGGAGGATCAAAGGTTCAAGGACAGCCTCAGAAAGTAGTAAGACTCTGGGCAACCTAGTGAGACCCTGTTTCAAAACAAAAAAATAAAATCCAAAGGGCAGGGGATGTAACTCAGAAGTAAAATGTCCCTGGGTTCAATCTCCAGTACCACAAAAAAGAAAAAAAAAATGCCTTTTACTCTCTAGTCTGTTAATGTAATGTAATACCCTAATTTCAAGGGTTAAACTAATTATACACTCCTGAGATAAACCTTACTAATACTGTGTAAATTTGTTTTATGTGGCAAGATTCAGTTCATTAATGTTTTGTTGAGGGTTTTTAATCTATATTCATATGTAATATTTGTTATGATTTGGGACACTGTCCCCAGAGATCTTTGTTAGACCCCTGGGAATAATTTTCCAAAAACTCCCCAAAGAAACAAAAAAACAGAAAGAAAAAAAACCCGCAGGTTCTTGTCCTGAGCTAAGGATAAGTATACATAGCTTGGACACTTGCTGAAAATTTTAAGAAGTTTATTAAAAAGATAGAAATACAGAAGATAGTTACAGCCCCATGCCATGGGGGGAGGGTGGTCCGGGCCAATTCACCACCCCAAAATACAGCACGTGGACCGGACTTTTTATAAGCATGACCTTCATCTTGTTCACATACTTCTGACCTAGTAACATCCCTGTAAGGTACCTCCCCCAGCAAGGTGTGGCAAGGTGTCTCCTTTCATGAAGGGGAAGGTCAACCCCTTGCTCCATCCTCCCTAGACTATCATGTAGATATGTCTTTAGAAAGAGGAAGCCCTAGCTCTCCTGTGCTATTGACTTGCTAATAACTTTTAGCTAAGTCAATCTAAGTTTCAATAGCTGTTTGCTTCCTGACCAAAGACTTTCTCTCTCCCTATCATTTTGACACAATTATTTCTGAAATATAACTATTAATAATCAGAGCTTTTTCAAATTTTCCTAAGCCAGTCCCAATACTGGTACAATATTGTTCATAGTTCTCTTTTCCTCGCATTTTTTTGTCTGATATTGTTGTTGGCATAATATTATCTGCAGAGAATGAGTTCGGAAGTGTACTGGTTTTCTATGGCTGTTATAATACATTACCACAATATGGGCACAGCTTGAAACAACAAAAATTTATACTCCTATACTTCTGGAAGCCCAAAACCCAAAGTCATTCTTATTAGGCCAGAGAAGATATTAGCAAGACTATGCTTGCTTTAGAGATTCTAGAGGCAAATTCTTTCCCTGCGTCTTCCAGTTATGGGGGCTACCAGAATTCCAATTTCTGTCTCCATGGTTGTACTGACTTTTCTCCTTACCTACTTAAAATCTCCCTCTTCTTTCTTTTGAAGACACTTGTGCCAGTATTGGGAATGGCCTAGGAAGATTTGGGAAAGCACCGATTATTAATATATTTCAGAAGAAAATAATTGATATTTCAAAGATAGTTGTGTCAAAATGGCAGCAGACATGGGTAAAGAAGACTTGGTTTCTGCCTAAAACAAGCAGCTATCCCAATGTAAATCAACCTAGCTCAAAGTAATTAACAAGTCAATAGAGGAGAGTGAGGGCTTCCTCTTTCTAAAGACAGATCTACATGATGATCTAGGGAGGATGGGGCAGGGTTTGACCTTGCCCTTCATAAAAGGAGACACCTCACCAACATTTGAGTCATCCCCTCATGCCATCTTGGCATGGGGCTGTATTTCTATTTTCTGTATTTCTATTTTTCTAATAAACTTCTTTAAATCTTCAGCAACGGTCCAAGCTAGGCATATTTATTCTTAGCTTAGGACAAGAATCCACGGGTTTTTTTCTTCTGTTTGGGGTCGTTTTGGATTTTGTTATGGGTTGGGGGAAAATGTGTCCGGGACCCTCGCAGGGGTTCCCAGGAAACAGTTTCCACAAACCATATTCTCCCAATCCATAACACTTGTGATTGTGTTTAGGGCTCATCCAGATGATCCAGGATAATCTCTTCTGTCAATATTCTTCATTTATTTACATCTGAAAAGACTGCTATATCAGGTGCATTTACAGATCCCAGAGATTAAGATGTGAGTACTGATAAGTAAAATAAAAAATTAAATGCGAGTAAAATAAAAATAATGTGCGTACGGCGGAGTGTGAAAAACACGAGAGAGGTCCGGTACACGTGGCATGTAAAGTTTTAATGGCACGGCTCTCCCGGGGATCAGGGCGAGGCACCGTGGGGCCCGCGCGCCTGTCCGAAGCTTGAGGACGCGGGCTCTCCTTTTCAAGGTATGCATCTCGCGAGATGAGGGTTTACTCGCGGGAACGCCCAATTCTCGCGGGGGTTTCAGCCCCTCCCTTGCCCTGCAGAGGTCATGTGACACAAAGTCACATGAGTGCAGGACCCAACTTAACATTCCGGCCTTTTGATGGTAGGGATAATGGATGACGATTGGACCCTCTAGCTTCTTCCTGCTGTCAAGGGGCGTCATCAGGGGCCCCAGGCCGGGAGGAGTCGGGAGTCCAGTCCCCCAGAAGGGGGTGCAGGTGGGTGCATAGCTGCAGTGCAAATTGGAGGTTACCCTGGACAGCTTAGTGATGTGCGCTTGAGGAGGCTTGAACAGGCAAGGGCTATTAAAGAAAAAAACAAATCATGAGATTGAGCAGGCGACCAAAAAGGAGACTGGTTTACTCAGTACCTGGAGAGCTACCCTGAGCTGGCAAAGAGGATGGAGGTTGAGGGATCCAGGAGCCATCAGTCTTCAGCCAGGCTGAGTAGGGCCAGCGGCGGGGCCTGGTCTGGAAAGGTGCTCCCCCTGTGTTGAGGCACCTGGGGCTCACCCTTTTCCAAGGGCATTGTTCCAGTGGCCCTCCTGGCCACACGCCGAGCAGTCTGATTGGTAGGCGTGGCTTTGCCCCACTTGAGGCAGGCTCCTGGAGGTAGTTGTCATTGCAGTCCTCCACACCTAGGTGGCGCTCCAGAGGGCTGAGCCGCCACCGCCAGCCAAAGGGCAGCTACCAGGGATCTGCTTTTTGGGAAAGTCGGAGTGTACGCTCCATTTCCGCCTGTTTCTCTCTGGAATTAAAACTTAGATGCTATGTTAAGGTTCTGTCAGCTGTGACGGACCTATACTCACAAAGAGTCCGTCCCGGGGCTGGTGTCCAGCAAGAATGGCAACGCAGACTCCCCATGGGCAGAGGGTGTCGCCCCAGCCCCGGCCCGGCGTTTCCCACAGCACCTAGGGCACGCCCACGCAGGCCGCCCAGCAAAATTGTAGTCTGGCGCGGGCCAAGATGGCGACTGTGACATCACCAGGCAGCGACTATGAGCCATCACAAAATGGCAGCTGGCGGGAAAATAAATGGAAGCTGATGGGGGAGAGCATTTGGAGGGATACCAGACCACTTAGAAAAGTTTCTAACTGTTCCTGGGCCACCGCAACCTATTTCCCAACTCGTATCAAGGCAGACAGGCTCTCAGGGCATCTGCTAGTATAAAGGTTCGACTCGCCATAATTGGTTCGCGGGCGGAAACGAAGAACAGGAAATGGGCGTCCCCGATTTCCCTGCTCAATCGTTCGGAAACAGAGGTTAAGAGATAGGGAAGAACGTCTTCATTCCTTCTCAAAACCGGAGGATGACCTGGTCATCCACAGCGTGGTCCCAGTGGACCATGGGACAATGGGTCACCAAGCGCTTGGATTTTAAGGTCCCAGTGGACTGGAAGACCCAAGTCCGGAACCCGCTAACCAAGGGAAGGAGGCAGTTTACCGGAGTATAGTGATGTCGGC
The DNA here is from genome assembly GCF_963383645.1 of Muscardinus avellanarius. Lineage (NCBI taxonomy): Eukaryota > Metazoa > Chordata > Mammalia > Rodentia > Gliridae > Muscardinus > Muscardinus avellanarius. Next base: position 27,666,371 of record NC_137801.1, on the reverse strand, counting down.
CAGCGCTGGCTGTGACAGAAGCGCTGAGAAGCTGCTGGGGGCGCGGTGGAGCCAGGGCACGCGGATGCCGGTGGCTGGTGTGGACGGCACTGGCACAGGTGGGATCAGTGGGGGTGCACAGGCGGCATGGCTTGCCGGGCCCGCGGCGTGGAGACAAAAGGGCTTCCAGGCATGCGCCAGACGCTGAGGCTGGGCCCCGAGGAGCACCGCCAGTGAGCCTGGCTCGGGGCGGGTGGGGCAAACCGGCCAGAGGTCCCGGCGGTGACCGGAGAACCAAGCTGGAACGGTGCTTTAGGAGGTACAAGCGGCAGGCAGAGGTACTGGCCCGCGCAGGCCATTGGCAGGCAGAGCAAGTGCCAAGCTACCTGGCTCGGGCCGGAAAGATGGCCGCCGACTCCTAGGATTGGTTAGGAGTGGAAAGTGGGAGGGATTAAAGATTGTGAGGCCTCCAGTGAGGCCATGAGGTGGGAGGGGTTAAAGATGGCGAGGCCTCCAGTGAGGCCATGAGGTGGGAGGGGTTAAGGATGGCGAGGCCTCCAGTGAGGCCATGAGGTGGGAGGGGTTAAGGATGGCGAGGCCTCCAGTGAGGCCATGAGGTGGGAGGGGTTAAGGATGGCGAGGCCTCCAGTGAGGCCATGAGGTGGGAGGGGTTAAGGATGGCGAGGCCTCCAGTGAGGCCATGAGGTGGGAGGGGTTAAGGATGGCGAGGCCTCCAGTGAGGCCATGAGGTGGGAGGGGTTAAGGATGGCGAGGCCTCCAGTGAGGCCATGAGGTGGGAGGGGTTAAAGATGGTGGGGCCAAGATGGCGGCCCCCCAGTGATTCCACGTGTGCAAGATGGCGGGCCAAAGCTGGCGACCCCCCCCCCAGTAATCCCATGTGGCTGCTTACCGGAATGGCCAGGCCCAGGCAGCAGGGGTGGGCAGGCACAGGGTGAAGGGCGCCAGGGCGCGAGTCCGAGTGGAGGAACCAGCTGGAGCGCGGGCTGGACTTGGCGGGCTGGGGGCTGTTTAGCAGAGTGGCGGCCGCCTAGATGGAGGAGGCAGGTGGCCCCGGCAGGCGGGTCTAAGCAACGCCAGGCGCGGAGAAGACATAGGCGCGCAGTGTGGCGCAGTCTGCGGGCGGCGCGGTCCCATTCCAGCGGCGGGCAGCGTGGGCAGGCGGGAACGGCGGTTTTAGGAGGTCCAAGTGGCAGTGGCGGGAGCAACGCCTGCAAGCGGAGCGCTGGTGTGGGACCTCACAGTCGAGCTGCTGGCGGGTCGGAGAGTCCGGGGCTCAAAAAGAGAGGAAAAATAAAAAGAGAAAACAGAAAAAAAAAAAAAAAAAAAAAAGAAAAAAATGGGGAAGGACCCAAGAGTTCTCCCGGTTCGGCACCAAATGATAAGTAAAATAAAAAATTAAATGCGAGTAAAATAAAAATAAGTGAGTACGGCGGAGTGTGAAAAACACGAGAGAGGTCCGGTACACGTGGCATGTAAAGTTTTAATGGCACGGCTCTCCCGGGGATCAGGGCGAGGCACCGTGGGGCCTGCGCGCCTGTCCGAAGCTTGAGGACGCGGGCTCTCCTTTTCAAGGTATGCATCTCGCGAGATGAGGGTTTACTCGCGGGAACGCCCAATTCTCGCGGGGGTTTCAGCCCCTCCCTTGCCCTGCAGAGGTCATGTGACACAAAGTCACATGAGTGCAGGACCCAACTTAACAAGTACCTTCTGAGCATCTATTTTACAGCCTAGCACAAGAAGTCCCCCCACCACCACCATCCTATGTTTTGGAAGAATTTCTGAAGCTATAATATTTGTTCCTCTAAATATTTGGTAGAATTCACCACCAGTCTAAGTCTGAGCTTTACTTTATGCCAAGTTTTAAAATAACATACTTAACATTGTTATGGGTTATAGGTCTATTTTTATTTTTCATTTAATCTTAAGCCAGTTCAGTATTTTTTGTCTTTTGGGAGTTTGTCCATTTCATCTAAGTTATCTAGTTTGTTGTCATGTAGTCATTGTGTGTTACCTTATAAACCTTCCCTTCTCTTAAAGGAAAGGTCAAAGTGATTTCTTGTTTCTTATTTCTGGTTTTAGTAATTTGAGTCTTATTTACTTTTCTTTTAGTCATTCTAGCTAAAAGTTTGTCAGTGTTCTTGATCTTTTTAAAAAAGTGAACTTTGTATTTATTTCTCTATTAATTTTCTATTCTCTATCTCATGTGTTTTTACCATCAACCCAAATAACAAAAAGATTCTCCAAAGATAGAAATTTTAACAATAATGAACGCTGCAATGGAAATATGTGTGAACATATTTAAGGAGGCAAAATAAAAAGACAAAAGTATAAATGAAAAGAGTTGCATAGGTTGTTTGGAAACAATTATTTTGATCAGGGTATGATGGTGCATGCCTTAATTCCAGTACTTGGGAGGCGGAAACAGGGGTACTGCAAGTTTGAGGGCAGCCTCAGAAATAATGAGATGCTCATCCATCTAGTAATACTATTTCCAAATAAAAATAAAATAGGACTGAAGGTGTATCTTGGAGGTAGAATCCTTTGGGTTCAATTCCCAATACCACACATACACACACACAAAGAAATTGAAGGGTCCGAGAATCGCCCACCGACCCAAATATCGAAGGACTCACAAGAGATGTAAAATGCAAGAGGGGTTTATTGTGCTGCAGCTGTCCCGGCTAGCCAGGGTTTGAGACCAAGACACTAAATGGTCGATGTTCGACCACTCCCCCCTCCACGCTCTGAATTTTATAACCCTATGAGGAAGTGGTTACACGCGAGGGAGTGGTTACACACGTCAGAGCCCACCAAAAGTTTGAGCCTGCCAACCTTAGAATACAACCAATCAGATACAAGGACAAACAAGTACAACCAATAATTTTAAAACATGCATCCACACACGTCAGAGCCTGCTAAGGACTGCTTATCTCCCTTATGGTATGTGTTCGTTCCCTAGGGCTGTCTTTCCCACCCACCTTGGCTGCACTGGAGAATCTGCCTGGAGAGCAGATTAGCCTGGCCTTGTTTGCTGATCTAGCTCAGAGATATGGGGATGGGGTCCCATTTACAAAGACCTTGGCCGGCAAGCTAGAGATTAGAGGCTTTGACCTTGTGGGTCTCCTACCCTCGTCCTTGAATCCTGCAACCTGGGCAGCTGGGCTTATGGATCTTCACTCTATTTCCAATCCTACCTTACTTCTATATCTTGACTCTATATTTTAATATCTTATTTCTAATCCTAATATGGAAGAAGACTTCTCTAGTTAACTTCTCATATTGGGGGGAAAGCACTTCTTCCAGCCTGCTTTCCAGCACCCCTACAGAAATAATTATCCTCAGCTATAAGGATTAATAACAAGGGTGTCATTGGTCTAAGGTTGGGCAGGCAGTGGGCTCACAGAAGTATTTTTTGTGTGAAGTCATAGTTTTGGCACTCTTTTATGATAATTCTTGCTATCAAGCATGCAGGCATGAAATCCCCTTTTCATAACCTTTTGCTCTTATTTGTTTATTTTTACAGTTTGATCCAAGTGACTCCGTTTTGATTCAACAAATTTCGCACTACTGTAATCTATATTAATGACTTCCTTTCCTCCTGCTTTGTATTGCTTCATGTGGATTCACATTACTCTCCCATATCCTTTCTTAATGGACCTTTCTTCCAGTGAAAAGGAAAATTAAATAGGACAAGTTAAAACACTGCAAATATCACTGCCTTACCAAGATTTAGCAATGTTCCTTGAATAAATACTCCTCAGATTATTGCAAGCCTTGGTTAATTTTCGCATTTCTATAAATGCTATTTTTTGCCAATATTCTTATTATTTTCACAGAGGAGTGGAGTTCCTAGGTTTCTTACTTCATTATTCTGAAAGAGCTATCTTAGATTATATTATATTAAGACCATTCTTTCTGATCTCAAGTTATACCAACAAATTTTCTCTTACTCTTTGGCTCAGAAGATACCAAGCCCTGCCACTCCTTTATGATCTTGGATATTTTGTTTTATTAATGTTATTTTACTGTAGCAGATATTGAAATAACAAGTCAAATATATTTATTTTAAAATATTTATTATTTCTCAGCAATGAAAAAGTAAATATAGAGAGGAAGGAAAAAAGGAAAAGCTAAATGCAGATAGTCTTTCCCATGTTTAACTTTGGGGTTGGATTTTTATACCCAAAAGACAATTTTATTTGCATTCCTGATATTCTTTCATCAGCCCCAAAGTATAATTGAATCATACCTTGTATCTATTATGATACATAATATATATAACATAAATAGTAAGCACATGCAGAGTTAAGTTAAAACAGACTTAAAGGCATGTAAAATTGAAGGGGAAAATCATGGTAAGATAGACTCCAAAGACATAATCATTGGGTACTTTACATTTTGCATCAGCTAAAAAAAAAAATTATAGAGTAAGCCTAACAGCTTGAATAGACAGACAGATAGATAGATAGATAGATAGATACAAGATATATATCTTATAACATCCATAACAGCACTGTTTTATTGCACAATTGTATAACCTTGTTTTTACGCAGCTGTTTTCTAAATAGTATCCTCTTAAGCTTGTAAAGCATAAAATGCAGTGTTTCTCTGTGTGTCAGCACCACCAAGAGCTAGAAAAGAGAGCCTGTCCTGACTTTAGATTATTCACTAAGACTAATAAGGTATATGACATGGACCAACAAAGGCAGGCTGAATTCATTCCATATCACCTCTAAAGACAAAGCACTTGTTTTTCTGTTATTCAGCTGAGGAAAGATAGTATGATCATCACTGGAGAATGTGAATGAAGCAAAATGGTGCAGCATTAGCATTATGAATTTTTACCTGGGTGAACACATAAATATAGTTTCCTAGAGGAAGCATATACCAGTTAAGTCTGTATCTAAGATAAGGATATCTTGGCTACAAAAGGTAACCATTGCTAATGATTGCTTATTATGTCCATTTATACAACTTTAAATGTCCACAGAAGGCATGATAAACTACTTTTAATTTGTGCTTCTAGCTCCTAAAAACATGGCTTGTCTTATTAGATCTTCTGTTTTTTATTGTTTATTTAGTCATTCATTGCCAAGGGCAATCTACCTCCAAACTATATCTCAGCCCTTTTTTATTTTTTTTGTTTTGAAACAGGGTCTCACTAAATTGCCAAGTCTAGCATTGAACCTATAATCCTCTTTCTTGGCCTCTCAAGGACTAGGATTACAAGATCACAATTTATTTATTATTTATTTATTTATTCATTCATTTATTCATGGCACTGGGAATTTAACCCAGGGCCATTCCACCTCTGAGCTATATCCCTAACCCTTTTTATATTTTATTTTGAGAAAGGGTCTTGCTAGTTTGTTGACACTGAACTCAAACCTGTGATCCTCTCCTCTCAGCCTCTCAAGTAATGGGATTACAGGCATTCACCACCATGCTCAGCTTGTCTTATTAGGTCTTTGGCTTGCTAATATACTTTCTATTTATAGCTGATTCTTTCCTTTTTTCAAATTTCATTTGACCTCTTTGATAGGTAGATTAAATGTTTTCCAAATGCCCATAGTCCTAAAGGCAAACCACAGATTCAATACAATCCCTATCAAAATACCAATGTCTTTCTTTACAGAGCTAGAAAAAGCAGTCCTAAAATTTATATGAAAAAACAAAAGACCCAGAATTGCCAAAGCAATTCTGAGCAATAAGAGCCATGCTGTAGGAATCACAATACCTGATTTCAAATTATACTATAGAGCTATAATAACAAAACAGCATGGTATTGGCATAAAAATAGATAAATAGCGGGGGGAAAGAGATAAGTAGACCAATGAAATAGAATAGAAGTTACAAAAGCAAATCCTCACACTTATAGCCATTTAATTTTTGTCAAAGGTGCTAGAAATGTATGCTGGAGAAAAAAAAAAAAAAAACACCAGCCTTTTCAACAAATGGTGTTGGAAAAACTGTATATCCATATGTAGAATAATGAAATTAGACCCCTATCTCTCACTCTGCCCTAAAGTAAACTCAAGATAGATCAAAGACCAAGAAATTAGACCATTATGTTGCAATTACTAGAAGAAAACATAAAACTAACTCTCCAACATGCAAGTTGCGGTAGAGACTTCCTCAAAAAGAACCCTAAAGTTCAGGAAATAAAACTGAGAATCAACAAATGGGTTCAACTTAAAATTCCTTCATGCAACAAAGGAAGAAATCAAGAGTGTGAAGAGAGAGGCTTCAAAATGGGAGAAAAATATTTGCCAACTACTTCCCTAATAGAGAACTAATATCTAGAATATATGAAGAACAAAAAACCTAAGGCTAAAATAATCAAATAACTCAGTCAAAAAATGGGCAATTAAACCGAATAGACACTTCTCAAAAGAAAATATGCAAATTGCTATCAAATAAATGAAAAAATATTCAACTCATTAGCATTTCAGGGAATACAAATCAAGGCTACACTGAGATTCCATCTAACTCCAGTTAGAATGACAATCATCAAGGATTAAACAATAAAAAACGACAAGGACATGGGGAAATAGGAACTCTTATGCACTTTTGGTGGCATTGTAAATTAGTACATCCATTGTGGAGATCTGAATGAAGTTTCCTCAAAAGACTTAAGAATAGAACCACCATATATCCCAGCTGTATCATCCCTGGATATCTTTCCCCAAAAATTAAAGTTTTAGAATACTATAGTGATACATCCCTACACAGGTCATAGTAGCACAATTCACAACAGCCAGATTATAGAACCAACCCAGGTGTCTGCTAACAGATGAACGGATAAAGAAAATGTGGTATAGCCGGGCATGGTGGCGCACGCTTGTAATCCCCGTGCTTGGGAGGCTGAAACAGGAGGATCGCACAGGTCCGAAGCCAGCCTCAGCTACTTAGTGAGGCTTTTCGGCAACTTAGCAAGACCCTGTTTCCAAATAAAATATAAAAAAGGTCTGGGAGTATAGCCCAGAGGTAGAAAGCCTCTGGGTTCCACCCCTAGTACCACCAAAAAAAAAAAAAAAAAAAAAGAAAAAGAAAATGTGGTATATATGTATAATGGAATTTTACCCAGCCATAAAGAGCAAAATGTTATCATTCGCAGGAAAATGGATGGAACTGGAGAATGTCATGCTAAGTGGGATCAGCCAGTCGCAGACAGTGCAGGGTTGTATGTTTTCTCTTGTTGGTGGAAGATAAAGAGTAAACAGGGAGCAAAAGGGGCTTCAGTTAAGTGAGGAGAAAGCCTAGTAGAGCAGTGGGAGGGGGTTGGGAGTGTGAGGCAGGTAGGGTAAAAATGAGGCTCAAGGAAGGGAACCGTTTAAATAATGTTATGCTCGTGTAAGTATTACTACCAATGTCACTAACACGTACAAGGTGGGATGCAGAGGGAAATACACAAAACGATGGGTGTGTGTATGAATGTATCACTCTGGCCATCACTGTGATTTCTAATTATAATGTACCAATAAAAATTTTAAACTTTTTCAAGTCATAAATATATATTGGACATTATTAAGTGTGCAATATTTTGTATATATTTCACAAAGCGAAAATATAAAGTGGAGTTGCCCTTCATCGTGGAAAGTAAATTTTCAACATTGAAAGAGTATTTATTCTATGTTTTACTAGACAAAATATTTTAAAATATTGGAAACTGGGCATTGTGACGCACACTTGTAATCCCAACATTTGGGAGGCTGAGACAGGAACATCGCTCGGTTCGCAAACAGCTCAGCGACTTAGTGAAGCCCTTTGCAACTCAGTGAGACACTGTTTCAAAATAAATAATAAAAAAAAAATAGGGCTGGAATAGAATGTCTCTGCATTCCATCCCAAGTACCACACACAAAAATCTTAAAATATTGGTTTAGAACATTAGTAGCAAAAAATGAGATAAAATAAGAGTCGGCATATTAGTTTCTCCAATCTTTAGAAGTGACCTTTTATCTGATTCTCAGTTATATTTATGACAACCTAATCATATATCTGGGGTATATTTCAGATATCATTCATTTATATGCACATACGCAGTTTCTGAGTATAGCTTACTCGAAACCTCTCAGTTAATACCTATAAGCCACTAAAAGAGAAGGCATTTCATGTCCACCAAAGGAATTTCTGAAGCAATAATAAAAATAAGAAGGGCCAGCCAGGCCTTATGGTGCACACATATAATCCCAATATTTGGAAGGCCAAGACAGGAGGATCGCGGGTTTATAGCCAGACTCAGCAACTCAGTGAGGTCTTCCTGAACTTAATGAGGCATAAAAAAGATAATAATAGGGCTGGAGATGTAGCTCAGAGGTAGAATGTTCCCTGGGTTCTATTCCCAGTAAAACACACACACACACACACACACACACACACACACACACACACACGAATGAAGAAAAGGAAAGAAAAGGAAAGGAGGAAGGAAGGAAGGAAGGAAGGAAGGAAGGAAGGAAGGAAGGAAGGAATCTATCTTCATAAATACTGCTTTGAATAATAGAATTTTATTTATAATATAAGCTGTATTCCTAACAGCTAAGTAAGATGAGTAGGACAATATTTGCAAATACATAGGTAAGACTTTAGGACACAGTGTCCTAGGTTTAGCTCCTAGAAGAGGAAGAAAAGAAGGAAAGAAAAAGGAAGGAAGGAAGGAAGGAAGGAAGGAAGGAAGGAAGGAAGGAAGGAAGGAAAGGAGAGGAGAGGAAAGGAAAGCAAGGAAGGTTTGCAGGAAGAATTCTTCAAGTTAAAATAAAACATTAAAGTGTGAACCTGTGAGGTGTGCGGGTGGGTGGCAGTGAGAGACTTTGGCGGACATGGCTCCCAACGTGCAGGCAGCCAAACCTGAGTATCCTAAAGGCATCTGGGCTGTGCTGCTGGGGCCACCTGGAGCTGGCAAGGGTACCCAGGCACCCAGATGGGCAGGAAACTTCTATATCTCCCATTTGGCCAGTGGGGACATGCTAAGGGCCATGGTGGCTTCGGGCTCTGAGCTGGGAAAAAAGCTGAAGGCAACTGGGGATGCTGGGAAACTGGTGAGTGATGAAATGGTAGTGGAACTTCTTGAAAAGAATTTGGAAACTCCTTCGTGCAAAAATGGCTTTCTCCTAGATGCCTTTCCTCGGACTGTGAGGTAGGCAGAAATGCTCGATGACCTCATGGAGAAGAGGAAAGAGAAGCTCGATTCTGTGATTTAGTTCCACATCCCAGAATCAATGGAAGGCTGATTCACCCCAAAAGCGGCCGCTCCTACCATGAGGAGTTCAACCCCCTACGTCGCTGGAGAACCCTTGATTCCTTGCTCAGATGATAATGAGAAGGCCTTAAAAATCCGCCTAGAGGCTACCACACTCAGACCACCCTGCTCGTGGAGTACTACAGGAATCCACTCTGCTGTCAATGCATCCCAGACCCTGATGTGTTTGCGAGCATCCTAGCAGCCTTCTCCAAAGCCACATCCTAGTAACAGAAGGCCAAGCAAGACCGCAGCACCGCTCATCACCCCGCGACCAGATCCCTGCTCTTAGGTGCTAGGTGGAGGGCGAGGGTGGTCAGGGGAAGGATGAAGGAGCCTCAAGGGATGGTGAAGGGCTCAAGAAGAGTATTTGGAAGAGCAGCAGTGTTGTAGTTGAGCAGGGATTTTTTACATACAGGTGAGAATTTTAAAAGTATAAGCAAAGGAGACTAATTTTTTTAAAAAAATACTGTGATTGAAGGATATGGGTACAAATAGGGAGATACAGTATTATTTCTAAGAAATCGGGTTTTCATTTACTCTGAACTGGCAACAGTATATTTTTTTAAGCCAGTACTTTTAAAATCTCAGCTTTTATCTCAAAACCTCATGGGGTGCCAGGCCAAGAATGCAGCAAATCAAACTTTCGGTCTTGTCTGTCCTGTAGCTTGGAGCAGGGAGTATTTGACTGCTAACCCTGGTGCCCCACACCATAAAATAAAAAAATCATCTCCATGTGCTGGGGATATACCTCAGCAATAGAACACTTGCCTGGCATGCACAAGGCTTTGGATTTGATCTCCAGCACAGCCCCGATCCCCACAAGAAAAGAAAGAAAATAAATCACTTCCACATCTGAAAGAGGTAGGGGTATATTTTCAAAGTTTTCTGAAGTCAGGAAGGAGAGGGAAGGTGTGTCTCACTTTCTTCCCCTGACTTACTACAGATTTACCAGTCTACCTGCTCTCATGGCTGAGCTCTCAGGAGTCACCCAGCATCACCACAATCCTACGGTCTTGCCTTCTTTTATCCATGATGTGTGAAGGGAAACATAAATAAAGGAGCAAGAGCTAGGGATTTAGCTCAGTGGTAGAGCACTTACCTAGCATGCTTGGGACCCTGGATTTGGTTCCCAGCACCACAAAAAAAAATGATTAAATAAAACATGAACAATTGTCCTAAGCTATATCACCCAAAGACTGTCCTTTCCATCCTCAAGTCCTGTGAGTAGGATCACTTGACAGTACTGTGATGTATTATTTTCAATAAGGTGTCTTTCTGACTAGATGCTGCCTTGTTTGGCCCCTAAGTCAATAAAGTACATTAAAATTTTGAACAAAAGTAATATTAAACATTAACACAATACTCAAAGTATGAAACTCATAAAGGTAAAAAAATAAATGTTTTTTATTACTGTAATGATGATGAGTATACCACACTTAATTCTAGCAGAAAAATTAAAAGACAAAAGTGAGCTGGGCATGGTGGTGGACATCTGTAATCTTAGTACTTTCAAGGCTGAGATAGGAGGATCACAGTTTACCAGCTTAACAACTTAGTGAGACTGTCAGCAACCTAGCAAAATATTATTTTATTTAAGTATAAAATAATAAAATAAAATAGGGCTGGGGATGTAGCTCAGAGATAGAATGCCCCAGGTTGAATCCCCAGCAACACACACACACACACACACACACACACACACACACACACACACAGATAAAAGTATTAGAAAGTGTTACAAAATATGTTAAAAGATAAACAAATGAATAGATGTAAGTTGTGACACCAATAACATAAAGTGATAGACACTGAAGTTGATAATTTTTGTATACAATTGAATTTCAGTTGCTATCAGCTTAAAATAGACTTTTAAACTATAAGATATTTTATATAAGCCCCAAAATAAACACACTCACATATACACAACACACACACACACACACACACACACACACACACACACAAGTCAGACAAAAGAATCAAAGCATTTTAATACCAGACATCAATAAAACACAAAAAAATCAGCAAAAGTAAAAAAGACAAAGAAATATTAGTAGGAAACAGCTAACAACATAGCATTAGTAAATCCTTCCCTATGAGTAATTACCTTAAAAAAGAAGAAAGTTCTCAAATAGTCAACCTATCTTTATTCCCAAAGTACCTAGAAAGAAGCCCAAAGATTATAGAATGAACAAAACCAAGAACAGAACAGAAATAAACAAAAGAGAAAAACTATAAAAGATAACAAAAATTCCATTTTAAAAAGATAAAATCAAGAAAATCTTAGCTACACTAATTAAGAGAAAAAAGATGAAAGGCTCAAGTAAACAAAAATTAGAAATGAAAGAAGTTACAACTTATGCCACAGAAATAAAAAAGATCAGTAAGGACACTACCAATAATTATACACCAACAAATTGAATAACTTATAAAAATGAAAAACATACAACCAAACAGGACTGAATCTTCAAGTAGAAAGTCTAAAAATCGAATCATTAAAATCATTAACAAGTTGCTCATTGTGAATCTCTCAACAAAGAAAAGTGAAAGACCAGATGGTGAATCCTACCAAACATTTAGGAAAGAATTAATTCTTATCCCTCCCAAATTCTTCCAGGAAAGCAAAGAAGAAGGAACATTTCTAAACTCATTTTAAGAGGCTGACACTACCCTTATACCAAAGGCAGACAAAAACACTACAAGGTAACTATATACCAACATGCCTGATGAATAGAGATGCAAAACTCTTCAACACAATACTTGCAGATCAAATCCAACAGCTTATTAAAAGAATCACATACCATGACCGAGTGTTACTTATCCCTGAAATTCAAGAGCAGTTCAACTTACAAAAAATCAATTAATGTGATATACCACATTAACAGAATAAAGAACAATTACACAATTACTGGGGCACTTAACCAGGGAAGGTCATAAGGTATATGATGAGCATCTTCCTGGAAGGCCCATGGTGGTTATTATTTTAATTAAAAGTTTCATTGCGAAATGCAAAATAATCACAATTGTTTCAAAAGATAGGGGGAAAGTATCTGAGAAAATTCAACACACTTTCATGATAAAAAACTCTCAATGACCTAGGGACAGAAGAAAATTGCTTCAATATAATGAAGATCCCACGACAAACTCACAGCTAACTTCACCCTGAGCAACGAAAACTGAGTTTTCCTGTGACAAGGAACAAAGTCAAGATTCTTTCTCTTACCACCTTCAGTCATCAGACTACTGAAAGTCCTAGCAAAAGCACCTAGGCAAGGGGAAAATGTAGAAAGAATCCAAATCAGAATGGAAGAAGTCAAGTTGTCCTTGTTGCCAGATGACATGATCTTTTATATAGAAAACGCTGAAGAGTTCTTAGAGTATTTTTAGAACTAATGAGCCTAGTAAGTTTCAGGATACAACCAACATCCAAATACCAGTTATGTCTTGATCCACTAACAAACTATCTGAAAAAAATTAAGAAAGTAATCCCATTTATAATAGCATCAAAGCAATAAAACACTTAGGGAATACATTTCACTAAAAAAGGTAAAAGATTAATATATTGAAAAAAGGTGAAATAATAAAAATACCAACAAATAGACATCTCATGTTCATGAGCTGGCAGACTGCACTACCCAAAGCATTTCACAAATTTAGTGCAATACTTGTTAAAATTCTAACATTTTTACAGAAATAAAAGATAAGCTCTGTAATTTCGATGAAACTGAACAAGACCACAAATAGCCAAATCAATCTTAAGAATAAAACTAGAAGATCCAGGCATGGTGACTCATGACTGTAATCCCAGTACTTAGGAGGCAGAGACAAGAGGATTGCAGGTTCAATGACATCCTGAGCAAGTAGTGAGACTCACCTACTAGCAAGACCCTGTATCAGGGCTGAGGGGGTAGGTCAGAGGCAGAATGTCCCCAGGTTCAATCCTCATTAACACACACACACACACACACACACACACACACACCCTGGAAGGTGTTATAGTTATTGATTTTAAAATATAAGCCTGGTGTGGTGGCACACACTTAAGCATTCATAATAATAATAATTCATAATAAGCATAATAAGCATTCATGAGGCTGAGACCCGAGGATCACGGTTCGTGGACAGCCTCAGCTACTTAGTGAGGCCCTCCGCAACTCAGTGAGACCCGGTTTCAAAATAAAGAATAAAAAATAGGGCAGGGGCTGTAGCTCAGAGGTCGAATGCCCCTGGGTTCCATCCCCAGACCCAATAAATAAATAAATAAATAAATAAATAATATATATATACATATATATGTATACATATATATGTATGTGTATATATATACATATATACATATATATACATATACATACAAGGCTACAGTAATCAAAGCAGTATGATACTGGCATAAGGACAGACATATAGGCCAACCAAACAAAATGAAGAGCCAAAAATATACACATATATATAGTCAACTGATCTTCAATGTAGGCTCCAACATGTACTGGTGAAAGAATAGTCTCTTCAAAAAATAATAATGATATCGAGAAAGCTGAACACCCACATGCAAAATAATGAAACGGAACTTTATCTTATACCATAAACAAAAATTAACTCAAAACAAACTACAGACTTACACATGAGACTTGAAGCTAAAACTTCTAAAAGAATCCAGAGGGGAAAGCTCCTTGACAATGATTTTTTTAATATAACACAAAAGTACAGGCCACAAAAACAAAAATAAACAAGTAGTACTAATCAAACTAAAAGGCTTCTGACCAGCAAAGGAAACTCTCAAGAGGCAATTCAAAGAATGAGGAAAAATATTTGCAAACCAAATATGTGATATGGGATAAGTCTCCAACATACATAAAGATTCCTACACATCAACAGCAAAGTAACTAAAAGCCCAACTAAAAACAGACCAATGACTTGCATAGATATTTCTTCAAAGAGGACATGCAAATGGCAACAGGTAAAAGATGCTCAATATCACTAATCATCAGATTATAATGGAAATCAAAACCACAATTAAGTACCACCCCACACCTATCAGGATCTCAAAAAAATCAAAAGACCTGCCAGCATGGTTGTACACACCTGTAATCCTAGTACTTGGGAGGCTGAGAGAGGAGGATCAAGGTTCAAGGCTACCCTCAGCAACTTTGTGAGGCCCTCTACAATTTAGCGGAGTTTAGCTCAGAAGTAGAATGCCTCTAGGTTCAGTCCCCAATACCACAAAAAATTTTTTAAAAAATAGCAAGAGACAAATGTCAGCAAAAGTGGAGAAATCGAAATTCACACACACTATTAGTAGAAATGCAAAATGGTACAGCTACTACAGCAAATCGCCTGAATGTTCCTCAAAAAATTCAAAATATAACTACCATGATCCAGAAACCCAAAGAATTCAAATTACAAAGAATTCGAATCAAGACCTCAAAAAAGTATTAACCAAATTCACTGCATCATTGTTCATAGTGGTCAAGATGTAGTACCACTTTCACTAAGTATCCATCAACAGATTATATGTGCATATGAATATTGTTTGGCCAGTCAGGTGGTGCTATTTTTCTAGGAAAGGTCTGGGTTTTTGTCATGAGCCCAACTTAATCCCTTTTTTCTTAACTTAACTTTTTTTTGTTTTTTTGTTTGTTTGGGTTTTTTTTGGTGGTACTGGGGTTCCCGGAAGCCCTTCTACCTCTGGGCTACACTCCGAGACCTATTTTTTTTTTTTTTAAGCCAGCATGGCTGGCTTTGAACCTGCATGATCCTCCTGTCTCTGACTCCCAAGCATGGGGATTACAAGCGTGCGCCACCACGCCCGGCTAACTTAACCCTTTTTTGAAAAGTCCCAAAGTCACCCAATACAACTTTTCCCCAATTTATTTCCAATAACTTTATACCAAGGATTTAAAAAAAAAAAAAACAGAAACTTCCTGAATTCTCCAGCTGGATGAAATCTTAAGAATTTGGCCACACCAGGTATAATGACCAGGTTTTACACATTACCATATCCTTATCCCAAAACGAAGAGAACCGAAAACAAAGATCAAAGAGACAATTAGACCTTTTGAGTTTTACCAGCTATGGCCCAGCATACACCTCAGTCTGATTTGACTTTGGCTTTGTCTTTCTCCAGCTGGCTCAAAAGACTAGGATACAAAATAGAAGCAGAAAAACAAATAATACAATTCAATATGTCTTGGAAATCTTCATCTCTATTGCTTTGTGTTATCTGCTTACGATATATTGTTTATCAATACATATATATTTATATACATATATATTTGTACACTTTAGTTCCCATGATTCACTTTATTCCATGCTTTCCTAATATAAGAATTAATATATGGAAACACAATTCGATTGCTTTTTCCTCCAAAGATGCCCTAGGGAAAAAAATATTAGATTCTGAGAGGTACCCTGTTTATAGCTCTGCTTTTCAGAACTACTTGTAAACTCCAAGTAGTTCTTTGCTATCTTCTTAACAGGAACAGAAACCCACCCTATCGCATATATCGTCAAGAAACAAGTAATCCCATAGGACAAAAAGCCTTTGGTTTTATTTGCATCTGTCTAATTCAACTTATTCATAATTGTGCTTCCTTCTGCCATAACATTTTAATAAGTGTTTACATATCACCACTCCCCCAAGACTCCGTTGATAAAATTCTGTCTTGGAACTAATTATGCTTCAAGACAATCCTAACCTCCGCGGACTCAGAGGTAGGAAAGGCACATGCTGATATTTACATGGGTTCAGAGCTCCCCCTTGTGGATTCTATGCAGAAATGCTGCGGCTTCCTAAACTGATGGATTCGCCAGAGGAAAAATAATCTAGGTGATACATTTGTTTCTCCAAATTTGGGGGACATGGGTGTAAAACTGAAATATTAACTTAGTATATACATTTTACTGGCTAAATATATACGCATCTATATACTATTTAACTTTGGATTAGAGCCTTATCGATTCATTTTCTTGATGAATTAATGTCCAAAGAATAATCATTTTGCATATGCTACCATATTGGAACATATGAAAAATGATTATTCTTTGGACATTAATTTTATAACGTGATAGATATGTGACATAGCCATCATGAGGCATGAAGTGTTATACTATCACTCCAAGTTTAAAAGATTCACTCCTTAGCCAGGCATGCTGGTGTACACTTGTACTTGGGAGGCTGAGACAAGAGGATCCCCGGTTTGTGCCCAGCCTCAGCTACTTGTGAGGTCCTCTGCAATTCACTGAGACACTGTTTCAAAATAAAGAATAAAAAATAGGCTAGGGGTGGAGTTCAGAGGTAGAATGTGCTTGAGTTAAATCCCCAGATGGTACACGACTCTCGATTTAAAGGATGCGTATTAAGATTGGCTGAAGTTAGCCAACCATTGTTTGCTTTTGAGTGGCAAGAGAAAAAGGGGGAAAGATAGGCCAATTAACATGGACCAGGCTTCCCCAGGGATTCAAGAATTCCCCAACTCTTTTTAATGAGGCCCTTAGCTGGGATCTGGAGCATTTCCGACAGACTCATCCTCATGTGACTTTGCTACAGTATGTTGATGATTTGCTGCTAGCGGCAGCCACTAGACAGGAATGCTTGGAAGCGACAGGCCAGCTGCTTGAGGAGTTGGGGACCCTGGGGTATCGTGCCAGTGCTAAAAAGGCACAGATTTGCCAACAGACTGTCACCTACCTGGGGTACAAATTAAGGGATGGAGCACGATGGCTAACTGATGAAATGAAGAAAACCATTCTTCATATTCCAATGCCTACCACCACTCGAAAGGTGAGAGAATTCTTGGGTTCTGCAGGGTTTTGCCGACTATGGATACCCAATTTTGCAGAGGTGACTAGGCCCCTCTATGAGGCCACCAAAGAGACTAAAAGGTGGCAATAAACTGGGGAACATCAACAGGCCTTTGATCATCTTAAGAGAGCCCTGTTGCAGGCGCCTGCTCTAACCCTGCCTGATCCCCTGAAACCCTTCACTCTGTTTGTGGATGAGAGAGAAGGAGTAGCTAAAGGGGTGTTAACCCAGCGGCAAGGACCATGGAAAAGGCCAGTAGCCTATTTGTCAAAAAGACTGGATGCAGTAGCGGCAGGATGGCCCCCGTGCCTCCGCATCATTGCAGCCATAGCTGTGCTTCTCAAAGATGCAGATAAATTGACCTTTGGGCAAAATCTGCAAATTATGGCTCCCCATCCGGTGGAGGGAGTCCTAAAACAGCTGCCAGGCAAATGGATGACAAATGCCAGATTAACTCATTACCAGGGACTGCTATTGGACTCACCTGGGATTACCTTCACAGATTCAGTGATTCTGAATCCAACCACCCTGCTGCCAGCACCGGACCTGCAACAGCCTCTTCATGACTGTGCAGAAATCCTGTCTGAAGTCTCCCAGGTGCAAGCTGATCTGCAGGATGTTCCACTGCCTAACTGTGAGTTGAACTGTTATACGGATGGTAGCAGCTTCATACAGAATGAACAACAGTGAGCGGGGGCAGCAGTGGTGAATCAAGGAGAGGTGGTCTGGAGCAGTGCCCTACCCTCCCGGAATGTCAGCCCAAAAGGCTGAGCTGGTAGCACTAGCTGAGGCTCTTGAACGGGCTGAGGGAAAACGCATCAACGTGTATACCAACAGCAGATACGCGTTTGGAACTGTACATGTGCAAGGCACCATCTACCGGGAATGGGGGTTTCACACATCAGAAGGCAGAGCACTTGCATGTTCCAGGACATCAATCTGCAAACACCTCAGAAGCAATCGGTAATCGAGCAGACACAGAGGCCAGAAGAGTGGCAGCAGAAAGCCAGGAAACATCATCACTGTGGCCTCTATGAGTCTGCCCCTACCAGAGATGCCCGCATTGCCGCCACAGCCAAACTACTCTTCAGGATTTGAATTGGATAAAAACTCATCTACTAGTTCATGGACCTATAAATTCCAACAAATGGCAGAGACTGTGAAAAAGATTAATTTTGCCACAAGAATTAGGACTCTTTCTTCTCACCAATCTTCATCAAACTTCCCACTTGGGCTGGAAGAAATCATTGACTTTGTTTTCTGCAGCACAGATTCGGTTTCCTCACCAAAACAGCATAGCACGGCAGGTAGTAGAACAGTGTGTGAGCTGTACCATGATGAGACCAGCTTTACAGAAAAAGCTGCATAGAGGTACTCGGGTATCAGGGAGGTCTCCAGGGCAGAGTTGGGAGGTGGACTTCACTGAGGTAAAGCCTGGCAAGTTCGGGTATCGGTATTTATTAGTGTTAGTAGATACTTTCTCTGGGTGGGTAGAAGCTTTTCCTACAAAAAGGAAAACAAGTCAGGTGGTAGCCAAAGCCTTACTAGAAGAAATAATTCCCCAATACGGGGTCCCAGAGACAATAGGGTCTGATAACGGTCCGGCTTTCACTAGTAAAGTCCTCCAAGGACTGGCCCAAGCAATGGGGTTGGATTGGAAATTGCATTGTGAGTATAACCCCCAAAGCTCTGGGCAGGTAGAAAGGATGAATCGGACTCTAAAGGAGACCTTAACTAAATTGGTAACAGAGACTGGCGGTGACTGGGTGACACTCCTCCCTCTAGCCATTTTTCGGGTTCAGAACTCTCCATACATTCATGGCCTAACTCCTTTCGAAATTTTGTATGGAGCACCTCCCCCCATCATCCAGCGTGCTGTAGCACCACCAGGGGAGAAAAATCTGGCCTCAAATTACCTAACTATGTTGCAGGCCCTGTCCAGGGTCCAGCAAACAATTTGGCCCTTAATTCAGGCCTATCATGAAAAGAATACAGAACCAAACCCAAAACATGGTATCGTCCCAGGGGATATGGTCTGGGTCAAGAGACACCAGTCAAAGACTTTAGAACCTCGGTGGAAAAGACCTTATGTTGTCTTGTTCACTACCCCTACTGCTTTGAAGGTTGACAGTATTGGACCTTGGGTGCACTTTTCCCACGTGAGAAAAGCACAACCCGGTGAGGCAAGAAGAACAACCGATGAGTGGACTGTCTGACGACGTCTCTCCAATCCACTGAAGTTACACCTAACTAGAAAGAAAAATCCTCTTAACTTCATAAGGTTGAAAGTAACACTTAAGTCTTGTAAATGGGTTTCTTTAACTGCTGGTATATGAACAACATTATTAAATGGTATGTTTTTTTTAGGTTTGCTTGTATGTAACGACAAAAGACATATCTAGAGAGACTATAGATGTATTTCTTTATGTTGGTAAATACAAAGGAAATGTTGTGAGACTAAGAAAGCATGTTGTAAGATTTATCCTGATTGTCCAAAATGGGAAAGGACCAGGATAGAAAGGTCAGAAGGTTAAAGTAAGTTGTAAAGCATTGGTGGAATTTGTTTGTAAGTTTTATCCTAAGATTGTCCCAAATGGGAAAGGACCAGGAAATTAAGAGGGTTAAAGCAAGTTGGCAGAAGGTTTGTGTTAAGTTGCAGAGGGTCTGTGGTATGTTTGTTTGCATATGTGATGAAGATTGATTATTAAAAGGGTGTAGGTTTCTAATAAGCCTACCATTTGTGTATTCCCAAGAGAAAAGCGCTAGAGTTCAGCAGGGATGTACTATGGATAGAAAGGCTAGAGGATTGCTTTTGGCGATGAAACTGGGAGACCCCAAAGTCTGTAATAATTAGAAACTAATTCCAAAAGCTTGTTGAGTCCACCAAGCAAGCAATCTAGAGACACATGTCCAGGTGAAGATTGGCAGCTTGGTTTCACTCATGCCAAGGGAAGCCTTTAGATCTTTTCCGATTGGAACATAGTCCTAGATAACAATGTTATGTGACGTCATTTTTAATTTTCATGGTTCCAACATCAAACTTACATCTCCCCTTAGGATGATTTTAAATTTCATTTCTCATATCCTGGAAGTTTTTAGACTTCAGATGGTGTTACAGACTGACCCTGACAAGATCATCTATCGGAGTCCTCTGGATGGTCATAGACACACACCGCATGGACCCATCTGATCTCCCCATGTCAATTACATACATATGTACCCTAAGTTGGGGGCCCCCTTACATCGCCCCTGTTCAGCTCGAAGCAGCTCGATGAGTCGTCACCCTGATTCCTTTGCTATGTATGTATGTAATAATAATGGGGTGACATTGATGGGAAATTAGCTCATGTTAAATGTCTGTACACTTGTAATAGTCAAATTGTATTTTCTGAAACTGATAGCTTTTGTGAAGGACCGTATCAACTCTGTACAACTCTTGGTCCTCAGACATCTTTATGATCTCTTAGATGGGCCTAACAGTAAGTCTGAGGAAGATTCCTCAGTTTGAAGAGAAAAAGGGGGAAAATGTAGGGGTGCTGGAAAGCAGGCTGGAAGAAGTGTTTCCCTCCCCTATATGAGAAGTTAACTAGAGAAGTCTTCTCCCATATTAGGATTAGAAATAAGGTATTAAAATATAGTTAAGATAGAAGTAGAGTAGGATTGGAAATAAAATCAAGATCCATCCAAGGACAAGGGTAGGGGACCCACAAGGTCAAAGCCTCTAATCTCCAGCTTGCCGGCCAAGGTCTTTGTAAATGGGACCCCATCCCCATATCTCTGAGCTAGATCAGCAAACAAGGCCAGGCTAATCTGCTCTCCAGTGCAGAGATAATCTGTTCTTCAGTGCAGAGATAAGCCTGGCCCAGCCAAGGTGGGTGGGAAAGGCAGAGCAGGCTCTGACGTGTGTGGATGCATGTTTTAAAATTATTGGTTGTACTTGTTTGTCCTTGTATCTGACTGGTTGTATTCTAAGGTTGGCGGGCTCTGACGTGTGTAACCACTCCCTCCTAGGGTTATAAAATTCAGAGCGTGGAGTGGGGAGGGGTCGAACCTCGGCCATGGTGTCTTGGTCTCGACCCCTGGCTAGCCGGGACAATAAACCTCGCTTGCATTCTTACATCTCTTGTGAGTCCTTCGATATTTGGGTTGGTTGGCAATTCTTGGACCCTTCAGGTGGATATAGAAAGGTTGTTATAGATTAAGTATATGTGAAAAGAATGCCTCATTACTGGCCAATATAGAGAATGTGACTCTAACTCAACCCAAGTCACTGCAGCTTCTGAAACCACCCTGGGGAAGTTTTTTGCTTTTTTTTGTTTGGGTTGGGCTTGGAGGACTTGGGGAGGGGAGGTTATTCTGTCACCTATCTGTTTGTTCTTTGTTTGGGTTTATTGAGACAGGATCTTGCTAAATTGCCCAGGCTGGCCTTGAATTTAAAATCCTCCTGGCTCAGCCTCTCAAATAGCTGGGATTATAGGCATGAGCCTTAGAACCCAGCTCCTTTTTGTCATTTTTGCTAAAATATTTCATTGAGTAGAAACAGTTACACCTAAAAAAAAGGCCACCAGACAAACACATCTAGGTTGCTTAATTCTTTCTTGAAATGTTTGCAATTACAAACTTCACCTGAATGCAAACGAAACAAAAGTCTCAGAACAGATCGGAGATGCAGTCTGCCTTTCCTTCTAAATAAATGAAAGAGGTTTTAGAAAGGTATAGGTTAAAGTCTGGAATATGGGGTCATATTTCTAGAGTATTATGGAAGAGATATATTGGAGAGGCTTTGAAGGATTGCTTACAGATAAATAGGGGACAGATTTCCAGTAGATGCAGAGGGGAAAAAAATGGTATTGAGAAAATGCTGACTGGCCCTGGCAAAATGCTGTATGGTACTGGCAAGGAAGATACAATAGCCAGGCACCGAAGGAGCTAAGGGACTTAAAATGATAGCTCAGTGGCCAGACGGCTGGCCTTGAATTAAGAGGAACACATTCATAAGGAGAAAAGGGGGCTGAGATGTAGCCCAGTGGTAAAGCATCTGCCCATGCAGAATACCTTGAGTTCGATGCCAGTCCCAAAAAAGACCAAAAAAAAAAAAAGATAAATAATTCTAATCTAATGTGTGAAGATTGAAATGTATAAGTCACATTTGAAAGTCTTTGTTGGTACCCATTTATATATATTTACACTTGCATGTATACAAGCATATATACATGTCATAGTCATTACAGAATATAATGTGAGATATAGATCTACATATAGATAAGGATATAGATCATACTGGACTAGAAATAAGGGAAACTGGACAATTACCTTATAATATAAAGTAAGAACCAGAAGGCTCCTGTCTCATCATCGTAATGCAGGATTTTTAAGGGCTGAGGGAAGAGAGTGAGTTAACTCTGTGACCAAATATGAGGAGCAAGGGTGCCGGAGAGACACTGAGCATGGAAACTTCTAAGAAATAAAGAAGGGAATACTTGAAGCAGAAGTGTGTCCAAAGTGAGCTGCTAGCTGAGCTGAAGAGAGACCAGAACCCAAGCAGCAAAACTGGCGATTCTCCTTATGTCAATGAACTACGGTTCATGGCAGCCCTACATTAAAACAGGCTTGAGCTAGCCCTGATGTGTTTATGCCTGGATTCCTCCAGCGACAAATTCCTTTGCATGAAGGAGACCAACTCCGCATCCAGAAGCTCTGCTCTTCCATTGGTGAACTGTGCAGGATGAGGGCTCAATACCATATGCCTTTCGTTGAACACAGTCACACGTAACAAGAAAACATACTGCAGTGCTCCCTACTAAGTAGACAAAGCATAAATCTCCCTTTTCCTTCCTCCACTGTATTCTGAAAGTGCCCTTTAAACACAAAAAGTGGCATTTTTTGGAAGAAATGTCAAGAACCAGAACACCCTCAACATATTAGTCATGAAAACCTTAGCTAAAATTTGTAGTTAAGTTGGGCAAATGTGTGATAAAGCATGTATTTAAGCTATTAGCCATAGATCATCATTACAATGACTATTAGGAGTATATGGAAATACTATTCACAGGAGTTTACAAAATTCAAGTAATTTCAAATTGCTAGCATAATTTATTATACCTTTATAATAATTTATTATATCTTCTCGAAGTTACATGGACCTGTGAACTAATTGAGAAGTTAACACCAGTCTGGTGTTGATCTTAGCCTTTAAATTGCTTGGGAAGGAGAATACTAAGAAATAAGGTTACTTCCCAGTA
This sequence comes from Muscardinus avellanarius, assembly GCF_963383645.1. Classification (NCBI taxonomy): domain Eukaryota; kingdom Metazoa; phylum Chordata; class Mammalia; order Rodentia; family Gliridae; genus Muscardinus; species Muscardinus avellanarius. The sequence goes on along the minus strand of NC_137801.1, from coordinate 27,643,084 downwards.
CTTGGGAGGCTGAGACAGGAGGATCACAGGTTAAAGGCCAGCATGAGTAACTTAGGGATACCCTATTTCAAAATTGAAAAAATGAAAAGAATCCAGGGCATAGCTCATAGGTAGAATGTTCCTTGGTTCCCAAGAAAGAGAAAAGGAGAAAGGAGGGAGGGAAGAAAGAAGGTTGGTTACTATTTATTCAGTTCAGTTCTCAATACCATTGTTATAGAAAAATGAATGCCTACTGTTTTACATTTTAAAAGCTCTATTATCTAATAAATTTGAAAAGACAATAATCTCATCTGAAATGGTCACCTTCTAAACTTCTGTAGCTAAATTGAAAGAGAATCATAGATTCTATTCAAAGTTATCCACCTTGTATATCATTCATGCACTTAGATGGTATCTTTCAAGGGATATTTACATTTGTAGGAAGAAAAGCCATACTTAGTCCTATCTATCTCAAAACAGCACTTAGAACAGAGTTTCTAAAACATTTTATTTTCTGGATTCCTTTGGTAGTCTGGTATGAAACTTATGAATCCTTGTCAGAACAATATTTCTAAATGCATGAAGCAAAATGTTTAGGATTTTAAAGGATGCAATAATGCTAAAATGCTTTCTAAAATATTAAAAGTCAATAATTTATTTCTTTATTAACATGCTAATAATAAAATTCAGCAGTCTAATAACTACTATGATTTTAAAGTATAATCAGCAAAAAGATATTTCCAAATGCTTCAATCAATGTAACATGAAAATATCTGTGATTTCTTATGATGTCAAAAGCACAGGTACAAATTATACTCCCGTGATATTTTAAATATTACATTTGTAATTAAAGAGATGCTGAACTTTAGTTAGATGTGATTTCCCAACTCAAAATTCCTGGACCTCAGTTTTCTATGAACACCCAAAAGTCCAGGGAACAGATTAAGAATCTCTTTTTTTTTTAATTTTTTATTGGTGCACTGTATTCATACATCATAGTGGGATACAAACTTTTGTAGACATACATGCACATATCGCCCAGTCAGCCCCCACCCAAACCCCACCCCATTCCCTCCCCATCCCTCCCTCCCATGCTTGGCTTAGTGGTTGACATCTAGTATTATAGCAATTTATCCAAAATTAAAAATGATAATCTCACATAACAGTTTCATTTGTCTGATACCAAGCTTTTGATGACTTAAAGATAACATTTCAATATTGCTTTTTACTTTCTTACCAGAGAATTTTTTTTCTATTTTTTTAGGTGAAGCTATCATACATTTATTTATTTATTTTTCAGAAAAAAAATCTATCCTAATATGGAATATGGACTCTAGATACCCAAAACGATCTTGAAAAAGAACAAAGCTAGAAGATATATATTTTCTGATTTCAAACCATATAAAGCTACAATAATTGAAACAGTGTAGTACTATTCTAAAGGCAGATATATAAACAATTGGAGTTAAATAAAAGCCTAGAGCTAAATTCTTCCCTATATTGTCAAGTTATTTTTGACAAGGTTTCCACGAACATTTGGTGGTGGAAATAATAATCTTTTAACTAAATATTGTTGAAAAATAATAAATACATGTAAAAGAATAAAATTGGACCCTTACCTAATCCCATATACAAATATTAACTCAAAATAGATAAAAGACCTAATTATAAATCTTAAGACTATAAACTTTTAGGAGAAAATCTGGGTCATAAAACCTCACAACATTGAAATAGGCAGTGATTTCCTGGATATGATTTCAATGGCACAGGCAACAGAAGAGTATACAAACTCCCTAAAAAATAAAAAAAATATTGTATATCCAAAGACAATGTAAACAGAGTTAAAAGTTACTAATAGAATGGGATAAAATATTTCCAAATGCTATATCTGAAGGTATATTAATATTCCAACTAGAAATCCTAAAAACTAACAACAATAAAGGCAAACAATACCCTTTAGAGATAGGTAAAAGACTAACATAAGTAATGAATCTCCACAGATAACCAATCTTAGTTGACTGTTGGATGGAAACTCTTGTTTCTCTAGTTCTGGTGTGTGTTACCTATTTCTTCTTTGTAGTTAATTTCTTTGAGTATTTTCTCTAGTGCTGGTTTTGAAGACAAAAATTCCTTCAGTTTCTGTTTGTCATGGAAGCTTCTTATTTCTCCATCTAATTTGATAGAAAGTTTTGCTGGGTAGGAAATTTTTGGCTGGAAGTTGTTTTCTTTCAGAATTTGGAATATGTTACTCCAAGCCCTTCTGGCTCTCATGACTTGGTCTAGGAAGTCTGGAGTGATTCTAATTGGTTTGCCTCTGAATGTCACTTGGCCCTTTGTTTTTGTTGCCTTTAAGATTCTCTGCTTTGCTTCCACATTGGTCATTTTGACAATTATGTGGCATGGGGATCCTCTTCTCCGATCCTGTCTAAAGGGAGTTCTATAAGTTTCCTGGACCTGTGTATCAACCTCTTGCTCTATGTTTGGAAAATTTTCTGCTATTACTTCCTTGAAGAGATTGTTGATCCCTTTGGTTTCACTTTCTTTTCCCTCCTTTATTCCAATTATTCTTAGGTTAGCTCTCTTAAAATGGGCCCATATTTCTTCAATGTCAGATTCCTGCTGTCGGATATTTTTTTCTAGATTAGAAACTATGCGTTCATTTTTGGAATGATCATCTTCTAAGAGCGAGATTCTGTTCTCCATGTGGTCTAATCGGTTGTTTGTGCTTTGAATTGAAGCCTTTACTTCATTAATTGCATCCTTTATCTCTTTTTGGCTCTCTCTGAGTTCTTTTCGAAGCACCTCTATTATTTCTACAGTTATTTTCCTGATTTGATCTTCTAGAAACCTCTGATTTTCTGTTTTATCGGGTTCTGATGTTGTGGGGTTGTGGGCATTTATTGCTCCAGTATCATTCCTCTTTCCCATGATTTCAGAAGTTTGTGCCTTCTCTGGGTTCTTCCCTTGGGTCACTATGACTTCACTTAAGGTGTTCTGGATCTCGTGTCTATAGTATCTCAGACCCCACTACTCCTTTACTGGGTTGTATCACAGAGTCTCCGACCCAGAGAGTCGATAGAGGCTGCTTTAGACTGTGGGGGGTGCCAGGTTGTACATTCTCCTATGGTGTGATATCTCTGCCACCGCCCCTCCCCCACTGGGTCAAGTTCCAGGGAGTACAGTACTGGGATTTCTCCTCTGTGGCCCGCAATTTGACTCACTGTTCTTGAGTACGCAGATGTAGCTGTACTGGATTCGGTGAATTCTCTGCTGCTGCCGCCGGTGGCAATATGGCACCGCTGCTACGCCCTCGGCCGTGAGGCTGGCGTATTTCTTCTTGGTTTTGATTTCCACTCTGAATCCCTGCAGCGCGTGCTGAGCTCAGCCACTGGGAGCTTTAGATTTTACCCCACGGCAAGAAATCCCGCCTGGCTGTTCCGCAGCGGCTCACCTCGGCTTGCTGTAGCCGTCCGGTGAATTTGCCACTGCCGCCGGCAGTATGGCGCTGCTGCCACGTCCTCGGGCTTGAGGCCGGTGTATCTCCTCTGTGGCTCTGAGCTCTGTTCTCAGTCCGCTTTCTCTCTGGAGCCTGGTGATTTTTTTGTTTCTCTGGTGATGGTGTTTTCTGGCTATGAAAGGCGCTGATTTTGTGGTAATGGAGATTGGTTGTTAGCGGGGCTCTTAAGCCCCGCTTTTCTCGGTCACCATCTTCCCGGAAGTCAAGAATCTCTTGAGCTAAAGAAATTTGAAAGTGCAAAGAAAAAAAATGTAATATTAGCTTATTTACTCTAATATGAAGTCATTCATGGTACCTTTCCTAGCACTTAAATAATTGCAGTAATTTCAGTGTTGATAAACATAATTACTGCTTTTAATATGAGTGTAGAATTAACCTTTAGGCTCAAATCTTTGAATTCTCTATATGTTCATTATGTAGTGATTTGGCGATTTTGTTCTAATGACACTATAAAATGAACCCTATACGAAGCAGGTTTATCTTGACTTATTTCCAAGGATAATTAAGTATCAAAAATTTGCTTTTAGTGGCCCCATTTCCAAGGTAGATCCAGAGCTTGAACCCTATGGAAAAATATTATAAGAAGCCTTCCATGTTGTTGGCTCCACTAAATCAAATCTGCTTCTAATTGCACAGTGTATGATGTTTAGACTTTCCCAAATTAGTGGTTGATTTCCTGGCAAAACTTTGTAAACACCAAATGTCAATAAATTGCCATCCATAAAGTATAAAGAATATTTCAAATTCATACCAAATGTAATTTCTTTTTCATAAACACCAAAACATTGTTCTGAAAGGAGCTCAGTTTTCAAATACAGTATGTTGTGGTTCACAAATTCCCATGCATGCAAACTACTACCAGACTGCTAATTGGTTGCCTTACTCATTTCTTTTGCAAGGACTTTATATTAAGCCTTAATAGTGACATTTTACTTCTTCACTCTAGACCAGGTTACATTATTAGTCAAGCTGGCATAGTTCGAAATGAGAAACAAAATATTTCAGTGAGCAATTATTTAATAGAGAAGAAAATATCAGCATATTGTTCCAAGTACAACCACTTGTGTAAGAGTACCATCTAGTGGTGTCTCATATTATATTCTTGAAAAAAAGTATTCTGGCAGATACTGCAAGCAAAATATCTGAAAAGAATTGGAGAACCCATGGTTTACCACATTGTGAAGTTTTATTTTGTAAGAACTAAGATGGAACATTCATGGTGGCACACACCTGTAAGCCAAGTACTTGGGAGGCTGAGACATCTCAGGTTTGAGGCCGACCTCAACAGCTTAGCGAGGCCCTCCACAACTTAGTGAGGCCCTCTTTCAAAATTAAAAGTAAAATATGTGTAGCGCATAAGTAGAATGGCTCTGGGTTCAGTTCGATCCCCAGTACAAAAGACAACTTAGATAGCCAAATTGAGAGTGTAAAGTAAATGTCATTATTAATCCTATTAAATGTCCAAAAAAGCAATATCCTAACATGTTTGATCACAGGATGCCAGAATAAACGGTCAAATAAGGATATAGCAGATATATTTGTGGAACAGTACGTTATTAAACGACCATGTGACATGCATTGTTCTAAGGAGATAAATTATAGTAAGATAAATCCCATAACCTCAAAGAGTTAAAATATCATTGTGAAGCCAAATAACAAAATTATAAATAAGTGTGAACAAAGAGAGATAGTGTTAGCAAGAAGACAGTGCAGGATAGTGAACAGATCAAGTAAGCTCTCATACAGTAGTATTCAAAAACTTGACTCAAAAATGGCCTTATCAATAGTACTTCACAAAACAAGACATTCCAAGGCCCTGTGGACTCAGGGTGGTTAATTCAGCAATTATGCGATGTTACCAAAAGCAAGATTAGGTGCTATAGTGTGCACCTGTAATCCCAGTTACCTGAGAAGCCGAAGCAGGAAATATCAGGTGTTCAAGGCCAGCCCGGGCCACACAGGAAGACCTCATCATAAAAATGAAAACAGAAAAGAAAAAAATGAAAGGTGTCAGTGGGAGGTGTCCACGCTGGAATATTTTATCTTTATTCAGAATGGTTGGTACATAGCAATAATGAAAAGCAGATTGGCTTTTAGTTGGTTTTATGAATTTTTTAAAATACACTACAGGAGAATGTAGTCCTGTATTGCTTTCATTGTCCAGTAGCCAGTATTGAAGAAGAAAATGAATAAATGAAATAGTTATGTTAGTTCAAGAAAGGGGAACAGAATGCAGTCACCACTCATGGATGGTACCTAATTTACATGGCCTGGTGGACAGAAACGCAAAGAATCCTTTCCTAGCAACACAGAGACTCCTCTGGTGAGCAAGTTGTCATTCCAGGGTCTGTTCCCTGGAAGGAGCTCCACTGTCCTTTGTCCTCTTGGACCTCTCATTTTAGTCTCTGAGACTGCGACCTCATTCATTATTCTCATGGCTACATGAGAGGAGCTGGAAAGCATGCCTTCTTGGGCACCGCACATCTTCAGCAGCTCAATGCATCCTGTATCTATTGCTAAGCCAATCATCAGTCAGGAACCAGGATTGCTAATGATTGCCGTAAGAAACAAATGATCCCGTGGAGTGACGTGTATAACATGCCATAAATTGGGATTTAATAAAGAAGGGAAGTCAATAATTGATATATGATAGGTAGACAAGTGAACAAAACGGGTAAAATACGCTGCAGCTATTCTGTGGAAGACATTCTAAGATGTTTTCTACATGCAAAAGCATGAACATCGAACAGGGTTCATTCCATTTGTAAATATACATTTATAAATGCATTTCTGGACTAAATGCAGGCTACGGCACACCACATTAACATCTGTAAGTAGGAGCTTATATGGCAAGTATCTCAGATACTGAAATAGAGATGGATGGCTCTTCCCTGACTAGACATCTCTGTTTATTGTAGCATTGTTCACAATAGCCAAAAAATGGAAACAACCCAAGTTTCCATCAATTGCGAATGTATAAAAAACATGTACATATACACAATGGAATACTATTTTAGGCATAAAAAAAGAAAGAATGAAACTCTGTTGTTTGAGATGACATGACTAGAACCGAAAGTGAAATAAACCAGGTGCAAACAAGTACCAGAGGATCTTACACATGTGCAGAATATACAAGTTGCTGAGGAGAGTGGGCAGAGAGAAGTTCAGAATTGGTTTGCTGGTTTGTTGGTTTTTGTGTTTCCAGAAATGGACGTTGAACCTAGGGCTTCACACATCGCAGGCAAGTAGTCTATCACTGAGTTATATCCCCAGCCCTTTTGTTTTTTATTTTGAGACAGTATCTCACTAAATTCCCAAGGTTCGGCCTCAAATTTGCAATCCTCCTGCCTCAGCATCCAGAGCTACCAGGATTACAGTCATGCACCACTGCACCCAGCAGAAAAGGGGTTTTCAATGGATATTAAGTGACAGTTAAATAGGAGTAGGAAGTTCTAGTGTCTATTGTCCCCTATCTGACCATAGATCATGATTATGTACCGCACATCTCCAGAACCTGTAAGGAAAGATTTGGAATGTTTTCAGCATATAGAAGTGATAAATGGTTGCCTAGACAAATACGCTTATGCCGATTACACAAAGTACAGATGTATTAAAACATCATTACTCCTTGATATGTGAAATTTTTGTGTTTTTATCGGTTAAAAGTAAATTTAATTAAGAATAAAATAAATAAAAACTAGGGAAAATCTTGAAACCTGGGCTTTGAAAATATTTAAAAACTTACCTATAAAACCATTTATGCCTGAAACTATTTTTAAAACAATAACTTATGAGCAATCTTTGAGGTCAGTAGACCATGACTCTTGGATGAGCTTGTTCCTCTCCACACTGAGAGGGTGGCCTGTTACTCTGGAGAATTCTTGCTGGCCCTGCACTATAGGGCTGAGCCAGCCATTGTATAGGAAGTGGGGCCCTGGCACACTCGACTGAATGCATCCAGGCCTGCCGACCACTATGAGCTAGCAGAATTGCAGAGATGTGAGCGCAGAGGGTTTAAAATTTTGCTCTGGCTAGTCCCAAATTTTACCTTACTTTTAGAGTACTTTGAAAACACACACAGTCACTAGGTGTGGTAGTGCATGCCTATAATCACAGTTCTTGGGAAGCTGAGACAGGAGGATTACAGGTTTGATGACAGCCTCAGCAAGTAGTGAGACTCTCGTCAACCTAGTGAGACACTGTTTCCAAACAAAAAATAAAATAGGGCTGGGGTGTAACCCAGAGGTAGAATGCCTCTGGGTTTCATCCCCAGAACCACACACACGAAAAAAGAAAACCTATACAGTCATAAAGAAGGAGGCCAAATGTGCATCTGATACAAGTTAATCTATACTTATTTGATATTTTATGGAACTCTTCAGTATGTCTAAGCTTTTGTACAGAAATATAATATCCTTGATGGAAGTGATTGGAAGAAAATCAATTTCCTCTGTACACCGGGGCTGTGACAGTGGGGTGTATAAATGAGCTGGCAGGCTCTGACCCCTTCATGCTTTTTATTATCATGCTCAGTGCACTGTGCCCAGCTCATCTTCTGTTCTTCATATGTAAGAGTCAGCCATTCCTAAACCAACTGGTAGCAAGGCCAACTCCATATTGAATAGTAACAATAATCATATACACACATATGTATACATATAAAATTATTATATATGTGTGTAATATTGTGTGTATTACAGTGTTTCCTGTGGAGAGGACATTTGTCCCACTGGAATAGTAACAATAAATAAATAAATAAATAAATAAATAAATAAATATATATATATATATACATATATGTGCATATATACACATATTATTGAATTTATATATAATTGTGTGTGTGTGTGTGTGTGTGTTAGAGTATTTCTTGAGATAGCAGAACTGTGTTTTTTGCTTGTTTGTTTGTTTGTTTGTTTGCGGGTCTGAGGATGGAACCCAGGAGCATTCGACCTCTGAGCTACACCCTCTGCCCTATTTTTTTTTTTTTTTAAACCGGGTCTGAGTTGCAGAGGGCCTCACTTAGCAGCTGAGGCTATCTGCGAACTGCGATCCTCAGGTCTCAGCCTCCCAAATGCTAGGATTACAAGCGTGCGCCACCACGCCCGGCTTGAACTGTGTTGTTTAAAAAAAGCAAAAGTAAGAATCAGGGAAATCTGGTCTAGGCCACTTTGTAAAACTTACTGTATAAAAGTGGGTAAGTCACAATCCCTTTGACCTCAATCTCCTTGTTTGGAACCAAAGAAGTTCAGCTCTCTCTAAGATACCCCCTCCATGTAATTCTCCTCTGCAAGAGATATTGAGAGGAAAATGAAATGGAGACAAAAACAATAACATGATGACTTCCCAGATATGTTCCTTTTCAAAAGCCAAGTCAATTTTTTTTTTCTAATTCTTGGGGTCTCTCTTTGCTCAAGCTCAGTATTTTCCACAGTCAAGTCAAAAACTCAAGAGTGGCACAAAGCGGGTGTGGTGGTCCATGCCTGTAATCTCAGTACTTGGGAGGCTGAGACAGGATTAAAGGTTCAAGGCCAGACTCAACAATTTACTGAGGCCCTCTGAATCTTAACGAGACTCTTTCAAAATTAAAAGTGACATAGAATTTGGAGTGTAGCTCAACTTAGTGAGATCTCGTTTCAAAAATAAAAAATTATAAAATAAAATCAGTCTGAGAGTATAGAATACCTAGGGGTTCAATCCCAGTACCACCGGCACTATATATATACTCAAACTAGCTGGGTTCTAGAGTCCTATACTTTAAATATTTTTTAATACACTTTTACGTCCTTCTGACACCAAGGAAAGTCTAGGGACAGAAATTCTGATTTCAACCAAGGGCATCAGCCCCTTCCCAGCCGCTGATCCTTCAAAGCCGTGGAGCGGAGCCATTTTTATAACATGACATGGGCCACTTATTTTCTCTTGCTCTCAGTTTCCCGTCTATATAATGAAGTCTCCCTGAAGTCCTTTTAAAAATGATAGAGAAAGAAATAGATGGATATTTTCTGAGTGTAATAGGTTATTTATTTATATTTATTATTCTATATATTAGTTTATTTCTTTATATCATATTAATTATATATGTACATTTTTATTTCAATTCCAAAGCCAACACAACAGGACTAAAGTGGGTGCTATTATAGGTGAGAAGAAGACAAGGAGGATGTTTACCCAAAAATCTATTAAAATGTCATTTAATTTATTCAAGTTTTCCAAGCAGTCAATGCTATGAATTTTCTCCAACATATAGCTTTAGACATACTCACTAATTTCCAATGTTAGTTTTCTAAAATGCCTAATTCTATATCTCATAGGTTTTTCTAAGTAGGCTATTAATAGCAGTTTGAGTCTCTCTTTGATCCCAGTTCAGAAACCAACCATATGATTGTATGAATGATTATTATAATCATAGTCTATATGATTATAACCTTTCCTATGAATTAGTTATATTTAATATGATCACATTATATTACATGGCATGTGTGATATAAACAGGTCTGAGGGATCTCTGAATGCATGGGCTCTGCTCAGCAAACCTCACTTTATTGAAAAAGTGTTTGATCACCAGACTTTTTCTCATCTGCATCTATCTCACAAAATCAGTTTTGACATATATGGGACAGAATCTCTAGGGAGTGTAGTATCTCTGGGTTTTTTTTTCAAAATGAATTATTGAATCAAAGAACAAAGCAATTGTGTCCTGAGTGATGACCCTGTCCCTCAGGCAATCTTCCTCACTGCTGTGGTTACGAGTCTTTGACCTGACAGCAACATGATAAACACCATCTATTATTTATCAATCAGTTGCACAATGGACCCAGACAGGGCTCTTTGTCACAGGTCCTAACTTTTTCTCTCCACTGCATTTAGCTTATTGATGGGGTGCAAAGAAGTAGCTTTCTAGGAATAGATGTGGGGATGCTCTGTGGGAATGTTTACTCCCAACGCTATCATCTATCATTGCAGGATGACTTTTCACAGAGATGACACAGGGACAAAAGAGCCCCGTGAATAAAATTTCTTGCTTGCTTGTGCTGCTGGGGACTGAACCTAGGGCCTCATGCCTGCTAGACAGGCATCGTGCCTCTGAACAACACCCCCAACTTAACAGATGAGTTTTAACGTGATTTCATAGGCAAGGAAAAGCTTTAGACATTTCTAATACTACATTGGCATAATAGGTTGAGTTCCTGAATAGATTTTTTTGTGTGTGTGGTACTGGGGTTCATGGAAGCCCTTCTACCTCCGGGCTACACTCCCAGACCTATTTTTACATTTTTATTTGGAAACAGGGTCTCCTAAGCCAGCACACGCAGCTGGCTTCGAACCTGCGTGATCCTCCTGTCTCTGCCTCCCAAGCGCGGGGATTACAAGTGTGCACCACCATGCCCAGCTCTGAATAAATCTTTTAAATACTATGTCAGAGTCCGAATAATAGCCTGACATACAGATTGAATTAATGAAGTAACAGTGATAGGTAAGGTGGTAACAGGTAAGAAGATTAATAATGATCCTGATAAGTGATAAATATATTGGATAGCCAGACCAATAGACACTTAATGATCAGACCCCAGCAGGGCTTCTACTCGATGGGCTCTGAAATTGCTTAGAAATGGAATAGTGTTACAATCTTCCTGTCAGTGTGGATCTTAAATAGTTCTCATTGGAGTTCCAAAAATTCCTCTTCTCCCTATTAAAATACTAGGTACTACTAGTACCACCTAAATACATGCTACAATGTTTAGCTATTAAGATGTATAATTTGTCAAAGGGCATCCTGTGCCTTGCCTTGACTGTGGTTATGTGGAAAGTCCTGGGTGTCATCTGAGCTGCAGAACAGTGGATGTTAATATACGTCCCACCTTGTCGTCACAGTCTAGTGAGGCCTGCTCATGTCAGGAATATTTTATAGGAATATATAGAATTATCACGTATAAAAATACTCAAATCTTTTTCAAGGTCCTTTAATTATTTGCAAATCTCACCACCTTGGCTCAGTATGAACAGCTACTATTTGACATATAAGCCAAGGATTACAAGTGATACCTAAGAAAAAATCAAAAGAATGTTTTCTGATATATATATATATATATATATATATATATATATATATATATATATATATATTGAAAGCAGGGGTGTTGGCCGGGCGCGGTGGCACATACTTGTAATCCCAGTACTTGGGAGGCTGAGACAGGAGGATCCCAGGTTTGCAGCCAGCCTCAACTACTTAGTGAGGCCCTCTGCAACTTTGTAAAACCCTGTTTCAAAATAAAGAATAAAGCCAGGTGTGGTGGTGGTGCACGCTTGTAATCCCTGCACTTGGGAGACTGAGACAGGAGGATCGCTCAGGTTCAAAGCCAGCCTCAGCTACTTAGTGAGGCATCTTAGTGAGACCCTGTTTCAAAATTAAAAAAAAAATAAAATAAAATGGTTGGGGGTGTAGCTCAGAGGTAGAACAGGCTTGGGTTCAATCCAAGTACATAAAAAGCCTTTTCCCTGAAGATGCCACCCACAAAACCCAATGATGCATGATCTATTTCCTACAGCCACACAGAACTGTTTCATTACTACTTACATGCGACAGTCCTAAAAATATTTAAAGAGTGCCATCACATTTTCTTTTCTCTTCAGGCTAAACACTGCCATTTATTTCACATATTTCTCCCACAACGTGGTATTTTAATGTCACTCTTCTCTTTATTTCTCCATTTTTCTGGCCCTCACCCATTTTCCTTCCGTACCTCCCGTCACTCTGACCAAGCCTTGACTTGCATGCATACCCTTGACCACTCAGCCAGCGTGGCCCTGACATTCTACTGGCAGAAAAACTAGGGCTCAGGACTACTTTCTGCTCTTTGGATGTTAATATTGTGGCTGTCACCCTAAAGTGATGAATTTTAATCTGTGTTCCTGAAAATCTGAGTCTTCGGGAGAAGTGTTCCAGGACAACTCAGGAGGTAGGAAAGACAGAGTGGACACATCCTGCATCCTTTCACCCAGAACAACTATGCTGTTATCCAACTCTGCATCCAGCCTCTGTATGGAATTTCACTGGAAAAGACTGTTGTGGGGGGAAAAAATTACTTTAAAGTTTGAACAGCATTGCCCTAGAATAAAGATAGCAAGAGTACAAGGATGTCTAGGAGAAAGCTAGAATCCAAGAAGCCGAAGAAGTGGCCATGGATCTATGCGGGCAAGAACACCTTGTCCCAGGCCGGGCACTGTGGCGCACACCTATAATCTCAGGACTTGGGAGGTTGAGACAGAAGGATCGCAGGTTTGAGGACAGCCTCAGCAAGTAGTAAGACTCTCATCAACTTAGTGAGATCCTGTTCCAAAATAAAAATAAAATAGGGATGAGGGTGTAGCTCAGAGAGGTAGAACATCTTTGAGTTCAATCCCCAGTATCAGAATGAAAAAAAAAATTGGTCCTAAGAACTCACCTTCTTCTAAGCCATCCATCACCTTGAGATCAACGTACTAATTACATTTACAGGCTGTCACCTCTTCTTTTAATAACATGGGCTACTTCTTTCTCCTTATTAGGATGAGCTCCTGCCTGGCAAGACGAGGAATAATCAGCTCAATCCAACCAACCAGCGTTGGGAATACAGAGGGATAATCCCACTGTCCATGGCAAGGGCCTTTCCTAACGTCCAGAATACATGATGCCGTACTTCCTTCCATTCCTGAAGGAAGAAATGAAGGTCAGGGGCTAGTTTCACCTGGGCAAGGATGAGCTCATTATCTGGAACATAATTTTAACCTCAGCTCCCTGACCCCGTGTCCTTTTCAATGGTATTTGTTGAGCATTACATTCCATGCCATCTCCATGCAAACGATCTCCCGCTCCCTCCACTGCCCTATAACTTGAAAAGCACCTGTAACTTTCTGGCCACCAAATCCACTCACTCAACTCTCAATAAAGGTCTGAGTGGTCATAATGTGTGTGTGTGTGTGTGTGTGTGTGTGTGTGTGTGTGTGTGTGTGTGTGTAGAATTAGACATTATCAGCTGAGCGTAGTGGTGCATGTCTGTAATCCCAGTACTTGGGAAACTGAAACAAGAGGACCTCAGGTTCAAGGCCACCCTCAGAAACTTCAGCAACCTAGACTCTGTTTCAAAATAAAAAATAAAAGAGCTCAAGGTATAACTCACAGGTAGAATCCACCTGATTTCAATCCCCAGTACAGAAAAAAAAAAAGAATTAGATATCATGGGCCATTTTCTTCCCCTCTAGAAATTCTTGTCAATAATAATTGTCAATAATTCCTGAGATTCTTTACTCTCTTGGTGCTTCCAGGCCCCTCTCTCAATCCTCTTCCCTTCTCCATGCTCCAATAGTTTGCCGCCTTCTATGCAGATGACTCCTTTACAACAATATCACTTTCTACCTCAATCAACATATTTATTCTCTCATATATTGCAACTAGTATTACCTTCAACATCAATATCTTCTGCTCAAGCACCCTCAAGACCCAAATTATATATTTTCCTGCCCACTTAAGCATCCACCTAGGTGTCCCACAGGCATAGAACACCCAACATATCCAAATGCGTCTTCTACCTCCTTAAATGACTCTCCCCAACATTTATATCTCATTGAAAAGAATTTCATTCAGTGGTCTAACTTGTGAAGCAATCTAACTAGTACTTCTTCCCAGCCCCCACATCACCAGTGAAATATTCCAGAAAAAAAAAAACCTTCAATTTACTTCTTAAATAGATGTTCTTCTTTTGAGAAATACGGGACGAATGCCATGCCATTTCATACATGCCCAGGGGCATTCTTCCTATGAGCCACATCCTCAGCCCTATTTTTTAATTCTTTATTTTGAAACAGGGTCTCACTGAGTTGCAAAGGGACTCACTAAGTAGCTGAGGCTGTCCCTGAAAAGAAATCTTCCTATCCCAGCCTCCCAAATTCTTGAATTACAAGTGCGTGCCACCATGCCCAGCTTCACATAATTTTTATTAGAATTCTCTTAGCAGTGGTGGCATTTCTGAACCTCAGTATTAATAGCTGTTAGTGAAATTCCATAACTATGAAATTGAATATGTCAATCAAAACTCCTTAGATTTTATAAATTTTACATCTTTTTAATGAGAAACAATGCTCAATTAGATGCTTTTCTTAAAGCAGAATTTGACTCTCCTATTTCTCCTTAATGCAATATAAAGATCAGAATCCTTTATAGTCAGTACTTCTGAAAAAAAAAAAACTAAAAAAGAAGAGGAAGTGGTATATTTAGAATTTATTAACATGTAATAAGGACAAAAGCTATCTATAGGACAGTCTCTGTATGCATTTGCACACAGAAGCATGTTTCCTCGGCCTAAAATAAAATAGAGGGGTATTACAAACTTTCCTTACTTTTCTCAAGAAACATTATAGAAAACCCACCCAAAACTCAAAGAAAAACCTCTTAAATACTTTCTCCTTTCCAGTTTTTCCCAGTCTGTTCACTTCCCCTTCCAATAAAATAAAAAGGTCTCTCTGCACCCAACTAGCTAGGGATGCCCCTCCACACCTTTGTTAACCTATTCCCAGGACCTCTTTCCAGCTACTTTTTCCCTCCCCTCTACTATTTCTACTAATACACTTCTCCCTAGTTTCCCCAATCTTTGTACCTGTCACCTAATTTTCCCAATTCTAGGTAATTTTGAGTGCCTGGAAACCAACTGGTAAATACAGGATTGTCTTTTGACACTAAAGAGAGGAGAGAATTTGTGTGAGCAAATATGAAATTACCTTTAGTTAGCAAAAGAGTGGGAAAGCTCTTTCTTTATGAATAGATCTTGCTCCCACCACATGCATTTATATATAGTATGCAGCTGCATGGCGATTCATCCACACCATCTTCCCACCGCCTCTATGTCTGGAGGGAGCCAAAGGAACTTGGGTTCATAGTTTTATGTCTCCTCCACAAAAGCAAACTGCTGCTCTCATGTCTCTCTACCGCCTGTACGGTCCTATGACTCGTGGAAGAAGTCCCTCCAACATTTTCACTGCAGATCAAAATAAAAGATTGACTTCCAGAATGACAGTGTGAGGCACTTGGCAGATCTACTTTCCCCAAAGGCAACCGTGACTGTTGAAAATTGTAAAATTTCATTTATAGTCTCTTGACATTTTGGCAGGAGCATACAGCAAAAAAAAAAAAAAAAAAGAGGCCGGGCGTGGTGGCGCACGCTTGTAATCCCAGCATTTGGGAGGCTGAGACCGGAGGATCACGGTTCGTGGACAGCCTCAGCTACTACTTAGTGAGGCCCTCTGCAACTTAGTGAGACCCTGTTTCAAAATAAAGAATAAAAAATAGGGCAGGGGGTGTAGCTCGAAGGTCGAATGCCCCTGGGTTCCATCCCCAGACCTGCAAAAAAAAAAAAAAAAAGAAAGAAAGAAAAGAAATCTACTAAATCTTGGTAAGAACAGTAAAGGGTTGTGGCACTTGAGCCAAGACTCCCTACCCTCTTACCCCTCCAGCTCAGCATGAGGAAAGCTTCAACCCGGGTGGTTGTGGCTGAGAACATAGGGCTCCCTGTCTTCCCAGTTTTCCATCAGAAAATGAGGCATCTCCCCAGGAGAGACAGGCTTGTGAAGAGGCTAAATTCCAGGTGAGCAGAGCCACGATGGTTGAGGGTTTGCCCCTGGCATAGCAGGCAAGAATACTATGGCCCTGATCACCCTTACCATTCATGGAGTGGACATTCCATGTCAGAGAGACAAACCAAGAAGACCAGAGGTTACTTGTGTCACCTAGAACATAGCTCACAATACAAGGGTGTTGCTCCAAGAGAAAAAGGCAGCCATTCTTACTCTCAGCTCTAGAGCAGTGATTTAAGAGACTTTTCCAGAAACAGAGGCCTTTCTCCAGCCTAGCCCAATGTAGTGATACACACCTGTAATCCCAATACTTGGGAGCCTGAGACTGGAGGATGAGAGGTTGAAGGCCAGCCTCAGCAACTTAGTGAGACTCTGTTTCAAAATAAAAAATAAAATAGCACTGGGGGTGTAGCTTGGAGGTAGAATGAATAGCCCTAAGTTCAATATCCTCAGTTCCACCAAAAAAAAAAAAAAAAAAGTCTTCCTCCAAAAGAACAGGCTTTATTTGGAAGAATGTGGTGAAGGACAGCCCAGAGAGTGCCCTCAAAAACAACAAAGATTTTAGTGGTAAGTGATTAAGAAGAGGCTGGAAGCTTCACGAGAGAAGCAAGCTCTATCATAGGCCAGCTAGTTTGCCAGAGAGAGGCAGGGTGAAAGACAGCCCACCAGATCCTTACTGGCATCAGAAAAGTCTCAAGACTGGCCTTAAAACCTACCCATGCAGGCAGGCAGGGTGGCACATACCTGAAATCCCAGCACTTGGGAGGCTGAGATAGGAGGATAGTCCCTTTGAGGCCAGCCTGGGCAACTCAGTGAGACCCTGTCCCAAAACTTAAAAACATACCTAAATAAAAAGGGTGAGAAATATAGCTCAGAAATAGAGTGCCCCAAGGTTCAGTTTCCAATACCAAAATAAAAACAAAAACGAACAAAAACCCTACCTATGCGACAGAATGAAAAATTAATTGAGTAGTTTTTTTCTGGAGTAGTTTTGTCTCCGGGGCATTATTTTAAAACAATAGCACAGTCAATCAACATTACTGGAGCCAAACAGCTGGACAAGATACCAACAAAAAGCAGAAAGCTTAATAAAGAGACAAAGAGAGAGGCGCTACAGCAGGGCTCACTACAGGCACGGTCACTCCAAGGTGTGAGCACCAGCCCAAGGCTGTGCCATCTGAGAGTCGACTTCAGTCTCCATACTTCAGGGGGAACAGACTTTACAAAACTATCCAACTCACTGAACAAATAAGCAGTCAAGAACAAAATTATGTTGTTTGCAGAAAAATGGGTGGAACTGGAGAACACCAGTGCTACGTGAGATCAGCCCAGCACAGAATGGCAAGGGTCTTCAGCCCGTGGCAGAAATTCAAGGGTCAAATGTTTTCTCTCATATGTGGAAGTTAGAGAGAAAATAGAAAACAAAAGATATTTTAGATAAATGAGGAGACCAGTAGAATAGTGGAAGGGGGTTTGCAGGAGGGAGGCGGGGAGGGGACAAAGGAGAATTAAAGAAGGGAACAATTCAAATAGTACTATGTCCATACATAAAGAGATCACTGCCAATCTTACTAACATGTATATAATATCACGGGAGGAATTAAAGTATTTCATTAGAAAATATTCATTTAGTGCAAAAGAAAGCAGTAAGGGATAAACAGAGGAACAAAAATGCTATGAGACACAGAAAAAAAAGTAAAATGAAAGACTTAAACTACATACTTAACATTAAATATAAATGATTAGAAATTATCACACTGGATTAAAAAGCACCACCTAATTATATGCTGTCTACAGAATACAAACTTTTGATTCAGTGGCACAAATGGGTTGAAAGTAAAAGGATAAGACAGGATTCTCATGAAAAGAGTAGTTAAAAAGATAGAGTGGCTATACTAATATCAGACAATACAGACTTTAAAATGCCACTAAAGATTAAGGGGGTTATTTTATAATGATGGAAAGGTCAACACATCAGGAAGGTACAACAGCGTATTTTATAAGATCCCAAAAATAGATGAAGCAAAACTGACAGAACTGAAGAGAGACAGAATTTAAGATAGATGATAATGATTATGATGATGATGATATGATAGGTAGATAGATAGAGATGATAGATAGATAAATGGATGGATATATAGATATATAGAGAATCTTTGTCCTTGGTTCCTGATACAGAGCTCCTAACACCCAAGTCATTTCCTAATAGAAATATCTTGGCCGGGCATGGTGGCACACACTTGTAATCCCAGTACAAGTGTGTGCCACCATGCCCGGTGGGAGGCTGAGACAGGAGGATTTGGGTTCATGGCCAGCCTCAATTACTTAGTGAGGCCATCTGCAACTTAGTGACACCCTGTTTCAAAATAAAGATTAAAAAATCGGGCTGGGAGTGAAGCTCAGAGGTAGAATACCCCCGGGTTCAATCCCAATCCCTAGCACCACACACACACACACACACACACACACACACACACACACATACACACACACACACACACACACACACATATATATATATATATATATATATATATATATATATATATATATTTGTTATTTATAATGAGCCCCTCTGATTCCACTGAAGTTTCTGCTAATGAAGTGACTTGAGGTAAAGTCACTAGGTAGCCTCTGGATAGAGTTGGTCCCCAGAAAGACCAGTGACAAAAACTTGGAACTGTTAGTCCCGTTCACTGACCTCCAAGAGAATCGTCTCCACAAGGTTTCTTGAATCATGAGCGCCGATGGGCATCAGGGTCTGCTGAACAGGAGGCAACGTGGGGAAGGCACAGGAGGACTGTGTCCCCCTCTCCAGCCCTTGCTCTGTACATCTCTTCCATCTGGCTGTCTCTAAGTTGCACCCTTTACAATAAACCTGTAAATACAAGTAAAGTGCTTCCCTGCGTTTAATAAATGTCAGTAATGTATTTGCCTGGGCCAGTCTGGCAAATGATCAACTGTGTGAGAAGTCATGGAGCCCGCGATGTATAGCTTGGTCAGGCAGACAGCAGGAGCCTGGAGTTGGCCTTGGTTCTAGGAGCTGGTGTGCGGCCAGTTTGTGGGGCTGAGCCCTTCACTGTGGAATCTAATGCTAACTCTGGACACACAGAGTCCGAATTGACCTACACTGTAGGACACCCAGCTGGTGTTCAAAGAGCTGGAGAACTGCTTGGTGTAGAAAAACACCACACATTTGGTTTCAGAAGTGTTATGTGAGAGTATAGAGAAACAGTGGGTTTTAGGTACGGAGCTTTTCAAGCCAAAGAGAGGCCCAGCAGGCAGGCAGTTTCTAGTGGGCCACATCTAGCAGGCAAGAATTTGTTTGAGGAATTGGTAGGATATTGCCCCTCCTCCTTGTCTTCAAGCTCCTCTCTCTCCAGCTGCATTTCAGAAAGAAATTCATAGGCACAAACTCCCCAGGAGTCATTCCCTCTTCTCAAGATTTACCTTCATAAGAAAGACCCCACACGAGAGCTATCCCTATTCTCCCTGTCTGCTCCTGAATCCGGACTCACTGTTCCCAAAACAGGTCAGCCCCCAGCATGATAGTAAAAATGGATACTTATTAATGATTTCTTGGGAAGGAAAGAGGAGGTGGGTTTACATTGAATAATGTATGGTAAAAACATCATTAAAATAAAAATTGTTGGGTGAATGAGCTGAATATCTACAGTGCTTGTCTAGCATGAGGCAAGTTCCTACCTTTGATCTACAAGTTAGGTAGATATATACATGCATAAAAGAAAGACAGATATAGAGATAATATGATAGAAAGATAGAAAGATAAAAAAATTACCTTTGAAAATCTATGGGTTTTTTTTTTTTTTGGTGGTACTGGGGTTTCCTGGAAGCCCTTCTACCTCCGGGCTACACTCCTAGACCTATTTTATATTTTTATTTGGAAACAGGGTCTCTTAAGCCAGCGCGGCTGGCTTCGAACCTGAGCGATCCTCCTGTCTCCGCCTCCCAAGCGCGGGGATTACAAGCGTGCACCACCACACCCAGCTTGAAAATCTATGTTTTAATTTCATGTCTCAAAACCCACTTTTTTTGGTACTTAGCATTGAACCCAGAGGCATTCTCTCCCTTAGCTACGCCCCCAGCCCAATTTTATTTTTTATTTTGAAACAAGGTCTCACTAAATTCCTGAGGCTGGCCTCAAACTTACAATCCTTCTGTCTCAGCCTCCCAAGTACTGGGATTACAAGCATGTACCACCAAACCCAGCACAAACCACGACTTTTGCCTTGTCTACCCCTCCTGCCCCACCTGCAGACACTTCCTCCAGCCTCCCTGCTGCCTGTTCTGCCTCTTATCAGCACACACATCACTACCCATTTTTAGGCTGCATCCTTCTCAGAAAGGAGTTAGTGAGAGAGTCATGGAGAAGCTCTTTTTCCTGTCATACCAGAGCCAAGGACATCGTCACTGGGTCTGTTTTGCTCAGACTCCCCATAGATGGCCCCATTTCTCTCTTCTTTGCACTTCAACTTTCTCTCCCTGTTCTTCTCCATGGTTCCTACTTTTTCTTAAATGGTTTCTATCTCCTTTGCACTTTCACCAGTTGTTTCTCCCCTTCTCTCTGCAGTAGGTGGGTGAGGGTGTGATGTGGAGCCAGTGAAGACAAGGGAGGTGGTGAGTAGAGGGGCCCGGAGGAGGGCCTGCGGGCTGGCTGGGGAGGGAATCTGTCCTTGGCAGCCAGGAGGCAGAGTCTGACACTGGATTTGGATGCAGGAGATTTTGTTAGGTCAGAGGCCGCATGGGCCCCTGGGGGGTTCACAGCTACAGCTACATGGGCCTCACAAGCACAGCTGCGCCATGATAACGCAGGGCAGTCTGACCTAGTCTAAGGAGCAGTTATCAAAAAACAAGAAAACAGTCACCAGGGGGTAATATTCCAACCCTGAGCGCCACGGCCAGCCCTCACCACCCGTGAGCAACTGAGTCCGGCTCTTCCCGGGACCTTCCTTCCCTGCTCTCTCTGATATAAAGAGTTTCTTGCTTCCCCCTAGTGTGGCTGCTCTCCTGCGAGAAACAGCCCCGCAGCTAACCTCACCTGCAGTAAACTCTCCCTAAGTTGACCGACCTCTGGGGTCTCTTGTCTCTTGGGTTGCATTGATCATCTTACAGATGTGTTACAGGGATGTGCTCAGCGCGAAACACGTAGGGGAGGGAATCGCTAAGTAAAAATTACGGGGCTATCGTTTCGGATGAAGTTCCTGCAACAGACTCCAACAGACCAAGCTAAAGTTCAAATGGAGTCAACTATGTTTAAGTTCCCATCACCATATTAGCTCAAACTACACTGTTCATCTGACCGTCTGGAAATCCAAAAGGAGATATAATAAACAGCCAGATTTCCCAAATGATCCAGTCAGTTTCTACTGGCATTATGACGTGCCCCTACCTTAGTCCTTACACAGAGAAAGGATTCTGTAGGTAACCAATCAGCTATTTTTCTACCATTCTTTTTGTCCCTGCCTAACAAGGAAAGTAACTTTGTGTATGTGTCTGTGTGTGTGTTATGTGTGCGTGTGAATGTGCATGTGTGTAGTGTATATGTGCATCTATTATATGTATATATGTGTATATATGTTTATGTGTATATGTGTATGTGTGTTATGTATGTTGTGAATATGTATGTATGTACATGCATCTATGTATATATGTGTGTATATATTATTATGTGTATTATGTGTATGTATGTTATGTATATTGTGAATATGTGTATATGTATGTGTATACATGCATCTATGGGTATATGTGTGTATATATGTTTATGTGTATGTGTATGTGTGTTATGTATGTTGTGAATATGTGTTTATGTATGTGTATACATGCATCTATGTGTATATGTGTATGTCTATGTGTATATGTATGTATGTATATGTGTGTATGTATGTGAATATGTATATATGTGTGTGTGTGTGTCTATGTATATGTGTGTGTGTGTGTGTGTGTATGTTTCAGTTAGCATTCTCACTGCAGTAATTCAAACCCGTGACACCCACAACACAGAAGAAAGATTTATCTGCTTACGAATCTGGAGAGTTCAGCCTGTCAGACTGATTTCCAAGCAGGACAGGAGCCGGGGCTGCAGGTGCTCAGGGCATAATGGCAGGGAACAGAGAGAGCACAAGGGCGAAAGGGTCAGAGAGGCATGCAGCATCTGAGGAGACCCAGGACACACACTCATTATATCAGGCCATGCCCCCAGGGACCCACCTCTGAACATGGCTGTCTCTATAGTACAGCATGAGGTCTGGGGGAGATTTTAAATCCAAACCATAAAGCCAGGCATGGTGGCATGCACTTGTAATCCTAGTACTTGGGAGGCTGAGATAGGAGGATAACAGGTTCGAGGATAGCCTCAACAAGTAGTGAAACTCTCCTCAACCTAGTGAGACCCTGTTTCAAAATTAAAAAAAAAAAAATAGGGCTGGGGGTGTAGCTCAGAGGTAGAATGTCCCTAGGCTCAATTCCTAGTTACACACACACACACGCGCACACACACACACACACACACACAAATCATAACTCTGTGTGTGTGTGCGTGTGTGTGTGTATGTGTGTCTGCGTGTTGGGGGTTGAGCCCAGTGCCTTGCACATGCTTGGGCTCCAGGACAATTAGAGCCCCTTTACAATTAAGATTTTTCAAAGAAGCCTCAAAATGTTTTTTTTTCCCCCTCTGTCCTACCATTATTCTGCTAACTTGTTCATTAAACTACTTTATTCACCTAGCTTTCTGCAGACCGTTATCTCATGCTTCAGGCAAAGAACAGAAACTAAAACTGTCCCCCAAAGCCCTGGCACCTTGAGGATGCAAAACAAACCAACAAACAAAAAACCACATGCCTGGCTGAATCTATATATCTACATATGTATATTTCTTGGCTTTTGTTCTCCATGAATGATCTATAAATTGTAAAGTTGCTGTGGAGGCATATAATAAGCTATCTTCCCAGTTTGGACTGAACTACAATTAAATTCTTTTCTTCTCTTTGTATAATTTTTCTTTTTCTCAGATGCAATTGCAAAGTTACCAGTCACAGGTGGGTAACCAAGTCCAGTTAGTTAGGACCCCTGGCCTGGGCTTCAACAACACTACCACAGAGCAGACAGGGAAGAGAGGGAGAGAATCTTAAAAAAGAAGAAAGAATAGAAATATGGACAGAATAGAAAGTGTTGGGAATATAAAAGAATAGAAAACCAGAAGCTGTTTGTTGAGGTATAAAAGATAAAAGATGAATTGCTGAGCCAGGAGGAAAACGAGGCCTGTCTGTGAACAGTCTTGTGAAAGTAGAAGAAACAGAACAAACCTTCTCTTGGATTTCTGTTAGGAAGATGTTCAAAATGTGACTGTTTCCCTAAGAAACCAAAATGAAAGGAAAAAAGTTAACACTTTCAGATAATAGCTTTAAACAAAGCAATGACTTTTCACCTATTTCTTGGCCAACTTTTACATTCTCTCTCTCTCTCTCTCTCTCTCTCTCTCTCTCTCTCTCTCTCTCTCTCTCTCTCTCTCTCTCTCATCTATCTATCATCTATCTCCTTCAGACACCAAAGTCTGCAGCATGCAGCACAGGGGCCAGATCTTCTGACAACCTGAGTATACTGGACTTTCCCCTTTACAGAGCTTTTGGGATCAGAGGCTTAGGACAGCTCATCGTCTGTGAAAGGGAAAGATGATGGACACCCGCCCCTTGGACTAAAGATGCTCCTATGGAATCTAACCTGTCTCCAAATTTGTGACCTTGGAGTGAACTCCAACTGCCTTCTGCCCATACTTATGTAATCTAATCTTTTGTACTGTGATTGTGATCCCACAACTCTTCCTTTGATGGGTCCATAGGTACTGATAGTACTCCCTAAATTCCCTAACGGGAAGTTGCATGACTCCTGAATCAGGACCCATGAGTGGACAACGCAAAGGATCAGCAATCGCACCCCGTCGGTGTTCCCACTCCTGACTTCGGGGAGGCTTTTCTAACGCGCTGTCGTGTGAGCAGGTGGCGATTTCCTGAGTTCCTTCTTCCTGAAAAAAAAAAAAAAAAAGATTTCAGATGGGAAACATGACGAGGGGAAGCATAAGAGGTACATGTAGTGAAATAAGTAGACAGTTTTAAGAGAAGAAGCTGGGTTATGGGAGAGGTTGCCCTCCAGAGAGTGTCCAGAGCAGTCCATGTCCAAGAGCATGGAGTCTTCCATGTGAAGAGTTTTGTTGATCTGGAAACCTACCGTCTCATGTATATGCATGTGGGAGGGTACCGTCTCATGTATATGCATGTGGGAGGGTCACTGCCCTTTTTCACTCCACAGCTTAGTGTATCTGCACTGTTTCTATCTGCCAAGCTGGAAACTTTTCCATCAGTACCTCAGCGAAACCCACGAGCTCAGTGCTGTGTGCATGCACAAAAATTGGCAGGCCCCTTAGCCGGTTGCATCCAGTTCCTTTTATATTTAAGAAAGTAGTGCCAGGCATGGCCACACATTCCTTTAATCCTAGTACTTGGGGGACTGAGACTGGAGGGTCAAAGGTTCAAGACTAGCCTTGGCAACTTAGGAAGACTGTTTCAAATTTTAAAAAATGAAAAAGGCAAGGGGTGTATCTCCGAGATAGCATGTTTCTAGGTTCAACCTACAGTACTAAAAAAAAATTAAGTAGTAACTGACCATGAAGGAGGTAGCTTATGAAAGGGGTGTCTCCATTGCCTGAGGGGAGTGACTTTTTGTCATTCCCAGTGGAGTGAGCCCTGATTCTTCCTTCTCCCACTTGCTCTACTGCTGAGTCTTGACATTACCTCATCAATTAGGCTCAGTGCTCCCAAAATCAAAAGCTACTTCCCAGACTGTGCATGAAAGAGAAAATCAATATCCTGCTGTACCAAGGTGAGGTTGTCCCATCAATAGCAAAATAAAGGATAAAGGGGCTTGGGAAAGGCATGTTGCTATAAAGTCTCCCAGACCAAAGGAATTTTATTTGCAGTGCACCAACAAAAAGTTCTTGAGTAGCATCAAGATGAAAACCCTCTTTTCTGGCTGAGGTGATCAGAGATCACTGTTTTGACTAGAGTGAAGAGAGCTTATCTTGAGGTTGTGAGCCAAAATGCCATTTCTACTGATGGTAGTAATAAGATGAAACTAATTAACACCCTGTCCCACGTGATTCCAAGTAATACTGTGCCATTGTGTCTGAGAAATACAAAAGACAGCTTTAAAGAATGATTTCCAAGTTCCCCACAAGAGAAGTCAAACCTATAACCATCAGAAGGCTCTAATTTAATAAGGAGAGACAGCGCATGAAAACCTGTTTACAGCTCATGTGTGCCAAAGAGAATGAAGTACTCTGCACTTTAAGCCCTTCTTACAGTGGTGGATTAGGTGAAATAAAGCCCAGCACAGCTTGTCTCCACCAGGAAATGAAATGATCATCTGTTTATCTATCATTTACTTCACACAGAGGGCAAACACCATAAAACTCTGATTTCATAGAGCTTGGCAGGAAGATAAGACCAATAAAACATACCACACACTTTTGTGGCCTAAAAATATGACTCTTAGACATGTGGACCAAATATTGACAAACTAGCCTGTCTCATTATCTTTTATTTTCAGAGTGATTTTTTTTTCACAATATGGTAATCCTTTGTGTATCTAGAGGTCAGATTCCAACAACCCTTTAGGTACTGAGCAGGATCACTGAGCTTGGAATCTCACTGGGAGGACAATGTTCTGAGCATGTAGTCTAATGCCTGCGCAGCAGAGACAGCACTGAGCTGACAGTACAAAACTTTGCCACCCCGTCTCCTACTCACTGGGGCAGGACAAAAGCAGATGGAACAGAGAGCCTAGCCAGGGCTAAGGAGATGCCCCCCAAAAGACAAAGTCTCCCTTCTGGAGTCAACATTCACTTTAAGGACTTTTTTTTTTTACTGAATCTTTGACATATGGCCTCTGAAATCTTTTCTTCAGTTCAACAAAAATGTGTTTAGTGATACTAGAACACTGAGGACATCATGAGGTAAGAAGGCCCTTCAAGGAGCTTGTTGACTGGGGAGATAGACAAGGCAACCAATGGGTCCAGCGTAGCCTGATATGAGAAGCACACAGGGCAGGAGGATGTACTAACCCTGTTGGAGAGTGACAGGGTTGCAGAGATGTGTGGACATGTCTTCAGAACAACAGATGCTTCAACACAACTGAATTTTTGCATTATGATTGTGTAAAATACTAATATTTCATATGGTATGAAATTGCAAAATATATAAACAACTTAGTTTAAAATATATAAGGCAGGGGCTGGAGGTATAGCTCAGGGGGAGAGTGCTTGTCTAGCAATTGCTAGGCACTAGGTTTAATCCCCAGCACAACCAAAATAAAATAAAATAAATCTATGTATATGCATATAGTATATACACACATATTTGTATATATATACTTGTGTATATATTTGTATGTGTATATATAAATATATATAGTGTATATATACTACCATATATGTATACACTACCATAGATGTATACACTACCATCTATGTATAAACTACCATATGTATGTATATGTAGTATATACATATATATGGTAGTATATACATATATGGTAGTATATATACATATATACATGTATATATGTACGTATACATGTATATGTAGTATATACATATATATGATAGTACATACATAGATATGCATATACTACATATATATGGTAGTGTATACATATATGGTAGTATATATACACTATATATAATATATATACTCTATCATATATAAGCATTACTTACAAGAAGCCACACACCTTGACTCTATTGTCACCATAGATAGGTCTCTGACTCTCCTTCCATCCCTTCACAGAATTCCCATCCTGAAATGGAGAGGGATTAGAATGATATTCCCACATTAAAGAATAAAAGGGCCAGGCAGCAGCATGAGCTAGAAAAAAAGAGGAAGATTCAAATTTGACTAAGACATGGAACTAGAAAGTATCTTTGATTACTTGAAAATGATAAAAAAAATCATCAAAATGGCCATACTTCCAAAAGTGATCTACCAATTCAATGCAATACCCATTTAATTACCAAGGTCATTCTCTCACATAGAAAAATCAGTCCTTAAATTCATTGGTAACAACAAAAAAAACAGAATAGCCAAAGTAGTTCCCAGCAACAAAAAAACATGCAGGAGAAATCATAATACCTGCTTTTAAACTATACCACAAAGCCATAATAATAAAAACAGTATGGTACTGGCACAAAAACAGATACATAGACCAATGGTGCAGAATAGATTCAGAAACAAATCCACACACTTAGAGCCAATTGATTTTTGATAAAGGGGCCAAAAACATACACTGGAAAAAAAGCCTGTTCAACAAATGGTGTTGGCAAAACTGATTAGCCATATGCAGAAAATGGAAATAAATCTCACTTTCTCACCCTGCACAAGAGTCAACTCAAGATGGGTCAAATACTTGGAAATTAGACCAGAGACCTTAAGGCTCCTTGAAGAGGGCCTAGGTCCAACACTGCAACACATAGGCACAGATAAAAACTTTCTCAAAATGACTCTGAAGGCACAATAAACTAAAAGGCAAATCAATACGTGGGATTGCATGAAACTGAAGAGCTTCTGTACAGACAGCTAAAAGAATGGGAGAAGATTTTTGCCACCTACTCCTCCAATAGAGGACTAATATCTTGAATATGCAGAGAACTCAAGAACTCAGCACTAAGAAAACAAAAAGCCCAATTAAAAAATTGGCAAGTGAATTAAATAGACACTTCATGGAGGAAGAAATTCAAATGGCCAATAAATGCATGAAAAAAATGCTCAGCATCACTAGAAATCAGAGAAATGCAAGTCAAAATACCCTGAGATTTCACCTAACTCCAACTAGAATGGCAATCATTCAAAACAAAAAACAACAGATGCTGGCGAGGATGTGGAGAAGAGGGAACTCTAATACATTGTTGGTGAGATTGTAAATTAGTGCATGCACTTTGGAAAACAGTATGGTGGATCCTCAGAAAAATGGGAATGAGCTAACCATATGACCCAGCAATACCACTTCTGGGTATCTACCCAAAAGAAAGGAAACAAAACTACCAAACTAATGCATGTATATCTATGTTCATAGCTGCACAATTCATCATTGCCAACTATGGAACCAGCCAAGATGTCCATCAACAGATGAATGGATTACAAAACTGTGGGATATGTACAGAATGGAATTTTACTCAGCCATAAAAAAAACCCACAATTATGTCATTTACAAGGAAATAGATGGAACTGGAGGACATTATGCTAAGTGATATTAGTCAGTCACAAAAAATAAGAATTCGGATGCTCTCTCTAATATGTGAAAGCTAGGGAAAAATTGGTCATAGGAGGAACTCTGATGAAGAAGGAGATTCTATAGATGAGCAAATAAGGCAACCTGAGAGGATGGGAGGTGGGAAGAGGCAAATCCTCTAATGGACATGGTGTACTTTCGCAAATATATCAAAGTCAATCACTAAGCCAAGCATAAGAAGGAGGGAGTGGGGCAGGAATTGGGTAAGGGCTAATTGGGTGATGTGTGCATGTGTGTCTCCACCATCTTGTATCCCCTTAAGATATATGACTACAATGCACTAATAATTTTTTTAAAGTACTACTGAAGTTGAAAAATCATAAAGGGAAAAAAGAAAAGTAGAAAGGAAGAAGAGTCAACAGTCATGATAAAGAAAAACTTCCAGAAAGCCATAATATGAACAGCAAACAGGAGGGAAAAAAGATAAGAAAATTAGAGAACCAGAAAAGTCTAATATCCAACTAATAGCTTTCAAAGTTAAAAACAGGTGAGAGCCATGCAATTCTACTTCCAGTTACATGCCTGAAAGAATTGAAAGCGAGGACTCAAAGAGGTATTTTAAGCCCTGCTTCATAGCAGCTCTGTTGACAATAGCTAAAATGTGGCCACAACCCAAGGGTTCATCAACAGATGAATAGATAAACAAAATATAGTATGCATATATACTGTAATATTACTCATCCCCCAAAGGAAGGAAATTCTAACACATGCTACAACATGGAAGAATCTTGATACAATTATGTTAAGAGAAATAAGCCAGACACAAAATAATAATATATGATGATTCCACTCACATAAATGTGATGGTTAATTATACGTGTCAACCTGTGTAGGCCACAGCACCCAGATATTTGATCAAATGCCAGGGTAGACATTTCTAGTTGGTAGAGTGAGTAAGGCAGTTCACCTTTCAAAATATGAATGCAATTCATCCAACCAGCTGGACAGTTGGAGGGTTTCTTTTTGGGGGTTTTGTTTTGTTTTATTTTGAGGCAGGGTCTTGCTATATTGCCGAGACTGATCTTGAACTTATGGGCTCAAGCAATTCCCCTGTCAGGCTTCCCCAGGAGCTGGGACTACAGATGCACCCCACCACTTTGGCTTTAGTTGGAAGTCTTAAGGAAACAATGACTGACTTCCACAGAGGAAGAAGGAATTCTGCCTGAAGATGGCCTTCCATCTCCGGCTCCAACTCATTTTTCTTTGGCCAGTTTTTGCAGCCACAGTAATTTCACAAATCAATCCCCCCCAGTTGTTGTTGTTGTTGCTGTTGTTGTTGTTGTCGTCGTCGTTGTTATTGTTTTTTTAGAGTTTTTTTTGTGGTGCTTGGATCCAGCATGTGCTAGGCAAGCACTTTACCTCTGAGCTATATCCCCAATGCTGTGAATTCCTTCAAATTAATCTCTTGTGTATATTTCTTTCTCTCTCTCTTTTTTTTTTTTTTTTGTGGTACTGGGGTTCCTGGAAACCCTTCTACCTCCGGGCTACACTCCCAGACACCTATATTTTTATATTTTTATTTGAAAACAGGGTCTCTTAAGCCAGGAAGACTGGCTTCGAACGTGCACAATCCTCCTGTCTCTGCCTCCCAAGAGCGGGGATTACAAGTGTGCGCCACCACGCCCGGCTCTCATGTATATTTCAGTATGCATCTTATTCATGGGTATGTGAATATATTTGCAGCCAAGTATGGTGGCACATGCTTATGATCTCAGTACTTGAGAGGCTGGAACAGGAGTATTGCAGGTTCACAGCCAGCTTCAGCAACTTAGTGAGGTCCTCTGTATCTTAGTGAGACCCTGTTATAAAATAAAAAAATAAAATAAAAGGGGGCAAGGAGTAGAGCTCAAAGGCAGAATGCTCCTGGGTTCAATCTCCAATACCACACACAAAAAAACAAATAAATAAGTATATGTTTGCATAAATATTTCATACATTTGTATATACATAAAAAATAAAGCAAATAAAAAGCAAGGCTATTATTAATTTCAGGATAAACAACAAATGCACAGAAAAATAAACATAAACAGGGAAAGTAAGTAATGAAATTAGGCTGAGAGGAAAGCATAGTTTTAAAATGTTAAATCTTCAGCCGGGCAGAGAGGTGCACTTCTGTAATTCCAGGACTTGGGAGACGGATCCGGGAGGATCACAAATTCAAGGCCAGCCCAGGCAACACAGCAAGACCCTGTTTCAAGATGACAATTAAAAGGGTTGGGGGTGCAGCTCAGGGGTAGAGCAACCCTGGGTTCAATCCCCAGAACCACACAAAAATATATAAAATGTTAAATCTTTATCCCTTATAATGTGAAGTAAAAACATAATTATATAATTAATAAATCACGATATAGCAGGATTTTTTGTTTGTTTTGCGGGGGTTTTTGTGTGTATGTGTGTGGTACTGGGAGTTGAACACAGGGGCATTTTACATCCAAGCTACACGCCAGCCCTATTTTATTTTATTTTTTTGAAATAGAGTCTCACTAAATTGCTGAGGCTGGCTTTGAACCTGCAATCCTCCTATCTTAACTTCCCAAGTACTGGGATTACAGGCATACACCCTCATGCCTGGCTACGGTCTTACTGTATTTTATTTATGAGGTACTGGAGATTGAATCCGGGGGCATTCTACCTCCAAGCAACACCTCCAGTCCAATTTTATTTTTTATTTGGAAACAGGGTCTCACTAAGTTAATGTGAGCCTCACTGAGTTGCTGAGGCTGGCTTCAAACCTGTGACCCTCCTTGTCTCAGCCTTCCACGTGCTGGGATTACAGGCACGTGCCACCACACCTAGCTGTAGTTTTATATTATTATTATTATTATTATTATTATTAATTATTATTATTAATTATTTTGGTGGTACTGGAGTTTCTGGAAGCCCTTCTACCTCCGGGCTACACTCCCAGACCTATTTTATATTTTTTTTATTTGGAAACAGGGTCTCTTAAACCAGCGAGGCTGGCTCCGAACCAGCGCGATCCTCCTGTCTCTACCTCCCAAGCGCGGGGATTACAAGCGTGCGCCACCACGCCCGGCATAGTTTTATTTTAAATAGAGGCCTATACCAAAAGAAATGAGTGAGAGAGTTAAAGTGTTCACCAGCAATTAGAAATTATAAAAAGTGTAAAAAAGTAAATCTAGTAGATTTTGGGTTATTTTCCTTATTTTTGTTTAAGTGCTAAAACCACATCATAAAAATTTAAATAAATCTAAAATTTATATATACATCTATTAGCATGTCCAAAATCCACAAAAAAACACTGATCCCACCAAATGTTAACAAAGTTGTAAGGAGCTCTCAATGGTTTCCAAGAACAAAAAAATGTACGGCCACTTTGGAAGATGATTTGACAGTTCCTTACAAAATTAAACATACTTTTACCATATGATCTAGCACTCGTGCTTCTTGATACCTGCCCAAATGAGTGGAAAATGTAGGTCCACACAAGAACCTGCTTAAAGATGTTTATAGCGGCTTTATTCATAATTGCCCTAGATGGGAAGCAACCAGGTGTCCTTCAGCTGGTAAGGTAGATAAACTGTGACATATCCAGACAATGGAATATTATTCGGTGCTAAAAGGAAATGAGCTCTCAAGCCATGAAAAGACATGAAGAAATTTCAAGTGGAAATTACTAAGTGAAAAAAAGCTAATCTGGGGCCGGGCATGGTGGCACACACTTGTAATCCCAACATTTGGGAGGCTGAGCAAGGAGGATCACGGTTCACAGACAGCCTCAGCTACTACTTAGTGAAGCCCTTGGCAACTCAGTGAGACCCTGTTTCAAAATAAAGAATAAAAAATAAGGCTGAGGTGTAGCTCAGAGGTAAAATGCCCCTGGGTTCCATTCCTAATACCACACACACACAAAAAAAAAAGCTGATATACTATTTGACTCTAATTAATAGCTTTCTAGAAAATACAAATTATAGAGACAGAGATAGTAGGGGAGGCTGTATATATGTGGGGCCAGAAAATAGCTGGAGGCCCCTGTACCTCCTACTTAATTTTGCCGTAAACTTAAAACAGCTCTAAGAAACAAAGTCTATCTAAAAATTGTATAAGCATTATCATAAATTGAAATATCATCAATAAATTATGGATTTTATTTTGGTGGTACTGGGGTTCCTGGAAACACTTCTACCTCCAGGCTACACTCCCAGACCTATTTTTATACTTTCTTATTTGGAAACAGGGTCTCTTAAGCCAGCACGAGCAGCTGGCTTCGAACCTGCGTGATCCTCCTGTCTCTACCTCCCAAGTGTGCGCCACCATGCCCAGCATCAATAAATTATGTTTATGAATGTAAATGTATTCATAAATTTTGAAAACTTATTAAATAATATGATATGTACTTGAAAAAAGAAAAATAGGGGCTGGGGTGTTGCTCAGTGGTAGAATAGGTGCTTACTTAATATGCGTGAGGCCCTGGGTTCAATCCCTAGTATGGATTGAACTATGGATAGTACATGGACTGCTGAGGCAAGAGAATTACAGTGGGGGAAAAGAGGAAAATTAAAAGCAAAGACTATTTTTATAAAACTACATTGCAAAAAGTTCCAGATACTTATTTCTCAGCAATGTAAATATACTAAACACTACTGTACAATTAAAAACAGCTAATATGAGTTGGGTGTGCTTGTGTACGCCTATAATCCCAGTACTTGGAAGGCTGAGACAGGAGAATCACAGGTTCAGAGACAGCCTCAGCAACTCAGTGAGGCGATCAACAACTTAGCAAGACCCTGTTTCCAAATATAGAATAAAATAAGGCCGGGGGTATAGCTTGGAGATAGAATGTTCCTGGGTTCAATCTCCAGCACCACACACACACACATACAAAAAAATGGCTAATATGGTAAATTATATGTTTTTACCATAAGAGAAATATAAACAAGTAATATGAACATATATAAAGATTGCTATTACAACATATGGACATAAAAATCTAATTTAAAAGTTATGTTAGAACAAGAAACTACATAGGAACTGCTCTACTGGTGGTCTTTCTATGAGGAAGCAAAACCAAGTAGAGCTGGTATAAAATCATGGAAAACTGAAACAGAGAAGGAGAGGAATGCTTCCTGCTCTGGATCTGCACCTGCACGACGCTGGCCACATCTGGCCCCTCTTCGGGGCCTCGTGCTTTGCAGTGAAGTACTAAGGAGTCATTCTAGGCCAGCACGTTCCCAAGTGTCTGTGATCGAGCATGAGCTCCAAAAAATGGTGTGTTAGGAAAACGGGAATTTAAATCACTTTGGGAAGCGTAATACAACATGACTGGCCTCTTGAAGACTTTAATCCTCATTAACCTTTTAAGGGTATGTGAAAACTCACGATAAAGAAAATGTTATATTTACTTAACCTGCTTCATAAATCACTGGGCTATGAGCTCTCCTCACCATGTTTTTTTTTTTTCTTTCTCCTTTGAATCCATTAATAGTTCTCTGAACTGCTGTTGTGTGAAAACATAGGGAGCAACCACCCCAAGTTACTTTCTAAGGGGGACAAAAATTCCTATGTGTATTGCGTGTGTGTATGTGTGTGTGTTACTAGGGATTGAACCCTGGGGCATTCTACCTCTTCTACCTCCAAGCTACACCTCTAGCCCTATTTTATTTTTTTGTTGTTGTTGTTTTGAAACAGGGTCTCACTAGGTTGCTGAGAGAGTCTTGTTACTTGAATAGGCCAGTCCTCAAATCTGCAATCCTCCTGTCACAACCTCCCAAGTACTGAAATGACAGAGACGCACCACCATGCCCAGCTCCTTTATTACTTAAACTCCATGGCAACACCCATATGATGATCCTTGGATAAAACAGTGATAGATTTAGGAAATGCATATGCTTAAATCATTTATTTCCATGATTTCTATCTTGATCATTGTGAAATAATTTTTTAAGAAGTCATTTAAGCTGGGCGTGGTGGCACACGCTTGTAATCCCAGCATTCGGGAGGCTGAGACCAGAGGATCATGGTTTGCAGACAGCCTCAGCTTCTTAGTGAGGCCTTCTGCAACTTAGTGAGACCCTGTTTCAAAAAAATAAAAAGAATAAAAAATAGGGCAGGGGGGCCGGGCGTGGTGGCGCACGCTTGTAATCCCCGCGCTTGGGAGGCAGAGACAGGAGGATCGCGCAGGTTCGAAGCCAGCTGCGCGCACTGGCTTAAGAGACCCTGTTTCCAAATAAAAATGTAAAAATAGGTCTGGGAGTGTAGCCCAGAGGTAGCAGGGCTTCCAGGAACCCCAGTACCACCAAAAAAAAAAAAAAATAGGGCAGGGGGTATAGCTCGGAGGCCGAATGCCCCTGGGTTCCATGTTCAGACCTGGAAAAAAAAATAAGAAAGAGAAAAAGAAGTCATTTATTGCAAGGTTATAAATGTTATTTCAGAAATAAAATTTCCACAAAACAAAGGATAGTTTCAAAAGACAGCTTGGACTTACAGAATTGTTTTATCTAAAAGTATTTTATGTGGCCTAAGTTACATAATAGATAAAAGTCTTCTTATCTGAAAATGAATAAGCATACATGGAAGCCCAGCCAGATGTCATTCCATATTCAAACAAAGAACCCAACCAACTCGGCCTGCCCTTTCTGGCAAAAAGCAAATCTTCCTCTTTTGATAGAAATAAATGTGCATAAAGAAAATGTTCTGTATTATTTCATACCTGTAAGCTAATTATCTTCTGAATTTATGAGCACAGCTAGTGGGCACCTCTATCTGTCAAAGCCACGATGCAGAAAACACTTCTCAGAAGCAAAGAAAAGAGAAACTCATTAAAATGCAGTCGATAAGACAGGTCCACCATAGATCACACAATGCCAAGAGAAGCTCCCGCTTTAATGCCCTTCCAACGGTGGGAGCAGATGCTGTTATTGGCACAGGAGAGCCCTCAAGGAAACATAAATATAAAATAGTGGTTATTCAAAAATGCTTAGGGGTCCTGTGGTAGTAGAGGGAAAATGGGTCTTCCTAGCATAAGGCACCAAAAGAAGTTGGGATTTATGGCAGTTTACAGCTGTAGAAGAGACTGGAGCCCTTGACATCATTAACAACAATTCCAGGTAGATCTTTCCCACCTGGGAAGTGTTTATTGGTCAACCTGCAGTCATTATTCAGGATCCTTCCAATTAAGATTATATGAAAAATATAAACTGCCAGAATTAACATTCTATGGGGGTTTGTCTTCCTGGAATCATCACCTTGGCTAAGAAAAACAAAAGTATCCCTTTTTAGGCCAATTTAAATTAAATTACCATCTGCTAGAACAGAAAAACTTCACTGGCTGTGGAACAAGGACACCATTTCAAGGCCATTGTTAAATATCTGCTGTAGTTACCAAAAAAAATTAAGTGTCCCCAAAGGCTACTGGGCTCATTGTTATTTAAATAAAATATAACTATTTTCTACTTCATTAGGGCTTAGTCAACTCATCTTTTGTCTTCTACATATTTTACTTTATTTTTATTTATTTTTTTATTTGTGTGGTGTGTGTGTGTGTGTGTGTGTGTGTGTGTGTGTGTGTGTATTTTTGGTACTGGACATTGAACTCAGGAGCATTCTACCTCCAAGTTACACCACTAGCCCTATTTTTTTGGTGTGTGTGGTACTGTGGGTTGAACCAGAGGCATGCTACCTTTGAGCTACAACCCCAGCTCATTTTTATTTCTTATTTGGAAACAGGGCCTCACCAGGTTGATGAGAGTCTCACTACTTGCTGAGCCTGGCCATGAACCTGTGATCCTCCTCTCTTAGCCTCCCAGTACTGGGATTACAGGATACACCACCAGCCCCAACTTGTCTTCTATATGAAAGATGATACTTTCTCTAAATTTTATTTTTTCAGTTAAGAAAAATAACATACACCTAAGCATTGGTGTTTACTAGAATAAACCAATTTGGTAGACCATCATGTAGATAAAAATGTGCCAGGTAGAACAGGAAATTGTTATGATGTTAGTGTCTACACAATAATGAAATGAGAAAATGAGAAACAAGAAACCAAGTTTCTGTGGTGTAAGTCAGTTGCATTTTAACTTCCTACACCAATGTGCCAAATGAGCCACCAGCCTCCTCTCCCACCCCCTGTTAGGAGGAACTCTGAGGCTGAACAGTGAAACATACTAGCCAGGGTCCATTGACATCAAAACTTATTCCACAGTAAAGGGAATTCCATGATCACAAAGCTCCTTTACTAAGATCATTGGAACAAACATATACTTACAGTTAAAAATAATTATAGTTGGCTATCTAGAGAAGCTTGAGGGTATTAAGGGATATTTTTTATTTTTTACTTTTACTCTAGCAATGCTGTGGATCAAATTCAAGAACTGCTGCAAGCTAAGTATGCATTCTACCACTAAGCTACACTCCCATGTTCCTGGGGCTATTTTTTTTAATTGGACTTTTTTGTGGTACTGAGGATGGAACCCAGGGGCATTCTACCTCTGAGCTACACCCCCAGCCCTATTTTTTATTCTTTATTTTGAAACAGGGTCTCACTGAGTTGCAAAGGGCCTCACTAAGTAGCCGAGGCTGTCCTCAAACTGCGATTCTCCTGTCTCAGCCTCCCAAGTATTGGGGTTATAAGCTTGTGCCACCACGCCCAGCTAATTGGACTTTCTTAAAGCAAATTATACTTTTTTCAAAAGAAACAGGAGAGAAAACATAATGTACTTTTATAATGTTCAAGTGATTTAGTCCTTTTTGAAGGGGATCGGGTAACGCCCCCACAAAATATGTCACTGTGGCATAAAAATTATGTTGAAATAAAGCCATTTATTTGTGTTCCTGAAATCCTTTATGCACCTAAAAGCAGAGACCCTCTGTTATGGTTTGGGTTAGGAATGCCCCCCCAAAAGGCTTATGTGTTGGGAGCATGCCCCCAGTGCAGCCATATTCAGAGAAGGAACAATTGAATCAGGGCTCTAATCTCACCCGTGGATCAATCTACTGAAAGATGACTGGCTTGAATGTCTTGGTGGGTGGCAGCTTAGGCAGGTGGAGTGTAGATGGAGAAGGTTCACTGGGGGCGTGGCCTTGGGAACCACATCTGTCCCTGGTCACTCACTGTCCCTCCCCCTCTCTGCATGGCGTGAGAGTGGCATCCCTCCACTATGCTCCTTCATGTGGTTTCTGCCTTGGAGCCAGCTAACTATGGACTGAACCTCCAAAGCTGTGAGCTCAAGTAAAACTTTCCTCCTCTAAGCTGCCCTTGTCAGGAATTTTGATGACAAAAACAAGAAAAGCTGACTAAAACAGCCCTGGAAGAACTCATCATAAATGCCCTATCCAGGTTCAAGTCCACGCTTCTCAGACCTAGGAACGAGTTGGTGCCACTCACAAACATCATTTCTAGACTGCCAGATCCCCCACTAGCCCGTATATCATCCCCAAAAGTCATTTGCTTTTCCCTAAGTGCCTTTCTTCCCCTCCCCTTCATCTATCAAGTTGCACATAAGGCAGCTGGGCACAGTGGCACACACTTGTAATCACAGTACTTGGGGGGCTGAAACAGATGGATCACAGTTTTGAGGCCAGCCTCAGCAACATAGGGAGACGCTGTTTCAAACATTTAAAAGTGCTTGGGGTGTAAGTCAAAGGAAAGTGTCTTCAGTAAATATATATATATATATATATATATATGTATATACATATATATGTGTACACATACATACATATCACATAAAATATACATTACATATTTTATATTTATATAAGATTTCTATATATAAAATATTATATGCATATATATATATATATATATATATATATCCCAATTCTAACAGCCCCTTGGGTTTCTCATCACTGGGCACTCCCATGTATATACTTGGCAAAAATCAATACACCATTTTTTCTCTTGCTTCTCTGGTTTTTATCAGTTGATTCACAGGCCTCCAGCTACTGAACCTGAGTGGATAAAAAAAAGTTTTTTCCTCCCCTATATTTTTCAGACAGGGGCTTAATTCATTTTAAAATACACACTGATATTTTCACTCAACAATATAAACATGCAGAGATTTAAATATTCATATCTTGAGCAAGGCATGGTGCCACATGCTTCTAACCCCAGTACTTGGGGGGCTGATACAGGAGGAGCACACAGGGTTAAAGCCAGCCTCAGCTACTTAGTGAGGCTCTCAGCAACTTAGTGATAACTTGTTCCCAAATAAAATATAAATAGGTCTGGAGTATATCCCAGAAGTAGAAGGCCCCTGGGTTCCATCCCCAGTACCACAAAAAATAAAAATAAATAAGAACTCATATCTTGAGTGAAGCAGGGTGGCACATGCTTGTAATCCCAGTACTTGGAAGTCTGAGACAGGAGGATCACAGGTTCAAGGACAGCCTCAGCTACTTAGTGAGGCCCTCTGCAACTTAGTGAGACCCTGTTTCAAAATAAAGAATAAAAAATAGGGCTGGGGGTGTAGCTCGGAGGTAGAATGCCCCTGGTTTCAATCTTCAGTTCAATCCCCTGCAAAAATAAAAAATAAAAACTCATAGCTTCCTTTGTAGGCCAGGCCTAAAGTCCTCCTGGTGGCCCTATTGTTGACAGTATGTGGCCTCCAATAGGTGCTGACAGTCTTAGATTATAATAAGGACTTAGCAAAGCTGCTTCTACTGAAAGCAATGGTTCCACTTGGGCCTGCAAATGGCCAATGGGAAGCTAAAAGTAAGATGAAAAGTAAGATGAAACTCTGCCTTCATTTTACATGTCTCCTTAAGTACCTTAATCTTTGGGTCAGGTTCCTGCTTGACTCTGCACATAGCCATGGTAATCATTTAAAGAATACTCTTATAAAAACTAGTAATACAAAGTTTACTGGACCTAAACTTACCTAATCAATCGTGTCCCCTTTTACGATTGAGACCAGATTTGTAGCATCCTGTTCAACACCCTGGAATTGCACCTAAAAACTTTTAATGCTGTGCTATACCTCTCAGGAATAGCAGGAACAATTATCTCAAGGGAACTGAATTGCCCTCGTTGAGGATCACAGGTCTGACAGATAAATATCCTGCTAGTCCCTCCAGGGATGAGTGCTTCTTGGGACCACCTTACAGGCAGAACCATTCAAGAGAATGAGCAACCAGACCACAGTCTGATCAAGACTGTTTAAAAAACTGTTTGGCTATGCATACGTCTCCCTCTCTGCCCCAGTTCGTCCTCTGCTTAAGCACCTGTCAGCAGCCTGAAGACAGACAACCCTGAGATGCTGGGTCTCACTTTGTCTTCCCAATATGGCCATATTGGAGAAAATTTCCTTTCCTACTTTTTTTCTTTGTTTTTGCAGTACTAAGGATGGAACCCAGGGGCATTCTACCTCCGAGTAACACCCCCAGCCCTATTTTTTATTCTTTATTTTAAAACAAGGTCTCACTGAGTTGCAAAGGACCTCACTAAATAACTGAGGCTGTCTGTGAACCGTAATCCTCCTGTCTCAGTCTCCCAAATGCTGGGATTACAAGTGTGTGTCATAAACCGGCTTCCTTTCCTGCTTTTTACCATAACTTTCCTCCTTGGTACTGAGGAGACTAATATTGTTAAGACCTGGTTAGTTGGGACCTTTAGAGTCAGGCTCTGGATTAGGACTCCCATAACCAAAAGAGAAAAAATTCAACAGTATGCAAGCTTTCTCAGCTGCTAAGGTTGAGTCACAAATTAGGAGCAGACTGTCTTACTAAGTAAGCTATGATCTGGATGTCCACTTTTCCAGTGACATACATATAAGGCAGGGAGCCAGCTATTGTCCTGGGGAAAGAAGTGACAGAAACCTCTATGGGCTTGGTAAAGATGCCTCAACTAAGACTCCTTTGCATGCAGCTCTCAGGAGGAGAATTAGCCACTTTGCTTAAGGATTCCAAGACTGATTTTGAGGGGAGAGATAGTATATCCCCAACTGACCCAGGCCAATGTATACAATAGACCACTGGCTGGAAAAATGTCAAGAGTTCTCTGGCTGCATGTAACCGTTTGGATTTAAAATGTCCCCCCAGCCCTCTTGGAAATAAAGTATCAATGTTAGAAGCAGGGCTTGGTTGCAAGGAGAGGTCCCTTGGGGTGTGGCTTTGGGGATTATATATTGGCTCCTCCTCCTATTCTTTCTCTTGCTTCACCCTCCATGAAGTGAGAACCAAGTCTGCCACTTCACATGGACTGAACCCCAAATCCCCAAGGAAATCATGAGCAAATAAACTTCGTTCCTCTAAGTTATATGGTCAGATCTTTGGATTATAGCAATGAGAATCCCAAGACACTGCTGATCTGGAGATATGGTCTCTTTTTCCCACACATGCTCCAAACACAGTGATACCACCATTAGGCCTGCACCAGGAGCCTTGCCATCCTGCAGAAAGTGGAAGGGCAGAGAGCTCTTGTATCTGCTGTTTGTCATTTGCCTTCAGCTTAAAATAACCAACATGTCAAGGTGGTATATCTCAGAGAGGTGCGTCCCATCCAGATCTTGAACTTTCAGCCTCCAACACTGTGGACTAAATAAGCCTCTTTATTTTATCAAGTTAAAAATTAAAGAAAAGAGATCAAGCACCCCAAAGACAAGTACAAGGGAACAAAGAGTCTGGACCAGTGAACCAGGCTCATCTAAAAGGCATAGTGTGGAGTCTGAGCCAGGTACAGAGTGGGGCTTAGCGTGGACACCTCTAGGTCCCCCGCCACATAAGCTGTGGGGCTGAGCATGTGACTGTCACCTTGGAGTCCAAGCCCGGAGCTCTGCACAGCAGCCTCTGCAAGAACCTATACCAGCAAGGGCATCACTGAAGGAATGGACAGGACTCCATCCAGCTGTCCAAGACGCTCAGCAGCATAACTGAACAACAGCATCTGAAGCCAACATCAGCTCATGGGCCGAGTGGACCCCCCACCTTGGGCTCTTCCTGGGGTATGAAAGCAGCAAGGCCTCATTCCAAAGTTCTTGGACAACTGGGAAAAGCAGAAGAAAACTAAAGTGGGAGGTATTTGGTTGCTTTCCAAATAAGGAATGTGATGATAAAGAAGATGAAGTGATTTTTTCCCCCAAGCTAGTGAAACAGATATACCAAAGACAGAAACTCATTTGCATTATTTGAGTTAATAAATATGTAACAACTGTTTGATTTAACAAGGCTGTTCATCATAAATGATGAAAACTAGTAGTCTACCTCATCCCCTTAACCATACAGGGAGAAGAAAAGGCTACTGGTTTGAGAAAAACATTAAAAAAATATATACAGATAACAGTTTCAATAGTATCAGAAAGTAAGGAGAATGATAGAATTATATGTTCCTGTTTGAAGATTATTTTTACAGAATATAACACCATTTACTATTGGTTAAATTTTGCATCCAAAGCTGGGCTTGGTGGTACATGCCTATAATCCCAGTACTTGGAGGCTGAGACAGGAGAATCACAGGTTCAAGGATAGCCTCAGCAAGTAGTGAGACTCTCATCAGCTTAGAGAGATTCTATTTCAAAATAAAAATAAAATATGGCTGGGATGTAGCTTGGATGTAGAATGCCCCTGGGATCAATCTCCAGTAACACACACACATACACATACACACACACACACACACACACACACACAGAGTTCTCATCAAAGGATAGGTTTACATTATCAGGTAACAAATTAGTAAGACATACAAATATTCACAGAAATTTCTTCATTGCACAGAAAAGAGTCTAATGAATGTTCCCATTGCCTTATCAAATTAGATATTTGCTTAAGTGCTTTCAATGACACAGAAAATCCTGTCTACCCTAGACGGTACAGGACAGAGAGGATCTATTTTATCTTTTTCTGAGCTTCTTTATTAAATAGAAAGATTCTTGCTAGAATTATAATCAAAATGAAGACTTAGTGGCTTAGAGATCATTTTAACAAAGGGCAGTAAATTATAAAGATATTATTAGGAAAAAGGATTGGGGCTTTTATGGTTAATCATTTGTGTGAAAGCAACTAAGAAATACATGGAAATGATGGTTATTTTAGGAAATTTTGTTTATGTAGACTCATCTCAGTGCTGGCTCTCCCATCTCTTTTTAAGAGTCGCTGACCAATCAGAGGGTATGGAATAGGGGAGGATGGAGCCTCTTTAAAACGCAGGAGGTACATAAACAAATGTATCAAAGTTAATCACCAAACAAGCATGGGATCGAGGGAGGGGGAGGGAATGGGATGGGGGCTGGATGAGGGCTAATTGGATGATGTGTGCTTGTATATCCTCTCAAGTCTTGTACTCCAATGTGATTGATATATAACTACAATGCACCAATTAAAAAAATAATAAATAAAAAAAGAGTCACTATCCTCATACTGGTACATGGGAGAGGAGAAATGTTTGCCTTGCTATTAGGCAGAACATGGAAGAACAGAACAAGAGAGAGGGGGGAGAGAGAGAGGAGGGAGCTCTTGTACCTCCTGTTTCCCATTTACCTTCAGCTTAAAACAATCACCATGCCAAATGATTATGATCTTGGAGTGGCATATTCCGATGCCCTTCAGTAGCATCACTTTCATTTTACTGAGTTAGAAATTTTAAGAGTACTGTGGGTGATATGCATTTTTAGATAATTAAAGAGAAAGGGAAAGGGAAGTGGTGGCACACACTTGTAATCCCAGCATTTGGGAGGCTGAAACTGGAGGATCGCGGTTCACGGACAGCCTCAGCTACTTAGTAAGGCCCTTTGCAATTAATTCAGTGAGACCCAGTTTCAAAATAAAGAATAAAAAAAATTGGACAGGGGGTGTAGCTTGGAGGTAGAATGCCCCTGGGTTCCATCCCCAGACCCACAAAAGAGAGAGGGAGAGAGAGAGAGAGAGAGAGAGAGAGAGGAAGAGAAGAGAAGAGAAGAGAAGAGAAGAGAAGGGAAGAGAAGAGAGAGAAAGGGAAAGAAAGAAGTCATAGACAAAGAGAGATGGAGATCAGTCTCCTGGAATTATTTTATTGGTACTATCCAAGACTCTCTTTTTAACTTCTATATGAAGATGAAGATTATAAAAGGAAGTAGCAAACCTATTTTTTTTTTTGTGTGTGTGGTACTGGGGATGGAACCCAGAGGCTTTCTACCTCTGGGCTATACTCCCAGACCCATTTTATATTTTATTTGGAAACAGGGTCTCACTAAGTTGCTGAGAGCCTCACTAAGTAGCTGAGGCTGGCTTCGAACCTGTGTGATCCTCCTGTCTCAGCCTCCCAAGCGCGGGGATTACAAGCGTGCGCCACCACGCCCAGCATAGCGAACCTATTTTACCCGTATTAGTTCTGCATACTGGATCACTTCCTCAAGCTCTGCTCTACTCTTTAGGGTTGTTGAGCGGCTTCCTCTTCAGGGTTTCTCTCTGCTCACTTGAGACGTCCTGGCTGGCCATGCCACATCACCAAAGCCCTCCACCCAGCCTTCTAACCAGCTTCTATGGCCAACTGACTCTTAGTTCCCCTAGTTTTCCCATCCTAAATTCACAGGAGAAAAGTGCTTGGCTTGGCTCATCTTTTCATGCAAGGCAATGAATCTTGGGGGATATCATATTTAAGTGAGGCACAATCTCACCCAGTCAAGTGGGAGAATGATATGGGAGAATAGAGGGCCATTTATTTGTTGTTGTTAAAAACAGCAGAGAAAGTGTCAATAGAAGGGAAAGTGGGGGAGGCCAGAGAGTGATCAATAGTTCTTGTATAGCAACAAATGTAGTTTTAACATCAATTTAAATATCTATTTTAGCATTGTATTTTTTTTTATTTGTGGTGCTAAAGATTGAACCCAGGATCATTCTACCTACAAGATAAACCTCCAGCCCTATTTTATTTTTTTGTTTCGAAAGAGTATCTCACGAAGTTGCTGGGGCTGGCT
Organism: Muscardinus avellanarius; assembly: GCF_963383645.1. Lineage (NCBI taxonomy): Eukaryota > Metazoa > Chordata > Mammalia > Rodentia > Gliridae > Muscardinus > Muscardinus avellanarius. The sequence continues at coordinate 27,598,777 of NC_137801.1, read as the reverse complement.
TGGCTTCAAACCTGCAATCTTCCTGTCTGGGCCTCCCAAGTACTGGGCTTATGCATCACCACACCTGGCTAGCACTGTATTTAGAATAAATGTTTAGAAGATTTATCACTTTTCAGTACCCAAAACCTCTGAGGTATCTTTGTCTTCCTGAATTTCTTCAAGAAAACGGAGTTACACAAATTTCAAATACAGAAGAAAAAGATCAAGCTAATTCAAATTTTAAGAATTTTAGTCATTTCAGACTTTGAAATCAGATAAATAATATGATCATGGGACATATAAACCAACAAGTTAAAGGCTGTGTGTGTGTGTGTGTGTGTGTGTGTGTGTGTGTGTGTGTGTGTGTTTTACTGGGGATAAAACCTACAACCTAATTCAACTTTCCAGACAGATGTCAAATTTGAGATCCTTCTGCCTCGGCCTCCTCAGAAGCTGGGATTATAGAAGCAAGCCACCATGGCCAGATAATTAGGTCGTTTTAACTAACATTTTAAAAATTATATTTTGCCGGGCGTGGTGGCGCACGCTTGTAATCCCCGCGCTTGGGAGGCTGAGACAAGGAGGATCACACGGGTTCTAAGCCAGCCTCAGCTACTTAGTGAGGCTCTCAGCAACTTAGTGAGACCCTGTTTCCAAATAAAATATAAAAAGGTCTGGGAGTATAGCCCGGAGGTAGAAAGCCTCTGGGTTCCACCCCCAGTACCACCAAAAAAGAAAAAAAAAAAAATTCCAAGATGTCCTCAAACTTGTAATACTCCTGCTCAGCCTTCAGAGTAGCTATGATTATAAGCATGCACCACCACATCCAGCCAATTTTGCCTGTTTTTGTATTTAGATAAATGGAATCATATACTTTGTACTCTTTTATGTCTTGTTTTTGTTATTCAACTTTTTTTTTATTTTGATAGCTTTATTAAGATGGTGGTGAATGCCAGTAATTCCCATACTTTGAAGGCTGAGACAAGAGGACCACAGGTACAAGGACAGGCTCAGCAACATAGCAAAACTCTCAACAACCTAGCAATTCCAAAATAAAAATAAAAAGAGCTGAATGTATAGCTCAGAGGTAGAATGCCCTGAGGCTCAATCCCCAGTACCAAATAAATAAATAAATAAATAAATAAATAAATAAATAAATAAATAACATAATTTACCTGCCATATGATTCATCCATTTTAAGTGTACAATCCAAAGGATTTTGGTATAATGAGAGTTGTCTGTCTATGTCTACATATCTAGGAGTAGAATTGTCAGATCATAGAATAATTGCATTTTTATAAATATCCTTGATTAGCATGTATTAGTGGTACCTGGCATGGTGTGTCAACACGTGCACAGAGCATACGTTGATAGAATCAGGGTAGTTAGCATTCCCATATCCTTAGCATTGCCTTATGTTTGAAGCCTTTGAGTGCCTCCATTATTCAATTTCATTTGTGAAACTCATGAATACTGATCATTTTCATTTCTGTTTAGTATGAGAATGAATGTCATAGAAAATGAATAATGTATAAAAGAAATGCAAAAGTTGTCAGAATAAAAAATGGAGTCATTTGTATCAATCCTAACCAAAAAACAAAAATTGTAAATAAAGCAGGAGTTTATGGAGAAAACTTTTTGCTATTGTTGTTACTGTTTGTTTGTGGTACAGGTCATTGAACCTAGGAGCTTTCTACCTCTAAGCTACACCCCTCAGCCCTATTTTAATTTTGAAACAGGATAACGCTAGGGTGATGAGGGTCTCACTACTTGCTGAGGCTGTCCTGGAACCTGTGATCCTCCTATCCCAGCCTTCCAAGTACTGGGATTACAGGTGTCCTGCGCCACCTGCCTGGCTCAAGAAAGGTTCCCATACAATTGCTTGATAATAGCCATCTCAGAAGACTGCCAGAATCACAAGTTTGCACAAAGACCACCAAAACCCTATCCAAGAAGTACTTCTAAAAAGAGAGAGGGAGGGAGAGAGAGAGGGAGGAAGTACAAGGTACAAGGAGATTTGTCTTGTATTTGTTTAAACTCAGACTTTTTAATAATTGTGGCCAAGGATTCTTGTTTCAAAATATCTGATGTAATCTTCCTTACTTCCTCTTACCCTTTTGAATGTGCCCATAATTTACTTTGGCATGAGTATTCTCATTGCAACGCCCTACTAGTTTCAGTTAAATATCAGTATTATCTGGAGAATCTCTCTGATTACATCTTTTTTATATTGACAAGTATCAAAAGACAAAATTATAATGATTTAGTTCATTATAATTTAGGTCTTAAGCGCTGTCTTAAGAGACCCTGTTTCCAAATATAAAAAAAAAAAAAAAATAGGTCTGGGAGAGTAGCCAGGAGGTAGGAGGGCTTCCAGGAACCCCAGTACCACTGGGCAGTTTGGGAAATTTGGTTATTTTTCTCGATTAACAGCTTAGTTTGGGTTTGGTGATGTGGAATGTCAGCATGAATGACTTTATTTTTATTTCAGCACATCTGTTGGGCCCAGCACAGGAGTCTAGTCCAAACAACGGCCTCCTGTAGTTGTTTGGATTTTTAGTACTGGGGATTGAATTCACAGGCATTCTACCTCTGAGCTATATCCCCAGCCCTATTTTTATTCTTTGTTTTGAAACAGAGCCTAAGTAGACAAGGCTGACTTCAAACCTGTGATTCTTCTGTCTCAGCCTCCCAAGTATTGGGATTATAAGTATACACCACCACACCTGGCTTGCAGTTTTTATTTTACACTTGGTATACATTCGGGGTAAGTAAGGAATACTTATAGAGTGTAAGCTGACCTTGGTATAAAGGGAACCAAAGTGCTATCATCCGTCCCATGCTTTAGGGTGGGAGCATTGGGTGGCCATGCAATAACTCAATGTATCCGCCTTCTGGTTATCTCTCCACCGTGAGCATATTATAGAGATGAACCAACTGAGCACTGAATGAGGCCTCACTGTGCCCTATAGAGCAAGAGCCCCTCTGATGGGAAAAGCCCAGAAGAAGCCCTAACACTACCTCCTTGATTCTCTCATCCATCCTTCGGGGGGATGTTCTTTTTTTTACAACATCCTCTTTGGCTGCACCTTAGGATTTAAAAAGAAGCCTCTCCTAAGTCCTAAGAAGCTTTCTCAGGCTGTCCTACCCATAGCAGGTTGAGGACCTGATATCACTGTTAAGACTCAGGCTTTGTAGTTCATGTGTATGATTCCTTTGCCAGAACAGCTCTCCCCCCGCCCCTTTTTGTGGTACTGGGGATTAAACCTGATGGGGTGTGTCCATACATGTTAGTGATCTTTATCCCGGATAGGCTAGGCTATTTCTCATGGGAATTTCCCTCATGGCTTGGTGCTATAAGCATGTTTGGAGAGAAATAAATGAGATCTCGCTTGACTTGACTCCCGGCTCGTGGGTTTGTGTTCGAGTCGTCGGTACTCATCATCTCGTCAAGCCCCGACAGCTGTCGGGCTGGATTCCCGACATAAACCCACAGGTATTCTATGTCTGAACTGTACTCAAGCCCTATTTCATTTTTGCTATTTTAAAGCAAGTATTGTAGAAATTCTCTGAAATAAGTGACTCGACACCAATTAGACTAGGAAACAGGAAGTTTATTACGCCGGCAGGCCAGTTAGGACAGCTCCTTAAAGATTCCAGCCCTGAGCTCCATGTGAGCTCCCGTTTTATAGATTGTGTCAAAAGGTGGAAGCAGTCGGGTGGGCTTACAGAAGTTGAAACATGACAGCTAGTGACTGCAGGATCACTAGAGGAAGTTGAGTACAGGAAGGGCAAGAAAGAGAAATTCCTGAGCAGGTTACTGACTTACCTGACCTTCTACAAGGCCAGATATGACCTTTACCTGTCTACAGGTGGTTGCCTGGCTACCTGACCCACTGCAGGCCGCTTGTCTGTAGTTACATTCCTTTGTGGGTACCAGGAGAGAAGTAAGTTTTGGCCTTACATTTTAGTAACTTTTATTCTTCTACCACACAGAGTCTCACTGAGTTGTGGAGGGGCCCATGAGGTTGCTAGCCTCAAACCTACAGTCCTCCTGACTCAGCCTCCGAAGTACTGTGACTACAGGCATGTACCACTATACCCAGAAAACAGCCCTTTAAACAGGTTTCTTGTACTCTGACTTGGGTCCATTCTATGTTCTTGTGTGTGTGTTTTGTTTTGTTTTGCTTTTGGTTTGTGCTTTTTTTTGTTTGGTGATACTGGGAGTTTAATCCAGGGGCATGCTACCTCCAAGCTATACTCCCAGCCCCACTTTATTTTTTGCTTGGCAAGGCAATTTTACTCTTTTGCAAAAAGGGGTGCTCCCAAGAATGCGAGAGAACACATCCAATTTTATTTTTTATTTGGAACAGAGTCTTGCTAAGCTTCTGAAGCTGGCTTCGAACCTTTGATCCTCCTGTCTCAGCCTCCCAGGTACTGGGATTACAGGCATGTGGCACCACACCCGGCTTGTTTTTCTTCTTTAGATGGAGTTCTCAGAGTGGCCATGTTCCTTGACTTTCTTGTTCTCAAGGTAGTCTTACACAAGTTAATCATGCATACCTGCAGTTGACAAGGCTTCAGGGAGAGTGCCTCACATTTCATCTCTTTTCCAAGTCACTAGAAGGATTTACAGGGCAGAACACATGGGCTGACACATTCTCTGAAATGTCTTAGTTTATTCAGTCGTTTATAAATTGATGAGTTTCGGTTCAACCATGGAGTCAGTCTTCAGTTTTTGTTCCCTGAAGCCCTCAATATTAGCTTTTTCTAGTTGAGGTTGAAAAACAATTGCTTCTTCTAAGAATATGTCCCTAAATTTAAGGACTTTCTCTATTTCTTTTATTTATTTCTTTTTTTCTTTTTAATTTTTTTCTTTTTTTTTTTTTTTTTTCGGTGGTACTGGGGTTCCTGGAAACCCTTCTACCTCTGGACTACACTCCCAGACCTATTTTTTTATACTTTTTATTTTAGAAACAGGGTCTCTTAAGCCAGCATGGCTGGCTTTGAACCTGCATGATCCTCCTGTCTCCACCTCCCAAGCACAGGGATTACAAGGTACGCCACCACGCCCAGCCTCTCTATTTCTTTTAATTACTGATTGCAAGCATAACAATTCTTTTGAGTCCATCACTTTCTAATAATATTTTGCAAATACAATTAACTGAAATCCACATAAACTTCTAATCTGAATGATCCTTTAGGAGAACCTTTGTGTGACTGAGTAGACAGCCATGCTTTTCAAAATGCTGTGTGGCATCTGAATGCCTAAAGCCAATTTTATTCGATTATATCATACTTCTCCCAAATTAATGCAGGGAGAGGGAGATTTTGCAATATTTTGGGCACTGCATAACATAGACTATTGGATTATTGTCTTTCCAGTATCCAAACCTCATCTACACCCTAATACTTTGGATCATCTCCCTCTCGATGTTGAAAAATATTATCAAGCTAGGCACGGTGGCACACGCTTATAATCCCCACACTTGGGAGGTGAAGACAGGAGGATCACGCAGGTTCGAAGCCAGCCACGCTGGCTTAAGAGACCCTGTTTCCAATAAAATATAAAGTAGGTCTGGGAGTGGAGCCCAGAGGTAGAAGAGCTTACAGGAACCACAGTACCACCAATATATATATATATCAAATTTGTCTTCTCTGTTTTTTATAATATCTCTCACCCTCAGATTCTTTTTATTAGATTTTATTTTTTTCAGTGCTGGGGACTGAACCCAGGGGAATTCTACCTGGGCTCCAACCCCAGGCCTATTTTTTATTCTTTATTTGGAAACAGGTTCTCACTAAGTTGCAGAGGGCCTCACTAAGTAGCTGTGGTTGTCCATGAACTGAGATCCTCCTGTCTCAGCCTCCCAAGTACTAGGGTTGCAAGCATGCACCACCATGCTTGGCTTTAGAAGGAATATTTCAAAATGTTTCCACCTGTCTAAAACTCATCTCATGATCTTGTTCCACAAATCTAGTCTTTTCCCATGGTGCCACACAGCATTTTGGAAAGTATGGCTGTCTGCTCAGTCACACAAAGGTCCTCCTAATGGATCATTCTTTATACTCTAATCTTGCTTAACCATCATATCCTAGTGATGTCAGCGTCACCATGAGGCTATGCAAGCTTGCCAATGGCAAAACATGACCTGGAAGAATCTATAGAATCTATATGTAGAAAAGGATTAAACTCAAATATAAACTGTGATCCTACAGTCATTCTTAACATGAAAAAGAAAATTTTAACTGGGTATGTTGGTGCATGTCTCTAATATCAGTACTTGGGAGGCTGACACAGGAGATCACAGGTTCTAGGACAGCCTCAGCAACATAACAAGGCTCTCAACAACCTAGCTAGACCCTGTTTAAAAAAAATAAATTAAAAAATTGGACTAGTGGTATAGTTTCAAGGTAGAATGCACCTGGGTTCAAACCCCAGTAAAATACACACACACATACACACACACGCACGCACACTCATACAAAAAAAAATTTATGCACATGTCATACAGTGCTTTGCTTTCCCCAAAATCTGTCATCAAATTGTATTCCACAATCGGGAAAACAGAAAACAACATGTATTTAAAAACAACAATGCAGCCAGTTTGTGGTGGCACACACTTGTAATCCTAGTACTTGGGAGGCTGAGGCAGGCGGAACACAGGTCTGAGACCAGCCTCAGCAACTTAGTGAGACCCTGCTTCAAAATAAAAAAATAAAATTGAGCTGGGGGTGTAGGCAGCACAGTTACTTAGGAGACAGAGTTCCTTGTTTGAGTGAACTGACCTGCTCTAGGTCAGGAGAGTTGATGAACTGATACCTGAATCGATAGCCTGGTTCTCAAGGTATCGTGCTTGCTTGTGTGTTGGGGGGAGTACCGGGAATTGATCTCAGAGGCATCCTACCTCCGAGCTATATCCCTAACCCTTTTTGCATTTTATTTTGAAACATAGTCTTGCGAGGTTGCTGAAGATCTCACAAAGTTTCTGAGTCTGGTCTTGATCCTGCAATCCTTGTGTCTCAGCCTCCCAAGTACTGGGATTAGAGATATGCACTACCATACTCAGTCAGATGCTGTTTTAATACTGGTAGCAATAGCATGCATTTCATGTTAACTGCAGCTCTCGATGACATCAAGAGGCCAGACTGAATGACCTCTACCATCTAGGTTCATGTAAATACACACTATGATGTTTGCATAATGAAGCAATCCTGGAGTTAAGTAGTGCATAAATACAGTCTAAATGTTTGCCATACCTCAATAATAGTTTATAAAAATCAGCACTGGTCATTGAACTCAGGGCCTTGTGCATGACAAGCAGGCACTCTACCACTAAGGAACATCTCCAACGCCCCTTTTATTTCTTCGAGATAGGATCTCACTAAGTTGTCCAGGCTGGCCTAAAACTCACCATCTTCCTGCCTTAGCCTCCTGAGTAGCTAGTATTAAAGGCACATACCACCCCACCCAGCCCAAAATATTTTTCTTTACAGTTCTTTATCCTTTCTTTTCCTGCTCTTGTTCGTCAGCTTCCTGTCACAGACAAAATACCTGAGATAAACAAATTAAATGAAGATTTCTTTGGCCTCATGGCCTTACAGTGTCAGAGGTTTCAGTCCGTGGTTGTCTGGCTCCATGGTTTCTGGGCTGTGGTGAAACCAAGCATCAGTGTGAAGAGGGCGTGGTGGAACAGAGCTATTTACCTCATAGCAGCTAGGAAGGAGAGGGAGAAGGAGAGAGATTGAAAGTGGAAGAAAGGAAGGAAGGAAGGAAGGAAGGCCGGCCAGGGTCAAGATGTACCTTTCAAGGGCACACCCCTAAATGAGACATGTAAGAGCTCATGCTCCCCAAGAGATATTTAAAATTTTCCCCTTACATTATAATGGGAGGTGACAATGCATCAATAAAAGCATATTAAAGAATTGGTTTTTTTTTTTTTTTTTCTGATTTTGACAACCAGGGCTACCCCTAATGCCTCTAGGTCACATGGAGATGTTTGCTTTGGCTGTGGTAGCTGCGGTTGGTCCATCCCAGGTGACTGCACTCCACAGCCTCCCTGCTTGACTTCACCCCTCTGCTGCTCCTTGAGGAGGACGCCCCTAGACTGAGCAGAACGCCTGTAGGTGGCTGGTAGGATACCATGCATGTGTGTGCCTGCATTTTTTCTACATAAACAGCCTTCCCTGTTACAGATTGATAATCTCTCCTAGAAACAAATATTATAAGGCAGTGATCCCTTGTCTTTGGTGCTTGCTTCTCAAGAGAAAGACTTCAAATGGAAAGCATTAATAGGGGAATGTAAGAGGTTTACTTAGGGAAGCAGGGATACAGCTTAAGAGAAGGCCCGTTTTAGAGAAAGGGTCTGGACAAGGTTGCTTCCTGTACCAGTATTGGGAATGGCCTAGGAAGATTTGAGAAAGCTCTGATTATTAATATATTTCAAAAATAATTGTGTCAAAATGGTGGCAGACCTGGAAAGAGAAAGGCTTGGCTTTGGTCAGGAAGCAAACAGCTATTGAAACTTAGATTGACTTAGCTACATGTAATTAGCAAGTCAATAGGAGAGGAGAACTAGGCCTTTCCCTATCTAAAGACAGATCTACATGACTAGATAAGCTAGCTAAGATGGTAGGAGGGGTCGACCTTCATGAAAGGAGACACCTTGCCACACCTTGCTGGGGGAGGTACCTTACAGGGTAAGGGGAGGTACCTTACAGGGATGTTTACTATGTCAGGATTACGTGAACAAAATGGAGGTCATGGGTATAAAAAGGTTGAGTCCACGTGTCATCCCTTTGGAGTATTCATCCCTTTGGAGTCACCCCTCCATGCCAGTCTGGTATGGAGCTGTACCTATCCTCTGTATGTCTATCTTTCTAATAAACTTCTTCAAATCTTCAGCAATTGTACAAGCTATGCATATTTATTCTTAGCTTAGGACAAGAACCCACGGTAATTTTCTGATTTTGGTCATTTTGGGTTTTGTTGTGGTTTAAGGGAAATTGTGTCGGGGACCCTAACAGGGGTCCCCAGGAACAGTTTCCCCACAACCATATTCTCCCAAACCGTAACACTTCCCAGAGCAGAAAAACAGTGGCCGTCTTCCATGTGCTGAGCTTTATCTGTCTGGAAACCTTCCCCCTCACAGATATGCATTTGGAGAGGTCACCACATCTTTTTGCACCACCACATAGTGTGTCTGCACTGTTTTCACATGGGGATTGAACCAAACGGCATTCTGCCTGAGCTACATCCCCAGCCCTTTATTCTTTATTTTTAAATAGGGTCTCACTAAGTTGTGAGGGCCTAAGTTGTGGAGGGCCTCACTAAGTAGCTGAGGCTGTCTCAGCCTCCCAAGTAGAAGCTTTCCCATCAGTACCTAAGAGAAACCTAGGAAGGGTGATATGATCCAAATGGCAATATAAATGATACCATAACTGCCAGAGGCTATCTTTGAGAGGGTAAGTTTAGCCTTCTAATAGCACTGTGATTCTATAACCCCAGCAGGGCAGAGAATCCCTGTATTTTCTTCCATAAAGGCTTGCTTAATTTCCCCTCAGGTTGATCCCAATCTTGCCTTGACCTGCTCAAATCTCTGGAAGATGGTCCCAAAGAGTTCCAGACAGCAGAGGATGGAGGTATGGACCAGTGAGTTCTTTGACATACTTAACAGAAAAGTATTTCAGCACATGTTAACAGAAACTTGTCTGGGAAAGCAAGGAATACACATTCAAGGAAGTGTCCAAGCTATCTTGAGAGTGAGAAACACTTTTGGGGTCCCTGGATCCTCTTTTAAAAGAAACTTGGTGAGAGATGGGTACAGAAATGTATATAGAGATGGCATCTGGTGATCTTAAGGTTTATGGTGGTCTCTTCATTCTCAGGATCCTTACACTGACATGGCCTCCACTACCTAATCAATAGATAGTGTAAGGGTGCTGGAAAGCAGGCTGGAAGAAGCGCTCCCCCCCTCCCCCCAGCATGAGAAGTTAACTAGAGAAGTCTTCTCCCATATTAGGATTAGAAATAAGATATTAGAATATAGAGTTAAGATATAGAAGTAAGGTAGGATTGGAAACAGAATGAAGATCCGTAAGCCCAGCTGCCCAGGTTGCAGGATTCAAGGACCAGGGCAGGGGACCCACCAGGTCAAAGCCTCTAATCTCCAGCTTGCCGGCCAAGGTCTTTGTCCTCCCCGCAGCTGCCCCCACAGCTGCAAGCAACATAGGCCCCATCCTCATATCTCTGAGCCGATCAGCACTCCCCCTCTGGGGAACAAGGCCATGCTAATCTGCTCTCCAGGCAGATTCCTCAGCGCAGAGATAAGCCTGGCCCAGCCAAGGTGGGTGGGAAAGGCAGCCCTAGGGAACAAGCACATACCATAAGGGAGATAAGCAGTCTTTAGCAGGCTCTGACATATGTGGATGCATGTTTTAAAATTATTGGTTGTACTTGTTTGTCCTTGTATCTGATTGGTTGTATTCTAAGGTTGGCGGGCTCTGATGTGTGTAACCACTCCCTCCTGGGGCTATAAATTTAGATCTTTGAGTGAACTCTGGGTCAAAACCTCGACCATTTAGTGTCTTGGTCTCAACCCCTGGCTTGCCAGGACAGAGCTGCAGCACAATAAACCTCGCTTGCATTTTACATCTCTTGTGAGTCCTTCTTTATTTGGGTTGGTGGGCGATTCTCGGACCCTTCAATAGCACTAAGCCATGTGTGGTAGCATGTGCCTGTCATCCCAGTTTTGGGGAGGCTTGAGAAAGGAGTGTCATGGGAATACATGATAATTCCGTGGGATTTTGGGCTTCCGTGGCAGAAAAGAATTTCAGCATGCACCAGTCAGAGATGTGAGGAATACACATTCCAGGAAAAACACAGGCCATCTCAAGAAGGAGAGAGTGTGTGCCAGATAGATTCATCTAGTGGATTTTACAGTTCTTCTTTTATAGAATCCCCGTGACGAGGTGGGTAAAGTCGCACAGCTGGGGTAAAGTCTGGACTTCTTAATCCTCAGGTTCCCAACAACAATGGATGGTGGCTGGGTGATGCCTGACTTGGCCCCTCCTTATGGATCCTTTGTTAAATTAGCATCTCAGGAATCCCAGGTGGGGGAGGGGCCATTGTGATTAAGGGTGTGGGCTCCTTGAGGCTTCTGCCTAAAATAGAACATGCCTTATTGGGTTGAGTTAGAGATTGTGAAGTTTTTAGATTTTAAAAATGTATTTTCCCTTTCCTTCCCAGTTGATCTCCTTTCTACCTAATATTTTATTTCCCCTATCCTACCTCAGGAGCATTGTAGGTTTGCAGATAGCCTCAGCAACTAGCAAGGCACTCCGAGACTTAGTGAAACCCTGTTTTAAAATGTTAAAAATAAAAATAGGATTGCAGATGGAACTCTGAGCTGGGTTCAATCTGAGAAAATAAAAAGCACTACAGAGTTCCCTAAACTATAGGCTTCTCAAAACATCTCCCTTTGGTTAAACTATTATTGGGAGGGGGGTTAATTAATAGTGCACTAGGTAGATTTACAGATTTCCCTGAAACTTGGGAGTGACAGCTCTGGGAGTGAGACTGCCTTAGGAAGTGGCAGGCTTAAATAAATATGCAGAACTTTACATTAAAATTATATTTCCTTAGGGAGACATGGTGGTCCTGTAATCCCAGTACTTGGGAAGCTGAGGCAGGAGGTTCACAGTTCACAGTCAACATCAACAACTTGGCAAGGCCCTCAGCAAATTAACAAGACCCTTTTTCAAAATAAAAGGACTAGAGGGTGTAGCTTGGAAGTAGAATGCCTCTGGGTTCAATCCCCAGTACCAAATATATATATATATTTATATTGTACCAGTATTGGGAATGGCCTAGGAAGATTTGAGAAAGCTATAATTATTAATATATTTCAAAAATTGGGTGAGGGGCAAATCTGTGCAAGGACTTGGTTTCTGCCTAAAAGCAGGCAACTATTCCAATGTAAATTAACCTAGCAAAAAGTAATTAACAAGTCAATAGGAGAGGAGAACTAGGCCTTTCTCTATATAAAGACAGATCTACATAATAAGGCAGCTAAGATAGTAGGAGGGGTCGACCTTCATGAAAGAAGACACTGTACCACACCTTGCTGGGGGAGGTACCTTACAGGGAGTTCACCACATCAAAATTACATAAAAAAGATGGAGGTCATGGGTATAAAAATTCCGGTCCACATGCTGTATCTGGGGAGTGGTGAGTTGGCCCGGGCCACCCTCCCTCCTCAAGCCATTTTGGCATGGGGCTGTAACTATTTTCTGTATTTCTATTTTCTGTATTTCTATCTTTTTTAATAAACTTCTTTAAATCTTCAGCAACTGTCCAAGCTATGCATATTTATTCTTAGCTTAGGACAAGAACCCGCGGTTTTTCTGTTTTTGGTCGTTTTGGGTTTTGTTATGGGTTGGGAGAAAGTGTGTCCGGGACCCTCTCAGAGGTTCCTGGGGAACAGTTTCCCCACAACCATATTCTCACAAACTGTAACACATTTATATAAATATATTTACATATTTATATCACATATTTTATACATTACATATTTATATATTTATATTTCAGATATAAATATATATGTAAATGTATATATTTGGTACTAAATATATATATATATATATATATATATATATATATTTCTTTATCCTTCTTCTATGTCTCCTTTCTACCTATGTATTATTTCTTTTACCCTTCCACCCCATCAGAACAGTCTATGTACTGCTTTCCCTTATACGGCAGCATTTATTGCAATAAGACCTGTTTTGAATGGATTTTTTTTTTTTGCCTGTTTATGATTTCTATCTTGAGTAGAGCAGTCTGAGCTGTTTTCACTAAGAGCTCGTAACACTAAGACTGCTGGCACTAAAACACTGAAGGTGGCTAGCAGCAAGAACATGGTAGGGAGTGAGAGTAGCTGGGAGCCACTAGCTCTTGCTGTTAGGAGAGTTTCAGATAACTGTCACTAGCTTCTGCAGGCTCCAGCTACCAGACAGTGAGGAGGGCAGCTAACACTAAGAGCTGAAAGCTGATGGCACCCAAAGCTCAGAGCTGCTAACACTGAGGAAGCTATACTTTGCCTACTTAAGATTTCTCTCTGAATTAAGCAAAGGAATCCTCAGGCAACTGGTGACACAAGGGCCTACTTCCTCAAGTAGGCCCCACCTCCCAAGTTTCTACCACCTCCCAACAGCCCATTACATTATGAATTCATAAATGGATGGATCTAATGATGAGGTGAAAGGCCTCATGATCCAATGACCCCAGCTTTGAACATTGCTTTCAACAAATGAGCCTTTAGGGAATTCCAGATCCAAACCATCACACTACTTGAGTCAGGCCAGATTCTACTTAAGTGTCATTGCCCTTATAATGTGTTTTAGAACCATTTCTCCCAGACAAGCCCAAGTCAGCAGTATCCTTGATAACTTTGACCAGAGTCATGCTTTCTGCTGATGGTGAGTTCTGTGGTGCTGCAGATTGAAGCCACTGACTCACTTATGCTAGCAAGCTCTACCACTGAGCTACATCACCACCCATTTTCATTTTATTTCAGTACAGGGTCTCACTAGGCTGTCTTTGAATTTGTGATCCTCCTGCCTCAGCCTTCCTTGCTTAGGAGTGCAGGTATGTGCCATCACACCTGGCTCAGGCTAAGTTCTCTATAGAATCTGGTTGATTAGAACCTGGCAGTTGGTTTCTTTGCTGAAAGAAGCTGATCAACTTCAGATATTTACTAATTTTCCCCCAGCTAACCTCCCCAGGTGTGTCTGCATCCTTAGAGGGAGGTCGTCTCAGGCTTTTCTGCTGAGGTAGTCTTGCATCTTATCTGTTTAGAGAGGGTGGTTAGGTCATAGGCTGAAATGCCGAAGCTGAAAAAAGATTTTGAGATCACCTGTGTGCCGTTTTCCCCACTTCTGTTCACAACGTATTAGTTACTTGGGAGCCAATTTAGTGAACACAGGATCTTACATATGCTAGGCAACCAACCAACATTTTTTTTTAAATATATGAAAGTGGGGGAAATAAACCTCATGATACACAGCACATAGCCAGGGCTATGGGCTGTTTCATGAAAATGTTACAGCTGTTTAAGGTGTACATATGTGTGTTACGGTGAAATATGTTATGGTGTGGGAATTACGGTTTGGGGGAAACTGTCCCCGGGGACCCCTGTTAGGGTCCCAGACACAATTTCCCTCAAAACACAACAAAACCAAAAAAAAAACAAACAAACAAACAAACAAAAAAAAAACACGGGTTCTTGTCCTGAGCTAAGGATAAGTATATATAGCTTGGACACTTACTGAAAAGATAGAAATACAGAAGATAGTTACAGCCCCATGCCAGAATGGCATGTGGGGGGGAGGTGTCCGAGCCAATTCACCACCCAAAGATACAGCACGTGGACCGGACTTTTTATACCCATGACCTCCATCTTGTTTACACAATTCTGATGTAGTAGTAAAGTCCCTGTAAGGTTCCTCCCCCAGCAAGGTATGTCCTTTCACGAAGGTCGACCCCTCCTCCCATCCAAGCTAGCTTATCTAATCATATAGATCTGTCTTTAGACAGAGAAAGGCCTAGTTCCCCTCTCCTATAGCTAGGTTAATTTACATTGGAATAGTTACCTGCTTTTAGGGAGAAACCAAGTCCTTTCACAGATTTTTGAACTATAATAATCATAGCTTTCTCAAATCTTCCTAGGCTATTCTCAATATTGGTACAATGTGTAGATCTGTGTGCCAAAGTACATCAAGTCATTATGGGAAGTAGGTTTCTTATCAACTGATATGAGCTTTTTAAAACCAGTAAGAGGCCGGGCATGGTGGCACACGCTTGTAATCCCCGCACTTGGGAGGCTGAGACAGGAGGATCACGCAGGTTCGAAGCCAGCCTCAGCTACTTAGTGAGGTTCTCAGCAACTTAGTGAGACCCTGTTTCCAAATAAAATATAAAAATGGGTCTGGGAGTATAGCCCGGAGGTAGAAAGCCTCTGGGTTCCACCCCCAGTACCACCAAAAAAAAAAAAAAAAAAAAAAAAACAGTAAGAGTTGGTCTAGATTAGTGATTCTCAAATTATGGTCCAGCAGAAGGAGCTATTTATTATGTAGGACCTGGGAATCGTTAAGAAATACAAATTCTTGACTTTATCCCAGACCTACTGAGTCAAAACATCTGGGGATGGGGTAGAGCAGGCAGTCTCTTTTAAAAAAATAAAAACTCCAGGTAAGCTAGGTGTGGTGGTACATACCTGTAATCTGAGTACTTGGGAGGCTGGGATAAGAGGATCACAGGTTCAAGGACAAATTCAGTAAGTAGTGAGACTCATCAACTTAGCAAGACCCTATTTCAAAATAAAACTAAGCTTGGACTGGGGGTGTAGCTTGGAGGTAGAATTCCCCTAGGTTCAATCTCTAGTAACCATATATGCATACATACATACATACATACTTCCAGGTAATTCTGACACACACACAAAATTTGAAGGCCACTGACTCTAACTAATTTAGCCTTTCTCAATTACAGTCAAGACTTAAGTCTTGAATAAAATGATCTTGGACTCTTGTTTCTTCCCAGTTGATAGCTGGCTTTCCACGTGACAAAGGAAAGATGTCTTAGGGCAGGAGGGGCTCATTCTTAGGAGTGGTTGAAAAGGGCTAGTCTAGAATGATCTCCCAAGGTCCTCTTCAGAGTTAAATTTATTTGACTACCTGAGTGTTTTGGAACATAAAATAATCCATTACAAGAGTTTGAATATAATTGTTTCTGCTTAAAATATATTTTCTTCTTACCTCTGTTATGTTTGCAAACAATGATCCCATTCTGACAACAGAGAAAAAAATTGAGTACATAACTATTACCAAGAACTGAACTTAAGATTTGCTGAAGTCATTAAAAATTAACCTCCAGTTCACTTGTCAATTCATAATGGTCATATTTACAAACTCTCCCTAGGACTTCAGGCTCATAGCCCTTATTCTGCCTTAGCCCTCTGTAGTTCACAGTGTACTGCAGATCAGTAACATCTTGCAACACAATGATTCTCCTGGGAACTAGTGGGGGGCAGAGAGCTCAAAAAGTCCCCTTAAGGATTCTAACTCCTCCCCCCTTACCCCACACACACTATATAAACAACCACTGTACTAATATACATGACAAAGTGGCTAATAACAATCCAAGTCAGCAAAGAACACATCATCCTACCCAAAATAGCCAAGTTTTAAATAGACATTGACTGAGTTCCAGGATGATCCAAGAGGTCAGCACACAATTATTGCACACTAATCTACTGCAAAGAATCACTTTATTCTTTCAGAAGAAAGAAAATTTTGGTTATGAGAAAGAGAATATTTTTTCTTTTTCCTTTTTTTTTTTTTTTTTTTTTGGCAGTACTGGGAATGGAACCCAGGACATTCTACCTTCAAGTGACACCCCCAGCCCTATTTTTTTTATTCTTTATTTTGTAACTGGTTCTTACTGAGTTGCAAAAGGCTCAGCAAGTAGTAGCTGAGACTGTCCTCAAACTACGATCTTGTCTCAGCCTCCCAAATGCGGGGATTACAAGCGTGCACCACCATTCCCAGCTGAATATTTTGTCAGTCAACTAATCAACATTTTCATGCCTCTTGTATACACATCAATCTATCAGACAATACGTAGGATGTGTTGGTTTTACAACTGGGAAGATCAGAACATATGGCATAAGCAACTTTTAAAATAAAACGAAGTGAAAAGTTATGAAGGACTAATTATGAAATCATCTGAAGTGGTTTTAAGAAATATAGAATCCTGCTGGGTGCCTCCCTATAATTCCAGTACTAGGGAGGCTGAGACAGGAAGATTAAAGGTTCCTAGCCAGCCTCAGCAATTTAGTGAGACCCTCAACAACCTAGCAAGACCCTGTTTCAAATTAAAAATAAAATAGGGCTGAGGGTATAAAACGGAAGTAGAAAAGACCCTGGGTTCAATCTCCTGTACCCCTACACACACAAAAAAAGATTTAGATTCTTATACCTAACCCCAGACATGATGACACAGATTCATCAGCATGAGGGCCCAGAAGTCAGCACCAAAGTCCCCCAGATAGTTATTACAGTCATCTGAGCTGGCCACCACTACCACAGAAACCAGAAGAGGGGACATTTAATTTTAATCTGTGCAGTCAAGACATGCCTCATTGTGGAGCAGCAAAGATGCCTCAGGCCTTGGGGACAGGGAAGCAGATGAGCAAAGCAGCAGAGAGAGCAGAAGGCAGGAGCGTGGGCTGTGGCTACCTGTGACAAAGTGCCAAGAAAGCTTTAGAAGGTATAAGATGAGGGCTCAAAGCAAGCAGAGGCTTCTTCAACTGAGGCCTAAAGACTGAACAGGAGGAATCAGCACGGCAGAGAATGCAGGAAAGGGGATCTGGGCAGAGAAAAGAACTTGTACAAAAGTGTGGAGGTGATCTGGCAGCAACCACAAGATGCTCATAAGATGGGCACCTACAAGTGTGCCCAGGAGCTGTGCAGAAAGATGCAGTCGGTGTAGTACGCTCTCTTCTGAGGGTCAGCTGCTGGCAGTTGGCAGTTGCCAACTCTCTGTTCTCCATGGGGTTTCCTCATAACCATCTGGCCTAAAAACGCTCTCAGACTGAGACACAAGGCCATGCAAGGCTATGTCATAAACTGGATTTGTGGTGGCTGCAAACACCCTGAGGCTACAACCTACAGCAAGCCTGTCAATCATGATGTCTACCTGTTAAAATTTGCTTGAGGTCTTTAGTCTGTTGCCAAGGATTAAGATGACCATCACCCCTGAGCCTAAGAGCCCTGAATTCTTACTGGATGATGAAGATTCCAGGTATGAATTCTTTAAGGTTATCCAGTCCATAAAGCTGTCAGAAATCCTGATACTTAGTAGATCACCATACCCCTCCATAAGTACAGGGACATCTGCAGGCCCCAAGAGTTGTGGCTTTTCAAAGGGTCTCAAATTCCAGCTATTAGGGTTTGTTGCTATGCCACTTGGAGAAGATTTGATATTCTTCAGCTCCACTGACATGATTAATAATTGTAAAATTTATACTTAATATGAAATTGGGATAGTTATGTCTGCATAAAAATATTATCTATTAAAACTAGACTGCAAGTCAGGGGTGGTGGCACATGCTTGTAATCTCAGTAGTTGGGAGGCTAAGACAGGAGGATCACCAGGTTTGCAGCCAGCCTCAGCTACTTACTGAGGCCATTTTTATTTATTTTATTTATTTATTTTATTTTATTTTTGCAGTACTGGGAATGGAACCCAGGTACATTCTACCTCTGATCTACACCCCCAGCCCTATATTTTATTCTTTATTTTGAAACAGGTTCCCACTGAGTTCCAAAGGGCCTCACTAAGTAGTAGCTGAGGCTGTTCTCGAACTGCAAGACTCCCAGTCTCAGCCTCCCAAAGGCTGGGATTACAAGCGTGCATTACCATACCCAGCTAGTGAGGCCCTTAGCAACTTACTGAGACCCTGTTTCAAAATAAAACAATATAAAATAGGGCTGGAGGTGTAGCTTAGAAGTAGAATGCCCCTGGGCTCAATCCCCCAGTACCACAAAAAAAAGAAGAAAAAAACTAGACTACAGATTGTTTCATGAATGTTTTGACAAATTACAGAAGTTAAAGTACAACAATGTTTGAAGACTAAGTGATGGTGTATCCCGTTTCTAATAAGAAAGTCTTTACTTTTACTTAGGGAATTATATGTTAGTGTTTAAAATATGTGTGGCATAGTAAGTGTAAATACTTTTTTTACATCTATCATAATAAAGAGTTGGGGGGGAGGGGACTAGGTGTGGTGATGCATGTCTATAATCCCAGTCCTTGGGAAAGGAGGATCACAGATCTGAGGCCAGCCTCAGCAATTTAGTGAGATGCTGTTCCAAAATAAAATAGATAAAATAGATAAAAAGAGCTGGGGCATATTGGAGGTAGATTGTCCTTGGGTTCAGCCCCCAGCACCAAAATAAATAAAAAGCAAGGGGGAAAGTGTAGAGGCATGAAAGGGCAAGGTCCGTTAAATGAAATAGTAGATGCTCCATGTGACTACAGAATAGAGTAAAAAGGAGGCAAACTTATGAGAAATAGGGTAGGAGAAGCAATCAGTATTCTTAAGAAGTAAAAGACTAAAAGGGGCTAGAAATTTCACATACTAAGTTGCTGGATGTACATGCATGATACATTTTGGGAGTGATAGGGTCTGGAAGCCAAAAGATTCATACTGAATCCAGAAGGGATAGCCTACTCAACCAAAGCCAATCATTGCCTTTATGGGCAATAAGGACCCAGTGCTGCCAAGTCAGCTAATTTTTCTTCCTAAGAAAAGCCAGAAAAAAGTTTTTGAACAAAATTTCCAAATTCTCAAAGGTTGACTCAAAATTCTTTAAACAAAATAGGCCAAACAAATATAACTCTTGATCTGATGTGGATGCTGGTTTATACCTTTGGGATAGAGTTTAGTAACTTACTGTATCCTTACTATGTGCCTGATTCCACAGGTTTGGTAGAACATGGAAACTTGGCTGAAGCCTTGTTGGGAGAACAAGAAGTCAAGTTTGGAGTTCTTGTTTTGGAAAGATCTATTTAGATCTAAATATAAATATATGTGTGTGTGTGTGTGTGTGTGTGTGTGTGTGTGTATATGTGTATATATATATGTATATATATGTGTGTGTGTGTGTATCTTTCTAAATTTATATTTAGAAAGATCTAAGTATAAATGTGTGTGTTGTATAGGGAGTACACCAAGTTAAGCATACAGTAAGTACATAATAACCTCCCCACACTCCCAATGATGCAAAATAAGAAACTAAAAATGTATTACTGAGGTTAGAGAATATTTATCTATTAGATGCAAAAGTGAAATAAAATCTGATGCACTGTGATAAGTCTTTAATTAAAAACCTACACAAGTCAGGTGTGGTGGCTCATGGCTGTAATACCAATATTTGAGCGGTGAGACCAGAGGACTGCAGATTGGAGGCCAGCCTCAGCAACTTAGTGAGACCTTGTTTCAGAGCAAAAATAAAAAAATAAATAAATAAATAAAAATAGAGGGGTGGAGGTAGAATGCCTCTGGGTTCAATTCCAGTACCAAAATCAAATAATTAAGCAAATAAAAGCCTACACATAATATTGCAATTTATAGTTAAGTGTAATATTCTAAATATGCCATCCATCACTTTGAAAGCATTTTTCCTCATTTTAAGTAGCTTCTAAGCACGGAGTCAATAACTGCCAAAAAATCATAATCCATCATGAATTGAATGCTACACCCAGGCAAATAAGGTCAAAAGCATTGACATTGCACTCCCAAAGTTTATTCACTGTCTACACTGCAGGGACTTATATGTACTCTGTTCTAGTCCATACGGAGTTAAGCCCCTCTTCCCCCTTACTAAATAAGATGTTAAGGGCTCCAGAAGTCGGAGGGCAGAGAATGCACAGGGGGAACGACACAACTTTCTGATTACATCGGCGTCAAAGGAAAGAGCCCATTCCTCTGTAACGCCGAAATTCACCTACTAGTGACAAGGGAATCACACACCACTTAATCTGCCCGTAGGCCACAGCGCACTGGGCGGGTCTACCCCTGACCTGTGGAGAGCACGAGCAAAGCTAGAGGTCGCCGGCGAGCCGCAGAGTCCCTGTGGGTTCCCTCTCTGGCGCGCAGAGCCGGAGCTCCGCAGCCGCCGCCCCTCGAGCTCTGAGCCCCGCCCCCGACAAGCCCCGCCCCGCCCGCCTCGCCCAAGATCCGCACATGCGTACACCGAGGGCTTAGAGCGCTCCCCATCGACCGGTGTCTGAGCCCAGCTGCCACGCAGCCAGACCGCCTGCCCTTCTCCGGGCCGCCGGCTTCACCGCTCAGTTGTGCGCATGTGCAGGCCGGGGCCGCCGGGCTAGCCTCGGGCCCGCGGGGGCGGGGCTAGGGGCCGACCCACGCCGCTTGCGCACGCTCCGGACATGCGCAGTGCAGGGTCTGAGGCGCCAGCTGTCGACTTGGAAGTTCCGGGGCGAGAGCGCAGGCGCGAGTGTACGCGTTGCCGGCGAAGAGGGGAGCCTGACGACTCGGAAATTTGAATACCACAGTAGCATGGAGTGTGACCTCATGGAGAATGACATCTTGGAGTCGTTGGAAGATCTAGGGTAAGACCGCCAAGTCACGGGTGTCCCAAACCCCACATAGCTGGCGACCCCGGAACTCCTCCTGCGCCCCAGTCTAAACACCTGCCTCTCCACGCCGCACCCCATGGCTCCTGCTGTAGCTTCTCTGTGGCCCCGGGACCCCCTTCGCCACGTCCACTGCCCGCGCTGCTCGGTCCCTCCAGCCCCGACTCCCCCAGTCTTGCCCGGGGCTCCCCACAGCCGAGTTGCCCGCAGCGTTTGCCAGTCACGCGTGTCATTGTCTGGGCTCTGGTTCTCGCCACCCCCACTCCCCGAGCTTCTGTGCTAGCTCCCCACCCTCCGGCACTACCCCCAGTCTAGAGGTCGCCAAAGTTGATTTCTGGTTTATTTATTTATTTATTTATTTACTCGTCCTCCAGTTCTCCTGCCTGGAACTCCTACCCCACCCCACTTCTCTCGCAGAATCTCCTTTGCCCAGTCATTCTCTGCGTGCGCCCGGGTTTCCCTCAGCCACATGTTGGGCTCTGCGCCCGTTCCTCTGGCCAGCTCACTTGTGCACCCAACCTATCAACCACTGGCAACACTGCCTCCAAAAGCCTAGGGTCATCTTCACCCACGAAGAACCTGCATATCCGTTTCCATTTTCTCTTTTCTCCTCTTACCAGTTACCCAGCCATAATTCATCGGTGTCAAGAAGCTTGGAAATAGGGCTTCTTATCTCTCTGGGTCACCCAGATCAATGTACTCTATGAAACTTGAGAACATAGCATCCCTTGGGCTAAATGTGATTCTAGAAACAAATTGTATGATTTAGTATTTGTTTACAGGTACTATAGTTTTTTTAAAAAAAAGAAAAGAAAAAGAAGGTACAGATTTAGCTAGCTCTATAAGTTACTCTTATTCCTTTATCAAAACTTTGACTTTTCCATGACAGAAACCTTTAGAGTTTCTTGAGAATTCGCAAAGTCTGCCCATTTAAATACTTTGCTGTCCTTATAGAAATATTTAGGAAAGGGAGCACTGGTGCTTATCCTCTCTGTTGAAGTGTACCACTGTTGTTTTTTTAATTTTTAAATCATACTCTACATTTTCATAAATATTTCAGACTGTAGGGGGCTTATTCATTATTAGGGTATAAGTAAAAGTCACATTCTTCAAAATGGCCTCATCTTAATGGAAATCTCAGACTGAATTGCTTGTTTGCATGTGAAACCATTTACTCAGGGAACAGTTTTGAGAACACTTGCTCTGGTTGTTTTTTGTTGTTTTGTTTTTACTGGAGATCTAACTCAGGGCCTTGTACATGGTAGGCAAGTACCCTACCACTGAGCTACACCCCCAGCCCTCTTAAAAAACTTTTGAGACAGTCTTTTCATGTTTCCCATTGCCCATTTCCCTATCTCAGCCTCCTGAGTAGCAGGGATTGCAAACACACTCTGGAATCAACACCCATTTCATTTCTTAATGTAAACATAGTCATATTTATTTATTTATTTATTTATTTATTTATTGGTGGTACTGGGGTTCCTGGAAGCCCTTCTACCTCCGGGCTACACTCCCAGACCTATTTTTACATTTTTATTTGGAAACAGGGTCTCCTAAGCCAGCATGCGCGGCTGGCTTCAAACCTGCGCAATCCTCCTGTCTCTGCCTCCCAAGCGTGGGGATTACAAGCTGGGGATTACAAGCGTGCGCCACCACACCCGGCCTTATTTATTTATTTATTTATTTATTTATTTATTTTTATTTATGGTACTGGGGGTGGAACCCAGGGGCTTTCTACCTCCAGGCTACACCCCCGGACCTATTTTATACTTTATTTGGAAACAGGGTCTCACTAAGTTGCTGAGAGCCTTACTAAGTAACTGAGGCTGGCTTCAAACCTGCGTGATCCTCCTGTCTCAGCCTCCCAAGCGCTGGGATTACAAGCGTGCACCACCACGCCCAGCTCTAAACATAGTCATATTTTAAAGGGAATTAGAAGCCAGGCGTGGTGGCGCACGCTTATAATCCCAGCATTCGGGAGGCTGAGACTGGAGGATAACGGTTCACATACAGCCTCAGCTACTTAGTGAGGCCCTCTGCAACTTAGACCCTGTTTCAAAATAAAGAATAAAAAATAGGGCAGAGGGTGTAGCTCAGAGGCCAAATGCCCATGGGTTCCATCCCCAGACCTGCAAAAAAAAAAAAAAAAAAAGAATTAGAGTTGTCATTTCTTTAATATAATTAAACCTAATTATCACATTATGTTAAGCACACTTAATGTATGGTCTTTAATAACCTTTATCAATATTCATTTAAGAGAATATAAAGTAATCTGAATATACATACACACACACACACACACACACACACACACATATATTTGGTGGTACTGGGATTGGAACCTAGGAGCCTTTTACCCCTGGGCTATACTCCCAGACCAATTATATATATATATATA
Source organism: Muscardinus avellanarius (assembly GCF_963383645.1). NCBI lineage: Eukaryota > Metazoa > Chordata > Mammalia > Rodentia > Gliridae > Muscardinus > Muscardinus avellanarius. Next base: position 27,575,177 of record NC_137801.1, on the reverse strand, counting down.
TATATATATATATATATATATATATATATATTTTTTTTTTTTAATTTGGAAACAGGGTCTCTTAAGCCAGCTGAGGCAGGCTTTGAACCTGTGTGATCCTCCTGTCTCAGCTTCCTAAGCGCAGGGATTACAAGTGTGTGCCACCACACCCGGCATACATATATATTTTTAAGGTTACTTTGGGTTTTTTTTTTTCTTCTTGCTTTTTTGGTTGTCTTTTGTTTTATTGTATTTGTTTTGGTGGTATTAGGGACTGAATCTAGGGGCTATCTCCTAGCTACATCCCCAGTCTTTTTTTTTTTCTTTTTTTGCAGTACTGATGATGAAATCCAGGGGCATTCTACCTCTGAGCTATATCCCCATCCCTGTTGTTTTTTTACTTATTTTGAAACAGGGCCTCACTGAGTTGCAAAGGGCCTCACTAAGTAGCTGAGGCTGTCCATGAATCCATTCCTTCTGTCTCAGACTCCCAATTGCTGGGATTGCAAGCGTGCCCCACCAGGCCCAGCTCCCAGCCCTTTTTTATTTTGGAACTGTCTCAGTAAGTTGCTGAGGCTGGTCTCAAACCTACCTTTCCCCTGTCTTAGCCAGACCTACCTTTCCCCTGTCTTAGCCTCCTAAGTGCTACTAGGGTTACAAGTGTATACCACTACATCTGGCTTTTAATCTTAAATTCTAGAACATAGGTGATTGAGTTTATTATTATTGTCATAAGTGCTTGAACATTTTATAATTTTTTGTTTTCTTTCTGTGCTGAGTTGAACCCAGGGCCTTGTACTTGCAAGGCCAAGTTTCTACCACTGAGCTACATCCCCAGTCCCTGAACACTTTATAATTTGTTAATAATTATTTAGAATCACTAACAGAGAATTAGGATTCATATGTACCAGTTCAGTTATTAAACTAGTCTTGACATTTCTCTGGTTTTAGTGTGTCTTACTCATCTTAACTGTCATTATATATAGGAAAAAGAAATAAATGATTAATTGGAAAGTTTCCGTACAAGAAGTCACTAAAAACCTAACCTAATTGATTTCTGGAAAAAATTCTAGGAAAAGTAACCTAAGTTTTATTTCCAAAATAGAGGATAACTAGCTATCACTTGTTAATCTAGTTTTAATATTCAGTTACAGTAAGAAAATAAACATTTGGGCTGAGAGTGTAGCTCAGTGGTAGAGTGTTTGTCTAGCATGTGCAAGGCCCAGGTTTCAATCCCTACTTCCACCAAAAAGGAAAAGAGTAACCATAAGAGCTTTCAGTAAATGTATAGAGTTTGAATTAAGTTAGTAGTATTTGTGATTCAGTTAAATTGTCACATATATTTTGGGGAGATGAAATGCAGGTACCATTTGGCTTATTTTTCTAATGGTTCAGTGCAGTTCTGTTTTGTTTATATTTGGAAGTTTAGAAATTGGTCGTCATAATTTAACTTTATTATTATATAAATAATGCATACTGTATTTTACCCAGATTATATATCAGGGGGATTTTATGTTCTTCTAAAGTGTCATTTTTTATTCACCAGCTACAAGGGCCCATTGTTGGATGATGGCGCACTGTCCCAAGCAGTCTTTGCTGGAGCCAGTTCCCCAGAGTTTACCAAACTCTGTGCTTGGCTGGTGTCGGAATTAAGAGTACTCTGTAAACTAGAGGAAAATGTGCAAGCAACCAACAGTAAGTAAACATCCACTTCTAAGTGCAAAGCATAAAAATAAAGTTGGTAATTGTCAGTGGAACATTATCAATACTAAAACTTGATTTCAAGGTTTGTAAATGTAAAACGAAATTGTATAATAGAACCATGGTGCTTTTAAAAATATCCATTGTTTTTGGAGAAAAGGTGATTCAAAGGTTTAAAAACCAGAACATAGTCTTACAACTTTAAGAAATTGTGGGAGCTGAAAAGAACCCATTACTAGAATACAGAAAAATGGAGAGCACACATATGGAATGTAAGAACTTTCTGTATTTGGCTAAAAAACAAAACAAAAAAATACCAAAAACAAATGTGAGGTTCTGGATTGGTGGCTGGAACTAGAAATTAGGATGTTTTTCTACCCAATTCCAGAAGCACATTGTAGCATGGAAAGTAAATGCATAATTCTGCATGCTTGGGAAAAGAAAACACTTTGTTAAGAAGCTTTCTTTATTATAGTACTTTGTTTCATTAGATATGTTAAAACCACATCCTATGGACACCATAAGATTTATAGGTATGGGAGCTATTTTATATGTATAATTTCATTATCATTTGAGCACTAGTTTTTTGACTCCACAAAAGAAACAAAAACTTGGAACCTGACACTCTACCATCTGGTTCCTTCCTGCTCTGGGTAAACCTCTAATAGGAGACAAACAAAAATACCCACCTGCTAACCTAGCTTCATAGAGAACTGTACTTATAATCCTTTTCCCACACAAATCCCATTTTGGAAATCTCACTCTCTTGCCTCTTAGTATATTTAATGAGTACATGTTTGTTGTATCCAATTCTAACATGTGTTTGTGTATTGAGGGTTAAACATAGGGCTTCGAGCATGGTAAGCACGCTACCACTGAGGTGCACCCGCAGCCAAATATGGCCAGTTCTAATTATTATGGAAGGTTTAGTTTAGTAATAATGATAGCAGAGCTTACTTTTATTGAGTACTCACCATGTTCTAAGCACTTGTGTAAACTCATTTAAACCTCAGGGCACCCTTTGGGGGCAGGTTTTATTGCTTGCATTCAACAAGAACTCAAAGAAGTTAAATACATTACTTAAGGTTATATAGTCTTTAAGAGGTAGAGCCAGGACTCAACCCCCACAAGTCAAGTTCAGGGACCAGTGCTCTTAACCACTGTTTGTTCTCCCTCTTGATCTGACATGTCAGGGCTTGTAAGAAACTTTTTTTCTTTTTTCCGGTACTGGAGATGGAAACCAGGGGCTTTGTACCTCCAAGCTACACCCCCCAGCCCTATTTTTTTAATTCTTTATTTTGAAACCGTTTCTCACTGAGTTGCTGAGGGCTTCACTAAGTAGCTGAGGCTATCTGTGAACCCTCTGTCTCAGCCTCCCAAATGCTGGGATTACAAGCGTGCGCCACCATGCCTGGCACTGTAAAAAACTTTTAAAACCCTCATATAGCATTTAAATTTGTACCCCCTTTGTTCAAATGGCACATTATATAGAAGCTGTCATATAAAACAGGTAAGAGCCAGGCATGGTGGTGCATGCCTCTATTTCCAGTACTTTTGAGGTTGAAACAGGAGGTTAGCAGGTTGGAAGACAGCCTCAGCAGTGTAGTGAGACTGAGCAACCTGGCAAGACTCTGTTTCAACAAAAAATAAAAAGGGCTGTTTGTGTAGCTAAAAGGTAGAATGCCCCTGGGTTCCATTTCCAGTATCTCCCCACACCCCAAGAAAAAAGAAAGAAAAAGCTAGTGAGAAAGTGTAACAATTCTTCATGCAGTGGAGAAGGGGAGCACTGTTAGCCAAATCTTTCTTCCTCATCCTCCCCAGCTGCCTGAAAAGGAACTCTGTGGAACTCAAGGGTTCATAGGTCACAGTTAACAAAACACTGATGATGTGGTCTTCCTCTTCGTCGCCCCAGCTGCCCATAAAGGAGCTCTGTGGAACCCTAGGGTCAGCAAATCACAGTTTACAAAACATTTGTAATAGAGTCCCCTGCTGTACAGAGACAAAAGCGGACTGGAGTCCAGAGAGTTTCTCCAAGTTTATTAAGTCCTACCCTTCTTTGGTACTGAATAGAGAATGATCAAAATAATAAAGAAGAAAGAGCTTTTATTTTCCTCTTGGCTCACCCAGTGAGCTAGGTACCTTTTTACATGTTACAAGTGTGCTGAACTATGTAAGCTGTATTTGCTGTCTCCAAATTTAGTCTAACTGGGAATACTAGGTACAAATGAGACAACTGGATGTTAGTAATTAATTGCTTCCTTTTGTGGGTCACGGGGGAGGGGGGGTCAATGAGACTGAAGAGCAAGATCCGCTGGGCTTTTGGTTGAGTGGGATTTCCTAGAGAAGAGAGTAGCAGGCAGCAACTTAAGTGAAGGCTTAAAAGTTGCCATGAAGCTGGCCTTTCCTGGGACACTGAGGAGACTGGCCTGGCACCAATAGAGGGAATATTTATGGAGGTAGTAATGACTGTAACTAAATGAGTTGGGAAGGGCAAACACAAGCAGCTGTGAAGAGTCATTAAAGGCAGATTGAAAAAATTCGATGAGGTATACATTAGAAGCCATTAAAGAGTGTCAAATAAGGGAATAAGAAATGAAACTTTACAGTGGTATAAGGACGAATTAGAAGGGAATGGAATGCAAGTTTGGGGAAACCTATTATAATTTCAGTTTATATGTACTTACTATGCTTATGGAAACAATCCATATTATTAAGTAAGACTGTTTGAATTCTTCAAAAGGTCCCAGTGAAGCTGAAGAATTCCAGCTTGAGGTGAGTGGGCTACTAGGGGAGATGAACTGCCCGTATCTTTCACTGACATCTGGGGATGTGACCAAGCGCCTTCTTGTCCAGAAGAACTGCCTCCTTTTGCTCAGTAAGTTCAGGGCTACTAGAATGTAGCTATTTTCTATGTTTTCATGATGAATAAGTCAGTTGTTTGTGTTCTGTTTCGTTATAAATTTAATTCAAATACTGTTTATTTTAAAGAACACCTTATATTTCCAGGTTAGCTGATGGTGGGTGTATGAACTGGGAGCCTTGTTGTCTTTATTATTGATGCTCTTTTATTATTTCACCTTTGGCGCAGTACTCAGAGTCTTGCTTCACCTATTATGATGGATGGTAGCACTGGAGCGTTGTTGAAGTGTGTGATCATTAAATATTCTAGACTAGAAGTATATTGGGAAAATAGTGTGAAAATAGTAATTTTATTTTATTATTATTATTATTATTATTATTATTATTATTATTATTATTTGGTGGTGCTGGGGCTAGAACCCTTCTACCTCTGGGCTACACTCCCAGACCTATTTTTATATTTTATTTCAAAACAGGGTCTCTTAAGCCAGCGAGGCTGGCTTCGAACCTGCATGATCCTCCTGTCTCTGCCTCCCAAGTGTGGGGATTACAAGTGTGTACCACCGTGTCCGGCTGAAGGGATTTTTTTATTTGAGTAGTCATTTATTAGATAGAGCTAATGGTCATTAGTTTGTCTTGCTATATCTTTGTGGTTTGGTGATTAGGGGTTTTGGTTTTGTTTGCAAATATTCTGGAATAGTACTTGGTTCCTGTACTTAATGATCATTTTGGGAAATAAAATTTCATGAACAGTTATTTCCTTCCATGATTTTATATACTAATAGCTGTTTGTCTCTTCATCCTTAAAAACAGTAAGTAGACTCACAAATTTTATTGCCCTGTGTAAACTTTCCAGTGAATACATCCAATAGTCTTAACTCATAACTTTTATAGCATTGTGAAATACACTTAAATTAAGCTTTGGTTAATTGAATATTAAGTTCTCATTTATGACAGACACTATTCATAGGATTTTTTTAAATGTTTGTAACTATAATCTGTCTATACACTGTGGTCCCTGAAAAATTATAAACCTTAAATTCCAAAAGTTAAGTTGTTAAAAATATGTGTTCACAACCATTATACTTAGTCACGAGTTTATTCCAGAATCACTTTCTTAACTTCCCTTTTGTCCAGTGATTGCTATTAGGTAGATATTCATGTAAGGTCAGATATTGCTGCATCTAGTTCGTATGCATTCATTCAGTATCCTTCAAGTTATATGATTTCCATAACTGGCTCAACAGTAGCTGAGCAGCTGAATTCAACAGACTCTTCCCTCTGTAGCATTGTTTTTCCTTACCAGTAATATTTGGCACTTAGAATATGTTGTCTATCTACGTAGGAAGATGGCAGTTATGTGAAATGCTTGGTATTACATGAAATACTTGTTAATGACCCTGAATTGCTTATTCTTCCAAAGAGCTGAGAGTTGAGCCTTAGTACTGATGCTTATGAAAACCACTTTGAATATAATTATTTATAAAATGCTTTTAACTCTTTCCTTCTTAAACAGGCTGCACTGAAATTATTTTGAACTCAGAGTCATCATTATTGATTTTATTTTTAATGTGTTAGCTTTCAATACCTCAAAAGCTTTTCAAGACTACAACTGTTTGCTCTTCAACTAAATGACTAAGTCAGCTAAAGGTTCCTGGCTTTTTAAATTCTTCATGCACCCACACCAGTTCCTTCTTCAGCTTTGCTTCTGCTGTTTTTCTTCCTAGTTTGTAACTTCTTTCATTCTGGTATTTTCTACACATACTCACTGCTGCTCTGTGTAACAATTTCTCATCTTTCCAAGTTCCAGTTGTCACATCTTGATGCTCTCATTTCATTTTTCCAGCAACCTTGCCTCACTAATTTTAACCTTTTAGCATATTGTATTTGGAGAAGAAAAAGAATTTCATTAGAACCATTAGTAAGATGGAATAGTTTTTGAGTGAGTAGTAGAAAAACTCATGTTGTCAAGTGAAGGACCCTGTCTCAGCTTTTCATTGGCCTTTTATGGGTCTCAGATTATTTCCTGTGGGTAAGTCAGATCAGAGTTTCTAAAAAATGAAGAATTAGTCATCTTTATTGCGGGTGGAAATATATCTTTATTCTTAACTGGATTTTCAGTAGAGATAATCTTTTTGGTGTGGTTTTTATAATATTTCCAATGCCTTCTTAGTGCTTTGAACACATCAATTACAGCTACGGTATTTTCATGGAAATTGTATCAGTGAACTAATTTTGTGAATGCCTGAATTATGTTGCCCCATATTTAGAGAACCAGTTTATTAAGTCATATAAGTATATGATTTTCTAGAACAAGGGTTGGCAGGCTTTTTCTTAAAGGGCCAGATAGTAAATGTTTCTGGCTGTGCAGGCTGTGAGGTCTCTGTAACAACTACCTAAATCCACTGTTGTAGCAGGAAAGCAGCCACAGATAGTGTATAAGTGCATGAGTGTGGCAGTGTGCTAGGAAAACTTAACAGTGGTTATTTTAATAACTCTGGGGTTTTACTGGTTTAATGGGTTTTTTTGTTTTAGTTGTTGTTGTGGTTTTTTTGTTGTTGTTTTTTGTTTTTTTGGTGGTGGTACTGGGTTCCTGAAAACCCTTCTACCTCCAGGCTACACTCCCAGACCTATTTTATATTTTTATTTGCAAACAGGGTCTCTTAAGCCAGCGCAGCTGGCTTCGAACCTGTGCGATCCTCCTGTCTCTGCCTCCCAAGCGCGGGGATTACAAACATGCGCCACCACACTTGGCTTGGTTTAATGTTTTAAAACATGAGTTCAGTTTGCTATATGGAGCATGTTAGAATTTTATCAAACCTGTTTAGAATGACTTGTACAGAAACTTAGCCGTGTTTGTTGTTTTAAACAAGAGGTGTCAGCTTTTCAGAAATGATCTGCCAAAATGGTTTGTGGTAGCTCATTCCTGTAATCCTAGTAACTCTGGAGGCTGAGACAGGAGAATCATAAGTTTGAGGCCAACCATAGCAACTTAGCAAGACCCTGTCTCAGAAGTCATTTAAGGGCTAGTATGTAGCTCAGTTGCAGAGTGTTTCCTAGCCTACTGTAGGCCCTGGGTTTATTCCTTAGAAACACACACACACACACACACACACACACACACACACACACACAATTTGCCAAAATATAGTCTCCATGCTCCTAGCCCAATGCCTTGAGTTAGTAAATGAGATTTTCAAGCTGACCATTCTTTGTACTTCTGGTAAGACTTAATGGCATAGAAAATATCTTTTCCAAAACCATCTTCTTAAAGGATTTCACTGTGCCATATAATATGAAGTCCTAAGATTCAAATGCTTATTAATCATCTTTTTAAATAGTGTAAACATCCTTCTTAGTAAAGTTAAAAGAATGGAATTGAATATTTTACACCTTCAGCTGAATTACCTGAAACAGATTGTGGCCCTCATTATACCTTTCTGAAGTCAACACACAAAGGAGACTGTCAAGAAGTGAATCAAAAGTTTTGTTTTGGGCGAGCAAGGTAAAGAAGGCAAGGGAAGGATGGAGCCAGAAGAGGAGGCTCTTTAAACAGCCAGAGGGTGACATACGGGCCCTGGAGACTGGAAAGGAGCTTTAGGGAGTTTAGTGCCTTTCCACTTCTCTTAGTTAAACTTTTAACTCTTAAAGCTGTTGTTTCATACCAGTTCTGACTCCTAATTGTGGGAGACGAGAGCAAAGTGATTGTATCACCAGTTCTCCTAGTGGTGAGAAGTCAAAATATATAAATACGTCACCAAAAACTGGCTACCTCTTACAAGTTTTGTAACAGATGCCAACCCCTGTTCTGGAGGTTCCTTAAGAGTAGAATGTAAGACTTCATATCTTGAGATGTGGTCCACCTTGATCCTTTGGTTTCAAAGAACAATTGCTTATTTTTAAGTTAACCTTTAAACATTATATAATGATGAAGTACCTGAATTACATAACCAGTTTCTATGTTATGTCATTTGCAGGTAAAAATGGTTTTCCTTTCTTGTTTCTATCCATTCTTGCAGCTTTAAAGTTACGTATCATTAGGTCTATAGATTTGTGACTCCAGACTTATGACTATTAACTGTAGCTGTATCTCATTTTGAAATCTTATTTTGTTTACTTCAGCATACCTCATCTCAGAACTAGAAGCTGCCAGAATGCTCTGTGTGAATGCTCCTCCAAAAAAAGCTCAAGAAGGAGGCGGTAGTGAGGTCTTTCAAGAGTTGAAAGGCATATGTATTGCTCTAGGAATGTCCAAACCTCCAGCCAATATAACTATGTTCCAATTCTTCAGCGGGATTGAAAAAAAAGTAAGACCTTTAGTACCAGATTGTAGTGTATTAAAGGCATAGTCCTACATTTGTTTGAACTGAAACATTAAGTTTATTTCTCTTAATGGGAACCTAATGTGCATATTATTAAGTACTTGTGACTAAATGAGTTTTGGGTTTTAACTCCTAGATGCCTTAAAGAGAAATTAATATTTTAGTATTTTAAAAAGCAGTTTCTTTTTCAAAAAGGAAACTTTACTCCTTGGTTTATGAGCAGAAGTAAGCTAGATATGATGTAATAAGAATTAAGATTTAAGTCCTTTTCAAAACTATTGAACTTGGATGCAATTAATTTTAAGATCTTTATCATTGAATGTTACCACCCTCCTCCCTATTCACTAGACAGAGAAAGTATGTTAATATTTCTGTTTTTTTAATCCAATGACTTCAGGTCTGTATATGTTCCAATTAACAAACTAGATTTATTGACTGCTAAAATAATCCAGTGTGTGAAAATGAATAAGAATTGTTTGTATACCTCACAGTATCAGTAATTAAGATATTTTAATGTTGATTAGGAACAAGCAATTTAACAAAAAATGAATGTGTAAAAGAGAATGGTATTTGTTGTAGCAGAGTTATTCCCTTTGTGTATATCTGCTGGACTCGGTACATTTGCATAGTGGGGTGGATGGACACCATGATGCACAGACTTGGCTGAACGCTACAGGGACGCAGCAGTGTATCTGTGGTCCACATTTTTCTGTGTGTTCATTCATTCATTCAGCAAGTGCTCATTGAGGCCCACTGTTGTCAGGCACTGATCTGGGTCCAGTGAAGGATTCGTTCTTCTGTAGGCACGTGAGGAGTGGGACAAGTGAGTGTCTAACTCGTGGGTCTTTACATTTGCATTCAAAACATCCTCTACCTTTGCCTCTGTCAGGAATCTTCTTTTGATGGCAAGAAATGATGGGAATTGGGAAGATGAGGAAGATGTGTTTACTTTGAGATGTTTTATTTATTTCTGTTTTTGTGTCAGTTAAAGGAAACATTAGCAAAAGTTCCACCTAATCATGTGGGAAAACCTTTATTGAAGAAGCCAATGGGACCAGCCCACTGGGTGAGTGAGTGATCCTCTTGAGTAAACCCTGTAAGAAGCCATCTACTTATTTCATAATTTTTATGCAACATTTATATTTTGTGCTTTTTAAACTGTTTTCTAACGCATGGTTTTCTAGATGGACATTCTTAGAATCATTTTTGTAAGTCTCAAGATTTATATGGAATAATTTTGTGTTAGAAGTATTTAGGTCATAATTTGTAAATATTTCATAAATTGATTAAAATAAATTGAAGTTCAGTATGGTGTGTGTTTCTCATCACCAGATAGAGTCAAGCCAAAAATTTCAGGGGGCTGAGCTTCACACAATCAATTAGGAAAAGCTAAACAAGAATTTTATACTTTAGCAATGTTTTATTATGTCTTGAGACTTAGCTTTTTTATTTATTTATTTATTTATTTTGCTTGTCACTTCATTAACTTTATCCAGTGGAAAGGACTATGTCTGTTAGGTACTGGGGATTCCACTATGAAGGAAACAGACAAAGTATTTGCCCTCTAAGAACACATGGTCAAGCAGATTTAAAATCTGTTCATTTTAATTTTGCTTCAGGAAAAGATAGAAGCAATTAACCAAGCCATAGCCAATGAATATGAAGTCCGGAGGAAACTGCTAATCAAACGATTGGACGTCACCGTGCAGTCCTTTGGCTGGTCTGACAAAGCTAAGGTACACATTAATTTTTTTTTTTTTTTTTTTTTTTGGTGGTACTGGGGGTGGAACCCAGAGGCTTTCTACCTCCGGGCTATACTCCCAGACCTGTTTTATATTTTATTTGGAAACAGGGTCTCACTAAGTAGCTGAGGCTGGCCACGAACCTGTGCGATCCTCCTGTCTCAGCCTCCCAAGCGCAGGGATTACAAGCGTGCGCCACCACGCCTGGCTCACATTAAATAATTTAAAAGAGCATAATACTTATAAATATGACTCTTAAACATCTGAAGAGACAGTCTCCACCCACTCCTGTCCCCACCTTCACTTCTGGCTCTTTCAGCAAGTCTGGCCTCTACTTACACAAGATAGTTCTTGACTATCTAGGGGCAATGGAGAATATATAACTTTTTCTGTCATCTGAAATTTAGTAAACACCATTATCAAATGTGTGTGTGTGTGTGTGTGTGTGTGTGTGTGTGTGTGTGTGTGTGTGTGTTACTAAGGATTGAACACAGGCATTCTACCTCTGAGTTACACCTCTAGGCCTATTTTTTTTGTTTGTTTTTTGTTTTTCTGTTTTTTTGGTCTTGTTTTTGTGTATGGAGAGAGGTACTGGGGATTGAACTCAAAGGCATTCTACCTTTGAGCTACATCCTCAGCCCAGTTTTATTTCTTATTTGAAAACTGGGTCTCACTAGGTTGATACGAGTCTCACTACTTGCTGAGGCTATTCTCGAACCTGTAATCCTCCTGTCTCAGCCTTCCAAGTACAGGAATTACAGATGTGCACCACTATGCTCGGCTTCTTTTATTTTTGAAACAGGGTCTCACTAAGTTGCAGAATACCTCACTAAGTAGCTGAGGCTGGTCAAGAACCTGTGATCCTCCTGTCTCAGCATCTCATGTACTGGGGTTTATTGGGGTTACAGTGTGCACCGCTATGCTGGCTTTTATTTATTTTAAAACAGGGTCTTGTTAGGTTGATGAAAGACTCACTACTTGCTGTGGCTGTCCTCAAACTGCGATCTTCCTGTCTTAGGCTCCCAGTTACTGCGATTATAAATATGTGCCACCATGCCTAGCATTCAAATCTTTAATTGAGTGTTAAAGATTTATATTTAATATGAATGTTTTTTTAGTCATCTTGAAAATTGACATTTGTGTTTGAATACTTTTCCTTCAACAGAGTCAGACAGAAAAATTAGCCAAGGTTTACCAGCCGAAGCGTTCAGTCTTATCTCCTAAAAGTACAATTTCTGTTGCCCATCTCTTGGCTGCAAGACAGGACTTGTCAAAGATTGCAAGGACAAGCAGTGGTTCTGTAAGAGAAAAGACTGCCTGTGCCATCAATAAGGTGATTAGAGTACCTTTAATTTCCTTTCAGATACATTTATCTCTGTTTATAAAGTGAGATAATTTAAAAATATCTTTCTCATTCTGTAGGTGTTGATGGGTAGGGTGCCTGACAGAGGTGGTAGACCCAATGAAATCGAACCTCCACCTCCAGAGATGCCACCGTGGCAGAAAAGGCAAGATGGCCCCCAGCAGCAAGCAGGAGGCCGAGGAGGAGGGAGAGGAGGCTACGAACATTCCTCATATGGAGGGCGAGGAGGCCATGAACAAGGAGGGAGAGGTGGACGCGGTGGCTACGAGCATGGTGGCCGAGGGGGAGGAAGAGGAAGTAAGCATCACGGAGGCTGGACGGATAGTGGGAGTGGAGGAGGAGGTGGCTACCAAGATGGTGGTTACCGAGATTCAGGTTTCCAGCCAGGTGGCTATCATGGTGGCCACAGCAGTGGCTATCAAGGCGGTGGCTATGGTGGCTTCCAGACATCGTCATATACAGGAAGTGGTGGATACCAGGGTGGTGGATACCAGCAGGACAACAGATACCAAGATGGCGGGCACCACAGTGATCGAGGCGGTGGTCGTGGTGGGAGAGGTGGTCGTGGAGGCCGAGGGGGTCGTGCAGGCCAGGGAGGGGGTTGGGGAGGAAGGGGGGGCCAGACTTACCACCAAGGGGGTCAGTTTGAACAGCACTTCCAGCATGGAGGCTATCAGTATAATCACTCTGGATTTGGACAGGGAAGACACTATACTAGTTGAGGCTACAGAATCTTCCATTTTGCTAGAGCTCAGATAATAGAAACCTAGTTCCAGAATCCTGAATCCAACATCTGTTAGGAATTAATGCAAGACCACAGGTGGCAGGCAGATTCCTGCTTGGCATAAGCATTTGTTGGTCTTCTTTGATTCTGTTTTTTTTTTGTTGTTGATGTTTTTTAACGGACTTTAACATAATGCTGTTTATTTGAGAAACACATACATCTCTCCTTTCTATGAAAATGTTTTTAAAAGGTAAATCAAAATTGCCTTTAATTGACCAGTAGACTAATTCCACAGTCAGAACATGCATACTTTTTTGAAGAAATTACTTGAATAAAGTAGTTTTCAAATGCAGTTTTGAAAATGAGGATTCGCCTAGACTTTTTTTTAGATCTACTAGGATATCCTCATATTAACAAGTCCATTTATATGTGTTTTGCGTAAAGTATCTTAATGCCTACTTTCTGAGCACAGCTCTGCCCCTGAGTGGCATTTTATTCAGAGAGGAGGTGCCACATTTGCTTTATGATAGACTCCTTAGGTCAGTTCCTATTAAATGAGCTCTTCTGCAGATAGCACAGTCAGTAGCCTTATTCTGTTGGTGGAATACTGTACCATATGCTCAGCTCAAAACATCGAACATGGCCAAAATCCATAAAGACTATAAAAGCAAACCAAGTTGTGAACCTATAGTACATTTAAGCATTAGTTAAGTATAGTAATTCAAACTGACCTGCATCCGTCTAAAACAAGTTCCTCCTTCAACCTTATTTTTACTTGAAGTCTGCTAGAAGAAACAGCAAACAGAAATTTGTTTTATGCACGAGTTAATACCACTGGCTCAGCTAATACAAGTTAGTTTGCGTTAGGCAGGAGACCTTTTTTATAATGGAAAAAATGCACTACAAAGTAAGATAGATCTCTGCTTAGTGCAGGAGGCCCTTTATTATTGCTGCAGAAAACAAAAGCCTGGCTGAGTTAATGTTTTACCTTCTCCTTTACTGAAATCTACACAACATGATGCTTCTTGCTGGGTTTTTGTATAAGTAAACATTGTCAAGCTGTGAAAGAAAATGGCTGGAGGTATGCTTTGTGTGAAAGGTGAGCAATAAAGTATCTGTATGTTCTCTCTTTGATTTGAGTTTTATTTTAGCGACTTTCTAAAACTAAGTTATTCTGTATACTTGCGTCAAGCTCATGAACTAAGGCTTTTGTTCGCAAAGAAGCTTGAATATTTTCTTAAAACCTAATATATAGTAAAGGTAGCATTTATCCTAAAACCTTAAATAAATTGAGAAATGGCCATTTACAAATTTACCTTTCATAACGATGTGGCTAGAAAACTTCACTACTCAGCGCTGGCCACTGGGTGTCGCTGTTGCTATACATTAACAAAGATAAATTAATATCCCTAATCTTTTAAGGATTTTATTTTGTTTCTTTGTTCTTCTTAAAATAGGGGGCTTATCTTAAAAGGAGGTCAATTGAAAATATAAATTTTTTATTAAATGAAATCGTATCTTTTTCTACTAAGTGTGGCTTTAAAAAACTTAAATCATGTCTTGCCATGAAAAATATTCTACTAACTATAAAGATAAAGAACATTTTGATAACTAAACTGTCTTTGAAAGACCATATTGATCTTTTTGTTAACTTTACCTGCTTATTTTTTTTAGCTAACCTTTACCATTTTAAAAGATTCAAAATGCTACATTAAGCAAAATTTTGTTTAATGTAAAACAAAATTGTAAAAGTTTGTCTCCTTATGATAAATAAGAATGGTTAATAGGAGTTTCCTGTTAGAAATAAAAATGACACGGTTCGAGATCTTGAAACTACATCTTGGAAGCTGATCACATTTAGCTTAACATTTGCTTTAATTAGTTCTGTAGCCTGTGACTATAGTGTCGAATTTATTATTTTTTTTGACATGTCATTTTGATTTTGTGATAACTGGTTGCTTTTTCAAACATGAGCATGCATGAAAGCAAGTGAAAGACTTCTCCAAGGTGGCTGTGAAATTTGTATCCTCGCTGCTTCAGACAAGACCTTTTTCTCTATGAAACTGTAAAAAAAAATGAGTTTTTTCTCTTCAGCATAGACTGCATTTAGAAATTTATCACATAGCATCAGGCAGTTCAATTACATTACAATTCTTAGGTTTTGTTTCGATAGTGTCTTTTTTAGAGAATTTTTTATATGAAATCTTAAAATATCTCTTAAATTGATAAATAGTAGTTTTTGTTCATGTTTTATTTTCTCTGTCACCAGGAACTGGAACAGAATATTCTGTATGGGATTTATTAAAGCCATACACGCAATCATTTTCATTACTTGCTCTAGATTCAAACTAAGCTAGTGTCCAAATGTGCCACACATAGAATTAAATAAATTCTTGAGAAGAAAAACATTTGAACTCATTTCTATTTTTGGGCACTCAGTGCCCAAATCACCTGAGTGATTTTCTTCAGGTTCCGCCCCTTCTACTTTTCTGGATACTTTGTCTACTTGTATTATGTCCTTTTAGAAATAGATTACATTATCTTCCTTTAAGTAGGTTTGGATTGTTTTTTCATTGTGTTTAATATCTACCACCAAGTGCCCAGCCTTAACTAAGGCGTCTTTTTTTTTCTTCCTCTTGTTCCTTTCATTGAACATTAGTATGATTATAATAAGTAGAAATGTTTTCTGTTATCCGTTATCACATTTTCACAGTTGTACACACCACTGTATTCCTAGAGTGCAAACCATTGATTTGATTGGAGCAGGTGGCACGTTAGCACCTGAACTTGCTCTCCACCTCGCATGCTTTCATCTGCACATTTGTTGGTCAAGAACCTGCATTAAACAAATTGTTGATATGAGAACTTGCACAGCAAATCGTTCACTGTCCACCAAAAGTAAATGAGGCCTAGGGTGGAAATTGGGAGAAAAAATTCTTAATATCTTCCTCAGGGATTTGGAGGGAAATCTTGGAGGAAAAATCAAATCTCATAATGATCAGGATTTGTTAAATTGAATTACTTCATGAAAAAAAAGGTTTGCAGTTCAATAAAAACCTGAGTTTGGGCAGGAAATGTAGTTTAATGGTTCAGCACCAGCTTAGCATGTAGGAGGCCTTGGGTTTTACCTCCCCCACTGCAAAATATTTGTGGGAAAAAAAAAAATTTGTTTTTGAGTACCTGCTATACTCTAGCACTGTGTTAAGCTGCAGTACAAAAATAAGTTAGAAAGTCCCTTTGTTAGGTAACCCAGAAACATAATTGCAGCATAAGTAATGAACAGTGGAAGGCCAAGATACTAGGATAACAGTGTTTTTTGTTGTTTTCTAAAATAGAAATTGGCAGGCATTTGAAAGTTACAAAGGCCAGATATTATAGGACTCTGCATCCCTTTCTAAGTAAATTGGACTTTACAGTAGCATACTATCGTCCCCTAAGACTCCGACCCGCAGGGACTTAGAGAACGACACAGACACCTCTTCAGCTGAAACATGAATTCTTCTTTAATGAATCCTTAATATGTCTCTCAATATGTCTCCTAATATGTCTCTTCTTCCTCTCAATATGTCCGACAATGCGTACAACAAGCACAATATATATCAGCATAATAATCCCTCCCTCTATTCCCTACCAACCCCAAGCTTTCCACAGCTAGGGCATGCACATTTCTGACTTTCTCATAGGCAGGCTGGTGGTAGCACGAGGTGCTGCGTCACTGATCATTCTGCAGGCACATAGCATGGCACACTGCGCATGCTCAAGGAGACGTCCATCTTGTGAGTCTTATGACTTGGCTGCAAGCCTAGGTGCCATCTTGAATCCATGCTGGCAACAAGCCTGGGTGCCATCTCGGTCCAGCCGAGTGGGCCCCGACAGCATACATCAAGAAAAAAGAATGTAGCATTTTCAGATACGGAGCCTATACGAATGATAGGCCAAAGTAGAGAATAGATGGGGAGGGTGGCAAAGA
Organism: Muscardinus avellanarius; assembly: GCF_963383645.1. NCBI lineage: Eukaryota > Metazoa > Chordata > Mammalia > Rodentia > Gliridae > Muscardinus > Muscardinus avellanarius. Next base: position 27,558,517 of record NC_137801.1, on the reverse strand, counting down.
CTGGAACAAGTAATAGAGCTAAAACTAATGTAGTGATAGGAACACAAAAGGGGGGCAGATTTGGGACATGGATGAAATGTGTAGTTATTAAGTGAAAATAAGAAATTGAATATGCCCCTTGGGCTTCTCTGAATGTGTACTGAGTGGAAGATACTGTTAATTTTAGTCATGACTATCAAAAGGGGAAAGGGAAAGTTATGGCATGAGTTTAGTCTAAAAACTACAAGAGAGGTTTGTACTGATTTGAACAGGAATTCGAGGGTTTTGCATTGGGACACTTAAATCAGAACTGTGATTCCTTATAAAATCATCTGAAGGGAAAAAGAACAATGGATCCAACGAGATCTTGGGAAATAACCATTTAAGAGACAGATGGAGGAGAATCGGTAAGAGGGAACAGTGGCATGGAAGTGTAGGGTTAGTAGTAAGTTTGGCCTAAACCTGTCTAATTGAGTGTTCAGGTTTGGTCCAAAGCAGCCTCCCCATCCAATGGATTGTACCCTGGCTTGAGGTGTAAACAAATAAATTGTAACCTAATAGTATACCCTTGTAAACAAGATAATATACCCACATTTAAAAAGTGCCCTCTACAACCAATCAGGTTGTTTCCTATGTCACTTCTTTGGCTGTAAATAGAACCTGTGGGGTAAGGATTGTGTACTGAACTGTTAGCTTTGGAATGTTCCAGAAATTTACTCCAAGTCAATTTTGCAAAACTTAACTGGTCTTAGCTGTTCTTTTAACAAAAGCAGTGTGAGCAATACTCAACACCCAGCTCACATACGAGGAGGCCAAAGCCAGAGTGATTGATCAGACTTGCCCAAATCCATACGGCTTGTAAGCAGAGGAGCTAGAATCAGACAGAAGGCCCTCTGGCTCCAGAGCTTGTAATGAGCAATTCCCCGCGCTCCAAAGGAATCTGACACGACAGAGCTGAGGGGTCACTGTCACATCTGGCGAACCTTTTCACAAGCAGTTTCAGAATAAAAGACGATAGTTTACTGGAAATTAGGGGAAGAATAAGAAAGAAGTTCAGACTGAAAGACAATAAAATAACACTAAGTTTTAATGGAGTAGAATGATCACAAAAAGATAAAGGATCTCAAAAAGTCAATGTTTTCAAGAAAACAGTAATTAAAAATCTTTCAGAACTCAAAAATTCCCATTGCAGAATCTGTAGGAATTTAAAGGAAATGTGCCTAACTTTATACCTTAACTATTCTTTTGTATTGGCACGTACCAATTTTACAGAATAGTGGGGTTCATTGTGACCTTTGCATACATAAAAATGTGTGTGGGGGGGTGGTACTGGGGATTGAACCCAGGGGCATTCTACCTCCGAGCTACACCCCCAGTCCTGTTTTATTTTTGTTTTGAAACAGGGTCTCACTAGAGACTAGAATCTCAAAACTTGCTGAGGCTGTCCTTGAACCTGTGATCCTCCTCTTAGTCTCCCAAGTACTGGGATTACAAGTGTGTGCCACCATACTCGGCTAAAAACGTAATTTGATCAATTATACTCCCCAGTACCTGCCATTTCCCCGCTCCAATTCCTTTGTCAATTTTAATGGTCTCTCTTCTACTTTCATGGCATCTCTTTAGCTTCCACATAAAGAAAAACATACAATACTTTTCTTCCTGAGTCTGACTTGTTTTGCTCAAAATTATGGTCTCCAGCTATTCTTTATGAGATATGTACAAAAGGTTGAGGTAAATCAGATTTTCTTTAGGGAATGTGTGAATAGAACTGCCAAGCCCTCAGAACATACTGGTTTACTCCCAATTATATGTAACTGGTCGCATTTAACCACAGCCTTAGCCGATGTCATCTCTAACGTCCCTTAAGGCTTACCTGCTTCATGATTGTTTTGTAATAGAAACCAGTGGTGTAGAAGTTGACCAGTCACAAGTCAACTGCACTATACTGCAGAGATGCTTGCTTCCTTTTACTAAGCCTTAATTGTCAGAAATTAGTGGGGAGAAAATTTAATAAAACAAGTAGAAATAAAGCCCAACATAAAAGGATCTTGTAATCTTATTTATAGTGACAGTTAAATACAATACCTGTTTTCAATTTTGTGATGCTGCTGTCTGAAAATTAACTCATTACCAAGTTATTTAAGTGCTTACTGGAGGGGCAAGTAATAGGATGTATGTGTCCTCTTCTGGCACTTTTTCAAACTAGGGCAATAAAATGTATACCCATATTAAAATTGGAGAGCAATGGGTAGTAGGTGCAACCAATACTTGTGTAACAATTTATTGAGAGCACTAGGAGGCAGCTGATCTGGGTCCAGAAGTTTGGCATGCTAACTATGTGATCTTGAATGTGCTAATTAACCTAGCAAAAGTATAATCTTCCAATCTGTAAAATTCTTAGAAGAACTGTGAGAGTTAAGTGTGATAATCCGTCTAAAATACCTACCACAGTCTATAGCATATAATATGCACTCACAGTGTAGGCGTTATCATCAGTACAGATGTAGAGGGTGCTCAGGAGGAGAACATCTCTTATACCCTAGCTCAAGTTTGGAACAAAATGGCAACGTGCATAGAGCACTCAGTTCCCTGTTCATACAACTGGCACACACCCTACAGTACCTCCAGAATCTCTGATGGGCAATCTGCTATGCATCCTTTTGCATATATATATATATATATATATATATATATATATATATATAGATATAGATATATATAGATATAGATAATTTTTTTAATATGACAGCCTTTCTTGGTAGTAGCTAGTATGTGTAGAATAAGCAGCCTCGCCATGGCATTGTCAAGAATAATAAAGGGAGTAAGTTAAAGATTGGAAGACTCCTTGTTTGATCTATGTTACAGAACTCTTTTTATATCTCTTTAGGACAGCCCATCTAGTTGGGCACATTTTTTTTTAATCATTTGAAATGCAATAAGGCTGAGAATGTAGCTCAGTGGTAGAGCGCTTGCCTAGCATGTGCAAGGCCCTAGGTTCTATCCCCAGCACTACAAAAAAGGTTTGAATTATGCCAATAATTTCGTAACATTTCTTAGGCAAAGCCATTGCAGGGATATGCTGCTCAAGGGAGTTTCCAGATTCTCGTCTTACATAGCTACCCTTTCCCAAAACTATCTGAGAAAACAAGTTTTTCTATTACACAGAAGGCCCCAAATGCATTCCCATATCTTGTGAATTGCCCCAAATATAAAACCATCCAGGTACCAAAGAGGCGATCCAATACTGGTTCAGGAAAGCCTCCTTTTACATCCATTTAAAGTGTTCTAAGCCCCGTGTGGTGGTGCAGCCTTATAATCCCACTACTTGGGAGACTGAGACAGGAGGATTGCAAGTAAATTTGAGGACATCCTCAGCAAGTAGTGAGATTCTCATCAACCTAGTGAGACCCTGTTTCAAAATAAAAATAAAATAGGGCTGGGGGTGTAACTTGGAGGTAGAATGCTCCCGAGTTCAATCCCCAGTACTCCCCCCAAAAGTCCTTTTATTTTTGCTTCCCCTAGCCTGTCTAAGGATATGTTCAAAACAGTATAGGTTAGTTATATGGGTTGTTTTAAATATAACAAGAATGTTTAATAAGACCCTAATCTCTAAAGATATATTAGATAAAACTCACATATAAACTGTTAAATGACTTCTTTCACAGTCAGCTCTTTATGCAGTGAGGTTGTTAAATCTTACTGTCATACCACATCATGAAAGACTTATTCCAATTATAGTCAATGATTCAGTTCATTTCATCTTCTAGCAAAAAAAAAAAAAATTAGATGTATGGTGAACCTTCGTGTTTAAATTGAAGATAGGCAGAAAGACCATTAATTTGGTAAGTGCCTTTGAGTTCTATCTGAGGACTACTTCGGTACTAATGCACTGTCCTAGACAGGCACGGTGTAGACCGCATATTGTATACTAGACTAAGACCCCTTTGTAATAACCTCTACCACCCTGTGTGATGGAAACATATCTTTGAAGTAATTTCAGGTACAGAAAAAAAATAAGAGATACTGGCAAAAGGACTATATTAGGAGTTCTTGAAAATCAGCTTTCTGTCTCAGTTCTGCTAATAATGAGTTCTGTGATATTTTTTCTGTTTCATTAAGTGATTATTTAACTATGCAGCTGGCCATGGTGGCACCTGCTTGTAACCCCAGTACTTGGGAGGCTGAGACAAGAAGATCACGGGTTTGTGAATAGCCCCAGCCTCAGCTACTTAGTGAGGCCCTCCATAACTTAGTGAGAGCCTGTTTCAAAAAATATAATAATAAAAAATGGGGCTAGGATGTAGCTCAGAGGTAGAATGCCCATGGCTTCAATCCCCAGCACCACACACAAAAAAAGAAGAGTAACAGCCGGGCGTGGTGGCGCACGCTTGTAATCCCCGCGCTTGGGAGGCAGAGACAGGAGGATCGCGCAGGTTCGAAGCCAGCCGCGCGCGCTGGCTTAGGAGACCCTGTTTCCAAATAAAAATGTAAAAATAGGTCTGGGAGTGTAGCCCGGAGGTAGAAGGGCTTCCAGGAACCCCAGTACCACCAAAAATAAAAAATAAATTTAAAAAAAAGAAGAGTAACTATGCATTCTTACGGAATCAATCTTTATAGTTGTACCCGGTCACTTTTCTTTCTTTGTGACAAAGAGGACCTATATAATTCTACTGCTGTTATTTAATTTCAAATAAGTAGTACATAGTTAAAAATAAAAATAAAAACACTATCCAGTGAGGTCTTCTTTCTTTTTCCACTAACCTACTCAGTTCCCTTCCCTTGGACATCTAATCTGTTAGGTACCCTGGCTTTACCACCAAAGTACCTTCTTTCAGAGGTTCTTCAAACACGCAACAAGAATATCTAAGTTCATTCATTCTTCCTTGCTTGTTCACAAATGATAGCATACAATATTTACTTTGCACCTGGCTTTTATTTAAAAACTTATCTTTGGGCTGAGGGTGTAACTCAGCAGTAGAGTACTTGTCTGCCATGTCTAAGGCCCCGGGTTCAATCCCTAGCACTGCAATAAATAAATAAATAAATAAATAAATAAATAAATAAATAAATAATCAATCAATCTTGGGTGGATATAGCCATTTATTTAACCAGGTCTTTATTAATGGATTTGGTGTTATTTCCAATCATTTCTTTGCCAAACAGTACTGTAATACTATTGTGAAAAAAAACCTTCATTCACTTTTTACTTCTTTATGTTTAAAAATATAGACTCTGAGCCTGTTAAGTCTTGTGAACAAGCCAGGCGTGGTGCACGCTTGTAATCCCAGCATTTGGGAGGCTGAGATCGGGAGGATCACAGTAGGCGGACAGCCTCAGCTACTTAGTGAGGCCCTCTGCAACTCAGTGAGACCCGGTTTCAAAATAAAGAATAAAAAATAGCCGGGCGTGGTGGCGCACGCTTGTAATCCCCGCGCTTGGGAGGCGGAGACAGGAGGATCGCGCAGGTTCGAAGCCAGCCGTGCTGGCGTAAGAGACCCTGTTTCAAAAATATAAAATAGGTCTGGGAGTGTAGCCCGGAGGAAGGAGGGCTTCCAGGAACCCCAGTACCACCAAAAAAAAAAAAAAAAAAAAAAAGAATAAAAAATAGGGTAGGGGGTGTAGCTCGGATCAAATGCCCCTGGGTTCCATCTCCAGACCCGCAAAAAAAAAAAAAAAGTCTTGTGAACCACCCTATGCAAACTTCTTAGAACAGTGCCTTCTTGGTAGCAAACACTGTAACTATTAGCTACTGCTAACCTGCTGGTACAACTCACTGCCATCCTCATTATCTTTAGGATACATTTCCAGATGTGGAATCCCTTAGTCAAAAAGAAAGTACATGTGAAATTGTTGTGAATCCTGCCAAAATCGTTTTCAGGAAGGTATCACAAATGTACATTCACAAGAGTAATATGTAGATAGAATATTTGTTTCCCACACCTGTGCCGAGAGAATATTAAAATTTTTGAATCTCATGTATGATTATGTTATCAGTGTCGTTTTAAGGTCCATGGGGTCTTATTGTTTTGTTGTTTGTTTTCTTGAGGTGCTAAGGGTTGAACACGAGGCCTTGTGCGTATGTACTCTACCACAGAGCTTCATCCCAGCCCCTGCATTTCTTTTTTAATGAAAGGGTGACATAATTTCACAAGTTTCATGGATTTCTTTTGGTTTGAGTTGTCTATTCAGATTTTGCCCATTTTATTTAAAACCAGGGTGCACCACCACACCTGGTGATAGCTGGCATTTTTAATCATTGTACACTTATTTACTTATTTTTGCAGGGCTGAGATCAAACGCCAGGCCTAACATGTGCTAGGCAAGCACCATACCTCTACACCCCCGGCCTCACATAGATTATTATTTTTTGGATCTCTTTTATGGTTTCTGGGTACTGTGTCACAATTAGAAATGCTTCTCTTGTTCAAGATAATAATTTAAATAAATAATTTACCCCATTTTATTTTATGGTTTTATTCTTTCCCATTTACATTCTTCATTCATTTGGAAATGATCATGGTATAAATTTTGAGGGGTAAATCCAAATTTATTATACGTTCACTATCTAGTTGCCTCAAATTGGTTATTATACAATATTTTTTCTGAAATGACATATGATGTCTACTTTGTCCTGTACCGAGTCTCCATGTTTCTTCTCAGTTGGGGGCTTGCTGTCCTCTAGGTGTGCATTGCACTCGTGATACACTGTTTTTCACTTGCTGAAGCTTTGTTCTATATCATGACGGGGCTGGCTAGTGCTCACTCCTTACTCCTTTTCAGCTATTTCCCAGCTATCCATGTTTGCTTCCTCCCACCCCACCCCCCACCCACCATAAACTTTAAAATCAATTTGCTAATACAGAAAGAAAACTCTTAATGTTTTGGGGAGATCACAATATCAAAATCCAAGGTTACTTGAAGAGGACTGAAATGTTCATGATGTTTTCTTCCTATTCAAATTCTTGGTGCCTTTCCAATGATTTTTGGCCTTTGGAATCTCTTGGGAGAGTTTTATATTATCTTTATGCTTGCTTGTTTCTTGTTAAATTTATTCTTTGGTAATTTTTTTTTTAATTTTTTGCAGTACTGGGGATTGAATCCAGGGGCATTCTATCTCCGAGCTACACCCCTAGCCCTATTTTTTATTTTTTATTTTGAAACAGGGTTGTGGAGGGCCTCACTAAGTAGCTGAGGCTGGCTGCGAACCTACAATCTTCCTGTCTCAGTCTTCCACGTACTGGGATTACAAGCATGCCTAGCTCTCCTTGATAATTTTATCTATGCTTTTTACTAATATATGGAGTCTTATTTTGTCTTCTGATTATGGTCAGAATTTATGAATAACTATGCTATTAATTTAATGTCCAGCAACTTTGTGGATTATTTTTGCTCTGTGTGTGTGTGTGTGTGTGTGTGTGTGCATGTGTGTGTGTGTATGTGTGCCGTGCATGCATGCATGCTACTGGTGATTGAACTCAGGTGCATTATACCTCTGAGCAATACCTCTAGCACTATTGTGTGTGTGTGTGTGTGTGTGTGTGTGTGTGTGTGTGTTACTGGGGATGTAACCCAGGGGCCTTCTACCTCCAGACTATATCCCCAGCCCTATTTTATTTTTCATTTTGAAATGTGTTCTCACTAAATTGCTGAGGCTATCATTGAACCTGCTATCCTCCTGTATAAGTCTCCCAAGTATTGGAATTATACAATGCTTAGCTTTTATTTTTTATTTTGATAAAGGGTCTTCTTGCTAGGTGGCTGAGAAACTTGCTTAAATTGCTAAGGCTGGTTTCAAACCTGAGATCCTCCTGTCTTAGCCTCTCAAATACTTTTTACTGTTTTAGTAAGTTTTCAGGTGATTATCTTGAGTTTTTAGGTATAGGATCATTTCCTAATAATAATTTGGCATACTTTTAAATATTTACACTTGTATTTTTATCTCTTTGTATAACAATATCTCAACGGCAGTGTTAGATAAATCTGATAGTAATGACAGGACTTCGTAGACAAATCTAGTGCTTGCACTGTTGCTTTTTAAGGAATATGCTCATTTGGGGTTTGAAGGAGATATGCATATTATAAATATATCTATAAATTTTCACTTGGGGAGTGTGTGTGTGTGTATGGTACTGGTGATTGAAGACAGGGATGTTCTTCCTCCAAGCTACACCCTAGCCCTATTTTATTTTTTATTTTGAAACAGGGTTTCATTAGGTTGATGAAAGTCTCACTCCTTGCTGAGGCTGTCCTCAAACCTGTGATGCTCCTATCTCAGCCTCTCATGTACTGGGCTTAAGGGTGTGTGTGCCACCACTTTTGGCTATTTGGGGGAATTTTTAAATCAGAATTTATGCTGAATTTTGTCAAATGTTTACTTAGCAATTAAATAACTCTTAGGATCTTTTAGAAGAAGCAAACAATGTTATCAAAACCTGGTAAGAATTGTCCAACACAATAGATCTGGAATAAGCTCATTTGTAAATATCAAAGCCAGTCTGAAATGTTCTAAATACAATAAGAAAATGAAGGTTGATACTAGAAACTCAAGAATGGCTCAAGAGCCAGGAGTGGTGGCCCATGCTTGTAATTCCCTGTACTTGGGAGGCTGAGACAAGAGGATCACACAGGTTCGACCTCAGCTACTTAGGCTCCCAGCAACTTAGTGAGACCCTGTTTCCAAATAAAGTATAAAATAGGTCTGGGAGTATAGCCCAGAGGTAGAAAGCCCTGGGTTCCACCCCCAGTACCACCAAATAATAATAATAATAATAATAATAATAATAATAATGGCCCAAGAGTCATATATTTATAAATATAATTAGGCTTCCTTTAAAAGATACTAGAATTTTTGTGTGTGTTCTAGAACAATCATACTAACATTGTCTGTACTTAGAAAGTTTCATAAAATTTTCTAGTCGGATCATCCAATTCTGATGATAATTTTGGGCAGAGTCCCTTCAACAACATTTCTTATATTTGCATGTCAGATTTTGTAGGTTTCCTAAACAAAGTCTCCATTTTAGCGATGTTTTCGTTTCTTTGTAGATTTGAGTAAAGTGGCCATTTATTTGTATTTTTTTTTGGTCTGTTAATGCAGTTAAGACAGTAGCTTTTCTTCTGAGTAGTGCTTATACCCTACAGCTAATACCTGCAGTGTTTTCATGACCGTTTGTTGTACATCCTGTCATTTCAGTTTCCCCCTTGACCTATGACCCATTTGAAAAGGTGAATTTTGTCTCATTTCATTTTCTGAGTTTTAGATACTCATTTTCTGGTTTTGCTACTAAGTCCTAATTTTCTAGCATTATGATGCAGTTTTATCTGTACAATTTCCAATCTTTGAAATGTAGAGATGTTGCTCTAGAGGCCTAGCATATTGTGAGTCTTTGTGAATATTTCACTGAGGAAGATGAAACAGGAGATGGATCTCTGTTTTCAAGACAGAGCTCAGTATATATGTTTACCAAGTATAGCATTGTGGTTTAGAGGACAGTCCTTGGAGCCAGACTAATGGGAACACAATCCCAGATGCATTACTGTGATGTTATGCAAATAATTTATCCATGCCTCAGTCTCCTCATCTGTAAAACAGCTGTAAATGTAAAACAGCATCTACCTTTAGGGTTGCTTCAAGGATTAAATGGATTAATAAAAGCCAAATGCTTAGAATGGTATCTGAAATGGAATAAACACTTCGTACGTGCAAGCTGTTATAACTATTTAGGTTTACCTTTTTTGATACTGGGGATTAAACCCAGGAGTGTTCTACCTCTGAGCTACAGCCCCATCCCTAGTTTATTTTTTATTTTTGAAACAGGGCCTTGCTATGTCACTGTGTGCTGGCTTTGAATCTGTGATTCTTCTGTCTCAGACTCCCAAATACTGTAAATATAGACATGTACCACTACACCTGAATAAGTTTACTGTGTGTGTGTGTGTGTGTGTGTGTGTGTGTGTGTGTGTGTGTGTGTGTGTACGTACCGGGGAATAAACCCAGGGGCATTCTACAGCCCTATTTTTTATTCCTTATTTTGAGACAGGGTCCCACTGAGTATTGGAGGACCTCACTAAGTAGTTGAGACTGGCCGCAAGCCTCCAATCCTCTTGTCTCGGCCTCCCAAGTACTGGAATTACAAATGTGGGCCACCACTCCTGGCAACATTTACATTTTTAATTTACTTTATCTAGAGCAACTGTTAGGTCAACCTTCCTGAAAGGAGACACCTTGCCACACCTTGCTGGGGGAGTTACCTTACAGGGACATTCACTACATCAGAATTACACAAACAAGATGGAGGTCATGGGTATAAAAAAGGCAGTCCACGTGTGATCCCTTTGGTGTATTCATTCGAGTCACCCCTCCATGCCCCATTTCTATTTTCTGTATTTCTATCTTTCTAATAAACTTCTTTAAATCTTCAGCAAGTGTTTGAGCTATGAATACTTATCCTTAGCTCAGAACAAGAACCCACGTTTTTTTTAATGTTTTGGGTCATTTGGGTTTTGTTGTGGTTTGAGGGAAAGTGTGTCCAGGACCCTAACAGGGGTCTCCAGGAATAGTTTCCCCACAACCATACTCTCTCAATCCGTAACAACTTAGATTCTGAATGATTAAAAATTCCAATATGATTGCCAATAACATTTTTAAAAGATAATATAAGTGTTTTTGTTTGAGGTCTAGAGCTCTCCAGATTCCAGCCAGCAGGTTTTGGATGCAGGAGGAAGCTATGCTTAAACACCTTCATTAGGTATAAAATACATTCTAGTCAGCAAATAAATGACTCTACTTTTAAAAGCGAATACTTCTTTTTCTTCTATTTTTACTATAGCAAACTAAAATTTTTTTAGCTAGTCTGTCTTCTTTCTCTCTCTCTTTTTCTTCCTCCCTCTTTCTCTCTTTCTCTTTTTCTCTCTCCCTCTCTCTCCTTTCTTTCTCTCTCATCTCTTTCTCTCTTTCTCTCTTTTTCTTCCCTCATCTGTCTTTCTTTCTCTCCTCTCTTCTCTCCTCTCTCCTCTCTCCTCCCTCCTCCCTTTCTCTCTCTCTCTCTCTCTCTCTCTCTCTCTCTCTCTCTCTCTCTCTCTCTCTCTCAAGGACTCACTGTGTTACCTTAGCTGGCCTTGAAGTCCTGGGCTCAGGGACCCTCCTGACTCAGCCTCTCGCAGCTGGGGCTATAGGCACACATTTCTACATTCAGCTCTATCAGCTAGTGTTTTAAGTATATTTGTGCCTTGGTCTACTTACATGCACCTAATATATGAATTTTTTCTAAACTTATTTACATTTTACCTGTTGATTTACATCTTGCCTACATATTTCCAAGCAAGGGTAGGGATAGCCAATGTTAGAAAACAAACCAGGGCTAATCCCATACTTGGAATTTTTTTAAAAGTTATTTTGGATCTTTTTATTCATACTTTTTTTTTTCCAGTACTAGAAATTGAACCCAGGGCCATTCTACCTCTGAGCTACATACACCCCCAGTCCTGTTTTCATTCTTATTTTGCAACAGTCTCACTAAGTTGCAGAGGGCCTAAGTAACTGAGGCTGGCCGCCAACCTGAGATCCTCCTGTCTCAGCCTCCCAAGTACTGGGATTGCAAGTGTGCGCCACCATACTTGGCTCTTCATACTGTTCTTAAAAATAATTTTTGAGCTGGGCGTGGTGGCGCACACTTGTAATCCCCGTGCTTGGGAGGCAGAGACAGGAGGATCGCGCAGGTTCAAAGCCAGCTGCGCGCGCTGGCTTAGGAGACCCTGTTTCCAAATAAAAATGTAAAAATAGGTCTGGGAGTGTAGCCTGGAGGTAGAAGGGCTTCCAGGAACCCCAGTACCACCAAAAATAAAAAAAATAATAATAATTTTTGACAGAAAGTTTAATTAAATGTTGGGTTTTGAGCCTCCAAAGAATAAAACCATAGAAGACATAGAAAAGCCTGGGATCTTAAAACACTGTTAGAAGAGAACCCTGCTTAATTGTGAGATCACATTAACTTATAATATTTTTACCCAAGTATTTTTACATTTCTCTTTTGGCTTGACCTTTACAACAACTTTCTGAGGTAGCTGACAAAGGCAGTAAAATGTGTTTCTTTCAAATAGAAGTTCCAGCCTGGCACAGAATCCCACAATGTTAACAGTGGACGTGAAGTATAAGGCAGGCAGTGGATGGCATGCCAAAGGTACAGTTCAGTAATGTGAAGTCACCGAATTTACCTCCTCAGTTGTCCTGGAGTCTTGTAACCACCATTTTGGCAAAGTCAGTGTGTTTATCTTAGAGATACTTAAACTTCCTACCATTGATAACAGTTTGAAGCTTCCTTGTCCAGGTCCTGCCTTCCCTTTTAAACAGTAAACCCCTCAGGCCATTGGAGAGGCTGCTCCAGTGGAAATCTGAGGATGGTATTTTTCCGGAGGCAGCCTTTCAACAAAAAAGTTCAGCCAGTGATGCATGAAAGGTTTGAGTCGCCCCTGCCCCACAGCTCTGCGATTCCGGGAGGGAACCAGGCCTCCCGGGTCAGGAAGAAGAGAGTGCAGAGTTCAGAGAGGAGCCCGAGAGGGAGGGACGCACTCTCTCCCCCGCCACCAGCCCCCCACGCGGGGGGCTGGAGGCCGATCTCCCACGAATAAAGATATCCATAATATTTACTATGGATCTCCGCGTGTCTCTATGCGCCAGTGGGACTCGCCTAATATATTATAATTCAATGCATACTTGTAATCCCTGCTCTTGGGAGGCTGACACAGGAGGATCGCACAGGTTCGAAGCCAGTCCCAGCTACTTAGTGAGGCTCTTAGCAACTTAGTGAGATCCTGTTTCCAAATAAAATATAAAATAGGTCTGGGAGTGTAGCCCCTGAGTTCCATCCCTAGTACCACACACATGTACTAGTATTGGGAATGGTCTAGGAAGATTTGAGAAAGGTATGATTATTAATATATTCCAAAAATTGGGTGAGGGGCAAATCTGTGGAAGGACTTGGTTTCTGCCTAAAAGCAGGCAACTATTCCAATGTAAATTAACCTAGCTAAAGATAATTAGCAAGTCAGTAGGAGAGGGGAACTAGGCCTTTCACTGCCTAAAGACAGATCTACATGATTAGATAAGCTAGCTAAGATGGTAGTAGGGGTCAACCTTCATGAAAGAAAACACCTTGCCACACCTTTCTGGGGGAGGTACCTTACAGGGTAAGGGGAGGTACCTTACAGGGATGTTTACTACATCAGAATATCAGAATTATGTAAACAAGATGGAGGTCATGGGTATAAAAAGTCCAGTCCACGTGCTCTATCTTGGGGTGGTGAATTGGCTCAGTCCCCCCCCCCCCGCCCCCAATCCCATTCTGGCATGGGGCTGTAACTATCTTCTGTATTTCTATCTTTTTCTCTTTTTCTGTTGTTGTTTGTTTCTTTGGGGAGTTTTGGGGAAATTATTCCCAGGGTCAAACAAAGATCCCTGGGGACAGTTATCCAAACCATATTCTCCCAATCCGTAACACACACACACACACACACACACACACACACACACACACACACTTCAAACAGCAATTACAGCAGCCCTGGTTTAGGCAGGTGTAGAACATCCGTCTGATCTGTCCATCCTTCAGGGAAGATTCAGTTGAAGCATTTAGTAAATCTTGCTCTCCTAACCTAATATCCACTGTGAAGAATTTGGTTTTGGTTTCCACCTTCAAGGTGACAGTGAGCATCAACCTTACAAAACAAAGGACTGGAAAAAATAACCTTAACCGTTCCTTTGGCTCCATTCTGGGTTCGCCTATTTTGTTTATTTTACTCATTATGGGAAGTCGATAGTTTGGAAACAACAGAGTCACCACTGGTTATGAGCAAATCATATAACAAAGTTATAAAGTGTAGGGGTGCTGGAAAGCAGACTGGAAGAAGCGCTTTCCCCCCCTAGCATGAGAAGTTAACTAAGCCCAGCTGCCCAGGTTGCAGGATTCAAGGACCAGGGTAGGGGACCCACCAGGTCAAAGCCTCTAATCTCCAGCTTGCCGGCCAAGGTCTTTGTACCTGGGACCTGATCCTCATATCTCCGAGCCAGATCAGCACTCCCCCTCTGGCCTGGGGAACAAGGCCATGCTAATCTGCTCTCCAGGCAGATTCCTCAGCGCAGAGATAAGCCTGGCCCAGCCCAGGTGGGTGGGAAAGGCAGCCCTAGGGAACGAACACGCACCATAAGGGAGATAAGTAGTCCTTAGCAGGCTCTGACGTGTGTGGATGCATGTTTTAAAATTATTGGTTGTACTCGTTTGTCCTTGTATCTGATTGGTTGTATTCTAAGGTTGGCGGGCTCGGACTTTTGGTGGGCCCTGACGTATGTAAACACTCCCTCTTGGGGCTATAAAGTCAGACTGTGGAGTGAGCTCTGGGTCAAAACTCGACCATAGTGTCTGGGTCTCGACCCCTGGCTAGCCGGGACAGAACTGCAGCACAATAAACCTCTCTTGCATTTTACATCTCTTGTGAGTCCTTCGTTATTTGGGTTGGTGGGTGATTCTCGGATCCTTCAAAAGAAGCTTTGTTATGGATTCAGATTCCTCCTCAGCAAGCTACTCATAATTGTATGTGTTCGCATGTATACATACTATATGTACCAGTATTGGGAAGAGGCGTCAAAATGTGTTAATATACCAGTATTGGGAAATAATTTCAATTTTCAAAATATATCTGAAAATAACTTTGGTATAAAAAAGCCAGAAGCTTCAAGGAAAGGGCTGCAGATTTCCTGGCACCAAGGGTAATTAGTGAGAGAATAGAAGAAGCCCAAAAGCCTAGGGTGTTTTACATTTTTAAGAGAAGCGAACTTCCTCAAGGATGTGGGGGAGCCATGAGCCTCCAAGAGATCCCAGACTCCCAATAAGCAACTAACACATTTTGGAACATAACAAAAGGCATGGGGTCTGTGCCAGAGACAGGGCAGGTCTACAAGGAGGAATCTCCGCATCAAAAGACCTGCCCTGGAAAAAGGGTGGCTCTAGTCTGGTTAGAAGATTATTGATATAAAATACTCTGTATCCATAAATCCTTGGTGACTTCTTTTCAACACCCCCCATACTATCTTGGTATGGGGCTTTATTAATCTATATTCTATCTTTCCATATTTGTAATAATAAAGTGGCTTAAGATATATACACACATACACATAGGCAGTTTATATACATAGATACATGTATTTATTGTCTTTTTTACTTTATTTTTTTATTCAAGGCACATTTAGTATCTTATCACAGGGAGGCTGACAATATAAAACTCTTGTTATAGATGAAAACTCATAAATATTCCAACTAAGTGTCAAGTAAAATCATTCCTCTGAAAAGAAAACATTTTATTAACAAGTTTCTTCCCAAATTTTCTTCAGTTTTTTTTTAACACAAGAAAGCTTCCCTGTACTTAAATTGCCATTTTCTGTTTTTATTTTTATTAACATGTATGCCATTGCTTTTATGAATGGGAGTAGATAGTGTATATACATGGGGCAAGTACCTGGGGATGGTCGTTTGCCCAGTGAGGTACTTATGAAGGACTGAGTTCACTTATCTAGCTTAATCACAGCTCCTTCCACTAATAATTTAATGTAATTTGCAGTATTTCCAGCCTCTGAATCTGTTTGGCACAAGTCATTTCTGGCAAACTGAAGCCGTATTTTAGATCGCTGGAACCACTCTAACCTACTGTCTACAGGTTCTTCCTTTCCAAGGATGGAGACCAAGTCTCGCTTATCTGGGTGCATCTGGCATGGGACCTGCCCAGAACAGGTGCTCAGCATGTTTGCTAAGCACAGTTGTCATCAGTGAAAAAGAGAGCAAAGGAGGCCTTACTGAAGTGACTTCCCACATAGAAAAAATCCATTCCTACAGAATGTGTGCACTTCGGACTCCAAACATGGACTGTTGTCACTCTGTAGGACAGTTCCTCTCCAGGGAGAGAAATCAGTCCCCTCCCCATAAACTTAATCCCTTCTCATTTTTAAATATCTTAAATTGGGTTCTCTATTCTTTAATCACTTAGGAAATAGACCCACATATAGTTATCTGGGGTCAAAGGAAGATATTTAAATTGTTAATTTTTAATAATTTTGGTGAAATATTAGTCAAAGATAGTTTATTATTATTTTTGTTCTAGGTGTGCCGGTATTGGGAAATATCTTTGGTACTAATTTAAAAATGTATCGATTTCAAATGCTTTGGCATTAATTTTAAAATGTAAAAGTAGTCCCATTCAGTTGCTGAGGCTGGCCTCAAATAATCCTCCTGTATCAGCCTCCTAAATACTAGGATTATAGGCATGTGCCACCTTGCTCGTCTAAAAAGAAAACAAAATTCTTAAAATTACTTTGGACTTTTAACAACTGGTGGTTGTTCTGCATATATGTGGCTTTTTTAATGGTTTATCTGCTAAATTTTATCTCTCAAACCTTGAGTTGCTTTCTTCACTGCTCCTCCTATTTCTGGAATCTTAAGAAAGACAGGTGAACTCAGATGGAACAGGTATAATTTTCCTCATGATTATTACAAGTATTAGGAGAGCTCCTGTGGGCTCGCTACAGCCCCTTAGTGATGCAGAGTTGGTAAGATGTAGGTGTCATGTACACTTGTGACCTGTTATACATCCTGGTAACCACGTGGGACGATAACACTGTAAACAACTTCTCACTGCTTATCTTCAGTTGAGGAGCCCTGAATTCCAGGATCCAAAGAGTTTCCTTATTCCTCAGAAAAAGGTTAAGCCCTGGTCCCATCCAGAAAAGCACATGAAAAGACCTCTAAGTCAAGTCCTTGTTAAGCATCCCTGCACACACACACACACACACACACACACACACACACACACACACACAGTTTATAAAAAAACACTGAAATAATATTGTCACAAAACAGCAATGGTCTGAGTTTAGAAACTGAGTATCAAGCACATGCACAGAAGCTTTCTTTTAACCCCTATATAGATGGCTCTCGAGAAGGGTACATGAGATAACTACTGACCGCATACTGCGGTCTTTTTGGCACCTAGCGAGGGACGGGGGGAGAAAATAAATAGTTCATAGTGAGCGTAAGTCCTCTGTCCCATAGTCTAATCACGGAGATTCCATGACATCACGAGGCGGCAAACATCCAGCTATCTCTGCAGACAACTCCCTGCGGCCGGAGAGTTCATTTCTCATCTCGCTCCTTCCCAAAGCCAGCACGGTTGCCTGTCGGCTTCCTCGGCCCCGTCAGCCATCCTACAACACAACAGAGACTTTGTGTGACCAGGTCTCATCTCACACAACAAGGGGGCCCAGAAAGTGGCTTTCCAGGTGAGTTTGAGGAACATCTCAAATATACCTTGTTGTGTCAGGATTAGAGGGCATTGGAGATCACGGCATCCACCCAGCACGTGAGATCATAGGGATAAGCTAAAAGATTCCCATGCGGAGTCCAACGAGGGCATGTCCTCTGTAGTGTTTCCTAAAGGGTACTGCACACATCACTAAACAGTCCCTCAAAAAGCTCCTGGAGCCGGGCGTGGTGGCGCACGCTTGTAATCCCCGCTTGGGAGGCAGAGACAGGAGGATCGCGCAGGTTCGAAGCCAGCCGTGCGCTGGTTTAGGAGACCCTGTTTCCAAATATAAAATGTAAAAAGAGGTCTGGGAGTGTAGCCCGGAGGTAGAAGGGCTTCCAGGAACCCCAGTACCACCAAAAAAAAAAAAAAAAAAAAAAAAAAAGCTCCTGGAGAAGCTCCTCAAAAAGCTCCTGTTTTTCTCTTAGAAACCCACAGCATAAATTTGCATGTAAGGAATCTAAGAAAATTTGTAAGAAAAAAAATTTACATACAGATATATACATCTATATTCATGTAAATGTGTATGGCCATTTATATATTACAGAGAATTCATAAACATTGAATTGTGTTTATTCCACTATTTTTCAAAGCTTCAGTGTGTGTGTGTGTGTGTGTGTGTGTGTGTGTGTGTAGTACTGGGGTTTGAACTCAGGAATAGTCTACCTCCAAATTATACCCCCAGCCCTTTTATTTTTGTCTGGAAACAGGGTTCCTCTAGGTATCTGAGAGTCTGCTATGTTGCTGAAGTTGTCTTCAAACCTGTTATCCTCCTGTCTCAGCCTCCCAGGTACTGGAATTGCAGGTGTGCACCATTACAATTGGCACAGAAAAGTTCTTGAACTTGAAAACCCCTTTCTTTGCATATTCAACTCTTGGATACAATTTTGTCCCATTTTTTCCTTCTTGCTTTTTTCCCTGAACAAGGTCAACCATCTTCTCATTCATTACTGATCTGGATTAGAATGAGACTGTATATCCTATATATGTATTTTATCCAAAAGATACTGTATTAATTAGCACAAATAAAATTAAATATTAGTGGCCAGTGAACCAACCCTATGCTTATGAGAGGAGAAAAGTGAAGGCTTAACATCTGAACATAAAGCTTCATTTTCTTTTCTTTTTCTTTTTTTTTTTTTTTGTGGTACTGAGAATGGAACCCAGGTGCATTCTACCTCAGAGCTTCACCCCCAGCCCTATTTTTTTATTCATTATTTTGAAACAGCACCTCACTGAGTTGCAAAGAGCCTCACTAAGTAGTTGAGGCTGTCCTCGAACTGTGATCTTCCTGCCTCAGCCTCCCTAATGCTAGGATTACAAGCGTGTGCCCTACGCCCAGCTATGAACTTTCTCAAAATCCATCTTTGTATTCTCAATTTGAACTGTGCTAGGCCAGGAGGTGTGGGAGGGTAGGACTGAGGCATTTGCCAAGATGATCAGTAGAGAGATGTGAAAAGTAAAGTTGAATCTGTAGAGAGAAAGCGTAAAGTAGTTGGTTCCCTGGGGCCGAAGGGAGGTGGAGGAGCGTGCCTGCTGATGGGTCTAGGTTTCCTTTGGGGATGATGAAAGTGTTCTAAAATCAGATTGTAGTAATGGTCATGCGACTCTGTAAATATACTAAAACCCACTGAATTGCATACTGTGTGTGTATGGGGTGGGAGTACTGGGGGTTGAACCCAGGGATATTCTACCTTAGGCCAATACCCCCAGCCCTAATTTTATTTTTTATTTGGAAACAGGATCTTGTTGAGTTAGCCTCACTAAGTTTCTGAGGCTGGCTTCAAACCTGTGATCTTTCTGTCTCAGGCCTCCCAAGTAATGGGATTATAGGCATGCACCACCAAGCCTGGTTGAATTGCATACTTTAAATGGGTGCATTTAGTGGTGCATAAATTATAATTCAATAAAGTAGATTTTATTTTATTTTACCGTTTCCTTTATTTATGTACTTTAGTGGCTGAGGATTGAACCCAGGACCTTACACATGTTCGACACATGTTAGACCACTGAGCTACACCCCCAGCTCCAGTAAAGAGATTTTTAAAATGCATGCTATGGGGCTCTGGTGTGGATCTGTGATAGAGCACTTGCCTAGTATACATGGGACCCTGGGTTCCATCCCCAGCACTGCCAAAAAGGAAAAAGAAATAATTAGAAGAGCTATGGTTTGAATAACTGTCCCTCAAAAGCCCATGTGTGAGTGCCGGGCGCGGTGGCGCACGCTTGTAATCCCCGTGCTTGGGAGGCAGAAATAAGAGGTTCGCGCAGGTTCGAAGCCAGCCTCAATGGCTTAAGAAACCCTGCTTCCAAACAAAAATATAAAAATAGGTCTGGAAATGTAGCCTGGAGGTAGAAGGGTTTCCAGGAACCCCAGTACCACCACCAAAAAAAAAAAAAAGAAAAGAAAAAAAAGAAACACTGATTTATATTGTGCACCGGTATATTGGATACACACAATAGTCATGGGTCTCTGGGGTAGCATTTCAGTACACAGACGTGACAACCTTTGCTTTGTTTTAGAACTCAGTGCCGTTCAGTTTTATACATGATGAAACTGAGGTCCACGGAAAAGAAACCATCTCCCCAGAATCACATAACTAGCTGACAGCAACACTAAAAGTGATGTGTCTTGATTCCCAACTACACTGCTTCCCAAGCCATCCAGCTGCCTTCTAGACCCACTGTACTGCTCAGCTCAGCCCCTTCTGATTTGTCTGTGATGTGACCCCGCACTGACCTCAACATCCTGCCTGGTCTCACCCTGACCTTCATCCTGGTCAGAATCGAACTCAGTGCCTCGGTCCACAACATCCACGCCGGCCTGAACCCTGGGCTTCTCGTTTTCCCACTTGGCAAAGCCTTTGTCCTTTGCTGCTTTGTCATGGAACTTGGATTTCATTTTGGGAAAGGTGTGGGACCCCGAGTCCCCCCAGCCAGCCTCTGACCAGACAGGTTCCGTCTGGGTGGCCTGGCTGGCAGTGGCCCGCTGTAGCCTCACAGAGATCTTGCGTGAAGAGCCCGTGACCAGTGTGATGGCTCTGCTGTCCAGGTCCCGGTGTCCAGCGGCGACCCCAGGAAACTCAAACACCTCATCCTGCACTGGAAAGGGAGAGAGGGTGGTGATTGCTTGACACCTGTGTGCCCGACCGCAAGCTATCAAAACTAGTACGATCAGCAAGAGTCCGATGTGCCAGGTCTTGAAGAAACAGACTGGGGACAGAACCAAGGTCCCTGCAGGTGAATGGCACATTAGTGAGACCAGACAGCAGGGAGAAGCCAAGAGGGTCCGTGGTGTAGCCACAGCTGCTCGCCCAAGAAAGGCCCTCATGCTTCAGGCCCGATCGAGGTACAGGGTGGGGAGGTAAGTGGAGGGATGGATACCAGAGAAAGCAGAGGCATTACCTGGGGGCAGCGAGGGGCTTCCAGGCAGTGACCCCTGACCACTGCCCAAGGAGGGCGCCCGGGCAAATCTCCGGCAGGCCAGAACCAGGAGGTCTTTGCACTGTTTGTGACAATTGGCTCCACAGTCTGAAAAATCCCAAACGTGTCACAGATGATGAGCTGACTGAGCTTCCGGGGTGGCGCTTGAGATGCCAGTCCCCCCACCCAGCCCTGGTTTCTGGGTTGACCCTCGGGCCCTGGAGGATGTGCATGGGCCAGGAAGGGGCCACCATGCCTCTCCTGCTCCCCAAGGCTCCCAAGGCTCTTCTATATTTGCTCATCTTGTTCTCAAAAAGCACTAAAGGAGCGACAGAGCAGACAAGCCATGTCTAGCCTCCGAGCTTAGTTGCCTTTGCTCCAAACTAAATGCAAGTCATGAGGGGCTAGGTTGAGGGGCTCCTGGCCAGAACAAGGGCCACACATCTCCCCTTCTAGTCTCAACCGCTGCCTCTGATCGTTTACGGTGAGATGTTTCTTCATTCAGTACTCATCTAGATTTTTATTTTTCCGTGTTTCCCAAAACCTTTCTCAGAGCAAGTGACTATGTCTTCTGCTTCCTTTTCTTGTATGGAAATAGAAAACAAGGTGGACATATGCTTGATAAACATGGTCCATATTTGACAACAGCTTTGAAATGGCGTGCAGCAGATTCTGTGACATTTCCCACAGGAAGCTTTGGTTAAGGAGGTAGAATATTCTTCTTTTTTTTTTTTTTTTTTTTTAATGGAGATTGAACCCATGAATCTGGGGGCATTCTGCCTCTAAGCTACACTCACAGCCCTATTTCATTATTTTATTTTGAAACAAATAAATATTTTTTCCTACATTGCTGATGGCCTTGCTAAGTTGCTGAGGCTGGCCTCAAATCTGTCTTCTTCCTGTCTCAGTCTCCCAAGTATGGGGATCACAAGTGTGCGCCACCACACTTGGCTAAGGAAGTAGAATATTCATAACTACTTGTAATAGAAAATTTTAGCCACTTTGGAGGATAGTTTCCATTCTATCATACCATGTGGGGCCTACACTTCATTTAGAATCACTGATTTTAAGTGATGTGATCATTTGAACCATTTAGATCATAGATAAGATCATTTAGATCAGATAAGATTATTCAACAAGTCCATTTCTCTCTTGCCAGTCTGTTTCCAATACTTGTTTCCCTCCAGAAGGTCTTGTTTCAAATAGTTTTAATGTTATGTGTTATATTATCTGTTTTAGTTTGTTTTAAAAATTCTATATGCCATTAAGAGACTATATCAAATGCATAAATACAATTGCTTTTCATCTTCATAAAACTGTGTGTGTCACCGGGTGTGGTGGCGCACGCTTGTAATCCCCGCGCTTGGGAGGTGGAGACAGGAGGATCGCGCAGGTTCGAAGCCAGCCGCGCTGGCTTAAGAGACCCTGTTTCCAAGTAAAAAAGTATAAAATAGGTCTGGGAGTGTAGCCCAGAGGTAGAAGGGCTTCCAGGAACCCCAGTACCACCAAAGAAACAAACAAAACTGTGTGTGTGTGTGTGTGTGTGTGTGTGTGTGTGTGTTGTTAGGGGATGGAGGAAAAAAACTAGAATAGCTAAAGGCTCATGGCTGAGAAATAAGACATTGCACTATCTTTGCTGCTTAAAAGCAAAAATCGAAGTTGGACCCAGACCAGTAACAGGAAAGAACTACAATAACAATCCTCTGAGCATTAGCAGGGGCCCCCTCAAAGGGCTCCCTCAAGGTTCAGGGAAGCCTTTCTGTTCATACAAGATGAAAATGAAGTCGGGTGCAGCAGCGTGCACCTGTAATCCCGGGGCTACTGGGGAGGCTGAGGCAGGAGCATGGCAAGTTCAAGGTCAGCCTGGGCAATTTAGCCAGACCCTGTCTCAAAATAAAATAAAAAGGCCAGGGATGTACCTCAGTGACCAAACACTCCTGGGTCAGATCCTCAGTTCATTCACACACACACACACACACACACACACACACACACACACACACTCACACATAGGAACCAAATGACGTGCATCTAAACTGAGCATTCATCTGTGATTGAGATGTTTCCTTTATATTTTTTTTCTTTGTTGTTTTGTTTTGTCTGTTTTTTTTTTGTGTGTGTGTGTGTGTGTGTGTGTTTTGCAGTACTAGGAATGGAACCCAGGGATATTCTACCTCCAAGTGACACCCCCAGCCCTATTTTTTATTCTTCATTTTGAAACAGGTTCTTATTTGTGTCTTGAGACAGGGTCTCACTATGTTGCCCAGGCTGGACTTCAGGTCCTGGGCTCAAGCAATCCTCCTGCAGCCCTCTGAGTAGCTGGAACTACTATGTTTCAGTAATCCAGTGCACCCAACTAGTTTTATTATATTTTTCAAGAGCATTGTCATATTCTTAAAAGAACCAGTATAAACTATTTATATAAAGTATTCAGCCAGGTGTGGTGGCACACACTTGTAATTCCAATTCTTGGGAGGCTGAGACAGGAGGATTGCAGGTTTAGGCCAGCCTTAGCAACCTAGAAACTTAGTGAGACCCTATTTCAAAAGAAAAAAGAAGAAAAAGAAAAAGAAAGCTGGGCGTGGTGGTGCATGCTTGTAATCCCAGCATTTGGGAGGCTGAGACAGGAGGATTGTGGTTCACGGACAACCTCAGCTACTTAGTAAAGCCCCTTGCAACTCAGTGAGACCCTTTTTCAAAATAAATAATAAAAAATAGGGCTGGGGATATAGCTCAGCGGTAGAATGTCCATGGGTTCCATCCCTAGTACTTCAAAAAAGAAAAAAAAAAAAAGAAAGAAAAAGAAGAAAAAATGAAAAAGAAAAAGAAAAATAGGGCTGGGGGTGTAGCTCAGAGACAGAATGCTCCTGCATTCAATCCCCAGTGACACACACACACACACACACACACACACACACACACACGTATTCAGCAACTTCTTAAATGCCCATAATGTGTAATTACCATGTATCTGCAAAAAAGCAACACATTTCTAAATGCTTAAAAAGCACTTAGATTGCATTTGTCAAATATATATTCAGTCATTTATAAATTTCAATTAGGTAGAGAAAGGTAAGTCAGGTGTGGTGGCACATGCCTGTAATCTCAGTACTTGGGAGGCTGAGACAGGAGGATCACAGGTTTGAGGCCAGCATGCACTCAGTAACTTAGAAAGATACTGTTTCAAAACAAAAAGTCTTTGGGGTGCAACTCTGAGGTAGAATGCCCCTGGATTCAATACCCAGGATCCCCTTACCACTGCCGCCACCCTCTCCCCACACAAAACAAAGAACCAAACAACCGCAACAAAAAATGAATTCGTTGGAAGGGACAAAGTAAGTTTTGAGGTATGTCCTCTTTTTCATCTGTGTGGTTGAACACAGATAGGAAGAGCTATATGAGTGTGGAAAGAAAGGCCTTTGTACTAGAAAAATGGGTGATTTTCTTTCCCTTGAAGGAAAAACTTCTTTTATGCAATATTTCAGTTGAGCCTGTCTCGCCCTAGAATTTTCACAGTTCCCATCTTAACTGGATGCGAAGATTCACAAGAGGTCTTAGCAATAATGGAGGGTGGTGTTAGCTGATGAAGGATAGTTTGCCTGTTCTAACACTACAAAATTCAAATGTTCCCTCTCCCAGACTCCAAACATTCCTTCCCAGGCATGTGAAGTTTCCATCTGCCAATGGCCCAAGAGACTCGAGTTCTCCGTGATGCCAAGAGCTTTCCCGTTTCAGAAACAGACAAATTTGCTTCCTACCTACCGTGTCCAATAAAAAAAAAAAAAAGGAACAAAACAGAGTTCATCATTTACCTTTGCATTTGTAGCCTTGTTTGATGATACCCCAGAGCTGTAACAAAAGACAATGACACGTCAGGGGATCTGGAGAGCAATCTGAAAGGAAAACAGGGTGACGACGGGGAGAGAAGGAAATCCTGGGACGTGGGATGAGGGCACAGCGCAAACAGGATGTGACTGCTCTTCACACCCTTCCTGCCAGAGACATCCCGCTCCAGCCCGCTCCAGCTGTGGCCATGATAACAAGAGCTCTGCTTCCCTTTTCTTTCTCAGAGCCAAATGGGAGCCCGGATGGAAAACTGAAATTGGCACGTTTGTTGGACTTTGATGATGCACGCTCTCTGCAAAGTTTCCATGGGAGACGGAGACGACCATCTGGTCTTTGGAAGCCCCTACCTCCCTCTGCTTCTAAGTGTCCGTGGGTGTGTGTGTGTTGCTAGAAATTGAACCCAGGGGCATTGTGCCTCTGAGCTACACCCCGTCCTATTTTATTTTTTTATTTGAAAACGGGGTCTCGCTAAGTTGCTGAGGCGGGCTTTGAACCTGCGACCCTCTTGTCTCAGCCTCCCAAGTACTGAGATCACAGATGTGTACTACACACCCGGCTCCTCTGCCTTCTTTTTAATGACTTCAGCTGCTCTTGGCATTCTCTACAGGAAATAAAAGAAATCTAAGAAGTGCACTTAAGCAGATTTGGATTTTGCCAGGTTGTTGTCTGAGTAGTGTTTCTACTTTGAAGGAAATAAAAGAGAAGAGGGTCTTATTCACATATTCCTTCTCCACACTGCCTCTGTGTTGGTCAGGCAGCAGGGCCCGGGGAGCTGGAGGAAAGGCCCGGATCTGCCAAACAAGGAGTTAATGACTTCTGAGTGGTTAATAAGAAGGAAGTGACTGTTAAATAAAAATTACAGGAGGCCATTGTGTTGAACTAATCTGCTACCCTGGGCCCCAACAGATGAGACTAAAAATCAAAATGGAGTCAGCCAAACTGAATCTAAGCTTTGAAAATATACTCTTTATTGGTGCAATGTGATTATACAGCATCGTGAGATTCCAAGTGACACATATGTCCATGCACACGTCACTTGGTGTATCCCTCCCTACCCCACCCCAGGCCCCTTCCTCTCCTCCCACACATGTTAGCGAGATTGGTAGTGAGACCTTTAGGTACTGACATCAACTTCTTTGAACTATTCCCTTATCTGACCTTCCTAAGAAACAACCAAAATAAGAGATGACAGCCAAATTTCCCAAACAGGTCAGTTTCAATTGGCATGATAATGAAATTCCCTCTACTTTAATTCTTGCATTGAAGGAACCTGATATTAATCAATCAATCAATCAATCAATCATTTCTCTATTGTCCTTTCCCCCACCCAAGTGACTTTGAAATGACCAATCCGCTTGTTTTTCTTTTCTCTTTTTGTGTGGTACTGGGGATTGAACTCAGGGCCATTCTATCTCTGAGCTACAGCCCTAGCTCCATTTTATTTTTTATTTGGAAACAGGGTCTCACTAAGTTGCAGAGGGCCTCCCAAAGTTGTTGAGGTTGGCCTTGGAACCGCAATCCTCCTGTCTCAGCCTCCCAAGTACTGGGATTATGAGCCTGTGCCGCCACACCCAGCTTTGCTTTTTCTTTGTTTCTGCTTTGTTCAGTAGTCCTTAGCCAATAAAACCTCCTACTAGACCCACTGAAACATTTATTCCGTTATGGAATGAAGTGTTGCCTGGTTCTAGAATTAGAAACAAAGACAATTAAGATCTTTAAGCTAAACTGCAGTAAGTATGTCCTTTGGCGTGACCTCAGGAGAGGTGCAGGACCTGGGGACCAGGCAGCTCGGGGCAGCATGCTGCTGGAAGTGTCTTTGCCATCTGACAGATTCCTTTTCAACATGATGAAGAAGTCGGCCTTGCCATGTCCTTTCTTGCACCTCTCTATAGCGTCTGTCCTGGGTAGCAGGGACACCAGTCACGTAAGATTTGGGGCTTAGCTTAATTAAATAGGCTTAATTCATGAAAGCTCCATTTCCACTTTTTAGTGGTTTGGTTTGGTTCAGTTTAGTTTGGTTAGATTGCCATTGTTTGCTTAATAAAACGATGTTGAAAGAAATAGTCACAAAAATAAGAAGTCAGATGCTCTCCTTAACATGCGGAAGCTAGGGAGAAAATGGGTCAAAGGAGGAACTCTGGATGAAGAAGGAGATAGTATAGATGAGCAAATAAGGAGACCTAAGTGAGGGGATGGGAGAGGGGAGGAGGGAAATTCCCTACTGTGCATGATGTACGTTCACAAACATCAAAGTCAATCACTAAGCCAAACATGAGAGGGAGGGAGAGAGAGGAAATGGGGTGGGAACTGGGGAAGGGCTACATGAGTGATGTGTGCATGTGTGCCTCCACCATCTTGTACCCCATTAAGATGTACGACTACAATGCACCAATAAAAATTTTAAAAAGAAAGAAAGAAGCAGGGCCAGTGGCCTCCTGGGGCAGGGGGTGGGACAATACCGGTCACAATATATGACAGGGGAACAGTGGCCCTGAGTGTGGGCATCCAGATCCAGGCTGCCACCGGTGAGACTCTCCTTACCTCTTCACGACAAGGAAACTCCACTAGCGGGAAGCCCAAAGATTCCTTTGAGCCCCAAAAGCTATTTATAATCACTTCTTGTCAAGAGCTATGAAGATCCTTAAGATGACCTAATTTGCTTCTCCTTTGTAAAAGGTGACTGTGATGATCCAGAAGACTTAATAATTTCTGAGGCCCCACAGTCTGGAAAATGTAGTGACAAGAAATTCTCTCCCCAGGGAGTACTTTGTCATAGCAGTAACAGTAAGAATGATGATAACTAATGTGTACTTGCTATATGAAAGGCACTGTTTAAGCTCTTGAGGTGTATTAACCTACTTTAAGCTTATGATATCCTGATGGGCTAGATAATAATATTTTTCTCTTTTTTACAAGTGAAGAGATTGACCCACAGAGATGTGAAGTTGCTTGGCAAGGTCTCATAGCTGGAAAGTAGGGAAAGAAGACTTACCTGTGAGAAACACAGGAAGCCATTGCTCCCAGGTGTTTTGTGTGTGAGCAAGGCCAATCAGGTAGGAGCAGAAAAGATTTAAGAAGGGCTATCCTAGCTGGATGTGGTGGCACACGCTTTTAATCCCAATTCTTGGGAGGCTGAGACAGGAGGATCGCAGGTTTGAAGCCAGCCTCAGCTACTTAGTGAGGCTCTCAGCAGCTTAGTGAGACCCTGTTTCCAAATAAAGTATAAAATAGGTCTAGGAGTATGCCCTGAGGTAGAAAGACCCTGGGTTTCCATCCCCAGTACAACACACAAAAAAAAGGGCTATCCTAATATCCAGTTATGGTATGTTATTAGCATAGCTGCAGGAACTGCTAAAAAGATACAGTCAAGCAAGAGTCCTGTCAGGAGGGCAACTCAAAACATGGTTTTTTGATGCTACTTAATAACCAGGAGAAAAAACTAGCCAGAAAAAGGCACTGGGTCAACACATGAGCCAAGGACAATAGAAGGTGATCCGAGGTCGATGGACACACAGGTCCAGGGACGTGGACTTGAGGACCCAGGCTGCTGTAATCGTTGGAGTGGCTCTTTGTACTGTCGGGAGGGCTGGAGTGAGAGTCAAGACCAGACTGTGGTTCAAGGTCCTGCTGCTAATGATCTGTGTGATCTAGGGGAAGTCACTTCATTTCAGATCTCAGTTTCTTTATCTACAAAAGATGGGGATTACCAGCACTCTTTCAGTTCTGGAATCCTAATTCTGAAATAAATGTACTGGACTGCGAGCAGGGTCTATTTGTTTTCCTTAGTCTTAAAATGGAATTTATTTCAAAAATAATTTTTTTTGTGTGGTACTGGAGGTGGAACCCAGGGGCTTTTCTACCTCCAAGTTATGCTTCCAGACCTATTTTATACTTTATTTGGAAACAGGGTCTCACTAAGTTGCTGAGAGCCTCACTAAGTAGCTGAGGCTGGCTTCGAACTTGTGAGATCCTCCTGTTTCAGCCTCCCAAGCGCTGGGATTGCAAGTGTGCACCACCACGCCTGGCTGGAATTTATTTTAAAATTTATTTCAGTTTAAAGTTCAGGCACTTTGGAAGGTTCCTTGCATTCTCTCAGAATTCCTTTCGACAAGATTATCTTTTTTTTCAACTATATATATGCATATGTATATATGCATATATAGTTATATGTAACTATATATATATTTAAATATATAATCTATATATTTCTGCATTGGGGATATGGAACTTTACCCCCGAGCTACACCCCCAGGCCCATTTTATTTTTTATTTGGAAACAGGGTCTTGCTAAGTTGCTGAGAGCCTCGCTAAATTGCTAAGGCTGCAATCTTCCTGTCTCAGCCTCCCAAATGCTGGGATTACCAGCATGTGCCACCATGCCCAGCTCAATAACATTATCTTTGAAATTATATCTACAAATGCCTTTCAGAAACCAAAGGGCATGGGCTTTCTATTTCATCACAAGAATGTAGCACCAGCACCTCTGTTGTAATGAGTTGAGAAAGATATCTTGCTGCTTCTACAGAACCTGTGCCTCAGAAGAAGGGCAGGATGGGAAAGCAGGAAAGCAGGATTTGGTAAGGGCCTCCTGCCTCTCACTCCCTCAGAAGCACAGATGAGTCAGCCTGACCTCTGACTGGGCCATGCCCTGGCCTAACAGCCCGGCGTTTTGTCCACTGGGTCCCCTTGCAGGAGAGTGTCACACAGGCCCTACCCCACTTCAGCATCTTCAAGTCTAGACACTTCCAAAGACTCCCATCGATAGAGAACTAGAGACACATGAAAAAGGTTAATTTGTTTTGTGACAAAGTGGTCTGGTGATGCGCTTTCAGTGGAGACACAGAGGAGGTGCTTCTCCCAGGATGGTTAAGAATGGACTCAGCTAGCCTGGCCCCTCCACTGCATGGGCTGCTCTGACCACCTGTGGCTATCTTTGAGGTAATTGCTGTGTCTTATTTACCAGCCTCAGAGGGATGCGTGCTTAAAAACAGACTCCTGGCTGGGCGTGGTGGCGCACGCTTGTAATCCCCGCGCTTGGGAGGCAGAGACAGGAGGATCTCGCAGGTTCGAAGCCAGCCTCGCTGGCTTAAGAGACCCTGTTTCCAAATAAAAATATAAAATAGGTCTGGGAGTGTATCCCGGAGGTAGAAGGGTTTTCAGGAACCCCAGTACCACCAAACAAACAAACAAACACCCTCACCTGAAATACCACTTTTTCCATGTTATTTAACTTTGGGGTCTCAACTGGAAGATATTCAGGACCAAGAATCTCTGTTAATGCACAAGCCAAAAGCTGACCTCGCTTTCTAAAGAGTTGCCAAACATGGTGGGATGGAGTGTCCAACCTTCATGTACTGCAGTGGTGTAGATCAAGCCCAGGATTCCAGTCAGAACTCTGTGCTGAATTACTAGCCATGCAATCCTGGGGAACCTGGGCTAGCCTCTACGTATTTATTTTAGGCCAAATGGGGAGAGGAGAATGTCTCCCTCAAGGGCTTGTTTTGAAAATTCACTACGTTAATGTTCACGGCAGGACTCGGTTACTGTGAGACATTAAGTAAATGTTATTTGTTATCATAACCATCTTCTCTCCAAAGATTTTGTTTCTCTATTTGATTTGGGAATTACTCAGCCATGCCATGATGTATTTCTAGTAACTAATACCATATTAAATGAGTGCTGGGAGGAGCTGGCTGAGATAAATGTTCCCCTAATTGCAACCACTTAGGAATATTAGCGAGGAATGCAGGGCTCACTGGGCTGACACTTTCTCCTGGCATAGGTTAGAGACAAACCACTCTCCCGAGTAAACAGGCCTCACCAACCTTGCCTGTCTTTGCCAGCCCTGCATTCCTGAACGTAGCCGAGCTCGAAAGAGCTTCCCTTTGCTTTCCTTTAAGTTTTATTTTCAGAGATCCGTCGTGTTCTACTTCTGATCTGAAGCAAGCAATGGACTTTATTCAGTCAATTTTAGACTTGTCAGAAGGCTGCGAAAGTAACTACATGCGAGAGAAGGCAACAGAAAACAGACTTACAAATCCTGCGCAGTGTTCGCAGAAGGTCGGCTTGAGATAGGTCATTTCCTGAAAGTTGTGGATAAACCCTGGTCCCATTTTACAGTGGAGCTGGGATTTGGCTCTCAGGAAGTAGGCCATCATTTCATCTTTACTAATTAGGCCATCTCTGTTAGGAAAATCAAAGAAGGGAGAGGTCTTTGAATACCATGTTGCTAAGCAGTTACCATACTTTGATCAATCCCTTTCCAAACCTTGATGGCCAAAAGCAGATGAGGAATGCTCATTTCTGTTACGTCTAAAAGAAGGGGACACCTCAAGGACACCATGAGGTGTTCAACATCTTTTGCAGTAAGCAGAAAACGGTGCATGCGTGTGTGTGTGTGTGTGTGTGTGTGTGTGTGTGTGTGTAGGCAAATACACACATGAAGACATATTTGTCCTGTATAGATTCAGAAAGTCTCATTTGTTACTGAATATTGGCTTCCAGATGGACATCTTTCTTTCCTCTTTCTTTCCTTCTTTCTTTTTGTGGTGCCAAGGATTGAACCCAGGGACATTCTACCTCTGAGCTACACTCCCAGCCTGATTTTTTTTTTAATTCTTTATTTTGAAACAGAGTCTCACTAAGTTGCAGAGGGCCTCAGCTAAGTAGCTGAGGCTGGCTGTGAACCTGCGATCCTCCTATCTCATTCTCCCAAGTACTGGGATTACAACATGCGTGTGCCACCACGCCCGGCTCAAGATGGTCATCTTTCTAACCCTTGGCTAACAACAGGGTTTCAAGAATCAAGCATCTGGGGAAAAGGTAGGAAATTATAGTGACTGAGCCCACTGCTCTCAAATTGATTCAGCCCAGTGCCTCCCAGGTGGCTTCCTCAATCATCTTCTCCTTCAGAACTTTTTGGCTCGCAGCTCATTTATCAAGCAATTCTCCCAAACCTGCACACAGATCAGACCTCCGGTCCCACCCAGCCCCAGTTCATCAAATACCCTGACTCCTTGTTTATCAAGAAGGTCACACTGACTTAACATAGGCCAGTTCTCAATTGCCTCCTCTCTGTGCCTGTGTTGGAGGTCATGACTGTCCTGGCTAGCTCAGAATTCCCTGTATCTCCTCTGTCCCTGCTTGGGGTCCTCCTAGGGCATAGAAAAGGAGGCTCCTATCTCCCCCTCTCCAGCCTCTGCAGAACGCTGCTACTTCCTGGCCTGCTCCATCTCCTCACCTGTTCCTTCCTTTGTTTACAAATATGCTCAGAACTTCACCCCTGCGAAATCTCTTTCCTCGATCTTGCTGCCAGTCTCCAACAATTCTCTTTTCTCCCTTCCTTCTCTTACTCTCAAAGTTTTCAAAAACAATATCCATCACCCTTTTTCCATTTTCTTCCACTACTATATACTCCACACAGTCAGAATTCTAAAGCTACCCTTCTACTGAAACTGCCACCAAGGACATCCTCAGTGGCCTTTCCTCATGCTTAGGAAGCGCTGCCCTCTTGGCAGCATGACATGGGCACACATTTTCTTTTTGACACTCTCTTCTGCAGCCCCTGTGATTCCATGCAGCCCTAGTCTTCTTCCTCTCCTACTCCCCTTTGTCTTGCTCTTCTGCAGAACCCAGATCCTTAGTGCCTTTCAGCATCCACATGCGGGGAGGGAAGTCCCTGCAGCCTCACGTCTCAGCCTCTGAGCTCGCCTCCTCCGTAACATTCCCATCAGACTTTGCATGCACACTCCGGATTGCAGCTAACATGGCTGGGATGAAGGCAACCTATGCCTCCTGTCCCGCTTATTCTCCTGACTTTTCATATCACGTCTTCAACACTTGCTAGACGTCTCTTCCTGCGTGGCCCATGCTCCTCTCAAAATCAACATCTCCTAGCCCAACTCCATCATATCTTCCTTTCCAATACACCCTGCCCCAGGTTTTCCTGTTGCTCTCCGTGACGCCTCAGTTTCCTCCCATACCTGAGAATTTAAGATCTCTTTCTCAATACATATGCAAAATAAACTTGAACAATCATCAGCAAAATGTATTAGCTTTGCTTCTTTATTATTTTATTAATAAATTCTATTTTATTTTATTTTTTTATTTTTTATTTTTTTGGTGGTACTGGGGGTGGAACCCAGGGGCCCTCTACCTCCAGGCTACACTTCCAGACCTATATTCTATTTTATTTGGACACAGGGTCTCACTAAGTTGCTGAGAGCCTCACTAAGTAGCTGAGGCTGGCTTCGAACCTGCGTGATCCTCCTGTCTCAGCCTCCCAAGTGCGGAGATTACAAGCGTGTGCCACCACGCCCGGATTTTATTAATAAATTTTATTCACACATTGTATAAAAGTGAAAGGGTCATCTGATGTTTTGCCAACCTCAAAAAGAGAAAATTATCCTGTGATTTCTGCATTAATCAAAAACACACATAAGAAACCTGGTGCATTTTTTTTTTGAAATATATTCATGGGGAAGAAAATAGACCAAGAGATTATAGATATCCAGAGAGAGGTATGGCCATAGATACAGATAGAATCACTGAGTCACGCAACTGCAGGGGCACCTTTTGAAAAGGAAGTTCGTTTCCAGTATTGTTATTTATTTAAAAATTATTCTCTGAGCTGGGCACGGTGGCTTACACTTGTAATCCCAGTACTGGGGAGACTGAGACAGGGGGACTGCACAGATACAAACACACACACACAAAAATTCTTTGTCTTGGGTATATAATAAAGATAAATTTAAGATTTCAAGTTATTTTTGTTCAAAGCATTCCTTCGTATATTGTGTGACTTACGGATTTCATTTTTTAATATTTCAAACCAGCAAAAATATTAATGGCACCTAAGTGACTTAATTTGAACATTTAATCAAAATAAAATTGAGCATTTTATTATAATTTTAAAATTATAAATTAATCTCAATTTTTTAAAAAATTTTAGTAGCGAGGATTAAACCCAGGGATGCCCTACCTACAAGCTACATACCCACCCCTCTTTTTATTTACTTATTTTTATTTTTACATTTTTTTGCTAAATTGCTGAGGCTTGCCTTGAATCTGAAATCTTCCTGTATCAGCCCCTCAAGTACTGGAATTACAGGCATAGGTAGACCCTCCCAGTTTACACCATTTTAAATTAATCAAATCATTAACATCAGGCTTTCTCATCAATTATTTAATTAATTTTAATGAATTGAATTTTAGCCCTTGAAGCCATTAAATTTTTAAGGAATCATATGAAGCTAAAGAAATATACCTTTTTATTGTATAAGACAACTTTCGATCAATCAAATTTTAAAAAAAACAAAATATGGAACCTTCTTGACTATCAACATCTATATCTGCTTTCATGAAGATCATAAATAATCTAAAAAAGAAATCTCACTCATTCCTTGAGTTTTATGGTTGCCCTCTGGTCCACTGATGCTGGGGACTTTCCCCCCAATTAAATCCAATTACGCTTCTCCTCTA
Source organism: Muscardinus avellanarius (assembly GCF_963383645.1). Lineage (NCBI taxonomy): Eukaryota > Metazoa > Chordata > Mammalia > Rodentia > Gliridae > Muscardinus > Muscardinus avellanarius. The sequence goes on along the minus strand of NC_137801.1, from coordinate 27,524,446 downwards.
TTGTTTTAATAGGATTTTTTTTTTTTTGGAGCTAATAGATAAACAGTAGAAGAAATAGAAGACGTGCAGAGCCAGGCTACTTTGCGAAAGGGTAGTTAGTATTTAACACTGATGATGTGGTCAACTCTGTGATCCCATCCCACTGGTCTTGTCCATGGACACCAAGAAAGAGCTCAGTTGTCTCATAAAAGCGCTAAGGCTGAAGCTGTCAAGATGTAAACTAGAGGTTTCCCTGTTCCCCTTTGAAATTTTCATACTTTATGACAGTTGCATTAAAATATACAGAAAAATAGCTCACTGATCTTTGTCCAGAACGCAGAAGGAATCCAGGAAGGGGAAATTGGCGGCTATGCTTTCAAAGTCCTCTTGTGAGATGTACCCATCATGGTCATGATCGTAGTTCCTAAACACAGACTGCAAAGGAAAGACAAGCATTTATTGAATGGCAACTTATGAATCATGTTCTAAACTTGTTATTGCAAAAGCAATATTGCCTTTTCTACCAAGGAGTTTAGAACCTAGACAGAGTAGCTAAATCAACTTTTTTTGTGTGTGTGTGGTACTAGGGTTCCTGGAAACCCTTCTACCTCCAGGCTACACTCCCAGACCTAATATATATATATGTATTTTTTTTTAATTTGGAAACAGGGTCTCTTAAGCCAGCAAGGCTGGCTTCAAATCTGCGCGGTCCTCCTGTCTCTTCCTCCTAAGCCGCGGGGATTACAAGCGTGCGCCACCATGTCCAGCTTAAATCAACTTTTTATATGATAAAAAGATAAGTGGTTTGTGGAGGATTCATTTAGAGGGTGAATCCAGGTGTGGTGGTGCACACCTGTAATCCCAGTACTTGGGAGGCTGAGACACGACAGCCTCAGCATGTAGTGAGACTCTCCGCAACCTAGGGGGACCCTGTTTTGAAATAAAAATAAAAATAGGGCTGATGGCGTAGTTCGGCGGTAGAATGCTCCTGAGTTCAATCCCAAGATTAAGAAAGATTTCCTGGAGAAAACAAAGTCTAAATGGAGACTCCAGGATTGAGTAGGAGTTAGGCTTGATGAATTTACAAACTGTATTTCTACGGCAATAGAAAATGAAGCTTTAAGATATCATAGGGCTGGGGGTATCACTCAGAGGTAGAATGCTCCTGGGTTTCATCCCCAGTGCCATAAAAAAAAAAAAAGGCATGGTGGCACAGCCCGTGATCTCAGTACTTGGGAGGCTGAGAAAGGAAGATCACAGGTTGATGCTAGCCCCAGCAATTTAGCAAGACTATCAGAAACGGTTTAAATTTTTAAAAAATGTAAAAGACCGTGGGTTTAGCTCACAGGTAAAATGCCCCTAGGTTAAATTCCCTGTACCAGACAAAAAAGTTATCTAAATATTAAAGGTATATGTTTGATGCAATTTCAATCAAAATCCTAGTGAGAATTTTTTAAAATTTATTTGTTTATTTTGGGGAAGAGAATTTGTTTTAAATGAACAAATTAATTTTAAAGTTCAAATAGGCGTGACTATATTAGCAGACTAAAAATTGTTCAGAATGAGAAGTAATGAAGAAAATGCTCTTTAAGAAATCAAATATTAGAGGGGCGTGGTGGCGCACGCTTGTAATCCCCGCGCTTGGGAGGCTGAGACAGGAGGATCGCACAGGTTCGAAGCCAGCCTCAGCTACTTAGTGAGGCTCTCAGCAACTTAGTGAGACCCTGTTTCCAAATAAAATATAAAATAGGTCTGAGAGTATAGCCCGGAAGTAGAAAGCCTCTGGGTCCACCCTCAGTACCACCAAAAAATAAAAAAAAAATTAAAAAAATCAAACATTCTACAAATCTATATTTACCAAAACAACATGATACAACTTACTGTAGAGAGCATAGTCCCAAAAAAGATCCGTGTAATATCAAATGTATCTTTTCATATCCACAGAGAAATTAGTTATTCAACAATTGCTATTGAGTTGAATGGCCAATCATCTTGCAAAATAAATTGTCCCCAAACTAAATCCTAGATGCATTAAATATTTTTATAAAGTTTAAAAAGCTATAAAATACTTTTCATATCTTATAATCTTTTGGTAGAAAAGATCTTTTTAGCATGATATTAAGGCCAGAAGCCATAAAACATATTTTAAGACAATGAAATACAAATAATACGAATAAAAATTTCAATTAATAAGCCGGGCGTGGTGGCGCACGCTCGTAATCCCAGCATTCGGGAGGCTGAGACCTGGAGGATCGCGGTTCGGGGACAGCCTCAGCTACTTAGTGAGGCCCTCTGCAACTCAGTGAGACCCGGTTTCAAAATAAAGAATAAAAAATAGGGCGGGGGGTGTAGCTCGGAGGTCAAATGCCCCTGGGTTCCATCCCCAAACCACACACACACACACACACACACACACACACACACACCAAAAAAAAAAAGAAAGAAAGAAAGAAAGAAAATAAAAAATAGAAAGGTCTAGGGGTATGGCTTGGAGGTAGAATACCCCTGGGTTCAATCCCCAGCACCGTAGAACACTCTGGAAAGAAAACAAGCCTTCAGTGCTCTGCGTTCTCCCCCAACCACTTACCTCAACTAATTTCCTGATGTGCTTGTTGATGACCGTGGGGTCAGGCTTTGGCATCACGCCCGAGGCCCATTCCAGGGGCACCACGGGCTTCGTGGGTGTTGTGGGGGAGGCTGGCTGCTGAGATAAAGCACACATACAGGTTCTCAGCTTAGCTGGACGGTGAGCAAGGAGGACCAGGGACATCGAGAAAGACGGTTTCATGCATTAATACCATAAAAACTAACATTCATGGAGCACTTAAATGTTTCTCAATAACTTTTTTTTCTTCAGTGCTGGGGATTAAACCCAGGGGCATCTTCCCTCTGAGCTACACCCCCAATCTTTTTTATTTATTTTATTTTATTTTGAAATAGGGTCTTGCTAAATTGCTGAAGCTGACCTCAAACTTGTAGTCCTCTTATCTCAGCCTCCTAAATACTGGGATTACAGGCATGCACCACCACACCCAGCTCCTATAAACCTTTTTTGTTAATGGAATCTAGTCTGTAACTAAATACATGTTTGTAGCTGTTTTGTTTAGTAGCAGCCTAAATTATTTTATTTTTAAATGGGAAAAAGTGATATATTCCCAAGGGTTTTCCAGCCAAGCACTCCAAGTATCACTAAGTTATCTAAACACCTATATAATAATCATCAGAGAAAATTGTATGATAGAAGATATATATATAAAAAAACAGATCAGCTGGGGCTGGGCGTGGATGCCTATAATCCCAGCACTTGGGAGGCAGAGACAGGAAGATTGCAAGTACAGTTGAAGAACAGACTTAGCAAGTAGTGAGACTCTCATCAACCTGTTTGAAAACAAAAATAAAAAAGGACTGGGAGTGTAACAGAGGTAGACTGACCCTGGGTTCAATCCCCAGTCACACACAGGGGGGGGAAAAAAAAGCCTGTTACCTAATTCTTTATACTGGTCTGAGTGATAAATTTGCATTAGCAGGTGCATGTAGTAACTGACCATCAGTGCGTGACCAAGTTTACGGCCTGTGGCCGGCGCCTTGGTTAATGCACCTAATTGCTTCTGACCCTTCTCTGAATCTTTAGGGCGCTTTGCCCCACGGGGCAGGCTAGGTTTCTCCACAGGTTTTTCCATCAGGATTGTCCCTTCGTTTTGCAATTTTTTTTCTTTTCTCTTCTCTTCCTTTACCCCCCCCCCCCTTTTGTGTGTATTACTGGAAATCGAACCCAGGGGCATTCTGCCTCCTCTTTTCTCTTTTTCTTATTTTTCAGCAGAGTTTCACTAAGTTGCTGAGTCTGGCTATGAACTTGCAACCCTTCTGTCTCTGCCTCTCAATGACTGAGATTACAGGCACGCATCAGCACGCCCAACAAAGACATTTTCACTTAAAAATGTATAAGGAAGATGGTGGCAGTCCATCAGGAGACCAGGTCAGACGAGGTGCAACTTGCAGCCTCTCCTCTCTCCATGACCTTCATATGTGTACATTTGCTGGTACACACGTGCAGGTTTTATTCAATAATGAATTGGGAATAAACATTTTTGTGAGAAGTGAGGAGTTGCTATGCTCATTTAAGATCCTAATGACATTAGGAGGTAGGTGTCACTGGTATTCCATGAGCTACCAACAACACCACTTGGATATGCTCACCTGCACACTCACACATGCGCACACACGCACATACACACAGACACTCACACACACACCTCACACCCACACCATGGCTCTTTCATTTTCTTTTCACCTTATCAATATAGTATTCATCAATATTTTTATAATATCCATCTGCTGAATGTTGTACCTCCATTCCCAAAATGTACAGCACAATGTCCCAGAGCCCTGTGGCAAATTCAGAAGAAACCAAAAGGCATTTGAAAGTTCCCAGTGTAATAGAGCCAGCCTCAATGCTTGTTGGACAGCATAAGAAGGGGTCCACAGAGCCGGGTGTGGGCCACGCTTGTAATCCCAGCATTCAGGAGGCTGAGACCGGAGGATCGTGGTTCGCGGACAGCCTCAGCTACTTAGTGGGGCCCTCTGCAACTCAGTGAGACCTGGTTTCAAAATAAAGAATTAAAAATAGGGCAGGGGTTGTAGCTAGGGGGTCGAATGCCCCTGGGTCCCATCCCCAGACCCACAAAAAAAGAAGGGGTCCACAGCCCACCACCCATTAGATCACACTAAATAGCTTCCAATGATATGGGACAAGAAACAAGGGTGGCGTGTCCATCTGCTTCTAAGATTGAAGGAACTGGACAGTGTCCAACAGGTATACACATCCATTAGTAATTGTGCTTATTTAAGAATAGACTAAAAATGGCAGTTGGATTTTCATTGTAAGTGTATTCTTTTTTCAAATAGGTAGAGTTGTTAGAGCACAGATATTGATTAACTCATTTGGAACTAACTATTCTGAGTGGGACTGTTGAGTGATTCTTTTGATCTAAGCTTCTGAGACACTAAGTAAAATGCAAACAACTAGTGACGCGCTATGAACAGAACTTCTCAGGCTGACTATTTAGCTTAGGTCCACCGGTGCCAACTGTGGGCACATTCAAGCCACAGGCTTCTACTGACAGAACCTGTCTGGAAACCATTCTCTAGTTATCAGCACATGTTAAATGTAGGACAAGAGACTGGGAAACTTGTTTTCATAGATTCATAGGATTTTACCACTTGGAAGGGGCTTCAAAAGCTTCTACTTTTACAACAAATTAAGTGGCTTTTTTGTTTGATGGGGATGTCTCTCAAAATTGGCCCAAGTTTATCCTGAAAATAAACAAAATCTGAAGAAACGCAAAGCAGATGAAGGCACCCAAACAGCACTTCCCTACCTGTTCCTGATAGGAGGGATGGTAGAAAGAATACAGTTGTTGAAGAAGGGCCTGGGACCCAGTCCCTGGTCTCCAACTCACTGGCTGTGACCCAGTGAGATGCCTGCACTCATCAGAAGGGTTTCCTTAACAGAGTTTGTGAGACAGCAAGTCTATGACGCCTGCCAGGTTCTAGTAACCAGGGGCAACTATAGGGCCTGGTAAAGGTAGAGGAAGGTGTGGGGAGGTGGAAAGTCTGTATGCACGGGTGCAGCATGGCTTAACACACCACGGCTAGTTGATCACACCAAACGATGGAATTAGGCAGGGATGTACACCCCACACACACCACCACCACCACCACCACCACCATAGCCTTAGCTTTCTTCCTAGCTCTCTTAGTCATGTTAAAGAGTTTGGGTCCCCACTTCTCCCTTGTCTATACCCTCTCTCCCCACAGGGCTCTGTCCTGCAGTGCTCTGGAGAGATGGTCTCCAGGGACTGGCCAATTGAGAATCTGCTCAGAGAAACAGTCCACACACTACATTAAGGGCAGGTGCTGCCAGGCCTGTTGACTCAGACCCAAGTGTCAGCCCCACCAGTGTGGAGAACAGCTCTGGCGTCCTGTCACTTTGAGTCCACTGGTTCAGAGTCACAGAAGGCATTCATAGACACAGGCTGTGCTACTAACAGGCCACAGAGCTCAGATGGCAAGGAGGCAGGAGTGAGAAAGAGCTGCATAAGAAAATAGACTTCAGCCGGGCGTGGTGGTGCACGCTTATAATCCCAGCATTTAGGAGGCCGAGACAGGAGGATTGCGGTTCCAGGACAGCCTCAGCTACTTGGTGAGGCCCTTTGTAAGTCAGTGAGACCCTGTTTCAAAATAAAGAATAAAAAAAAAAAATAGGGCTGGGGGTGTAGCTCGGAGGTAGAATGCTCCTGGGTTCCATTCCCCAGTACCGCAAAAACAAAACAAAACAAAACAAAAAAAACTGACCTCCAGATCTGATAATAAGAAGCAAACATGGATACCTTTATCCTTGACATGAAAATCTCATCCTCACTGTGAATTTTAAGTTCACCCCTCTCCCAATGCTATGGAATCCAGAGCCTCATTCATGCGAGGCAAGCATTCTACCAATGGGTTAACACACCCAAAACCCATCCAGGTATTTTTTTATATTATTGTAAAAACATATAAAAAATACAGCAGCATACATTCAGTAAAGCAAGTTTGTCAATCTCATGACATAAGGTGTATTTACTGAGGGAAAGACCTTAGTTAAGTGCTACACTATCCAGTGTGGACTGAAATTCTAAGCTGAGCCAATGATGTTGTTGTTGTTGTTGTTGTTGTTGTACTGGGGACTGAACTCAGAGGCATTCTACCTTCAAGCTATATCCCCAGCCCGATTTTTTGTTTCTTACTTGGAAACAGGGTGTTATTAGGTTGATGAGTCTCACTACTTGCTGAGGCTGTCCTCGAACCTGTGATCCTCCTGTCTCAGCCTCCCAAGTCCTAGGATTACACTATGCCTGGTTGAGCCAATGATTAGTAGTGGATTTCATGAACTATGACCAGGCTATTTGAAATTTATGAAATCTCATTTCATGTTGATTGGAGTTTTTGGAAAGCCTGGAGGGGCATAAGTGATTTTTAACATTGAGTTCTTTCTCTTTTACTTTTTCTTTCTTTTTCTTTTTCTTCCTTCTTTCTTTCTTTCTTTCTTTCTTTCTTTCTTTCTTTCTTTCTTTCTTTCTTTCTTTTTTTGGTGGTACTAGGGTTCCTGGAAACACTTCTACCTCTAGGCTACACTCCCAGACCTATTTTATATTTGTTTTATTTGGAAACAGGGTCTCTTAAGCCAGCGAGGCTGGATTCAAACCTGCGCGATCCTCCTGTTTCCTCCTCCCAAGTACAGGGATTACAAGCGTGCACCACCACACCCCGTGTTCTTTTTCTTTTTAGTCTTATGTGTAGGAGAGTTCTCAGGGGAGACACAAGAAATCAAAGATTACTAATAAGACAGAGCAATAGGATGGAGTTTTTATTAGCCTCTGATATGAAGAAAGAATTCTCAAACTCTCGGGGCTAACCTGTTCCATTGGTAAAATGGGAATAATAAAGAATGACTTTAATTCCTTCATCTTTTGAGCACAGAGCACCATTATAACAGCCAATTCCTATAAATGACAAACAGCGGCGTCTACGTGGATCCTTAGAGATGACAAAATTTGATACATACCGACTTAGAATTCCTAGGCTCCAGCACCAAGGACAGTTTGTAAATGTCATCTTCTGTGTGGTAGAGGTCCAAAGAGAGCTGCGAGAAAATTAGGAGGGATACATCACTCTGTGGGGTGATATTTCTTTATTTACATCACTGAACTATTTTTCAAAGTGAATGTTTAAGTTCCAGCATCCAATAATCTAAATGAACAGAGAACAATAAAAAGATGGCATACAGAGGTGGAAAATAGCATTGAATACAAAAGAAAAAGTGAACCCCCTGAGACCATCAGCATCAGTAAGAATCACTGACTAAATTCCTCTGCGGTATTTAGTGAGAAGCTCTTAAGTGCTAAGTCCCGGGCTGAGAGGAGGGATACCTGAGGTTTCCAGGTTAAAGCCAGGAACAGGCACATAAGATAAGACCTTATAAAGGTAATAAATGCTGCCTTAGAGTTTGATTAGGGAACTGTGGAAATACAGGAAAATTAACTAGGTCGCTATTTTGGGGGAGCTCTCTACAGGTGGCACAGTGATATAGAATCGTTTCCTGCCCTCCTGGGCCTGGCAGTTAATGTGGATAAAAAGGACCTGGACACAACAGGTGTATTTCTGCCAATGCTGGCTCCACACTGAGAGCTATGGGGACCGGTCAGAAGGCTACCCAGGGGCTGTGTAGCCAGGCAGGCCTGAGTTCAAATACTGGCCTTAGGAGCCAGCCAGTATTTAAGAGAGACAAGTGGAATACACGAAACATACTTAGAGACATTCAGACAGTGTTTTATTGGGGAAAAAAAGAGTCTTTATCTTAGAGGTCTTTTCCATTAAAAAAAAAAAAAATGTGTGCTAAATGGGATTGTGCACTGGCTCTCTGTCTGGGAAGCAATAGGGAGAGGAATGGTCTGTGGCCAGTGAGGATCACTGCTATTCAGCTGTGACAGGCTGTTGCATCCCAGCACTTGATACATATCAAGCTTCCAGAGCTTCTGATTTGTCAAGAGAAATCAGAAATCTGGAGTCTTATATGAAATAGCCCCATATATAAACACGAGCAATGAACGACAAGCAATTTTTATAACTTGAGTGAAATTAAACATCAGCTGCGGACAGTTGCCCTCCATTTGGTAAATTCCCCCATAGATGACTGTGCCGGGCTCCGGGCCTCCTGGAGGTGGGTGGCTCATCTGTCTTGTCCACCTCTGTACCCTCGGTCCTACTTGCAGCCTTGCACCGTGAGGCTCCATTAATAAGGAGAGATAGGCAAGTGATGCCTTCCACCAGAATCCCTTGCTATCAAGAGTTAGTCTGGACTTTGACGAGCACAATCCTTTCCTCCTGACAGCCCTCCAAGCCCTGGGGTAACTGGCACTGGCATCTGCGGACGAGACACCAGCAGCACCAGGCTATTCAGCTAGCAACCCAAGGAAGTTGAGGAGAGGCCCTTGCAAAAGAAACAACCTCCTTGGGCACTTTCCTATGTCGAATAGACAGATAACACCCACCGAGAGAACTATTGGGCTCTTCTCCATAAGCTCACTTTCTGCTCATTGGTGGTGTGAGCCTGGGCAAGTAATGCAGTCGACTGATGTGTACAGTGGGAGTCATAGATAACAGCTCTCTCCCAGAACTGTGTGAGATTAGAGGAGCTAACATGCATCTTCCTGGGTTTGCTTCGAAAGTCACTGGTGCAGGGTTTGGCTTCTAGTTAATGCAGCAGCCAAGCGCCACTGAGCTTCTCTTTGAATGAAAAGCTGCCCGTGGGATCGCTGTACCCATGTTGACTTCTTCTTTTTTTTTTTTCTGTATTGGGGATGGAACCCAAGGACATTTTACCTTCAAGCTATACCCCCCAACCCTATTTTTTATTTTTTATTTTGAAATAGGGACTCACTAAGTTGTGGAGGGCTTTACTACATACCTGAGGCTGGCCACAAACCCGGATCCTCCTGTCTCAGACTCCCAAATGCTGGGATTACAAGCGTGCGCCACCACACCCAGCTTTTCCACCATAATCCTCCTTCCTCTCTCAGATTTCCTCCAAGCTTTAAGGATCTGTCCAAAGAGGGATCTGTTCTACTTCACAAAGAGAGACCTGTTCTACTACTCACACACCTATTTATCTATTTGGTTTTATTTATTTTTGTGATGCTGGGGTTTAAACCCAGGGCCTGGTTCATGCTATGACTCTACCTATACACTATTTAATTACATCCCCAGGTCCTGTATGCTATTTAATAATATGGGCACCTTCTCATGAGGATTTAGTCTACATGTCAGGATAGACATTGGCTTGAATGTCTGTGTAAAATAAGACACATTTTGACATTGAATTACCTCCCCTTATCATTTTTGCAACTCTTCTTTGTCTTTTTTTTTTTTCAAATGAGACTGTGAAAATACAGGGGTTTTCCAGTTATTTGCATATCCTCAGAATGGTAAAAGTAACTGATAGGACTAAAAATACTATAACAAGAATTAGACTGTTTCTAGATCATGAAACACAAGAACCAGTTTTCAGAGCTTCTGAGTCCATAAAACAGGACCCTAAGGGGATGTGTCTTCCCCAGATCCTCCCTGAGAGGAGGAATTACCTGAGCCCCAACAGTTTGGTGGCTGGGTCCTCTTCCCTCACACGCACCAGGCTGTCCAAGGGGCCAGAGACACGATGATAAAAATGACATAGTTCTTGCCCTTATGAATTTTCTCCAATTGACTCATTCATTAAGCATCCATGAAGGACAGAGGGTGGTATTATTTATTGTGTGTATGCGCACGCAAGTGTGTCTATATGTGATACTGGGGATAGAACCCAGGGGCAATCTACCTCTGAGCTACACCCTCAGCCCTATTTTTTAAAATAAGACCCTATTTTATTTTAAAAACAGGGTCTCACTAAGTTGCAGAGGGCCTCATTAAGTAGACGAGGTTGGCTACAAACCTGCGATCCTTCTGTATCAGCCCCCCAAATACTGGGATTACAAGTGTGCACTCCCATGACTGGCTTATTATTTACTTTTTAAAGATACCAAATAAATTATATATTAGCAATATACCTACAATAAAGAGCAAATGTCCACCTGAGACAAGCCATCTGCTATAGTTTGAATCTTAAATGTCCTCCAAAGACCATGTGTTACAGGCTTATTCCCTAGTGTAGTACCATCGGGAGATGGTGGAAACTTTAAAGGTGAGACTTAGAAGGAGGTCTTTGGGCCATTGTATGTGTGCCTCTGAAGGAGATCCTGGGACCCCAGACCCTTCCTCTTCCTCTCTCTTTGTACTTCTGGGCCATGAGATGAATGGTTTTGCTCAGACACAGGAGCAACAGGTTTTGCTATCACTATCACATGCTGCCTGTCCACAGGACCAAAGCAATGGGCCCATTGATCATGGACTGATGCGTATAAAACTTCAAGCCAAAATAAAACTTTTGGGGAGCTGGTTTATCTCTGCCATTGGTTTGTAAGTGAAAGCTGACTTATACACTTACACATGGGGATGCAGAAGACTGCTTGCAGGCCTTTTGACCTTTATCAATCTCAGTTTCTCTATCATGGGCACCCATGAGAATTTACCAAGGAAACATACATGAAAATCAATTATAGAAAGTCCAAGCACTGATAGAGTAGTGTTATTGTTTTTGTTTTTGTTTTTAGTTGCCAATTATATAATTAATTGTTGATTAACTTAAGAGCTCTTATTTTTCTTTCCCCAGAGCTCTCTATCATAGATTGGTTACCTCGCCTGGGGCCACATTTAGACAAAATCAATCACTTCAGGCCAAAACTTGACTTGCAATCTTCGGGGGAGGGGGAATGAATCATCCCTTTAAATGCAGTACTTAGGGACACACACAGGCCTGTAAACAGCAGTAGTTGTCACATGACTCTAATCAAAACCAGGTGTGGGCTTGGTGGCCCACACTTGTATTTCTGGTATTCAGGAGGCTGAGTCTGGAGGATTGTGGTTTTTGGACAGACTCAGCTACTTAGCGAGGCCCTTTGCAACTCAGTGAGACCCTGTTTCAAAAATAATTAAAATAGGACTGGGGGTGTAGCTCAGAGATACAATGCCCCTGGGTTCCATCCCCAGTACTGCAAAAAGAAAGAAAGGAAGAAAGAAAGAGAGAGATAAAGAAAAGAAAGAAGTAAAAGAGAAAGAAAGAAAGGAAGGAAGGAAGGAAGGAAGGAAGGAAGGAAGGAAGGAAGGAAGGAAGAGAGAAAGAAAACAAAAATGGGTGTGTTTCATAAAATGGCTACTGGGGTCTCATGAACTTGTGGTGAAAGTCTCCTTAGTTCTTGTGTTGAGATTAACATCCCAGTGTTCATAAGGGTGCACTAGATTTTCTCCTTGGTTGTGAGGAGGGAGGGAGGATCTCGGCTTTTAGTGGCAACTGACTTGACGTTCTGTGACTTGAATGCTGGACTGCGCTATCCTGGGAAGTCACTGGCCAGTACCAAAGAAATGACTCCTCATCTTATGGGTTCCACTGTTCCTTATAGCTAGAATCATAGAATTCTAGACCTGGAAGATACCTCCTAAATGAGCACAAGACCCTTATGAAAAATCCAAAGTCAAAGTTAGTTAGCAGGAGACAGAACTAAGTACCCCAGAGGCAAAGCTTTATGCAAGACCTCCCAGCTAGGATTTTGTCACTGAGCTATGCTATGTGGCACAGCACTTATTAAATGTGGTGCTTTGGGGCTTCTAAATTTTCCTTCAATACCTCTAGGAGGCAGAGGAAGATGGAGGGAGGTTCTGACATCTTTTTTTCCCCCCTGCCGGTGCAGCTCCGCAATGCAGGCTAGTTTCTTTTCTGGTCTCTGGTTGTTCTTCTAGTCTTCTTTTTCTCTGTCCCTTGTGTTTACACTTTTTATTTCTCTGCTGATAGTGTTTTCTGACAATGAAAAGTGCTGATTTTATGGCAATAGAGACCAAGTGTTAGCAGGACTCGTAAACGCTGCTTTTCTCAGTTCCCATCTTCCCAGAAGTCTCTCTGACATCCTTTCCTTTTTGCTTTCCCTCCCAGCTAAAAGGAATGATTTCTTAGCTTTTATTTCTGGAGTTCAGGTTTTCCATTTTTTTTTTACCATTGAAAACTACATTCAGAGTTCTTCAGTCTGTCTCTAAATATCTTTCTTTTTGCTGCTTGATGCTCTTATAACTCAAATTTTATTTTCCTATTCCATTCTTATCTTTTATTTGGATGAGACATTGCCCAAGTGTAGGTGCCTGCTCGATGAAGTTATGCCCAACATCAAGGATGTAGTCTGGACACAGATGCTTGAAACCCCGCCCATCCCTTGGGCCTGGTCCTCAGACATCATCTGTGCCTGTGGCTTTGCAGTCTGATCAGGGCTGCAACTCTGGTCATTTATTTATGGAAACAGATTTACATGGCAAATGGTTAATCAGTGCAGGTGGTTGGATTATTGTGAGTTGATTTTCTCCCCTCCCCCAACCCTGAGAGTATATCTATGTGTTTACTACGTGTCACATGCATTCAACCCCCAAGAGACCTGTGTTTCTGTGCAATGGCCACTTCTGCTTTGTGGTAAAGGCACAGCTAGCACTATCACCTAATCACTACTAGGAGCCTTTTTTTTTTTTTTTTTTGGTAATCAACTATGTGCTCTAGGAACAGGTGGTGAGAAGTCTAGGAACCCTGGCCCTATTCCAGTAACGTATTCCTGAGGGACTTAGGCTGTCAGAACTTAAGAGGAGTCATTGGTCTCATTTTCCACCATCATAAAAGGAAAATCATCAATTCAATATTGCAGCTGCTCCAGTGTTAGCAACCCATACAGGGAAGTTGCACCTTGGCTTGTTCAAGCAAGGGTGAGAGAATTTGGTTATGTTTCTTCCTCCTGGCAAAGAAGAGCTAATGGGAAATGCTCTCTTCTATTATGCCCCAAAGTTCTACGACCTCGATAACTATGCCACAAACATCCTAAAATGTGAGTGGCAGATGAACTCTGTCCGACTCTCATGGTTCCTAAACGCTCTGTTCACTTCCTCTGTTGAGCGTCAGGTCCCAGGAGAAGTGCTGGGAATGTGAACAGCAGAACTGAATGCAGAGGGATGCCCCCTGTGGTCAAGCACACAGGGCACCGCATGCGGCAGACACGACACTGCTCTTGAGGGGAATAGACAATGCCCAAGAAGGATGGAGTCTTCTGAATTTATTATTATTATTTTTTGGGTGGTACTGGGGGTGGAACCCAGAGGCTTTCTACCTCCGGGCTGTACTCCCAGACCTTTTTTGTATTTTATTTGGAAACAGGGTCTCACTAAGTTGCTGAAAGCCTCACTAAGTTGCTGAGGCTAGCTTTGAACTTGTGCGATCCTCCTGTCTCAGCCTCCCAAGCGTGGGGATTACAAGCATGCACCACCACGCCCAGCTGAGTCTTCTGAATTTAAACTAATTTAAATTTGAATCTTTTCCTTGGATGGAGAAGGAAAAGATTTTCCAAAAACATACAGAGGCCAGGAAGCAGAAAGCAGCATTTTGTGGTGGAAAATACAATTATTTCTCAAAGACTGGTGTGATGTGGGAGAGGGACAAGGACGCACAAGGCTAGATGGATGGTCAGAGACAGAGTTGGGAAGGGCCGAATGTCAGGCTGGAGGCTACCTCCTGGCGATCTGGGGAGGTGGGGACCCAGATCACACTCCAGACTCCAGCTACAGACGTGCGGAGAGTATGGAGAGAAGCTCAGATTTGAGGATGCACAGACAGAGGTGATAAGTTGGACCAGGGGGCTGAAGGGGAGTGAAAAGCTGAGGATGGCCCTGGAGAAGCATCCTTTCAGGACTTCAGAGCTGTGTGGGCAGAGAGTGGGCTCTGCCAAACGAGGAGAAATACATATGCCCCAATATTATAGACTCAAGTCAAGCTGGTTATGGGTGTGGGGTTGCTTTATCCTCATCCTTTGAGATTTCTTCCTAACTACTGACCCCCAAGTTAGTTCCCCAGCCAAAGCAAATTGCTGGCACACATCTCCCTATGGTCCCTGGACAGTGAGGAGCATAAGGGCTATTGGGCACCAACTTGGGCCCCGGGAACTCACGGTGAGCAGGTTGATCAAGTCCATGTTGGGCTCTAAGTGGGGCGAGGCGTTCTGCAGGGAGACCAGCTCGCTCAGCGTAACGGAGAGCTGGTGCATTTTCACAATGTTCACTTTATTGTCCTCCATCCAGTCTGGGAAAATGACGTGCACCGCAATCAGGTCTTTCAGGTGGACTCCGAGGATGGGGATCTTGAAGCCTTCGCAGTCAGCAAAGGCCTTGCGGTAGTTACAGTAATTGCCATTGGAGGACACCAAGTCGGTCATTTCGTTCCAGTTCTGGGAACAAAGGGAAAGGTAGAATCTTCAAACATCCATCTCTTCTATCCACCTCCAGGCCCCACAATGTGTGGCTGGAAAATTTCTCAACAAATGGTAGAAGTCTCAATTGCACCCAACACCGGTGCAAGGAAATATTAAACAGGAAAAAGAAAGTTCAAGAAATATCCTAGACCTGGCGAGGAGTGGGACTGCCTGTTCCACTCTGCTACAAAATAGAAATAGCTTGCACCTCTGTCACCTACTAGAGAAGCTGGGGCGGTTGAATGGCATCATGTAGACTTTGTATTTTGTGATTTATGAAAAGATTACAGTCTACAAATTCAAGCTTGTAGCCTATTAGTATTTTCTAGTTTCTCCAAGAAGCATTCCAGATACTACTTGAAGCTTCATCTGAGACAGGATAGGGAAGGAAAAGTTGCACTGAGATGTGTGAGACAGCTGTGGTCTTGGACTCTGCACTAACCACACGACTGAACTTGAGGGGGGGTGCACTTCACTGCAGGGGGCTGAGGGTTTCAGTTTCCTTTTCTCTAAGGAAAAAAGAGTTCACTGGGTGTGGTGGCTCATGCTTGTAATCCCAGCGTTTGAGAGGCTGAGACCAGAGGATCGCAGTTCTAGGACAGCCTCAGCTACTTAGTGAGGCCCTTCACAACTTAGTGAGACCTGTCTTCAAAAAAAGAATAAAAAATAGGGCAGGGGGTGTAGCTTGGAGGTCGAATGCCCCTGGTTTCCATCCCCAGACCCGCAAAAAAAAAAAAAAATCTCTTTGACTTTTTTGTTTGAAATTTAGTACAAAGCTAAAAGAAAATAAATATATAATGAATCCTATTATGCAGGGAATAGGTTCAGAGTTTGAGATCAAACAGTAGTACTTTCTCTTCTTTATATGAATAAGTCATTATTGGTTGCTTAACAGCAACCAGAACTTCTTCTTTCTTTTAAATATACTTTCATTTGCTTTATTTATTTATTTATTTATTTATTTATTTATTTATTTTGCTGTACTAGGGATGGAACCCAGGAGCCTTCTACTTTTGAGCTACACTCCTGCCCTATTTTTTTATTCTTTATTTTGAAACAGGGTCTCACTGAGTTGCGGAGGGCCTCACTAATAGCTGAGGCTGGCCGCAAACCACGATCCTCCAGTCTCAGCCTCCCAAGTGCTGGAATTACAAGTGTGCCCCACCACGCCCGGCTTTAATACTATACTTTTATTTGTGCATTGTAGTCTCACACCATAATGTAGTTCTGAGTGATAAGGACAGACATGCTCACGGCACTTGGTGAACTTCCCCCTAGACCTTCTTAATAGATCCCAATTGTGATCCGTTTTCTCCTCCCCAAAGCACCTACAGGACTCAGGCAAAACTTCTTTACCAGGACCAAGAATGGGTTGTGATTTATCATCACAGTAATTCCATCCCTCTGGTTTGTGATTGGTTTGGGAACTCAGAGTTAAGCCAATTGGTATAGTATACTTCTCTGACAACTGCTATTGGTCTGGGGCAAACAAATGACTTGAGATGGCCCAATCTGTCTAAGAAGAAGGTCTTTGATCCCCTGGGGGCAGGGTTGAATTCATCGGGGTTGAATTCAGAAGTCCTGTCTATCTCCAACTGTCATAAAAAAGGGAGTATAACTTTCCTGTTGCTATAGACAGCCCAATCAGGATGGAAGCCAGTCTAATGAGGCAAACCAACCAAAAATAAATAAATTAATTAATTAACTCAAAACCCTAAAATTGAGCCAAGCCTTTTTTTTTTTTTTTTTTTTCAGTACTGGTGATTGAACCCAGGGCAAGCTACATCCCCAGCCCAATTTTTTTTTTTTTTTTTTTTTTGGTGGTACTGGGGTTCCTGGAAGCCCTTCTACCTCCGGGCTACACTCCCAGACCTATTTTATACTCTTTATTTGGAAACAGGGTCTCTTAAACCAGCATGGCTGGCTTCGAACCTGCGCGATCCTCCTGTCTCTGCCTCCCAAGCGCGGGGATTACAAGCGTGCGCCACCACGCCCGGCCATCCCAGCCCTATTTTTTATTCTTCTATTTTGAAATGGGGTCTCCCTGAGTTTCAGAGGGCCTTGCTAAGTAGCTGAGGCTGGCAGCAAACCTGCGATCCTCCTGCTTCAGTGTCCCAAGTACTGGGATTACAAGCTTGGGCCACCACGCCCCATTGAGCCAGGCTTCTGAACAGGCCACACCTGAAGTGAGCTCTGCTCTGGCTGGGCTCTACTCTAGGTACGCTACACAATACATTGTCTTATTTTTAATCTGTTTATATTTTTTACCTTTTATTTTTTAACTGAAAGTGTCCTTACTGATAAAGCAATGTACGCTCTAACAAGAAAATCTTTTCATAAGGATCAAATGCTCCTCTTTGCTCAGTAGGAGAAAACATTATGAATAAGGTCTAGACATAAATATGGAAGAAAATCTCAGTTTGGGAAATGATCACTATTTCTTAAAAAGAGTTTCTGGGGCCAGGATGTAGCTCAGTGGCAAAGCGCCTGCTTGGCAGGTGCAGCACTCTGGGTTCCATCCCTGGTTCCAAAAAGACAAGAAAAAAAGAACCCCTTAAAAAATAGATTCTTGGTCCCTGACAGCTCAACTATAAATCTGAGAGTTTGTCAGCCTGACTTCCTTCCTTCCTTCCTTCCTTCCTTCCTTCCTTCCTTCCTTCCTCCTATTCTTTTCTTTTTTTTTTTCTTTTTTGTGTAATACTGGGTATTGAACCCAGGGAACCATTCTATCACTGAGATAAACTCTTGGACCTTTTAATTTTTTATTTTGAAACAAACTCTTGCTAAGTTACTAGGAGATGCCCTCAACCCTGCAATCTTCATGTCTCAGCCTCCTGAGTACTGGGATTACAGGAGTTTGCCACCTTGCTCAGCTTAACTATGAATATTTCTATCAAGGCCTGTGCCTTCTACTGTGCCATTCAACGTGGTCAAACACAAGATTATACGAGCAGGCACTCAATGACTGTTTTCAGGAGAATTAGATAAGCATGATTTCTTCTGCTTTATCTGTTACTCCCTTTGTATATCATAGCGCCTATCACATGTTAAGCACCAAGTAAATATTTCTTGAATATGTATAACTACAATATCTTATTCATATTCGCATGTCAAAACACTCTTTTTTTTTTTTTTTTTCTTGCTGGGGATGGAACCCCCAGGGGCATTTTACTTCTGAGCTACACCCTCAGCCATTTTTATTTTTTGTTTGGAAACTCACTAAGTTGCTGATGTGGGACTCAAACCTGTGATCCTCCTTTCTCTGCTTCCCAAGTACTGGGGTTACAGGCTCCCCACCATGCGGGGATCGCAGCGTTCTTCTTAGAAGACTTACTGCCACCTTCTACCTGTTTTCCATTATAATTCAGCTGGTATGGCTCTTCCCTTCCTACTTTGCCCTATGAGTGTAACCTATCTTTGGTTTAAGAGGACGGTGTTCCCATGCTGAGTGATTTTGTTATATCTGAGTGATTTTGTTTGTAACTATAGTTACAAACACTGACTTGGAATCGGAGTCGAGATCCACTGTACCTTTGTAACTTCTGAGGGAAGATGAGAATGGGTCTCTTTGAGGCGTGAGATGGAGCTGTGGCTGAGGCCTCCCGCCACGGCCATCAAGGTGTTAAAGTTTTTGAGCTGAAGGAGCTTCTGCAATAAAAATGTTAGCATCAGTACTTTGTAATGGTTTTTAAATGATTCCGAACTTTCTGATTCACAGATGAGTACAAGCACAATGTTAGTAATAAAAAGCCCAGAAAAAAAAATCAATTTAAAATGAAACATAAATAGAATCTCCTAAAAATAGCGATTATTTTACAGGAAAATGACATGAAATGTTTCTAACTGTTGCTTTTTAAAAGTGATCTTCCAAGTCGGACACGGTGGCACATGCCTGTAATCCTAGAACTTGGAAGGCTGAGGCAGGAGATCACAGGATCAAAACCTTACTATTTAGTGAGGCTGTCACCAACTTGGTGAGATCCTGTTTCCAAGTAAAACATAAAATAGTGCTGGGGATTTAGCTCAGAGGTAGAATGCCTGTGGGTTCAATCCCCAAGACCGCAAAATGAAACAAACAAACAAAAAAAGGATGTTCTAGCCAGATATAGTGCAGTACACCTGTAATCTAGGAATATGGAAGGCTGAGACACGGAAATTTCAGATTCAGGGCTAGTCTCAGCAATTTAGTGAGACTCTGTTTTAAAATTGAAATAAACAAAAGGGCTGGGGATGTATCTCAGAGATAGAATGCCCTCAGGTTCAATCCCCAATACCTCACAAAAATAAAAATAATCTTCTAACCAGGCATGGTGACACATGTCTGTAATCTAAGTACTTGGGAGGCTGAGACAGGTGTATCACAGGCTCAAGGATGGCTTCAGCAATGTAGCAAGACTCTCAGAAACCTAGTAAGACCTTGTTTCAAAACAACAAAAAAAATTGTTTGGGAGTGTAGCTCGAAGGTAGAATGCCCCTGGATTCAATCCCCAGCACCACAAAAGATAAAAAATAAAAATCAAAGCAATCTTTTTGTATGAGAGAAGTATGATTTGTTCATTAGATATCTATGAATAGTTTAATTATCCAATGTCCTTCTATTGTGAATACCAAACTTTCTCATGGACTTTTTTCAATAGAGTTAAAGAAACAGCTAGAATCCAAGAACCCCAGTCTGATTCCCAGACATACCTTTGCAACATTGATAAACTTCGTGATGACTTCTGCCCTTTGCTGGGGGGTTGGTTTGCTAAGAACCATCAACTGGACCCACTTAGAGATTCCATTAAATAAAGCAATAGATCTCTCCAAGGTTGGGTTGTTCTCTAGACAGCCATGGATGACGTAGCTCTGATAATCAGTGAACTGGTAAAGGAAGAGTCAGAGATTTTGAATTATAATGGAGCTTTTGCAAAACCAGAAATTGGACCGTGGCATTATAGAGCTGAGATATTCTTTCATAACAATATATATACAATATATATATATATATATATATATATATATATATATTATATATATATTTTTTTTTTTTTTGGTGGTGGTACCAAGGGTAGAACCCAGGGGCTTTCTACCCCCAGGCTGTACTCCCAGACCTATTTTATATTTTATTTGGAAACAGGGTCTCACTAAGTTGCTGAGAGCCTCACTAAGTAGCTGAGGCTGGCTTCGAACCTATGAGATCCTCCTGTCTCAGCCTCCCAAGCACGGGATTACAAGCGTGCACCACCACGCCCAGCTTCTTTCATAACAATATAATGTTTTCTTTCATTTCACATTTATGATGGCATCCTATGAGTCTGAATATATATTGAATATATATGTCCCTGTAAGAGGTTATTTTGCTGCATTTCAAATTCTATTCTTAAACACACACACACACACACACACACACACACACACAGCTACACATCAGTGTTGTGGGGGAGGGGATGGAAGGGGTAAGACTCAAAGTCATACTCCAGAGAGTCCCAAATGTGCTGAACCATAAGATCTGCCTGGGCTGTTTGCCAACATGCCGGCTTCTGGGAACACCCAAGACATTAGAGATCAGTATCTCCAGAGGAAGAAACTAAGAATCTCCACTTCTAACATACTACCAGTGACTCCAGTAATCAAGCAAGATTACTATACAACCGCATACACTAAAGAACAGGAAATGACTGTAAATATCAAGATTTTGAATCAGAATCTTTTTTAAGATTGTTTCAAGAAGAAAAAAAAAGAAAGAGGAAAGAAAAAATATCTGTTGATATAAGTCAGCTCTTTGGCAAAATAGACATACTTTCAGAAAGCTAGCACAGATGTCATCAAATGTATATGAGGCTTCTATCATAATAACAGTGCAGGGAATCCTCTCCGAAGGCCTGCCCATGGGAATCATTAAGGTTCTCTCCACTCCAGATCACTTAGTGAAAGAATCAGTCCTTTGTAAATCCACGCTTTTAATCAAGACTGTCTTGTTTGCAAGCAGTAATGCAATCCACCCCCTGGCACCCTGGAGGAGTGATTTCCCCAGGGTGGGAGGAAACAAATTAAAGCACCTTGCTGATTGTGAACCACCGGAGGATATTATCAAAACGGTGGTTCGAGCCAGGAGGCTGCTAACAGTTCACAGTCCAGGATGAAAAGAAAGACTAAATGAAGCTTTCACAAGATGGGTGGGAAACAAACGTTGAATTCAACATCTCTATCCCTGGGAAACAGTCTGATGTTGAGATTTTCCTCAAAGTCTACGATGTCTTTTCTCACCCTCTACTCATAATTAGGCATTTATACAAATCCCAACCTAATTTTTAAAAAGTCCTCCCAATAACGGGCCTAGCAAAACACGTTCACTTGGGAGGAGTCAACAAAACTAAATAAACCTTGAATGCTTAAATCTCCACGGGGCATTTAGAAAAATCACGCTTTAATCCTATGAAAGGAGACATTGAAAATAGCGACAGAAATACAGCTCCTGAGCCATAAAATAAAGACAGGATAATATTTATCTTTGGCTAAAAGGGATTGTTCCTGTGAATTAAGGGCACGTTTCCAGTAGAGCCCAGTGACGGGGGCTGCCAACACGTTAGAGTATGAAAACGCGGCTCTCGGGAAAGTTGGCATGGGGGTTGTTATCCTTGGAAGAATAAATGTCAGGTTCCTTACTGAGATCCTTCTAAAAGATTTATGCTCCAGAAAAGTGAGGTGCTCGGCCAACTCAATGGGCTCCAGATGGTCAAACAGCAGACAGGCTTTTCCCTTCTTGGATACTTTTTTCCTCTGCGTGACTCGTCTCATCCAGTCATAGGAAGGACTATAAAAGAAGAGTGAGCCTGGTCAATGTGCTGAAACCCCATTCCACTCCATGGAAGCTATTAACCTACTGACTCTGTAGCTCTTGGCCTGCTTCCAGGAGCGTGTGCAAAATACACGCCTTCCCCTTCGTATTCGAAGACAAAACCATTGACCCGATGCCAAGAGAACATAAACTTGGAGTTGTTTTTCCAGACAGGGTAGGTTTACACTGATTCATCCAGAATCTCTTACTTGATTTTCCTCGTGACCAAGCAAGATTTGGATCATAAAGAAGAGGTCAATGGTAGGTATATAAATTTCAGTTTATCAGCATAGAGATGGTGATTTAAGGCCCATGGAAACCACCAGAAACTGTGGTTCTCATGCTTTGACATAATATGAATTGTCTTATAAAACTTGTTATGAAGACAGAGGCCTAGGGCCTCGCTGCCAGAGATTCTGATTTACTAGAAATGAACCAGGATAATACATATTTAAAAAAGCATCCTTGATGGTTCCTGGATCATTCTCTGTTGATCATTTTTGAAGAAATACTCCAGGTAAAGAGAATATGGTATAAGTGCCTAAGACAAAAGGAGATACATTTATAAAATGAATAGCCATACCTAGAATCACGAAATCATTCCCCAGGGCAAAGTTAGCTAGTCAATATGAAATGAGCCTAGTCAATACTAAGTTCCTAATAACTGAGTTAACCAGTTCACAGCATAGCTATGGTCAGTGTGTGTGAGAACATCAAAAGCACCATGGCCTGGGGCTTCTCTAACTCCGTTGAAGTGCAGATTCCAACACACAGATTTCGGGTGGGCCTCAAGATTCTTCATTTCTAATGAGCTTTAGCTGATGCCAATGTTGGTGAACCAAAGACCACACTTGGAGTACCCAGAGCATAGGAGACATTGACTCGATTCAGAATCAGTAGCCAATTGCCAAGCATCTCTAATATGACAAATGCTTTTACATGTTATCTCATGTAATTTATTTATTTATTTATTTGTTTATTGCAGTACTGGGGATGGACCCCAGGGACATTCTACCTTTGAGCTGCATCCCCAGCCCTATTTTTTATTCTTTATTTTGAGTTGCAAAGGGCTTCACTAAGTAGCTGAGGCTATCCACAAACCGCTGTCCTCCTGTCTCAGCCTCTCAAATGCTGGGATTACAAGTGTGCATCACAACACCCAACTTGGCACATGTGTTTTAGATGCTTATAATAACCCCACAAGAAAGGCTTTATCCCGTTTCACAAATAATCTGCAGTTTGAAGAGATGAGTCACACTCATTGTAGCTGCACTCATTATAGCAAGTAGCAAGGCTGTCCTCAGAGAAGCAAACTAATTCTAAGACCGTATGGATCTGGGCCAAGTGGGCTCAGCGCTACTCAAGCCTCTCAGCATTGACTCATCAAGTTTGAAAGGACACTCATGCCACTCTTACATGCTGGATATGTCGATGAGGCCGATGTGTTTTTCATATCCTAGTTGACTAGCTACTTCCCGGAATTCCTCAGTCATCCGAATCAAGCCGAGATCCAAATTAAACTCCGCAGGGAACTTCAGAATCCAGTACCTGCAAGGTATGAAAGACTTTTGATAGCTGGAAGATTTTACATTGAAAATCAATGGAAACTGCCATTCGGTTTTACAGACCATTTAACATGGAATCCAATACTCTAGGAAACCATCTCCTATCCCAACCATCACACTGGATCGATCTATCTATCTATCTATCTATCTATCTATCTAACTCTATCTCTATCTCTCTGCTCTCCTTTGATTCAGAACCAAGGCCCACCCCTCCAACCCTGAGCCTCTTTGACTCTAGCGAAGGCAGCTGAGTGGAAGTCCCCCACTCCTCCACCTCATGACCTCATGGGTGGAAGTAAAGTCTGTGAGCTGCAGGAGAAGAGAAAATCAAACTCTCCCTAAAGGCTGATTTCATTCTCTAATTGTACTTGCCATTACTCCACCGCCAGTCTACAAGGTAAAGTCCACACCCCCACCCCCAAGAACAGTGGAGGGCCAATTTTAACAGAGTCACTTAAAGGGGGATTTCAGTAGATTCCCTCACCAACCTAATTTTGTTTCTTGGAGAAAAAGATATTGCTAACAATCCCCAAGCTAGAAGCTACAAGAAATGAAATTCGTAAGCTCTTTTACCTCATGAAGTAGCAGATCTTTAATCGAAACTCATCGCAGCTCTCTCCAGTAGCATTTTGATACGTAGATTCGTTAAAGAAAAAGTCCTTGACCTTGTGTCTTTTGCACACACCTGCAGTGGTTTCATCAATTTACGTGAATTCCTAACAAGAGGGCCATACTGGGGACATTTGGGTTACAAGTTGAGCACCTCTAATCCGAAAATTTGAAATCCCAAATAGTCCAAACTCTGGAACTTTTGGAACGCCTACAATGCCACCAGTAGAAAATGTCACCATTGACCTTACCTGATACATCAAAGTGAAAACACTGGCTTATAAAAAAGATCATATAAAATAATTTGGGGGATACATGTGTAAGGTGTATATGAAGTGTAAATGAATTTTGTGTTTAGACTTAGGTCCCATTCTTAAGATACCTCATTAGAGATATGCAAGTACTCTAAATTCAAAAAATCCAAAATATAAACTATTCTAGTCCCAAGAATTTTGGATAAGTTATACTCAACCTTAATATAGACATTCAAATGGAAAATAAGGTAGTATTTGACCAGTCTAAGGCCGGGTAATTAAAAGTTGTTTTGTTAATGCTATCAGATATATATATTTTTTGGTCTGGAGAAGAAGCTGCTTATAAAATTAGTTTTACCTTCCAAAGTGCTTCCTAATCAATGACTTCCAACTGTCATTACAAATATACTGTCGAGTATACATAATCAAAATTGGTAGTTTATAGAAGCATTGATTTCAGCCCAAAAGGTCTTTGTTTTGGGGATAAGTGCCTTACATAACTACTCTAATTTTCTTCATGTTTTTAAATGTTGCTTTCAGTTATACTAATATACAAGTTGTGTTATTTATCCTTAATTTTATTTATTGCTATGTTTAAAAGAATTTCTATTGAGCTTCTATTTTATGCCAGGATATGGAGTGAGTGAGAAATCGAAAGGAAGGAAAGTTGAAAGGAATGTTGACTCAGACTGATCGTTTTACAATCCGGAGGTTCACACATTCGACTTTAACGTGCCCAACTCTACATTTTATTTGTGTTTCTAACATTGGTGGATATGTTAAAGGTGAGCACACAGTTTGTGGTGCATCCTTTGGACAACGTGTGCATCACGAGAAGGCTAGGGCCAGGCGACGTCAATTCCCTCCATCTTTCCCTGTACTCTGCTCAATAGGCCCTGTGGAACTTTTGTACCATTAGAAACAAGAATGTTTGTGTGTTGAGGGGGCGCTCTGGATCAAACCCAGGAGCTTCCTACCTCTCAATTATACCCTAAGCCCTTTTATCTTGAAACAGTTTCCCACTAAATTGCTGAGGCTGGCCTCAGGCCTGCTATCCTCCTGTCTCAGTACCGGGATTACAGGAGTGTGCAACCATGCCCAGCCCCTTGCACCTTTAGAAACTAGAATCTGCTCACTTTCAAGGACTTTAGTTCAGGGTACATGTCCCTTTACCCTCTCTAACATTCCCTTTTGCCCTGAGGTTGTGGGGAGGATTCAGGGAAGAAATGAGAAGCGGAGAGGCTGAACTGACAGGTGGAATCCCACAGGATCCCAGCAGCTTCAGGAGGCCCTGATAATCCTCAATGGGCGCTCTCCCTCTCAGGCTCCCCAAGACCCTGTGGGGTCTCTCACTCATCTAAGGACCTCCTGGGCTTAAGAAATGGCAGGAACCATCATTACAGATTGTATGGTAAACATTAGATCTCAGGAAGTAAAAGTTTATTATAAATGTGAGACTCTGTTATTGGTCACTTTTCAAGACTGGGATTTCAAACTATGTGGATTTTATGTTTTCTTTTTTCAGTGTTAGGGATTGAATGCAGTGCCTTGGGCATGCTAGGTAAGCACTCGACCACTGATCTATACGTCATCCCCATCCAGATATTTTTGTTTTGTTTTTATGCAAAAGAAAATCTAAAATTAGCACCAATCAACAAATTACAATAAACCCACTAGAATGTTCACCGTATCTTGCCAGCAAGGGAAGATGTGAAGGCTAAATTGGTGCTTGTGCCTGAGCCGAGCATGTGATCTTGGTTAGCATCTCCAGAGGTGTCAGCTATATTCTCTATGCCCACCATTTTGCCATTATAGAGGGAATAAATTAGGCCTTAAATCAATTCTGAAGATTTCTTCATTGCACCAATAGTCAAAATGTTTAAGGCAAGTTAGAAACACTCAGCCCACAGCCTCTGTTTCATATTGCATCTTAGTGGTTATATTCAAGTAAAGTCAAAACATCCAACTGGATGGTCCACTATTTGGCTTATTATCCAGATGTTTTGTCTAGACATCTATATACTCTCAAAACAGCTGGATAACCGACCAAAGCCTGTTTATTCATCTTAATTTACAGACTGCATGTAGACACTCTAACTAAATGCAGAATTTGATTTATGATGGCAAAAATCACACAGTAGTTGAAAAGATATATGCAGAGAAGTTTTTCTGCCAGTTCGGTGGATGATAAATACCATCGGTGCATCAGTAGAACTATTCTTGGCAAGTAACTGTTATTCAGCTCTCCATTGTCATCTGTTACAAAGAAAATAAAATAAGAGGTAAGGCAATACAGTGCTGCTCTTCTCTCTAATACCAGCCGAAAAACAATAGTGTCAACAAAATTTCTCATAGATGAAATTCTCTTTTACCTCCTCCTTGCAAACAACAGTGAGTAGATCTCACCCTTCCTCTGGTTTGCAGTTGGCAAATTTAGCAAAAAAAATAAATAAATAAAGGTCACCAGGTCAATTTGAATTTAAGGTAAACAATGATTGGTTTTTTTCAGTATAAGTATCTCCCAGGCAATATTTAGGACATACTCCCAAACTGTGATTCATGCAAAATTTGAATTTAACTAATGATGCTCCATTTTCTCTGGCAACCATACTCTGGCAACTCTAATTCTTACAGTAATCAGTTAAGCAAACAACTTTTGTGTGACTTTGTGCCCAGAAGGATCCAACACTATGGTGGATATGTGCACAATGAAAAAGCACATGGCTGTTAATAAAAACCATCAGATTTGAACAAATACAGAGTGCAGTAGATTGTGCTACCCACACCTGGGCAAGCCTAAAGACCAAGCAGTCATCACAGCAACGTGCAATATGTGCCATAAGAAAGTTACACAAGGCCCCGGGAGAACAGAATTCCTATTACCAGGCTTTTTTTTGACAGGGGTCATAGGAATGGCATTAGAAACATCAGAGATGACAATTGACATGAGCTTCAAAGCAGAATTTCAATGAAAGAAGTGTATAAAGTCATAGAAAT
This sequence comes from Muscardinus avellanarius, assembly GCF_963383645.1. Lineage (NCBI taxonomy): Eukaryota > Metazoa > Chordata > Mammalia > Rodentia > Gliridae > Muscardinus > Muscardinus avellanarius. Next base: position 27,497,265 of record NC_137801.1, on the reverse strand, counting down.
CAACGTGGTGGCGCACGCTTGAGACCGGAGGATCGCAGTTTGCGGACAGTCTCAGCTACTTAGTGAGGCCCTTCACAACTCAGTGAGACCCTGTTTCAAAATAAAGAATAAAAATTAGAGCAGGGGGGTGTAGCTCGGAGGTCGAATGTCCTTGGGTTCCATCCCCACACCCATACACACAAAGGCATAGAAAGAGAAGTGCGGGGAATATTCCCGAAATATTAAGTGGACAGTTTGGCTGACGTATGAGCTACGGATAGTTAAAAAAAAAATAAGAAATGCAGGAGAGCAGTAAAACTGGAGGATAGATTGGGGTGGACTTTAAAGGCCTTCAATGCAAAGGTGCAAGAGGTCTAAATCTGTTCTGCAGGCAACCTGCGTCTGGATTGAGGGAAGCGACAGCATCAAACTATACAAAAGGGACAAAAGGAGGCGAGGCTCCCACCAAACATCTCGATGCAAGTGATCAGCAGCTCATCCAGCGTTGCTGCTTTCCCAAGGCCGCTGGACCCCATGGTTCTTAAGTTGTCATCAAAAGACCGGAGACATTTTCTGCACGAGAGAGATCAGCTCCATAATCATGCAAGTTGGCGGTTTTAGCGCTTCCGTTCTTAGTTGTACTTCAAGTGAACTCTAAAAAAAAAAAAAAAACAAGAAGAAAAATTAAAGGATGAGAGTTCAGGCCCCATTAAAGCACTGTTTTCCTACTTGGAAATAATATGACTTCCCTTGACTACATCTTTCTACAAGAAAGGTGTCAAAGTGATTGAGATTATCTCAACCACCACAAGGGCAAAATGCCTGAGGAAGTGTCCTTTAGCATGTATGATGCTTTGAGACCACGGAGATAGTCTCTGTTAAAGGCCATCCCATTTCACAGATGAAATATTTTTGGCACAGTATACTTGTTTTAAAATTATTATGAGTATAAAGCTGGGCTTGGTGGCCCACACCTATAATCAAAGTTCGTGGGAGGCTGAGAAAGGAGGATTGCAGGTCTGAGGCCAGCCTAACAGTTTAGTATGACCTTCAGCAGCTTACCAAGACCCTGTTTCAAAATAAAAATAGGATTGGCAGTCTAGCTCATAGGTAGAACAACTCTGGGCTCAATCTCCAGTTACCCCTCTAAAAAATTAAAAACACACACACATACACATAAATGGAGATACATTTTAAGTTAAAATATATTTATAAGCATTACCCTCAGTGATTTTATAAATGTTTAATAACTGTGCGCAAAAACTCTATTTGCCTAAATTTGCTAATAATAACATTAGTAGTAGGAGGAGTAAAAATACAAACATTAGATTTTTGAACTACCACCTTAGATATGGTAATAAATGCCTATTATTCAACTTGACTTTCATAACAGTACTCTGGGGAAAAATTATTATTCCTAGTTCATAGATGAGTTTGTGAGACTTGCAGAGATTTGGCAATGTATCCCAAACCACACAATCATTACAGCCTAGAAACATGACTCCACTATAATAAAACTTTTGGGCTCCCTATCTCCCCATTGTGAGTTTCTCTAAGTGTGAATGCCATGAACTGTGATAATTTTGCCCCCTGATGTGGTGTGAAGAATAGCACTCTTCCCCACTACCTAAAAGGGGGGCTAGAATCCAGATGATCTGTTACAGAAGTAGAGAGAGAGAGAGCTTCCCCGCTGTATTGCACTGTGATGGGGGAAATGGGATTGGAAATAACATCTTACAGTTGCTTCCACTATAAAGTGTCCCTGTGGGGAGACGCCACCACTTTATGTTACAGAGCAAGTCCTCGCTGCCAGGCATCCATCCAGGACTGGGGAAAACAGAGAGGCCATCATGCTGGAAGGCACTTATCCACTTTGAACAATTTAGTAGATAAACGTGGTCATTAGGGATTCAGCTGATGACCTGTTAGAGCCAATGTCTATTTTACTCTCAAATTTCATCTTTTCAATTGGCAGTTACTGAGTCCCTGACCTACGCCAGGTATCAGGTTAGGCACCGAGACTGCCAAGATGAACAAATTGCTGCCCCATCCCTACCTTCAGTGGGCTCACAGGCAACTTCAGAAAGCCAGTGCTTAGCAGGAAGGAAAAACAATGAATGTGTCTGTGCATGATTGTTTTAGTTCAGTGGGACCGCCAAGGAGAGACAGAGTCCAGTGTGTTTTCTGTTGATTTATTCTGTGTAGAACTGTATCGATGTGCTGACGGTCTCAGTCTTAGAGGATATAAAGGGTTACTTCAAGTGTGCATAAAAATAACAAAACTACGGGATCAATACTCTCCTAATTTGCATTTCAAATGATTTGTGAAAGGGGAGGATCAAAGTCAACTACTAACACCTACTACTAACATCTCTTAACTAAGTTACCTGATCCGTAAGGCCTTTTCTGAGCACCCTGTTTAAATCAATACCACCTCTCTCCCTACCTCACCTCCCAGGGCACATGCCCGACCTCCCTCCTCCTTCCCCTTGGATCTGTTTTCTTTCTTTCTCTCTTTCTTTCTTTCTTTCTTTCTTTCTTTCTTTCTTTCTCTCTCTCTTTCTTCCTTTCTTTCTTTCTCTCTCTCTTTCTTTCTTTCTTTCTTTCTTCCTTTCTTTCTTTCTCTCTCTTTCTTCCTTCCTTTCTTTCTTTCTTCCTTCCTTTCTTTCTTTCTTTCTTTCTTTCTTCCTTTCTTTCTTTCTTTCTTTCTTCCTTTCTTTCTTTCTCTCTCTTTCTTTCTTTCTTTCTTTCTCTCTCTTCCTTTCTTTCTCTCTCTCTCTCTTTCTTTCTTTCTTCCTTTCTTTCTCTTTCTTTCTTTCTTTCTTTCTTTCTTTCTTTCTTTCTTTCTTTCTTTCTCTCTTATACTTATTCCCATCTGACACAGTATATATTTTACTTGCTCATTTCTTTTTCCAAACTCCCTAGCACTAGGAACACTAGATCTATGACCACAGGAGTTTTGTGTGTCCTCTGAATGCTCAAGGTGGTACCTGTCACATGGAAGAGTCTCAAGAATTATTTTCAAAACAAATGTACGAGTGGATTTATGGATAAAGAAGTAAGGCGGGGGGAAAAAAAACTTGCCCAAAGCTTGTCTTTGAATATGGACATATTTGAGATGCCATACATTTTTAAGAGGTTATGGTTTTATGTTTGGTTCACTAATTTACATAGGCTTATGTAAATACCATTAGGATAGAAATTCCCACCAGCTTTCTAGACTAATAGGAACTGTTTATAGTAATAATAAGAACTTAATACCTCTTCCAGGACATTCTGGGCAGCATTTCCCCAATTTTCCTAATGTAAGCTCTATCAATCTGCTTAAAAGTCAAGATTGAACAATCAACAAGTCTGACTACCTTTCCAAATATGCAGACATTTTGTTGTTGTTGTTGTTCTGTTATGCACCAAATGGTAAATGCATTCATTACTTAAAACCAAATAGCCTAGATTAACTAAAGTGTTTTTTTTTTTTTTGGTCAAAACTAAAATTATTCTTTTGTTCTGTTTGGGAGGGTGTTGACCTGCCAATGAGGGTTTAGGGATAACCTGGCACCAAAGACCTGCCACTCTGTTTTGGATTTATATTTGTGATCTGCAAAAAAGCTAGTGCCAGGAGCCAGGTGGTCTCCGCTCTCGGGTTACAATCCGTCTGTGCCTTGGGTAGACCTCTCTGTGACTCTGCTTAGCAGCTTTCTGTCCCCTGCGCATTTACCGAGATCACGTTTCACATGTGTGGACATTATTGTGTCTACGACTACCTTTTCAGAAATAAAACTTCCTTATTGTAAAAGCAATATGGATTTGTTATTTAAAACAAGATAGCAAGAAAAAAAAGAGAAAGGAAAAAACTTTGCTCAGAGTCCAGTCATCCAAAATAACTCGTATTAACATCACACTATGCTTTGTTCAGTTTTTCCACTCGTGTTTATTTTTTTAGGGGTGTTATGTAATCTGCAATAATTTTTTTAAAAGTACTTACATATTGTTTTCACACAGGTAAATTCCAGGTCGGAAAGGATTTAAAGGATACTTCTCATCACTGGGAAGTGCTCTGAGGAAGCTCTTGGCACCCCTGGTTTGTCCAACTTGAATTTATTTTGGAAAGCCTGATATTAGGGCAGAAAAATAAAACAACCTAGAGTTAAATAATGAAAACTCCAGAGAATCTGGTGTTACTGTATCCCCCAAGGTATTACTTGAAGTATATGTGCTGTTGAAAATATTGTCTAAACTTCATCCATAAAATTAATAAAAAGAAAATATTAAAAATGGTTATTTGGTGACAGTGAGTTTTTTAAACTTATTATTATTTTTTTTAGACTCAACCTTTTAAAAACCCACAAATGTGACAAAAGTAAGTTATACGCAGGTGGTGCAAGACACTATTTTAGTTCAAATATACTGATCTCAGGAGATTACTAATTCAGAATTTCCAAACATTGGCTTTGGAATGTGAGTAAAACCTTAAAGCAGTTTTCTATGGGGATCATCAACTCTGCCCAAATCACTCCTGACTGGCTCAACATGAATGTCAATGCTGTTTTAGTTAAAATTGTTTACTCTCCTAATGGTTTAGGACTTGCAGTGACGTTGATAGCTTGGATTATTGCTAAGAAAGAAGTTCTCATTTTAAAGGAGCAATAGAACTTTGTTGGGTATGACTTCAAAGGCTTTGGAATGTTCTTTTAATATGACTTGTAAAGAGACAACGGTTAAGCCGGGCATGGTGGCACGCACTTGTAATCCCAGCACTTGGGAGGCTAAGACAGGAGGATTGTATAGGTTCGAAGCCAGCCTCAGCCACTTAGTGAGGCTCTCAGCAACTTAGTGAGACCCTGTTTCCAAATAAAATATAAAATAGGTCTGGGAGTATAGCCTGGGGGTAGAAAGTCCCTGGATTCTACCCCAGTACCACAAGAGAGAGAGAGAGAGAGAGAGAGAGAGAGAGAGAGAGAGAGAGGCAATGGTTTAAAAAAATCCTTCTAAAGTTACCTAGGACAACTAGAACCAGGCTCTCAATTTTTTAAAAAAATACTCTTATTGGTGCACTGTTATTGTACACCCTAACGAGGTCACATTCATACAAACAGATGTATACACATCAGTCTTGGTATGATCCCTTTCAGGTCCTACCCCGCTACCCACCCTTCCGCATACATAACAGCTAGGTTGGTAGTGATACCTTCATACACGGGCACAGCATAATTTGAACTGCCTCTTTCATCAGTTCTCCCCATTCGCCTCCCCGCTTCCCTCCCACTGGTCTAATGGTCGCTCTCCCCAGTTATCTCACGTCCCTTTTGTTTCCTATTTTCTCTCTAGCTTCCACATAGGAGGGAAACCATTTGACCCTTGACCTCATGCATCTAGCTGATCTCCCGTAGCAGAATATTCTCTTGTTCTACCCATTTCCCTGTAAATGACATAATTTTGTTCTTTGTTATGGCTGAGTAAAATTCCCTTGTGTATATATACCACATTTCATAATCCATTCATCTGTTGGGAGACACCTAGGTTGGCTCCAAATCTGGCTATTGTGAGTTGTCCTGCTGGAAGTATGGGTATCATGCTCTTAATTTTTGAAATAGTAAAAGGGAGCCAAATTCATGCAACTAGTGATTAACAGGTGTAAATTAACACCCCAGGCTCTTGACTCAGAACCTTTCGGTTAAAAAAAAAAAATGGATTTCAACATTAGATAACCACAAAGAGAAAGTTACACTGAAATCTGAGTATAGGCCATCGATGCAGCTTGTCTCACTAGCTTCTCCAAAGCATTAGCAGATAATAAAAGAGCACCTGCCGCGCGTCCTGCAACACACTGGGTGCTAGGGGAAGGGTCTCTCTCTGCCTGTGCTTCTTCTCTTTAAATATTTAAAGCCTTTTAAGTTGAGGACTTAAGCTGAAACACAGGACCAAATGTAGAAATGTCAAGAAAAGAGATGTTCATTTAAAGAGGGGGGAAAATACCACGGCATTGTGGGCAGGTGGCCTCATCAGCAATGCATTCCTTCCTGAAAAGTCTCAAGCCAAAGTCAGGTAAAGCCAGTAGGAGAGGGTGTAGACTGAGTTCTCAGACAGTGTCTAGGAACCATGCCAAAATGACACTGAAGGTCGCTCTTTGTATATATACAAAATGGAACTTTGGTCAGACATAAGAAAAGAACAAAATTATATCATTTGCAGGAAAATGAATGGAGCTTCTAGATTTTTAAAAAGATCTCTATAGCTACAACAGAGAGTTACAGTGTGGCACAGGCCTACCCTAAAGATGTGGAACCAGTTAGTACTTGATTATAACAATCCAAGCAAGAGAGGGTGGTTGTTTAAGTCACCACGTAGCAATGGAAATGGAGAAAAGTAGGTATTTGTAGAATATACTTTGAAAATAAAGCCAAGAAATGTTTCCAATTCATTGGCTATAGACAATGAGCAGAATGAAAGAGAACTGCAAAGGTCTAGCTAGATATTTGACTGGATTATGGTGTCATGCTCTTGAGACTGAGAAATCGAGGAGTAGAAAGGAAGAGCAAGTTCATGGAAGACGACCGATGTGTTCACTTTTGGCCATGTTGAGTTAGAGATCGTCTGAGACGTCTAAGGGGGATTTGAGCTAACTTCTGGACACCCATTAAACTTCTTGAGTTGAGATCTGAGTACATTTAAGTTAGCAGAAAGGGAAATTTCAGGGACAGGATAGCAAAAAGTTAATTCACATAACAATATTCCTGGGAGGACAGGAGGGACCTACAACATAAAGAGGGATTAACCTCGGTAAAGTAAAAGTCACCTCTTTCAACATCAGAAACCAAGAGGGAAAGGGGTGTGTGGATATATTTGTCATTTTGGTGGCAAAAAGTTCAGGAAGATCTTCTGGCGACTTCTGCTTACTCTAATAGGGAAACAAGGTCATCTTCTGGGAGGTGAGATGGACACAGGTCTGAAGTTTATTAGGAGAAGAAAATTTGCAGGAGACATTGTGAAGAACAGAAGACAGAAAGCAGAAGTGTTGAGATCAGCTCCACCAAGGAAAGAAGTCTGATGTTTCTCCTCTAGAGTTTCTTTTGAGAGGAAGTTCAATGTTCCCTATTCCTTGGACTCTTGTATCACCCTCTTGTGTCATGTTTCTAAAATTATTTTGAATAACTTTTCTGGAACAACTTACATCGCAAATGTCTGCTGTATTAGAGAAGCAATTCCGGGTTTCTGATGTTACGGTCTAGTCGTGCCCTCTGCTCAAATGTGAGCCTCAAAACTGAAGCCAGGCTGACATTTGCTGGGGCGTGTCCTCAGTAGGACACAGATTCCAGCTAACGTTTCATCTACCTTTACCTGATAGGGTGAAGAGAAGGTTAAACTATTGGAAAGAAAATAATAAGGAAATGATTTCTCTCCCACACTTTAACGTGACCCAGACTCTTGCCTTTTGGCAATTACAAACTTAGCTACCTCCCCTGTGATCTCCACCTTCCCATCCGGGCTTTACGTGTCTCTGCAATACCACGCACACTCCCCCATACCCTCATTATCTTCTGTCTTGAAAATCACATGAGATCGCTACTCTTTTTCCTGGCTCACCCTTTATATTTGGCATTCTTTGGTTATTTCTGCGTTGCTCTTGTTTTTCTCTTAAATCTCATTCTCAATTGTTTCAGCCTCAAACCTCATTTCTTTGACTTTCTGTTTCTACTCTATTTCCTCTGACCAGATGCTCTTCCCACTGCATTCCGTCAACGTCTCTTTCTCATCACTGTCAACACTGTTTCTATCACACACACACCTGCTGGAATAGTGGGAACAGAGGAAATGAGCCCAGTGCTTACAGCAAGGTTCAATCATTGGAAATGGACCAGAACTGATGACACAAAGAATAAAATACATGTGTATGGATAGTGGAGAGATGCCCCCAAAGGTTATTTAACCATGACAGCAGGGCATAACCATGAATAATAATACTGCATTTTTCAACTCTAAAAGTAATTTATTTTCCATTCTTGCCTCCAATGGGCTTTTAAATGCCATAATGAGATTTTCCTGGGTACTAAGTTTTTGTTGTTTGTTCATTTGTTTTTCCCAGCAAAAAGTTTTGGCTAAATTAATGGGGCACTAATAATCAGTGCTATCCAGGGTTTTAGAATATAAAGTAATAAAAATGTTAAAATGCCACTCTCTGCTTGCAATGTAATGTGTAAGACATATTATTGGGGAAATTGCCCATATTATGTTTAATCTTTAAAACTAAGTATTCCCATCCTCAATTGGTAGGTAATAAAATTGAAACCTATCAAGGTTAAATTACTTGTCCAATATCTTGTTACTAATTAAGTTGCAAAGCCAAATCTGACTCCAAAAATTTCTACTTATTTCTGCTGTTATACACACAAATTTTAGCTTGGTAAGACCTGCCTGTTAGCTCAATTTCTAGGCATTGTCCAGAACACATGTTTACTATTCCCTGTGCTTAGAGCCTGAGCATTTCATTACTGGTCCTATTGTCTGAAAATGAATAGCCTTCATTATTACAGCCAGCTTGGCAACTCAGGGAATTGCTGGTACCAAGTACTAATCAGAAGTCAATAAGAAGCTCAGAGCTCATCCCACAAGGCTGCTTACATTTTTGGTAACAATCAAATAACATGGTTTATCTGCATTTTATGTATTTTTTCTTGATTGCTGGTATTTAATATAGACAACCACATTTACTGCTACCCGACAGAGTTGAATGAGAACTGAGAGTTTTGAAAGAGCTCTCTTAATAAATCCCATAAAATTCTAAAGTCCAACCAACAGGGCGCTTTCTCAGCATTTGGCCAGGGCTGAACATGGAAGAGAATTCACAGGTACACATTCCAGACCCTTCCAGTCAGATGGCTTCTAGATGGCACATTCAAGCACACTGAAGAGTCAGGACTTAAAATTCCAGTGTGCAAATTGCAAAGAATATTTCCAAAGGAGACTAAGAACTAAAAATTATTTTTATATTTCAGAAGTTAAAAGTTTAGACTTTGGGAAAATCGTTTTCTTAAAAATCAGTGCTTTTGCCCGGCGTGGTGGCGCACGCTTGTAATCCCTGCGCTTGGGAGGCGGAGACAGGTGGATCGCACAGGTTCGAAGCCAGCGTGCGCTGGCTTAGGAGACCCTGTTTCCAAATAAAAATGTAAAAATAGGTCTGGGAGTGTAGCCCGGAGGTAGAAGGGCTTCCAGGAACCCCAGTACCACAAAAAAAAAAAAAAAAAAATCAGTGCTTTTGCCGGGCGTGGTGGTGCATGCTTGTAATCCCCGCGCTTGGGAGGCTGAGACAGGAGGATCGCACGAGTTCGAAGCCAGCCTCAGCTACTTAGTGAGGCTCTTAGCAACTTAGTGAGACCCTGTTTCCAAATATTAAAAAGGTCTGAGAGTATAGCCCGGAGGTAGAAAGCCTCTGGGTTCCACCCCCAGTACCACCAAAAAAAAAAAAAAATCAGTGCTTTCTTCTCCCGAGGATGCTGATATTATAAGAATCCTATCTATGTCTCTAATGCTCTGGAAGGACATGATCTCAAATCTCTTGAAATAAAGTCACATTGTCCTGTTCCCTTGATTTATGCTTCAGAGTGAGTTGGATGTTGTTGTTGATGATGGAGAAGGAGGAAGAAGGAAGAGAAGGAGGGAGGAGGAGTCTTTTTGACTGTTCTCCATGCCAATTGCTATTGAGCTTTTGACCCAAAGAACTTGGGGAGGCCAGGCCCCTCCCAGAAACTGAAAAATAAATAAAATATAGCTAAATATTTTTACTTAATTGTTAGCCCAAAATGTTGTGAAGTCTTGTGAGGCTTGGCACAATTGATTTTTTTTCTTTTTTATTTCTCCCTTTTACATATTATCTGTATATCGATCTATTATCTATCTCTTTTCAGTATTGGAAATTGAACCCAGGGGCCTTCTACCACTGAGCAACTTTGGTTTAGTTCTTTATTTTGGAACAGGATCTACTGAGATTACACCACTTGGCACAGGGCTCACATGTTCTGCCTTCTGTGCCTACTGTTAACATGAACGCACACTCAATACCTGCAGGATTAAGTTAACTTTTCGAGATCCTCCCCCTGGGCCAGATGACAATCTCTGAAGATAGAATTTACATGAAGGAAACTCCAAGGGAGTGAAAACATCACACTGGTATCTCTACAAAGCCAGAGAATGTGGGCAGAAGAAACTGCTTAGAGGAGAAAATCTCTGACCTGCCATCACCCAAGCTGGGGTGGAATCTGCCTGTCTCTGAAAACCCTGGGAAAGGATTTTAAAACCGGAGTTCTAAGTTGCTATTCAAGAAACAACAGAAGACACTAACATAATAAAAGATTTTTGTAGATTTTGAGAAAGGCGTTACCTTAAATATAAGAGCCAACTTTTGTTTTTTCTGTTAGCCACCAAGCAGTGTACTATGGTTTGGAAATGAAAAATCCCATTCTCAGGGGCCCACAGACCTTGAACAGGAGAAAGATTATACACAAACTGTTATAAACCAATGAGCTCAAGACCAGTGATAGAGACAGATGCTCAGAGTGTTATAGGACAAGAAATGGAAGCCAATCCAGCCTACAGAGACCTACAAAGTTTTCCCGAGAAGGAAAGTTTCAGGTCGCAAAACTAAAATGGAAAACACAGGCTAAGTGCAATGATGTCAGAGAGCAAGATGGGTGAAAATACCTGAGCAGACTCTACAGTGGGACATAGGATAGATTGAGCAATTTGCCATCAAGAAATTTGTCACATGAAAAAGAAAAGAAGACAATGTGTTGACACAACCATATTTAGAACAAAAACTGATGATGGGGTAACATGGACTTCTGAACTGTTTGGGGATTTTTTTTTTTAACCAGGGATCAAACCCAAGGACCTTCTACCTCTGAAGTCTACCCTCAGCCTTATTTCATTTTTTATTTTGAAACAAGGTCTTGCTAAGTTGCTGAAGGACTAGCTAGGTTGCTGAGGTTGGTCTCAAACCTACACTTCTCCTGTCTCAGCCTCCCAAGTACTGGGATTACAGTAATACACAATCATACTAATTTAATTTGGGGATTAAAAATAAGCTGGGCATGGTGACACATGCTTGGAATCCCAGTACTTGGGAGGCTAAAACAGGAGGATCACGGGTTCGTGGCCAGCCTCAGCTACTTAGTGAGGCCCTTTGCAATTTAATGAGAGCTTGTTTCAAAATAAAGAGTCAAAAAAATAGGGCTGGGCATGTAGCTCATAGGCAAAATGCCCCTGGGTTGCACCCCCAGTACCAAAATAAATAAATAAATAAATAAATAAATAAATAAATAAATACACACACAAATAAGGGAAAGTGTTAAGGCACAGAAGGTCTACAATGCTTTATTGCTATTATTATTGTTATTAATTTTACTCTCAAGTATTTCATATTGACAGTGCTAAACATTAAAAGTTCAATTTCTTGCACTATTTTAACACCTACTTTATATGTAAACAGGCCTACCTGAAGAGGTGATGTGAATTTCTCCTTTCTAACTGAAACTGTACTCTGTTTTCATCCAAGTGAAGACATTTTGCTCTTATTTAGAAGCCTGTGGTGTTTACTCTTGCATGGGACAGTACAGTTTCAATTTAAAATTGCTTCTGAGACAGGGATTTGGAGCTAGACTCTTTATTGGAACCAATTAAAAGTGAAGTATAAGAACCCAAAAACCGTTTTTAAAATTATTTCTGTGCTCTCAAATTTACACAGCTTGGGTTCCGTAAGCAGAAGCCTCCACTTCGTGACTTCATCCTACTCTTATTTCCGACGTTTCCTTACAGCAAATGTTTCCTCCTTTCTCTAAAAAGCAGGGATCTCTATTTTTACATCTAAGACTTGACTTTCCTCACTCCTGAAAGAAATCACAGTAAACATCCACATGCAACATACATGTAACTAGAACATGTAAACATACACATAAACATACATGTTATATACATGTAACTAGAACATTCTGTAGTGTCTTAAGTCCCATTTAACCTCTATAAGGCTCACTGCCATCATCTCTATCAGGAGAGAAATTAAGGCATATGTTTCCCAAAATTTCAATTCTTCCAAAAGAATTCAGTGGAGTGTGGTGGCACATGCCTGTAATCCCAATACTTGAGATGCTGAGACAGGATGATTCCACGTTGGAAGCCATCTCAGCCACTTAGTGTGACCCTCGGCAACTTAGTGAAACCCTAAAATAAATAGGGCTAGGAGTATGGCTCAGAGGTAGAATGTCCCTGGGTTCAATCTTCAGTAGAAACAAACAAACAAATAAAAACAGAATTCATTTTTTAAAGTTTTAAAGAGCATCAAAGATGAGAGAAAAAAAGAAGTCCTAAAATTGTGAAATGTTCCAAACTAAATTTGTAAAGTAGTTATTTGGAATTAAGAATAGATTTTCCCACCAGAACAATATTGGAAGTGTATTAATAGTGTGTTTACATATGGGAACCAGGAGGTCAGTAGAGATCTGTCGACATACAGCAAAGGACTTAGGGAATTCCAGAGCATTTGAGAGGTTGGTGGTACGGGTTCCTCAGCATTCCAAATAAGCCTTCAGGAATTATGCATCTCCTGAAGACTGGACTCTGGTGGGTCTTTCTGATCTAGAGAGATAACGGCCAAAGAAAAAGGGCAAAGAAGATAGCTTTTCAGGAAGTAACTGCTATACAGTTAGAGGAGCCCCAGAAATAGGAATAAGAATTTTGTTTGCAAGTTATGAAAAGAGAACCAATAACTGATTGTCACTGACTCAAGTGTAAGCAGGTTTTTTTTTAAAACAAAAATCAGCTTTAATCTGAAAGAACTCGGCACCTTAGGGGTTCGGGGTGAGGTCAGCGGGTCGGGGACCTACTAATCATCTGCCTGGAGAGTTGCAGTAACGCAGATCGGCCCGCTCAGTCGCCCACTATAAGCAGGTTTTGAGAGGTTTATCTGGCTTACCTTTCCCCTGGCCTGCTGCTGGGGCTGACTTAGCAAGTTGCTAGACAGACTCTCGCATTCTGCTCCTCTCTCCTCCCTACTAGAGATGAATCAATCTTCCCAAATGATGGATTGATCACATACCTTCCTCACTAAAATTCTTCTACAGATCCCCATTTTCGTCTATGAATCTTTCCCATAGCATGCTGAGCTTTACCCATGCCCCACACTCGGTGTTCACCCACAGCCTCTCCTTCTTTATTCTATCTGATATTATTTTCCTGTAAAAAGGGGCTTCTTGTTCAGAGTTCTCCTGAGCATACACATTGTCTATTTTTTTTAAGAATGTCCCCCCATGTGTCTGCTTGGTAACCGTGTACACACTTTTTAAGAATTCTCCCTCCTGAACTCTTCCAGACAGACTTCGGCACAAGGTACTGACTTCCTTTATGTTTTGCATGGTTTATGTTACCAGATGGTTCTGTCTCCCCAGAAGTTTCTTAAGAATAAAACTACACTTTTTGAGTCCTCAAGAACATCGGAAGTGTGTCTGGTACCTTCATATGGTTTTCTTTCTCTACTTATTCTTCCAGCATGATCATTAAACCTCAAATTGGTTGCCACTCTAATTTTCTTCTCTAATATTATTCTTACCTTGAATTTTTACTTTTGATCATTAAGTAAACTTATCCTTTTCATGTTAACATACCCATAATGAAATTTCAAGACAGGCTTCCTGATTTTTAGTATTCTGTAGACTAAAAATACACTAAATTCTTCTTCAAGTCATTTTCTCACATTTAATACACACTTATTTCTGTGCCAGATGCTGTGATTAACACCACAGTGGAGGGACGAATATATATCAGGCACAGATTGTGATCTGAGAAGGTTTAGGATCTACAGAGGGGTGTGGATCAGAAGTTAGGATATAGGGCATTGTGAAAGAGTCAGGAGAGAAGTAAAATTAAATTCTGACTCATAACATTGAGCAATGCCTTGAAGCAAGAGCTGCACTGAGCAGAAACAAGAAGGAAAGTACTAGATGCACTTGGAAAGGGCAGAGAGGCATGGGAGAGCAGGAACGCTCAGTGTGGTGAGGTCTACAAGCTGGAATTAAAAGACAGAGCTGTTCATTTTTCAATGCAAAAAATGTTGGGGCAGAGAGAGGGACTACCATGTTCTGAGCATCAGAACAAAGCTTCTACGAAAGCCCACATGACATAAGCCAATGGAGCCCTTCCTGTGGTCTGTGCAAGCTTTACACATTTTCCATAGCCTTTCATCATGAGGTTTTTTTTTTTTTTTTTGTTGTTGTTGTTTTTTTCTGCATCAAGCTTCGTGGACAAGAGTGTGCACAATACAGATAGCAGGCCATCAGGGCTAAACAGCTGTTCCATCTTCTGCGTCTATATATCTCTACTTAATAACAGGGCAGCATTGGTGTCTATGTGTCAGGGGTGATAAAAATAATATAAGAATTGAATAAGTGAATAACAGGTAAGTGTTCATTTACTGTCACAGAGTACATTTTTGATGAATGTTAGTTACTATTATCATTTCCCTAGAAAATGACCAAGTGACTTCTCCCCAAGGGATAAAATGTTTCCTGTTTATGTCAATTTTTCAAATTCATTAGCCATCTGTATTTTATCTACACATTCCGATTTTACAAAGAAAAGGAAAGAAAAAAGGAGGAAAACATGTAGCGTAGGCTAGAAATTCGAGTCACGAACTAGCAATTAGTTGAAATCCCATTTTTACTGTGACTTAGTCCCACACTCTCTGAAATAGAAATTCTACAATCTGCTTCTTTCTCTGTAGTATTCATTACTTTGGCAGGTTAAAACTAGCTGCCTCTGGACACACAAAACAACCTATTAAATAATATTCTTATCGATGAATTAAAATCTAATTTTTAAAGAAGTATTTATCAAGCCGTAAACACTCAAGGGAATATAAAGTTGTATATCTGACTCAAAAAGGTTAAAGACCAAAATATTGCAATAGATACATAGAGAAATGTTAATAATATCTCATTTGCCCCAAAGAATCTTGAATGGAATTCATGTCTTGACATTGCATTCATCTTTCTGTGGAATAGAAATTAATACATGTCAGGTTACTAAAACTGTTTGGGGGACTGAATATTACATAAATATATTTCCACTAAATATTTTGCCAATGGATCTATAGTCACAATAAGGATGTTGAAGAATTGAAATAGTAAGTGAAACTGAGCCGGGCACTAAAATTAGAAGGAAAACCACAGCAGCTTCTGTGGTAATCTGTGGGGATTTTACAAGTCTGCAGGTTTCCACAATTTTAGACCCATGCCAGTCTTTATCTCACCACAATAGCTCATCTTCAGTGGCTTCTTTTCAACCTTTGCTTCTAATGTCTTGCCCAGAAAATAGAGGATATAGTTATTTGTCTTAGTACTCTTTAAGTAATAATCACACAAAATCTGAAAATATCCACCAAGCATTTAGATATAAAGATAATTCCTCACAACTATATGTAATACGTTTTTTGTGTGTGTGGTGGTACTGGGAATTGGACCCAGGGACATTCTACCACAGAGCTATATCCCCAGACCTTTTGGGTTGTGTGTTATTTGAAACAGGGTCTCATTAGGTTTCTGAGAGTCTCATTAAGTTGCTGAGGTTATCCTTGAACCTGAAATCCTCTAGTCTCAGCCTCCCATGTATCTAGATATACAGGTGTACACCATCACACCCAGATACAAATAATATTTATTTGTATTGTTGAAACAGAAAAATACAAATGAAAATGTTTAAACCTTTTATTTATTTGTTTTAGATACTTCTTAAAAAAAAAAAAGAAGAGAAAAAGGCTACCGTAAAAAAAATCAGTAACTAGGGGGAAAAACTGACATATCTGAAGCTGCATCTACATATGAAAAGTTAAAGAATGCTCAAGACCTACATGTGTTGCCTTCCTGAACTTAAAGACCTGTGAAGGTGTCCAGGTTTTGTAAAAGTATGTTGTTGTTGTTGTTGTTTTGTTGTTTTGTTGTTGTTGATGATGATGATGTTGTTTTCAAGTTTTATTACTTTCAACTATAGTTTCTTTTCCAACATCTAAATTTGCTTTTGGATAAGGGAATCTTTGCTTCGATGATATGCTGTCTACAAATGCAAAACCTTTGTTTCTTTTCAATCTAGAACTTTCCTTACATCCTCTAGATATGTTGGAATCTCTGTACCGTTGTTATAGCATGGGCTTTATCGCAATCATTCCAATGAGTTTTTATTGAAGATGGTATTCACAGCAAGTCGACTGTAAGGAAGCCTTGTGCCTTACATCAACAATGGCTCTCCTGGGTGTGCCTGTGGGTCCTAAAACCCAATCGTGCTTTCCATAATAACCCCCAAACTTTGGCTCAGTGCTATTGCAACTATACATGAGCACAGTGTCTATCAAGACATTGCATTGTTCTCAAATGCCTTTCTTAGAAAACCCATTTAATTACATACAAATAATAAACTACAAGTCATAGGTTTTTTTCCTCCAAATTGAAGCTAGTCCATGCTAATGAGTTCTGCCTCCCTTAGCTTGCACACATTATAAAATGGTGATCTCTTGGACAGATACAGCTCATAGGTGTATTTTTGTTTTTGTTGTTGTGACAGCACAAAGTTTTAAAAATTTTAAATTAGCAAAAATGTATAAATTCAAACTTTCACATTAAATATCTGGTTTTCCAGACCCTTGTGGAGGCCAGGTATAATGGAGCATTGCTGTAATCCTAGTACTTGGGAGGCTGAGGCAAGAGGATTATAAGACAGCAATTTGAAGCCAGCCTCAGCAACGTAGTGAGATTCGCAGCAACCTAGCAAGACCCTAAACCTGGGATCCTCCTGTACTTGGGATTACATGTGTGTGCCACCACCCGTGTGTGTGTGTGTGTGTGTGTGTGTGTGTGTGTGTGTGCGTGTGTTGACAAGGATCAAACCCAGGAACTTGTCTGACTTGTATGCACTAAACATGCTCTGCCACTGACACCTCAAACTCCTCTATCAGATTTTTAATCTTGAATCAATCAGCAGGATTTAACATATCAAAACTGACATAATCGAGAACATTTTAAAAGCTAAGTCCAAACTTGTTCTCCACCCTCCTAGTTGGCAATAATTTGGCCCATGTTTTATTTCCATTTTCAATTTAATTTTATCTTATTTTTGCTGTTTACCATATGGTGTTTTATCTTATAAATCTTATATTTTTTCTATTTATCATAAGCTGCTTTAATCCATTTCAGAGGAATTCAGAAAATAAATATGAACACAGTCATTTCTTTTTCTATATGTGAATAAAGAGTTACTATTTTGTGAGAACATTTTATCTCCTTTCCCATTGCTCAATAATTCTATTGGGAAGTCTCATGATGACTTTGTCCTGAATATATTTACTGCCTTTTTACTTACAATTCATCTGCTACATTGCATTATTACTTTGCAGAGTTGTTAGAGGCAGAATAATGATACTCAACATGAAACCGAGGTGATTTGTTCTAGTACCTTTCACTTTATGACAAAAATCTTCCATTTCTGGGTGTCTGTTTCTTCAAATTCAAATTCAGTTAATATTTATTGAGCAGGATATGGTGGCACATGCTGGTAATCCAGGACTTGGGAGGTCAAGACAGAAAGATTGTATGTGTGAGGCCAGCCTCAGTAACTCGGCGACGCCTCAGCAACTCATAAGCCCTTGTTTCAAAATTTAAAAAAAAAAAAAAATAGTGTTGGGGGCCGGGCGTGATGGTGCACATTTGTAATACCCGCACTTGGGAGGCGGAGACAGGAGGATCGCGCTGGTTCGAAGCCAGCTGGCTTAAGAGACCCTGTTTCCAAAAATTAAAAAAAAAGTATAAAATAGGTCTGGAAGTGTAGCCCGGAGGTGGAAGGGCTTCCAGCAACCGCAGTACCACAGAAAGAAAGAAAGAAAGAAAGAAAGAAAGAAAGAAAGAAAGAAAGAAAGAAAGAAAGAAAGAAAGAAAGAAAGAAAGAAAGAAAGAAAGAAAGGAAGGAAGAAATAGTGCTGGGGATATTATTCAAAGATAGAACACCCCTGATCCTCATACCAAATATACACATTGAGAGAAACATGGTGTTGCCAAGACCACCCATGACAGCGGTTGAAAGGCTGTTTAGTAGGTGTGACTGCTCTGTTTGGCAACTTTTGAGGACCAAGAGGGTCTTGTTCATAAATAGCCCAGTAAGGATCAACCACGAATGATGTTAATCCTTCTTGAATCACCACCTTTCCTTTTGAGAAAAAAAATGTATGTTGTATAAGTTTAATCTCTCTTGTATAAAGTAAAGTTCTTCATAAATAAAAGTCAAACTCTTGTTAATGACATGCATAATGAGCTGTTCAGGAAGAAAGCATTCTGCTGTCTGCAATTTGTTTAGAAAAGGAAAAAGACCAATGGACACACAGAAAAATGGATAAATGCACAGATATATTAAAAAGTAAACACAGTTTATCGTTGATCATAGAATTGAACTGGCAGTATATGGGTATTCACTGACCACTTCTATCAACGTTTTTGACTTATTTGAACATTTTCATTATAAAATGGGAAGGAAATTCATTATTTTAAAATCTTCTCTTTCAAATCTCTATTGTTTGGGAGTTTGGTGAATTATTGTGCTTATTATCCTTTATGATTTTATGACTACTACTAATACATAAACTGGAAAGTTCTCAGTTTTTAGTCTGATTGAGAGGTTCCTCTCTTCCCTTGAACACTGTAGATGTTATTCTCTCTATATATCCAAATTTTTTAAATGGTGGAACAATCAAAATTACTCCATAGGCTCCAAGTCCCAAAGTTTTGTTTGAAGAAAATAGGAAATTATTTTTGGACTAGTTTCCAATAGTCTCTGTATTTTGCTAATTGCATTTCAAGGAATCCCTACACTCTCCCAGTTTATGGTGTATCCATAGGCTGATTACCCAAATTAAAAGCTCCAAATCTTTCTCACCTCTCTCTTCTCTTGTATCCTCAAATATAGTTGATCTCAAGAACTCTCAATTTTACTTTCTAAATATTCTGAAGATGCTCCTGTCCTGTTCATTGCCTCTTCCTTGGTTCAAACTTGTCTCTGGCATCTTCTTTTGTTCCTGGGTATTTTTTCTCTCTCTAACCTGTCCTCATTGTCTTCAAAGTTTTCTTCCAGAATACAAATATATTCATATCAATCATTCCTCTATTCGACAAACTACATTAATAACTAGAAATTATTAGTAACTATTTTATAGTTATTACTGATATGGTCTTTTTAAGGAGAACTTATCTTCTAGGAACCCATACTAAAATATTTACAGATGGAATAATGAAATAACTGAGATTGCTTCAGAACTCATATATATAAAGAGAAGAATAAAGGTGGAGGGAGAAATGAAACAATATTTACCATGAACTGAAGACTGTTCAAGTTCAGACATGAATACATGGAGGTTTATATATATTTGGAATTTCCTGTAAGAAACATTTTTTTACTTTAAATAGTTCTCAAAAATATTTAAATGTTTTAGAAGAGTAAACATTACTCTGAGCCATGTAGAACCACCTTGTCTTTGAGCCTTCACTGCCTCCTCCAATATGTAGCCGATGACTCAGCTCTCCCAGCTTACAAATTATTCCTGGAATGGACTCTTTTAAAATAGCATTTTTTTTTATTGAACAATGACTACTTATCCTTTTCCACACAACTTTAATGTCCCCAACTCTAGGGAATCTTCCCTGAATCATCCTGATATTGCCCTCTCCTTTCCCCGGACTTCCATAGAACTGTGTACAATGCTGTTTGTTTGTTTATTTATTTGTTTGTTTGTTTGTTTGTTTATTCATTTACTTATGGAACTGGAGAGTGAACCGAGGGGCATTCTACCTCTGAGCTATATCCCAAGCTCTATTTTTTATTATTTATTTATTATTATTTTATTTATTTTATTTATTTATTTATTTACTTGGAGGTACTAGGGGTGGAACCCAGAGGCTTTCTACCTCCGGGCTATACTCCCAGACCTTTTTAAAAAAATATTTTATTTGGAAACAGGGTCTTGCTAAGTTGCCGAAAAGCCTCACTAAGTAGCTGAGGCTGGCTTCAAACCCATGCGATCCTCCTGTCTCAGCCTCCCAAGCGCAGGGATTACAAGTGTGCGCCACCACACCCGGCTTTTTATTTTTTATTTTGAAACAGGTTTTCACTAAGTTTCAGAGGGCCTCACTAAGTAGCTGAGGCTGGCCACAAACCTGTGATCCTCCCATCTCAGCCTCTCAAGTACTGGGATGACGAGCATGCACCACCATGACTGGCAATACTCTTTTATAGAACATGTATTTGTGAATTATAAGATGATTATTATAACAATTATTAATCTGCTTAGCTAGACAGCAATATATAAAATAAAGACCACATCATTATCCATGTCTGTGTAATATACCATGTATAAACATACACTTAAAAATACCAAGCAGGGCCTGGTGGTGCATGCTTGTAATCCCAGTACTTGGGAAACTGAGACAGGAAGATCACAGGTTCACGGCCAGCCTCAGCTACTTAGTGAGGCCCTCCAAAACTTAGTGAGACCCTGGTTCAAAATAAAGAATAAAAAATAGGCCTGGGTGTAGGTCAGAGGTAGAATGCCTCTGGGTTCAATTCCCAGTACCCCCCCCAAATATACCAAACAGATTGTCTTGTATAAAAATACATTTTGGATTTGCTTTTTATTACTTTTGCTACCTAAATATAACTTCTGGTGTTTTACAGAAGGTGGCCCATAAGCTAGACTGTGTCTGCTATTGGGAGAGAAAATAAAATAACATTGATTTTTAACTCACACCGAGGTGGAAAATATTGTAGAAGCTCTAATGGAGAAGAAAATAAATTTAGAGAGGTCAAGCACCTTGCTCCTTATGAGGTCACAAGGCTAGAAAGGGGATTCTAGTCCTAGTCTGAAACAAAGTGAGTGCATCTTCTATTTAAGAATGCTGCCTCTTGCTATATCTATGTTAAAAACTGATACTGTTTAGGGACAGTATGAAGAGAGCAGCCATTGTGTGAAGTTGGGACTTAGCCAACTGTGTCATGCAACTAATGTTAACCCTCATGCCCAATACATACTCCTTTCCATTGGAAGAAAGCTGTGGAACAAGAAGTCCAAAGACTGCATGGATTCATGATCACACCTCCCTGAATTCTTTTTAGATCCCACCCAGAACTCACTCATCTGTATTCATTACTGAGGTGTTCTTTTGACTATGGTGCTCTGCACTTTGGGCTGGGTGATCCTGCAGAACTACTCAGCCTCTGGCAACCCTCAAAAATCATTATACAGCCAGGAGTGGTGAGGCACACCTATAATCCCAGTACTTGGGAAGACAGGGAATCACAGGTTCAAAGCCAGCCTCAGCTACTTGGTGAGGCTCTCAGCAACTTAGTGAGACCTTGTTTTAAAACAAAGAATAAAAGATAGGGCTGGGAGTGTAGCCCAGAGGTAGAATGCCCCTGGGTTCAATCCCCAGTACCACACACAAAAAAAAAGAAAGAAAGAAAGAAAGAAAGAAAGAGAGAAAGAAAGAAAGAGAGAAAGAAAATTAAAAAGAACTGAGTGTAGCCCAGAGGTAGAATGCTCCAGAATCAATTCCCATTACCACAATCATCATCATCATCATCATCATCATCATCATCATCATCATCATCATTATCTCTAAAACATCCTGTTAACTCATATGATTTTGAATGGCAGGCATTCCAGGCATAAATGAAATACTTTCTATTTTGAAAAAACAGAACTGAAAGCTGATCAGATTCCAAGGTTCAGTTAAATTGAACTCATGGTATGAGTTTTCCAGAACCAGATTTGGACATAATTCTCAGTTCTTCAATTTAAAACTGTTTAAAATTCTCAAGTAGCTTATGAGCTCCAGAAATCTATCTGAACTTGAGATCTGAAAAGATTCTTCCTTGAGATTCACAGAGCAAGTTGTTATAGTGCAGCTGAAAAAGAACATTTCTTCTTCCTACCTCCTGCATTCCAGGTCTAAAGTACTCCAGAAAAATGAACCTGCATGTATAAATTTCTAGGCAAGAATCCCTCAGCGTGCCTTCCCAAAGTTAAATTATGCAGAAGACTCCAAAGAAAACAAGAAAACCTGTTTCAGCCCATTTTGAATAGTTGGGTAGAGGAAAAATTTTTACTTTCCCAAAACTAAACAGAAGAGCGAGAAGCCAAGTTTTTAAAAGAAAAAATTGGAGTCTGATGATCCATCATGAGTTGATGGCCTCATTGCCTGAGTTCTCCAGCCCATCTCTCTTCCCTTTGGCCAAACCTTTAGTTGTTTAGGTCTCTACCAACTCCCCAGGCAGGAAAAAGAGAAGCAATCAAAATTATGTGAATATACTCAAATGCAGTTGGTTTTCTGTGGTTTTCAAAATAATTAAGCAATAGAAAAAGCAGCGACTAAATTGAAGTTTTGGAATTAGATACGAATTTAATTTTCCCCATGTTATATTTACTCCATTACTATTTCTCTTTCAAAGATTGTACCAGGAACACGATCAAAGTAAAAATCGTGAATATTTTTATGATATGAAAGCAAATCAACTGAATAATGATCTCTGTAAGGATATTAGAACATCTTGTGGGGTGGGGACAGGTCTATCTGAATCAACACTAAAATAAATGGAAAAAATAGAACAATATCTGGCAAATATAGAAGGCTTCAGAAAATAAGATTGCCAATCTGATCACATTGAAAATTCAATTCAGGGGGAAACTCGCAAAGTGCTGTGTGCATGTATGTCCCTATCACTCTGAACTACATTCTGATGTGAAACTATCACATGCCAAATAAAAGTATATAAATGAAATATTTAAAGAATAAATTTTTTTGTGTGTGTGGTACTGGGTGTGGAACACAGGGGCTTTCTACCTCCGGGCTATACTCTCAGACCTATTTTATATTTTATGTGAAAACAGGGTCTCACTTTGTTGCTGAGAGCCTCACTACTTAGTGAGGCTGAGGCTGGCTTTGAACCTGTGCGATCCTCCTGTCTCAGCCTCCCAAGCGCTGGGATTACAAATGTGCGCCACCACGCCCAGTAAAGAATAAATTTAAATAATAAACTCGAATATGTGCTACATATACCATGTATATATTGAGTGAGTTTTCACTTACTCTAAAGGTATCAAGGTTTATACTACTTCATATTCTATACACTATAATGCAGGAAAGTAGAACTTTAACCCACCATTTCATTCCTCTTCTCTTCTCTCTCTCTCTCTTCCCTTTTTTCTCTAATTTTCTTTCCCCTTTGTCCTCTTGAAAGGTGCAAAAAAAATTCTGACTATTATAATAGTCACTAAAAGCAAATGGTCTTTAAGTCAGTTCACAAATTAATTGTTTTCCAATATTTTTAATTCAAGTATTCAATATTTAATTCAAATATTCAATATTTATTTAATTCAATATTTTTGTTGCCACAAAACTGTTCATTTATCTTTCCTCAGGCCATTACAATGCACAGCTGCACTTAGAATCATCAGACATCAATTACTGTCATTTTTACAAACTTGCTCATGTATTGATAAGGCTATTGCACAATAAACGAGATTTCTGCACTGACCGAGAGTGCAGAGTTTAATTAGACTGAGAGCAAAGAGCCTCCGTTATTCTAGCAAGCTAAGTCCGTCTTAGCTGTGGGCAGATGACTGTGCAGAGGGAAACTGTGCACAGTGCGCCCTTTCCCTTGGTACTCGGCATTGCTCACTCTTGCTCCATCAGAAATAGAGGCTACTAGCGGGGCGTGGTGGCGCACGCTTGTAACCCCAGCATTCGGGAGGCTGAGACCGGAGGATCGCGGTTCGCGGACAGCCTCAGCTACTTAGTGAGGCCCTTTGTAACTCAGTGTGTAGGGGTGCTGGAAAGCAGGCTGGAAGAAGCGCTCCCCCCCCCCCAGCATGAGAAGTTAACTAGAGAAGTCTTCTCCCATATTAGGATTAGAAATAAGATATTAGAATATAGAGTTAAGATATAGAAGTAAGGTAGGATTAGAAACAGAATGAAGATCCGTAAGCCCAGTTTACGGATAAGCCCATAGTGTCTGGGTCTCGGCCCCTGGCTTGCCGGGACAGAGCTGCAGCACAATAAACCTCGCTTGCATTTTACATCTCTTGTGAGTCCTTCGTTATTTGGGTTGGTGGGCGATTCTCGGACCCTTCAAGTGAGACCCTGTTTCAAAATAAAGGATAAAAATTTGGGCAGGGGGTGTAGCTCGGAGGTTAATTGCCTCTGGGTTCCATCCCCAGACCCGCAAAAAAATATATATTATATAAATAAAAAAGAAATAGAGGGCGCTGTATCTGGGCAGGACTTCCCAGAATGCTGATGCTTTTGCTGGACAGAGAGGGTGCATGATGGAGGAAAACTGCGTTTTTAAAATAAAATCTCAGAAAACAACCAGATCCATAAAACTGAATGTTACATCCCAGCATTGTTGATGTGACTCCAACCTAACCACGGGAGGGAGGGAAGTCAAACAATTTCCTTTGAAAAGATTATCCAAAGCAAATACTATAATTTCTGCAACTGAGCTGACCCGCTTTCTGAAGTCCATAGGCTTTGGAAATACCATGATTGATAGGTATGAGATGGCTTATCCCAAATCAGTCACCCATTTACCTTGTGCCTATCAGAAGCTAATAAAACGGGCCAGGTGTGGTGGTGCACACCTGTAATTCCAGTACTCGGGAGGCTGAGGCAGGAGGATCACAGGTCCAAGAGCAACCTTAGCAACTTAGCAAGACCCTGTCTCAAAATAAAAAGGGTGGGGATATAGCTCGGAGGTAGTATACCCCTGTATTCCTTTTCCAGTACCAAATTTAAAAAGTTACTTTTTTTTCATCAAAAAGGACAATTCCACAGATTACATGTAAGTGCATGGCCATGAAAGAGTTGAAACTGTTCTTTCTGTGGAGGAGAGCAAGTCTGGGATTCAGTCAGGAGGCTGCACACTGAGTTATTCCAGGACCATTTTCTCTTACTCTCAGCTTCCTCTGTGTAAACAGTGATGTCCTCCCTCCTTCATGGATTGTGGCAAAGTGAAAGTGCCTTATGCTGGCAAATTTCCTAGAAATACAGGGGCTCATCTTAATACCTAGGCTGGGCCCCAAGACCAAAGTGCGGTGACTCTACACATCAGACTCTGGAAGTCTGAAACAGTAAAAACAAAAAACAAAACCCAAAAACTTCAAGTTCATAAAACAATAAGATCTTGACACTCAATCTGCTGATTCCAAGGACTATAAATGAGTAATCAATACAAAGAGAAAAGAGGCTTCCAGGGAGTTAACCTTTTGGGAAGAGGGGGTTTTGAAACAAAAAGCACACACACACACACACACACACACACACACACACACACAAACATATCACAGAATTCATTTTCTTATTGTAAGAGGTCCCAAGAATAATTAAGCATTTTATTTTGCTTCAAACCAGCTCTGGCATATGCTTGTGGACTCTGCTGGAGCTATGTCATGTGTATCCATATGCCGCCCACGGAATCATGCCATTTTCCATGGGAATAAACAATTCCCCAAAAGGATTGGGGTACAGTGGGCCCTCATCCTTGGGTTCTGCATTCATGTATTTAACCAACTGAGTATCATAAATACTTCTTTTAAAAAATAATATACCAGTAGTGAACATGTACAGAATTTTTCCTTATCATCACTCTTAAAACAATACAATATAGCAGTTATTTGCATAGCGCTTCTGTGGTATAAGTTATAAGCAATCTAGAGATATTTCGAGTACAAGGGAGAATACACATAGATTATGTACGAATACCATAGCATGTTATATAAGGGACTTGAGTATCCTTAGATTTTGGTATTTGTAAGGTCTGGGAACCAATCACCTAAGGATACTGAGGAACAACAGTAATTCCCATAGGGATAATTCCCTGAGTTTCCAGTCTAGTAGACTGTGGAGTTGACTTTTAATGAGCTGGGCCTCACTTGACATTTCCTTTCCTTTCTTATAAACAGCTCAATCTTCAAAACGTACAATCTAGGCCATAATTATCTTTAACTAAAATTGATAATTTTAATGATCATTCCTAGCTTCTTGATTTCTTTTAAAAATTTCACTGGAGCTGGGCGTGGTGGCGCACGCTTGTAATCCCAGCATTTGGGAGGCTGAGACAAGAGGATTGCGATTCTCGGACAGGGACAGCCTCAGCTACTTAGTGAGGCCCTTTGCAACTCAGTGAGACCCGGTTTCAAAATAAGGAATTAAAAAGAAGAAAGGGCTAGGGGTGTAGCTTGAGAGTAGAATGCCCCTGGGTTCCATCCCCAACAGCAAAAAAAAAAAGAAGAAGTATATTTACGTAAGGCTGATACCTGTCTGATGACCCAGAAGGCCACAGGTTCATGACCCATAAGTGAGACGCGCAGCATCTGGATATGGAGCAGGTGGGGGATAAGTGTGACTCAGGGTCAGTGGGCGGTGCAGGCAGCATCCCAGCCAGCAGAGGAAAGCATGTCTCCCCCCTCCCCACTCCCAGGCAATCAGTCCCCTGCCCTGGGACCTATTCCTCCACAACACACACAGCTCAGAGGAACGCAGTAGTGTGAAGGATCTCCTTGCTTCTGTTCCTAACGACCTATTTACACAACCAACCTTCCAGGCTGAGCCACAATGGACAGGTCTGATAATAGTTTCATTAACACTAAGCCAACTGTTTGGGATGGGGCACGGGCGGGGTGGCTGTTTCCCAAAGGAAAACTGTTTTCAAAGAGAAAAGTACCCAGACTGTCAGATCTCCTGCTCAGCCTGGGCTTGGACTGTCATGGGGGAAACCTAGCCCTTCCTGTCAGGAGGAGTTTGGAGGAGCCATAACACACAGTGTGCATCGAATCATACTGTGATGGAAATACTCCTTGTTCATACTTCATGGGGTTTTCGATTTAAATATATGGGTTTTGCACATGCATTCCACTTTTATTTTTTAATATATCGGATCTAGGTGTCACTCCTGCCTGCATCTTAGGTCTCTCTGAGCCTCACTTTCTCCATACATAAAACTAGAATAATAAAATACAAACACTCCTCGACTTACATAGTCCAACAAACCCTTCACAAGCTGAAAATATCTTTAGTTGAAAATGCACTCAACACATTTAACCTACCGAGCATCATAACTTAGGAAGGGAGCGTGCAGAGAGTGTCAGTTGTTTCCTGTGTCAGCATGTGGCTTGCAAGGAGCTGAGCCCAGTATCTCTGCTGCTGTCCAGCATCTCAAGAGAGAATTGTACAACATATTGCTAACTCAGGAAAAGATCCAAATTCAAACGACAGTTTCCACTGAGTGCCTATCACTTTCTCACCACTGGCAAAGTTGAAAAGTTGTGAAGTTGGGCCATCGAAAGTCTGAGACTGTCTATGTAACATGCAGTTATTATGAGGGTTTTATGAAAATATACTTGTGAACGTCACTTTGTTTAGCAAGTTGCACAATACACGTATATTATGATTATTAGCATTAAGATGATCATGTAATGGCAGAACCCTTGAACCCTCTTTTCCGCCTCTGCCCTGTGACCCAGATGTATTTGCTACAATTTCTTCACCTCTGAAATGAAGGTGTTACACAGAACATAATTCCTATCCAGCTTTGAAAGTCTTTGACTCTTTGAATATACTATGTGCATGTAAACTACTTAATTTTTGCTTTACTTTGCTATTAGTATTTTGAAAAGTCAAGATACTTTTCAAGGGCTCTCAAAATGTATGAGCTTTCAAAAATTCAGCAGTTGCATATTTCTGACTCCATTTAGATAAAAAATGGTTGTCCGAGTAGGTTTGTTGTGACAACTGCCATTTAGATATTTCCTTTTGTAGGCTGCTTCTTCTTCTTCTTCTTCTTCTTCTTCTTCTTCTTCTTCTTCTTCTTCTTCTTCTTTCAGTGCTGGGGATCAAATCCATGGCCTCATACATGTAAATGCTCTGCCTCTGAGCTATACCCTCAGCCCTATAGACTGAAATAAATTTATTTGCACAATCAAAAAATCACCCTCAGTTCAGACTCCAGTATACCTTGATTTTAATGTGGGAAGCTCTGTTATTTTGGAGACATGATTTTCCTGGAGAATTCTTTCTCACTATCAACCTGTAAAGAACAGTGAAATCATGCCCCAGAAGGACCCCATAAAGATGGCCCAGCAGGCAGCCAGGCCCCTGCGGTCAGACAAGGGAAGTCATGGGCCACATGGACAATGGCTGATCCAAGGACCTTACACAAACATAATAAATAGCAACAGAGGAGTTGGAACTATTTTTTTTTCTCATGAGACACCCTAGATTTTGTGGTTTCTTGTACATTTTAAGGAATAAAAGGGGAAGAACTTCTCAGTGTCAGCTAGCCCTTTTTTCCAACGAGGTATCCGAAGCCACCACCATCGAAGAGCTCCTGCGATGAGGTACTGCAGATCAACAGTGTCATTCCAATTCAATCTCCACGAAAAAGGGGTGGCCAGGATGGAACAAGAGCAGTGTACCCAAGAAACAGGGCAGAAGCTGCAAGCCAATCATACATCTTAAGCCTATACAACAATCCATTGTCACCTGGGGAAACTGCACACACCTCGGTGTCCAAGGCTCTTCACCAGCAAAACGCTGCTTAGTAAGACTTCAAATGAAAACAGCCCTGTATGATGTGAGACCGTAAGACCATAATGCACCAAGACAAGTTCTTTTAAAAAAAAATGTAAACAACCACGCTCTGCTCCCCTCGCTATTATCCAGGCAATCCTAAAAGAGGAAGCTGTCTGGTTAGCTCCCTGCAGTTCTCAGAGGTTACATCAGCCACTCGGGGCTCTGCCCTCTCCATTCCCCTTTCTTCTTCTTCCCTCTTTAGCGTTCTGTCTGGAGATTGCCACAACGGGACCAACATCCCTGTGTGACATATGGCGCCTGCTTTGCAGCTCTGTGAAGAGCGAGCTCTGTTACTGTTGAAAGAAGCTGAAAGGCAGGTCCTCAGGTCCTCTAGGGTGTTTGCATGGCAGCCCCCGTGGACGATCAGCTTTAAGCAGCACTTTTATAAATTGTCATAAATAAAGAAGAAAGACCCTGAGCATCACAAAAAACACTAAAATAAAGAAGACCAGAGCAACTGAGAACCTTGGCTTAAGTAATGGGGATAAATTAGCTTATTGAAGAAAAGAACTATAAAATACAGCATTTAATGAGTTGGGATGCAGGCATAAAATCTGAGTATGACTTCTAATGTCAATCTAAATATCATTTTTCCTTTTCTCTAGATTACAGACTGTAGTACATCTTCACATGAAATATTCTAACCAGGAATGGTCAAGTCAAACATACAAAAAGTTCATGAGTTCCTTTCTTTTTGTTTTAGAGATTTATTTACTTCTTATTTTTTTGAGATAGAGTCTTGCTATATTGCTCAGGCTTGCCCGAAGCTCCCCAGTTCAAGGGATCCTCCTATCTCAGCCTCCCCAGTGCTGAGACTACAGACACCACCATGCCCAGCCCATGAGTTATCTTAAGCAGTTACATTTTCAAATTCAGTAAAGTCCAATCTAGTCATTGGCTCACTTCCAGAAGTTCTCCACTTAATCATCTGAATCTTGGCTTTCCACCTAAATACGACACACCACAAAACCCTGGACACCTGAAAATAAAACTTTTACAGCCAGGAATCAAGCAATGTACACATTTGTCCTCAAAGTTAAAAGATGAGGTGGCTAAAAATATCAGATTCTTAAAAAGCCAATAAAACACAAATAGCTATTAATGGGCACAAATAAAATATCTCTTTCTAGACAGAGGAAAACCCAAATCAACATAGACTAAAAAGTGGCGGGTGCCTTGCAACGCACAGAGAGGAAGGTGTCCAGTTACTTACTGGGTGGGTCTGTGGCTGTGGTCCTCACATCAGCAGCCGCCTGCTCTGCTGCCAAGCGCCAGAGCAGCCGCCAACAGCTGTTTCCTTCAGGCCGGGGCTCTGTGTCTTAACCAGTCACATGCGCCTCCTGATAAAAACTGCGCGGTGCCAGGAGGTCAGAAACTGTAGATCATTATTCTTTTCATTCGGAAACCTTCTCCTCACCCGGGTTGGCTAGCCCGTTTCATTAGCATACAGAGCAGTACATTCCACAACTTGTTTTCTTTAGCGACAAACACCCAACAGCTGATAAGTCCCCCCTCCAGAGGGCAGGTCACCACAAGTGGAAAGTTAATCCTATTTGTGTGGGGTAGGGGGGAGGCTGCAGTTCCATCTTGCTCCAGTTTTTACCAGGGCAAGAAAAGAGAGACCCAGGATTCCCCCAGCAGGTGGAAGTCGCCACCCGAATCCTATCAGTCCACTTGGTTTCAATTCTTGTGCAGAATTCCAGTTTCCACTGTTGGGAGAGCCATACGACTACAAGGACTGTGCCCGGAAAGGCAGACCCTAACTCAGCGTGACTCAGGTCTGATTTCAGAGACCAGAGCTACAGTGCCCAGAGATGCCCAAGGCACTGCAAATAGGTGACTGGCCGGTGGAGAAGATCAAGTGCGACTTTCTCTACAGAGCCAACGGGCACGAGTTCAGGTAGCTATTAAGATCAGGCTTCCTCACAGTTAAGCTGCACTGTGTCTACATTTGGGGGGCACAGCGGAGCAGCTGAGGTTACCAGCCCGGGGGGAGGAAGAGTGGAAACAGAAAGTATCAGAGTTTGCCAAGCAAGTTACAGATGCGCTGCTGCCCCCTTTGGTGGGCCCGGAAGCTGGACCAGCCTGCTTTCCTATGATGCTCAAGAAGGCGGCAACTCATGCTGGAGGGTTTGCTGGATTCGTACTTCTCACCCTAGCACAGTTTCCCACTGTCCCCTTTCTACCCTCCTCTCAAAGGAAAGCCCTTGGAGGAGCCAATATTCAGCTTTGGGTGGTATTGAATTTATTGGTATAATAAGGGTGAATCTGATTTATTGGTATCTGATTTATTGGGAGAGTAAGGAAGGGTGAGACTTCTCAAAATGAGTGCCTCATCTCACCCTTCAGGCTAGAGATCTGACCAAATCAGCTTATTTGGCCAAATGAATATCCAAAGAAGATGGTTAAAGATGACCCCTCCCCGGGAATTTCTGAATCAGAATTAGCCTGTTCAACTCTCAACCCTGATTTTTAAAAAGTGAACTCTTGCTCAAATAGAAGCATGTGTGGGCAATCTTTTATACTGGGCTTTGTCTCATCATTATTTACAGTAATAAGTAAACCAGAAAGTTCTCCCACACAGTGAATAATGTTTTCTTGAATAAAAATTAAAGAAAACCCTCAGTTTTGCCATAGTTGCAAGGAGTTTGTTACCAATTTGTGACAGCCCACAATGTCAACGGAAAAAGATTGCACGAATCAAAATATACCACTTTCTAAGAGATCAAAGTTCATAATAGAAATAAAATTTCAGATGCCAAAATGCAATGCCCTCAAATACATGTCACCCTCATAGACATTTTTGCTCTTGTGTTCATGTGACAATCTTCAACCAGAAACAGAAAAGGAGGCCTACTGGTCACTTGAAGTACTACTTTGATTTATTTATACTTTGTATTTATACTTCTGTGACCTGATGACATCTACCAATCAGTTCATTTCCAACTGACTGAGTTAATTATTCCATTGCAGAGAGAGAGAGACAGACAGACAGACAGACTGACTGACTGACTGACTTCTGGAAACTCTTTAATGGCCAACAGAAAAAAACATGTATAGGTTAAAGAAATGGATTTCCAATTCTATTGTCAAGGGAAGATGGATCCTGAAAGTACACACGAAACAAACGTCAATAAGGAAATGGAGACCTTGGGCCCTGTTAGTCTGGGTCAAGGAATGTAATCAGAGGTTCTACAATGATGCAGTCTTCTAGGCTTGCAAAGAAAGGATGGTCCACCTTTCTGGCTAAGCTGCCCACAGGCAACATCATTTTTTTTTTTTTTTCCGGTACTGGGGATGGACCCCAGGGGCATTCTATCACCGAGCTATACCCCTAGCCCTATTTTTTATTCTTTATTTTGAAACAGGATCTCACTGAGTTGCAGAGGACCTCACTAAGTAGCTGAGGCTGTCCGCGAACTGCAATTCTCCTGTCTGAATGCTGGGATTACAAGCATGCGCCACCACGCCTGGCTGCCTGCTAAATTACGTTTCTTAAAATCATTGGTTGGAGAAGAGATTAAAAAGGTAACTATAGAATGCTTATATGTTTTCAGTAATAATATTTCCACACATCAAATATTATGAGACATAGCCAAAATTATAATCAGGAGCCAACTAATCTAAGTAATCAAAAACCAGATCAATAATCACAGATAAATGTAAAAGTTATTAAGAAATTGTTTCCAAGGAAAGGTTTTAGTCCAAGTTCCTTATACAATCAAGTTCTCTTTGAAATTCAAGTCACAGATAATTCTCAGGCCACATAAAATATTCAAATGAACAAAGTCACAAAAAAAAAACTAGTTGGGTTGTGCTGAATAAACCTTCACAACTTGCTTTTCACTTACCCTACACTGAAAAAAAAAAAAAAATATATATATATATATATATATATATATATACACACACACACACAATCAACCTCAGGTATGATCAACGTTTACTCTAAAGGCATAGAAATATTTCAGTATTATATAATTCATTAGCCCAAATGAGTCAGTGAGGAAAAGATTTTGGATTATCATAAGAAATGATCTTGAAAAACAGCTATTTGCCATAATATATAAATAGTATGCACAAGTAATTGCTGGGGAAAGGATATTAGTCAATAGTTCCCAAGGGAAGAAATTAAATCCCGAATATTTATGTGAAAAATTCAGATACCACAAGAAAGAATACAAACTAAATAATACCATTTATTATCTCTAAGCTGGGCAAAGACAAAAAAATGATAATTTTGAATGTTGGCAGGAGGTTTGGAAAGTGGTGTCTTCATATTCATACTCTGCTGGTAAGAATATAAAGTGGTACAACATGTGAGGAAGATAATTTTGTAACATAGAGCAAACGCTTCTTTTTTTTTTTCCAGTACTAGCGATAGAACTTGGGGCATTCTGCCTCCAAGCTACACCCCCGGCCCTATTTTTTATTCTTTATTTTAAAACAAGGTCTCACTGAGTTGCAAAGGGCCTCACTAAGTAAGTAGTAGCTGAAGCTGTCCTCAAACTGCGACCCTCCTGTCTCAGCCTCCCAAATGCTGGGATTACAAGCGTGCGCCACCATGCCACAAGGCCCTGCAAAAGCTTTTTAAAATGTGAATTCACTTTAACTTATCTGTCCCTGTTCTGGAAATCGGCTCCAAGAAACGAACATGGAACTGGACATGGTGGTGCATGCTTGTAATTCCAGTACTTGGGAGGCTGAGACAGGAGAATCAAAGGTTCAAGGACAGCCTCAGCAACTTAGTGAGGCCCTCAACAACTTATTGAGACTCTTTTTTAAAAATTAAAAATAAAATAGATAAAATAGTGCTAGGGGTATGGCGTGGAGGTAGAATACCCCTGAGTTTAATCCCTAGTAAAATACAAGAAAGAAAGAAAATAGAGAGAAAAAAGACCAAGATCTAAAAAAAAAATAAATAAATAAATAAAAAATAAATAAAAGCAGCACCACTCATTAGCAAAGGAAAACACTCCCTCCTAAGCCTGGACTCTCTAATTTGCTAGTTCTGAGCCCAATATCTCTTTGCAAATTTCTGGATGCGATGGAACTGCCAGGTTTTCAGGAAGAAGAAAGCAGGGTCTGAGCGAGCACCCTGGAATAACTTTCTCTGAGACATCCTCTTGGGCTTTTGTGCCTATCAGAGGTACCCCCTTCGGTAGAAGTTCCCAAGTGGTGCCCATCTGCGCACTGACAGGTAGCGCCACCTCCACCTTCCCGGCCAGCAGCATCCACCTGAAGCAAAGGGTCCATGAGCTCCTGGCTAAACCCCAGACAAGCTGCTCCAAGCTGATGGCGCTCCACCTGCTGGTCAACATGAGGCATTACACACACGGCTCCTACCATGTCCACCTCTTTTCCTCACAGGGGACTTCCTCAGTGACATTCCTCCTCCAGCTCTGCAAATACGTACACATTTTTGATAGTTTCTCTGTTTCTCTTTTTTAGTCTGACCTTTGCCTAAGTATCAGGGGAAATTTTATCTACCCATCTTGTTCTTCTCCCCTTTTCCCCTTTATACTGTGCGAAGTCAAAATAAGTACCCAGTCACAGTTCATTATGAGAGCTGTGCTAGCTACCTGCCTGTAACAAATAAGAAAAAAACTTTTCAGCGGAATCAGAGTGCTTAACCTCTATTTCTCTTAAACACAGTATATCAACCTCAAATCAATGAAGAAATATAGTGCAGTATATAGTTCAGTGTATATTGTATTTTAAAATCCCCCAAAACATGTAACAGGAAATCTCTGTCATCAAAGTTAATAAGCTCTCTGGGAGGAAAGGGGAGCATGTAGGAAGCTATATAAAAATATTAAAAATGTTAGCCGGGCCGGGCGTGGTGGCGCACGCTTGTAATCCCCGCGCTTGGGAGGCAGAGACAGGAGGATCACGCAGGTTCGAAGCCAGCCGCGCGCGCTGGCTTAGGAGACCCTATTTCCAAATAAAAATGTAAAAATAGGTCTGGGAACTTCCGGGAAGATGGCGACCGAGAAAAGCGGGGCTTAAGAGTCCCGCTAACAACCAATCTCCATTACCACAAAAAGAGCGCCTTTCATAGCCAGAAAACACCATCACCAGAAAAACAAAAAAAACCACCAGGCTCCAGAGAGAAAGCGGACTGAGAACAGAGCTCAGGGCCACAGAGGAGACACAAGCGCCCGAGGACGCAGCAGCAGCGCCATACTGCCGGCGGCAGCGGCGAACTCAACGGACGGCTACAGCAAGCCAGGTGAGCCGAAGCGGAACAGCCAGGCGGGATCCTTCGGCGCAGACAGCATTTAAAGCTCCCAGTGGCTGAGCTCAGCACATGCTGCAGGGATTCAGAGTGGAAATCAAAACCAGAGAAGAAAAAATACGCCAGCCTCATGGCCGAGGGCGTGGCAGAGGCGCCATATTGCCACCGGCGGCGGCAGCAGCAGTGAATTCACCGAGTCCAGTACAGCTACATCTGCGTACTCAAGAACAGTGAGTCAAATTGCGGGCCACAGAGGAGAAATCGCAGTATTGGGCCTCCTGGGACTTGACCCAGTGAGGGAGTGGTGGTGGCAGAGATATCACACCATAGGAGAACGTGCAACCTGGCACCCCCCATAGTTTAAAGCAGCCTCTATCGACTACCTGGGTCGGAGACTCTGTGATACAATCCAGTAAAGGAGTAGTGGGGTCTGAGATAATACAGACTCGAGATCCAGAGCACCTTAAGTGAAGCCATAGTGACCCAAGGGAAGAACCCAGAGAAGGCACAAACCTCCGAAATCATGGGAAAGAGGAATAACACTGGAGTAATGAATGTGCACAACCCCACAACATCAGAACCTGATAAAACAGAAAATCAGAGATTTCTAGAAGATCAAATCAGGAAAATAACTGTAGAAATAATAGAGGTGCTTCGAAAAGAACTCAGAGAGAGCCAAAAAGAGATAAAGGATGCAATTAATGAAGTAAAGGCCTCAATTCAAAGCACAAACAACCGATTAGACCACATGGGGAACAGAATCTCGCTCTTAGAAGATGAGCAATCCAAAAATGAATGCATAGTTTCTAATCTAGAAAAAAATATCCAACAGCAGGAATCTGACATTGAAGAAATATGGGCCCATCTTAAGAGAGCTAACCTAAGAATAATTGGAATAGAGGAGGGAAAAGAAAGTGATACCAAAGGGATCAACAATCTCTTCAAGGAAGTAATAGCAGAAAATTTTCCAAATATAGAGCAAGAGGTTGATACACAGATCCAGGAAACTTATAGAACTCCCTTTAGACAGGATCGGAGAAGAGGATCCCCACGCCATATAATTGTCAAAATGACCAATGTGGAAGCCAAGCAGAGAATCTTAAAGGCAACAAAAACAAAGGGCCAACTGACATTCAGAGGCAAACCAATTAGAATCACTCCAGACTTCCCAAACCAAGTCATGAGAGCCAGAAGGGCTTGGAGTAACATATTCCAAACTCTGAAAGAAAACAACTTCCAGCCAAAAATTTCCTATCCAGCAAAACTTTCTATCAAATTAGATGGAGAAATAAGAAGCTTCCATGACAAACAGAAACTGAAGGAATTTATGTCTTCAAAACCAGCGCTAGAGAAAATACTCAAAGAGATTAACTACAAAGAAGAAATAGGTAACACTCACCAGAACCAGAGAAACAAGAGTTTCCATCCAACAGACAACTAAGATTGGTTATCTGTGGAGATTCATTATTTATGTTAGTCTTTTACCTATCTCTAAATTGTATTGTTTGCCTTTATTGTTGTTAATTTTTAGGATTTCTAGTTGGAATATTAATATACCTTCAGATATAGCATTTGGAAATATTTTATCCAATTCTATTAGTAACTTTTAACTCTGTTTACATTGTCTTTGGATATACAATATTTTCTTTTATTTTTTAGGGAGTTTGTATATTCTTCTGTTGCCTGTGCCATTGAAATCATATCCAAGAAATCACTGCCAATTTCAATGTTGTGAGGTTTTATGACCCAGATTTTCTCCTAAAAGTTTATAGTCTTAAGATTTATATTTAGGTCTTTTATCTATTTTGAGTTAATATTTGTATATGGGATTAGGTAAAGGTCCAATTTTATTCTTTTCCATGTAATTATTATTTTTCAACAATATTTAGTTAAAAGATTATTATTTCCACCACCAAATGTTCGTGGAAACCTTGTCAAAAATAACTTGACAATATAGGGAAGAATTTAGCTCTAGGCTTGTATTTAACTCCAATGGTCTATATATCTGCCTTTAGAACAGTACTACACTGTTTCAATTATTGTAGCTTTATATGGTTTGAAATCAGAAAATATATATCTGCTAGCTTTGTTCTTTTTCAAGATCGTTTTGGGTATCTAGAATTCATATTCCATATTAGGATAGATTTTTTTCTGAAAAATAAATATATAAATATATGATAGTTTCACCTAAAAAAACAGAAAAAAATATGCTCTAGTAAGAAAGAAAGCAAAAAAAATATTGAAATGCTATCTTTAAATCATCAAACGCTTGGTATCAGACAAATGAAACTGTTATGTGAGATTATCATTTTTAATTTTGGATAAATTGCTATAATACTAGATGTCAACCACTAAGCCAAGCATGGGAAGGAGGGATGGGGAGAGAATGGGGTGGGGATCGGGTGGGGGCTGACTGGGCGATGTGTGCATGTATGTCTACAAAAGTTTGTATCCCACTATGATGTATGAATACAGTGCACCAATAAAATAAAATAAAAAAAAAATAGGTCTGGGAGTGTAGCCCGGAGGTAGAAGGGCTTCCAGGAACCCCAGTACCACCAAAATAATAATAATAATAATAATAATAATAATAATAATAATAATAATAAATATCTTTTTAAAAGATGATAGCCGGAAGTGGTGGCAAACGCTTGAAATCCCAGTACTTGGGAGGCTGAAACAGGAGGGTCCAGGTTTGCGGCCAGCCTCAGCAACTTGTGATATGAGGCCCTCCACAACTTGAGACCCTGTTTCAAAATAAAGAATAAAATAGGTCTGGGGTCTTCTAACTAAATGTTTCAAAATAAATAATAAAATAGGGCTGGGGGTGTAACTCAGAGGTAGAATACCCCTGGGTTCAATCCCCAGTACCATACACAAAAAAATAATGATTACACAGAATAGCAATGGTGTGCCATAATATAGATAAATATATTATGTTAATATAGTATTAATAATGCATAACAAGTACCATCTATGCCAAATGCTCTTTAATCACCATAGCAATGCTCTCAGGAGATGCTTTTATTACCTTTAGTGAGGGTAACTAGCCTGATCACACCTGTAAGCAGCTGCAGAGAGAGAGAGAGATGCAAACCCATAACTCTCTGATTCCAAACTCTGTGTATGTAGGAGCCACAGGAGGTCCAGTAGATTTCTCAATCTCTTCTAACTAAATCCGTTTATCCGCAAGCACCACAGCCAAGTCAACTGCATTGCATCTGGGGGTCTAGTTATTGGCATCGTTACAGTAATTTGCTAATATGACCCACTGCAAATGTGCGATATTTCAGCCAGTAAACAGTGAAGTGGTTGCAGATTGTCCCACAAGAAAGAAGGGTATTTGTAACTTTCTTTCTATGGATAATTGCATTTTATGGACTAAAACAGTCTGAATTCCAAATAACCAATTTGCATGTGAACCTTTGGAGCATAGTCCACAGATAAATTGGAGACAAGCTTTGTAAAAAAAAAAAAGAAGAAGAAGAATGGAGGAGTCTCTAGCAAAGGGGTTTCCTGCAGAAGGGGCCTCTGCACCCCAGTCTCTGTCTCCCGTTCTTTAGCATCCCTGGAGAAACTTTCAGATCTGTGGACAAATCAGTTCTGATTGAAAATAGATTTCCCCTTTCAGTTCTCTTTCTTTTTCCTGTCTTTTATTTTATATTTATTTATTTATTTATTTATTTATTTATTTATTTATGCGGGTCTGGAACCCAAGGGCATTTGACCTCTGAGCTACACCCCCTGCCCTATTTTTTATTCTTTATTTTGAAACCGGGTCTCACTGAGTTGCAGAGGGCCTCACTAAGTAGCTGAGGCTGTCCGCGAACCGCGATCCTCTGGTCTCAGCCTCCCGAATGCTGGGATTACAAACGTGCGCCACCACGCTCGGCTTTTTTTCCTTTCTTTTAATTCTTTTTTATTTCTTTTTGTAAAATTTCATTCAGTGTGTGTGTGTGTGTGTGTATTTTCAACCCAAAAGCATTCTACCTGTGAGCTACACCCCCAGTCCTATTTCATTTTTATTTTGAAATAGGACCTTACAAAGTTGTTGAAGGCCTCACTAAATTGCTGAGGCTGGCCTCAAATCCAGGCCCCTCCTGTTTTAGCCTCCCAGAGTACTAGGGTTACAGTAACTAGGGTTATACCATGCCCAGTTCACTTTCACTTTCGTTGTTGCTATTGTTTGGATGGTTGGTACTGAAGGTTGAGCCCAGAGGCATTCAACCTCTGAAATACATCCCCAGCCCTATATTATTTTTTTATTTTGAGACAGGGCCTCACTAAATTAATGAGGCTGGCCTTGAACCTATAATGCTCTTGTCTCAGCCTCCCATGTACTAGGGTTACAGGTGTGAGCCACCCATGCCTTGCTCATTCACTTTATTTTTTATTTTTTTATTTATTTATTTATTTATTTTTTTTTTTTTTTTTTTTGCGGGTCTGGGGATGGAACCCAGAGACATTTGGCCTCCGAGCTACACCCCCAGCCCTATTTTTTATCCTATTTTTTATTTTGAAACAGGGTCTCACTAAGTTGCAGAGGGCCTCACTAAGCAGCTGAGACTGTTGGCGAACCACGACCCTCTGGTCTCAGCCTCCCGAATGCTGAGATTACAAGCATGCACCACCACACCTGGCTGCTCATTCACTTTTAAAAACATATTACTAGCCCGGTGTGGTGGTGCACGCTTGTAATCCCCGTGCTTGGGAGGCGGAGACAGGAGGATCACTCAGGTTTGAAGCCAGCCGCGCTGGCTTAAGAGACCCTGTTTCCAAATAAAAATTATATATAAAAATAGGTCTGGGAGTGTGTTATGGAGCACGCCTGAACAAGAAGACCACTGACTCAAATTAAAGTATAAATCAAGCCTTTAATACAGATTCGAATCCGGACCCAAGCCTCGTCAGCAGAGATGGCAAGGGCCCCGATCGTAGTTAGTAAGCACCTTTTATACTTTTGCAATAAAGTTGTTGTTGTACGAAACTGATTTGGTTAACCTTTACTTAAAGCAGCAATGTAAAGCTTGCAATTGTACAGGAAGGCATAGATCATTTCAAGCTTGTTTTGACATTTTTTCCAGGATGTGGTCTACATGAGTATGTCCAAAACACCAGGTGGCCTGTTTATCTAACTGAAAATTTTCTAAACTGACCTCCTCTTGCTCCCCCCCTTTGTTCTCAGGCCTGTCCTTTTTCCTGTATATGTCAAGGCAGACCTTGACATTCCCTACTGGTCTTTATGGGGAATCAAATCATCGATTCGGAGGTCATAAGGTTCTTCTATAGCTAGGTTTTGATAATGGCTGCGGAGGACTAAAAGTTTAATTGCCTGGACTCTGGTTTGAATGAGGTGGACGAATTGTCTGAACAGACAAGGGCCTGTAGTTAAGGCCAGGAGGAGTAGTATTATAGGGCCAGCCAGAGGTGACTAGGGTGGTTAGCCGTGGGACCAAGAGAATAGATTTTCATACCAGTTGCCTTGGGTGTGTCTTTCTTCTTCTCTCTCTTGGAGGCGTTTTCTCAGCTGGCTAAGACTTTCCCTAATTACTCCCGAGTGATTGGTGTAAAAGCAACAGGTCTCTCCTAGTGCCAGGCACAGTCCCCCTTGCTTTAAAAACAATAAATCTAACCCTCTCCTATTTTGTAAAACAACTTCAGCTAGCAAGCTGAGAGAGTTTTTCAACTTTTCCACAGTCTGTTCTAGGACGCTGAGATCTAAATCAATCTGTTTGCTCAATTCATTATAATGTTGGTATCCTGTAACGAGTGCAGCCGAGCCCACGGCCATTGACCCAGTGACGCCCAAACCTACGAGTAATGGGACCAGGATGGGGGAGGCACGCTTCCACCTCCGAGGTTCTAATCGGAGATGTTCCCGTCCGCCCTCCCCAGAGTAATAGTACGCTTGGGGAAGGATGTGGGCTAGGGCACATATCTGAGGATTTGGGCTATTAAGCAGAGTCAGGGGTAGGGCACAAGGAGTGAGACCATTGGAACAGGCCCACCAAGTTCCTTCAGGAGCGACTAAATATATTAGACCACTTGTAACCTCCATGGAATTTACAGAAATTATTATGGCAGAGGCGCACGATGCTGAAAAAGGAGAAGGGTTCAGGGGGTAACATTCGGGATACAGGCAAGTACCTGCTCCCTGGAGGTCACCCAGTGACAGGGAGGCTTGTCTTCCCCAGGTACAGAGATGTTCGGGAACATTTTCAGTAGATATATTCCTGGTCTCTTGTGGACGCGTTCCTAAGGAAATATTTGCCCCTATACTCGTATAATAAGGGGGTTCAGGATTTAAGCAGAGCCAGCAATCTCTTGTTCTATTAGGAGCAGTAGCATTAAGAAACTGAAGCATAGTGTTAAGGGTATCTAAAATTCCCCACTGAGGTGTCTCTCGGGTTTCGGGTCTGAATCTTTGGGAGAAAACAGAAATTTGGTTAGCAGAGGTTGGGCCCGACTCTGAGGTGATACTTGGCCGGGCACTTGGCACCAAAATGGGAGCTTGGGGTTTTAAAATCGGCTGCAGGGGGCTTATAGGATTTGGCAGGGACTGTTGGATAAATTTTCTCAGAATGGTGAAAAGGGTCCCCGGGTCCTGACCTGAAACATAAAGTCTCATGCCCCAGATTTTTCCCCCTTCCCAGATATCCTGATTCCAAGCCTGAACTTTTATCACCACGGGATTGCAATTTCCAATCTCACAGGTACCCCGAGCATCTGGGGCACCCTTTCTTTTTACTTGTTTGAAAGATGTAAGGCGATCTGTTTCCTTCCAAGGTGCTAGGGTTTCACAGCCCCACTTGGCACAGTAATAATCAGACTCACCCCCACACTCGGACGGGGATTCTCGGGGATAGATATAATGTTGGGAGTGCCATAACTCTTTTTCTAAACTTACAGTTCCACAACCATACCCGACAATTTCGACATGTCCACCTGTTTCAGCCAGTACTGCGTGATTTACCTCACTACGGTCGTTCTAATTTTGTCCAAAAAGGTCTCATAAGTTAGTCTGTATCTCGGGTGGTCTTGTGGTCTTCCAACTAGAGCTCCATCCAGAGTTCGGGTTACTTCCCAGCGATAAGAAGAGGTGCGGTGTGGGTAGCGTGGGCAAGGGTGATACTCGTCTGTGGCTATAAGGGTCAGAAACCAGACCGCGAAAAGGAGGGTCACACCAACCAACAGGTTGTTGGAGGGGCTGGCCTCCCATCTTTCGTTTCCCTCCCGGGCCCTTTTAATCTATGTACGGTGTATCCAATGTTGTTTTCCTCCAACCTTTACTGCAGAGGGGTGCTCAGGATAACAAGATGTGGTCCTTCCCACTGGGGTTCAAGAGAGGCAGGGTCCCTCTTCTTTATCCACACCAGATCGCCAGGTTGGGCCACCAGAGTATCTGTTTGTTCAAGGCTCCGTTTCTGGTGGGCCACTGGTACAAGTCATTGTGTTTCCTCCCAGGTCGCTTGGAGCACCTGTAAGGATCTTAAAAGATTGTGATTTGACAGACCTGCTAACTGTTCTTCCCTCAACTGAGCCATCCAGAATAGGTATCTACCATAACCAAGAGATACCTGTATCGTCCAGGAGCTGTAGTCAGTTCGGTAAAATCAACCTCCCAGTGTTCTCCGGGGCTCTCACCTCTGAATCAGATTCTTAATGGTTCCTGGTGTGGGGGTTTTGCATTTACCTTAGTGCATGACTGGCACCTATCGGCCAAATCATTGGACATCTTGTATAGTCCAGGAATAAAATACTTTTTTCGAAGCAGTTCAGCCAGTTTGGTTCCTCCAAGGTGAGTGCTCTGATGTGTCTGGTCCACAATCTGGCACCCCAGGACCTGGGGAATAAAAATTCTAGAATCTGGTAAGTAGAGCCACCCCTGTTTACCACGTCTTGCCTGGAGTTTTTGCACCATAGCTTGTTCTTCTT
Organism: Muscardinus avellanarius; assembly: GCF_963383645.1. Taxonomy (NCBI): domain Eukaryota; kingdom Metazoa; phylum Chordata; class Mammalia; order Rodentia; family Gliridae; genus Muscardinus; species Muscardinus avellanarius. The sequence continues at coordinate 27,454,416 of NC_137801.1, read as the reverse complement.
TGGAGTACACTGGCTGCGGCAGCAAGAGGTTGTCAGGAACTAAAGTTAGAACCTCAAGGGGCCCTACTTGTCTTTTGGCCATGTCCTTAGCTGTTTGGTCGGCAAAGTGGTTTCCTCTGGCTGGTTCAGAGTCAGCTCGTTGGTGTCCCTTGCAGTGGATGATCGCAACCGCAGCCAGGGCCCAAATGGCTGCCAAAGGTTGAGGATTTCATTTGCATTTTTAATGTCTTTCCCTCCAGCTGTAAAGAGTCCCTTTCCTGATAGAATGACCCATGAACGTGGACCGTGGAAATATCTACTGTCAGTGTAGATGTTTACCCACTTCCCTTTGCTCCACCGAGTGCTTGAGTCAGGGCGACTAATTCCGCCCTCTGAGCCAATGTCCCATGTCCCAAGGCTTGTGCCCACACCACCTTACTTAGAGTTACCACTGCCGCTCCAGCATATCTTGTACCATTTTCAACAAAACTGCTCTCATCAGTGAATAAGGTCTCATCCAGGTCCGGCAGCGGTACCTTCGTCAAGTCCAGTTGGAGGGAACTGAGAGAAGTTAGTATCTCATCACAGTCATGCAGGGGTTCCCCCTCCTCAGGAGTTGGTAATAAGGTGACCTGGTTCAGTGCAGTTGTCTTCAGGAAGCTCACATGGGGAGGATCCAGAGTAGGATTTGGTATTGGGTTATGTGGGTGTTAGATACCCATCTATCCGGAGGGCTCTGTAAGAGAGCCTCTAGATTGTGAGATGAAATAACTTGGAGGTTTTGGCCAAAGGTTAGTTTTGAGGCTTCCTTTACTAGTAATGCCGTGGCAGCTATAGCCCTCAGGCATCTGGACCAACGGCTTCTACTGGATCAAGTCTCTTAGATAAGTATGCCACGGGTCTTTTCCATGGGCCTAATGCCTGAGTCAGTAACCCTTTGGCAATACCTGTGACTCAGCCACGAATAGCTGGAATGGCTTGGTTAGGTCAGGTAAAGTTAGGGCGGGAGCGCTGACGAGAGCCTGTTTTAGGAGTTTGAAGGCAGTCTCTTCTTTTTCGGTCCAGTTTAGACTCGCCTCCCTTCCCCCTGTAGCCATATACAGAGGCTTAGCAATTTCTGCAAATCCCAGAATCCATAGCCGGCAATACCCCACTGCCCCCAGGAACTCTCGTACCTGTCTCTTGGTTGTGAGTCTGGGGATTTTTAGGATAGTCTGGATCTGGCTGGTAGAGAGAGTCCGTTCCCCACCTCTGATGTTGTATCCCAAATAGGTCACCTCTGTCTGGCAGAGTTGTGCCTTCTTAGCAGATACTTGGTATCCCAGTTGATCCAATGTTTGCAGCAGACTCCTAGTCGCCCTTTCGCATTCTTGTTCGGTTTCAGTGGCCAGCAAGAGGTCGTCCACGTACTGGAGTAGGGTGACATTAGGGTGGCTGAAACGAAAATCTTTCAAGTCCTGGCTGAGAGCTTCGTCAAACAAAGTAGGAGAATTTTTGAACCCTCATGGCAACCGGGTCCAAGTCAACTGACCTGACTCCTCTTTTTCAGGATCCATCCACAAGAAGGCAAAGATGGACTGGCTTTGACGTGCCAGTGGCAAGCAGAAGAATATGTCCTTCAGATCAATAATGGTGTAAAATCTCTGGCTAAGCCTCAGAAAACTAAGTAGAGTATAAGGGTTTGGGACCATAGGGTGGATAGTTTCAATCCTCTTATTAACCTCTCTTAAATCTTGAACCGGTCGGAAGTCCTCTGTTTCCGGTTTCTGGACGGGCAGGAGAGGAGTATTCCAGGGCGATCAACATGGATCCAGAATTCCAGCCTCCCGGAGTTGGGTGACATGCTTTGCAATGCCCTTCTTCACCCTTTGACCCATTGGATATTGTCTGACCCGCACTGGACTAGCGGTAATGAGCAACTGGCTTATGATAGGAGTCCGCTGTGCCGCCAACCGGGGGGGATTTCCTTTAGCCCAGAATATAGGTATGTCTTTGATTAATTGCCTTAGGAGGGGTCCAGAGTCAGTCTTAATTGTTCCCTCCAGTCTATATTCTTCACTCATTGGGACAGTTAAGGAGAGAACATGTCCCTTCTGGATGTTTTCAAAGTTAATCTCCGGGCCCTCTTGCCCAAAGGTAATGACGGCCTGGAGTTTGTGGAGCAAATCACATCCCAGGAGGGGGAATGGGTGTCGGGTCCCGCTCGGCTAGACCGGGATGGGGCGGTGACTCAAGATGGTGCCTAGGCATGTTGCCAAGTCACAAAGCTCACGAGGCTGGCAGTGCCCTGAGCCTGCGCAGTGAGCCCTATCAGGCGCCCTACGGATGATCAGTGACGCAGCGCCTCGTGCTACCACCAGCCTGCCTATGAGAGGGTTAGAAATGTGCATGCCCAGGGAGGGGTTATGAGACTGATATATATTTGCCTGCTGTGCGCATTGGAGGGGAAGCATTAAAGAGGAAGCATCATCAACAGACTTGGCGTTTGTGTCTTCTTTCCTGGGGCTCTGCAGGACGGAGCCTAAGGGATGCAACAAATGGGCACTCAGGCATGACTAGGAAAGAGTGAGTAATCGTACCCTTCCCTAGGTCAGAGATTCTTGCCTTAGTCCAGGGGTAGGTTTTTACTTTGCCCATTGCCCCTTGTATTGGTATTCGGTCTTCTGAAACCTGTCCCTCCGGGAGTTTTAGAACCGAAAAGGTTGTCTGGTATCCACGAGGAAATCAATAGGTTTGCTCCCCATGGTTAACGTTACCTGGGCTCATGGGGGCCAAGTGAGCCCTGACCTCTTCATTCCATTTCCTCTACTAGTACAGGGGCAGGCTCTCTGTGCCCCCATGTTTTGTGCTTAGGGCATTCTCGCTTCCAGTGGCCTTTTTCCTTACAATAGGCACACTGGTCCTTCTCCAGTGGGGCCCGAGGCAGGCCTCTGCGTTCCCTTTTTCCAGCCCTTTTTGGCCCTCAGTTGGCTGGGCTGTTTATGGCCAGCAAGACCTTTGCCATTTTCTTATTTAGGGCCTGTGAGGGGTCTTCTCGATTATCAAAGACCTTTTGGGCGACCTCAACTAATTCTGAAAGTGACTTCTAACTTTTATAGCTTTTTCTAATGTCTGGGGCTGACTGGGCCACAAACTGGACAGCCAGGGCTCATCTATTTTCGGGGGCATCTGGGTCTATGGGGGTGTAAGCCCGGTATGCCTCTGAGAGCCGCTCCAGGAAGGTCGTAGAGCTTTCTCCTGGACCCTGAACTATCTCAGTGACCTTAGACAATTTCAGACCTATTATTTCCTTTCTTTTTTTTTTTTTTTTTTTGCGGGTTTGGGGATGGAACCCAGGAGCATTCTACCTCCAAGCTACATCCCCATCCCTATTTTTTTATTCTTTATTTTGAAACCAGGTCTCACTGAGTTGCAGAGGGCCTCACTAAGTAGCTGAGGCTGTCCGCGAACCGCGATCCTCTGGTCTCAGCCTCCCAAATGCTGAGCGTGCACCACCACGCCTGGCTCTATGATTTTCTTTCGATTCAATAAAGAGTTGCTATTACAAAGCAGAAACTGCAAAGTTGATCCAGGGATAAAAGAGGCAAAGTAAATAAAGTCCTTTTTTTTTTTTTCCCTAAAAATGTACTGGTAGCTAATGTGGGGAGCAGCCCAATCTTCATAAGAATTATAGGGAGGGCAGAGTCGAAAGCTCAGTGGTGGAGCACTTGCCTACCACATGCAAAGCCCTGGGTTTCATTCCCTGTCCCCAGCCCCACACAGGAATCATAGGAAGCTGTGGCACACGCGTGTAATCCCAGCACTTGGGAGGCTGAGACAGGAGGATCGCAGGTTCAAGACAGGCCTCAGAAATGTAATGTGACTCTCAGCAACTTAACGAGACCCTGTTTCAAAATGAAAAATGTAGCCGGGCGTGGTGGCGCACGCTTGTAATCCCCGCGCTTGGGAGGCAGAGACAGGAGGATCGCGCAGGTTCGAAGCCAGCTGCGCGCACTGGCTTAGGAGACCCTCTTTCCAAATAAAAATGTAAAAATAGGTCTGGGAGTGTAGCCCGGAGGTAGAAGGGCTTCCAGGAACCCCAGTACCACCAAAAAAAGAAAGAAAGAAAGAAAGAAAGAAAGAAAGAAAGAAAGAAAGAAAGAAAGATTGATTTAAAAAGGGACTGGAGAATAGCTTGGAAGTAAAATTCCTCTGGGTTAAATCCCATGCACTCCCCTTCCAAAAGAAAAGAAAAGGAAGAGTGAGAGGAAATGTGCAGTTAGAAATCCCCTTTTGCACCGGGCATGGTGGCACATGTTTATAATCCCAGCATTTGGGAGGCTGAGACTGGAGGATCCCCGTTCATGGCCAGCCCCAGCTACTTAGTGAGGCCCTCTGCAACTCAGTGAGATCCTTTTCAAAACAAAGAATAAAAATTAGGGCAGGGGTGTAGCTCAGAGGTTGAATGCCCCTGGGTTCCATTCCCAGTACAAGAAAGAAAGAAAGAAAGAAAGAAAGAAAGAAAGGAAGGAAGGAAGGAAGAAAGAAAGAAAGAAAGAAAGAAAGAAAGAAAGAAAGAAAGAAAGAAAGAAAGAAAGATTCCCTTTGCTCTCAGAGCTGCTCTGGGTTCGCACACAGACCCTGACCTTGGCAGCAAGACAACACTCAGTGTGCACTTTCTGAGTGAGCGAGCAAAGGAATGAAGGAAGGAAGGAAGGGATAAACAAATGAACGAACGAGCGTGCTTTTACACCAGAGCCAAAATTACAAAATATTAATTTGATACCAAATCCACCTGCTCAAAACTGTCCATAATTCTAAATAATGTTAATGTTCTGGTTAATCGCTTTTGCTCTTTAATTACCAGATTATTCAAACCCAGCTAGCTAACGACAAGTCCCATTTTCCAGCGTTAGTGCCAAACTACTTGCTTAAGCCGTAATCCAGCCATGCAGCAGGTAGGTGCTAAGTCTGCGAAGCCTGCTCCTCTGGCCTGGTTTTCATAACCTGCCGTGCACTCAGCCAGGGCCGTGGTTTCTTCAGAGGCAGCAGCCTCAGTATTATTTATACTTTTGTGTGTGTTTGAGTAGAATCCTTAGGACATTCTGGAGAACACAAAGGCAATTGCCAGCAGGGTAGAAACCCGCTGAGAAATGGGGGCCTAGTATTAGTGGGACAGGATTTTCTTATTGTACATCCTAAGGGGTAAACCAAGAAAGTGCTTTCAGCAGCACCTAGAAAAAAATGGAAGCTTCAGTTTTGCCTAATGTTTTCATTTATTATTATTATTATAATTATAATTATTATTATTATTATTATTATTATTATTATTATTATTATTTATTGGTGGTACTGGGGTTCCTGGAAGCCCTTCTACCTCTGGGCTACACTCCCAGACCTATTTTTACATTTTTATTTGGACACAGGGTCTCCTAAGCCAATGCGTGCGGCTGGCTTCGAACCTGCGCGATCCTCCTGTCTCTGCCTCCCAAGCGCGGGGATTACAGGCGTGCGCCACCACGCCCGGCCTAATGTTTTCATTTAAACAGGAGCATTCTCAGCACTCATCTTTGGAATGGCCACTCTTCTTAGCAAAAAGCAGTTGGTCTATTTTTGCTGGGGTGAAACTTCTCAGGACTGCGAGGCAGGCTGTTTTCTTATGGAGCATAGGAGGTTAAAAAAAAACAACAAACCTCAGTAAAGCTTCTCTGTGGGTGGAAATAAACATACCAGAGTAAGAAATTGAGGCAGAGGCATCTGGGCTACAGCAGCTGGAAAATACCAACCTAAGCTGTGAAGCTTTGATAGGAATTTGAATTCCTCATCCATTCTTATCAGTCCTGTATTCTAGTCGCCAGAATACAGACATTATGCCGGGCGTGGTGGCCCACGCTTTGTAATCCCTGCGCTTGGGAGGCTGAGACAGGAGGATCATGCAGGTTTGAAGCCAACCTCAGCTGGCTTAAGAGACCCGGTCTCCAAATAAAATATAAAATATGTCTGGGAGTGTAGCCCAGAGGTAGAGGGCCCCTGGATACCATCCCCAGTACCACCAATAAATAAATAAATAAGAATAAAAAATAAAAAATAGGGCTGGGGGTGTAGCTCAGAGGTAGAATGTCCTTGGGTTAAATCCAGGTATCCCTAAAAAAGAAAAGAAACCTAAAAAAAAAAAAAACTAAAAAAAAGAATACAGATATTATGACAGTGAGGAATAATCTTCTTCCTTATTTTATGAAATAAAAAAAATCAAGAGTCCTGTCTATGCTCTTTTTAAATTAATTTTACAAGATATTTAAATTTAAAAAGCAATATTATGCCCATTGGGACAAGTTGAATAATAGAGATATACAAAAATAGAAATGTAACAACCCATTTTTCCTACCCTATCTCACTGAGATAACACCTATTTTCTGTATCCTACATCAACATAAAATGTGAGAGAGAGCCGGGTGTGGTGGCGCACGCTTGTAATCCCAGCACTTGGGAGGCTGAGACAGGAGGATTGCACAGATTCGAAGCCAGCTTCAGCTACTTAGTGAGGCTCTCAGCAACTTAGTGAGACCCTGTTTCCAAATAAAATATAAAATAGGTCTGAGAGTATAGGCCAGAGGTAGATAAAGCCCCTGTGTTCCATCCCCAGTACCACCAATAAATAAATAAATAAATAAATAAATAAATAAAATGTGAGAGAGAAAATTACATCTCACATATATGGGGTTCTACTTTTCTTTTTTTTAAAACCTCACTTTAGGTTATTGATAGTTTCCTTTGATGAGAAGAAACTTTTTAGTTTAATGTTATCCCACTTGTTTATTCTTGCTTTAATTTCCTGAGCTTTGGAGGTTTTGTTGAGAAAGTTACTGCCTGTGCCAATATGTTGTAGTGTTGAACCTATGCTCTCCTCTACTAGCTTCACAGTCTCCGGTCTAATTTCTAAGTCTTTGATCCATCTTGAGTTGATTCCTGTGTTTGGTGAGATATAGGGGTTTAGATTCATCTTTTTACAAATGGTTAGCCAGTTCTCCCAACACCACTTGTTGAAAAGGCTGTCTTTTCTCCAGCGTATGTGTTTGGCCCCTTTGTCAAAGATTAATTGACTAAAGATGTGTGGGTTTGTTTCTGTGTCTTCTATTCTAATCCACTGGTCAGTATATCTGTTTTTGTGCCAGTACCATGCTGTTTTTACTACTATTGCTCTATAGTATAGTTTGAAGTCTGGGATTGTAATGCCTCCTGCGTGTTTCTTGTTATTGAGAATTGCTTTGGCTATTCTAGGTCTTTTCTTTCTCCATATGAAGTTCATGATTGATTTTTCTAGGTCTCTGAAGAATGTCACTGGTATTTTAATGGGAATTGCATATATCAATAACCTAAAGAGGAAGCCTACAGAATGGGAAAGGATCTTTACCAGCCACCATTCTGATAGGGGGCTAATATCCAGAGTATACAAAGAGCTCAAAAGGCTCTACACCAACAAAACAAACAACCCAATCAAGAAATGGGCAAATGAACTAAATAGACACTTCACAAAAGAAGAGATACAAAGGGCTAATAGATACATGAAAAGATGTTCTTCATCACTGGCCATCAGGGAGATGCAAATCAAAACTACACTGAGATTCCATCTAACCCCAGTGAGAGTAGCAAGCATAAAGAAATCAAACAACAACAAATGCTGGCGAGGATGTGGGGAAAGAGGAACTCTTGTACACTGTTGGTGGGAGTGCAAACTAGTTCAGCCACTATGGAGATCTGTGTGGAGATTCCTAAGAAAGGTGGGAATAGATCCACCATATGATCCAGCTATACCACTCCTGGGTATCTTTCCAAAAGGGTTGAATTCAGAGAAATACAGCAACATATGCATACCTATGTTCATAGCAGCACAATTTGTAATAGCCAAAATATGGATCCAACCCAGATCACCATCAACAGATGAATGGACAGCAAAACTGTGGGAAATACACACAATGGAATTCTATTCAGCCATAAAGAAGAACAAAATTATATCATTTGCAAGAAGATGGAAAGCCCTGGAAAGCATCATGTTAAGTGAGATCAGCCAAGCACAGAAGGAGAAGATACACATGTTTCCTCTAATATGCCCAAACTAGAAAACACAAAGGATACCAGTAGGACCCCAGATATTAGAGGGGAAATACTAGCTAAGTTTTAATGGAAAGATAGGAGAGGAGAAAGGCCGATCTTGATTAAGGAGCATCTTCACCTGAACATGTGTAAAATTATGAATAAGACATGGTTAACCTGGCCAACCATTGGTGGGGGGGGGGGAAACGGGGGCGGGGGGGAGAGGGCACCAAATATAGTGTAAATGTATACTATTTATGTTCAATAAAAAAAAATTGTTAAAAAAAAAACCTCACAACTCTAAGTTTCCTTTCTTTTAAAAAAAAAGTAATGCAGCATGGTCAACAATAATATAGCATAGCTGCGATACCAGTGATACCGATTTAATTTATTATTTTAATAGCTTTGTTCCACCCTACAGTATAGCTATATCATAGTGCATTTGCCCTGTTGATGAACAGTCTGAATGTTCCCCGTTTCTGCCTCTATAAACAGTAACATTCTCAACATCCTTGACATCTATCGTTGATGGCTGGTGCTTTTATGGGATTTCCAGAACAGGGGATCACTGAAATTACAAAATTATTCATATGCTGTTGACAAATGTTAGCCAGGCTCCTCTGAGCTCTCTTCTTACTGAGGCCGCAAGGTTGGCCTATAAAAACTTTAAAAACCTTAAGATCATTCCCAGCCACTCAAGGACACAACGGTAAGAAGACTCTCGTGGCCCCTAGAGTATCGACCTGAGAACACTCAAGGCTGCCGAAACCATTTACTGTTTCTTCCAGCTGACACCTGCACTGAGGGCATCTGTCGTCTCGTCTCTGTGGGAGGTAGGCTCCTAACTGCAGCAGGAGCCAGCTGGCGGACACAGCTGGCCTACTCTCTCTTAGGCTTGAGTCACCTTTTGTAATGTTTTGCTTTCCTAACTCTGCTGAGTCCCTCCTTGGTCTTCCTGCTCCCTCAGTCTCCCTTTAAAATGTTTGGTTATTTCTCACAAACCAAACTTGAATTCAGTTCACACTTGGATTTTTTCCCCCCGTTGCAATGGTTATTACCAATTAACATCTGTCCTTACCACTTTAACTAGTATCTGCCTTGACACTATGCATTCTCGGTTCTCTTCCCTAAACAGAGCTAATAGTAAGGTAAGGTCTTTAAAAAATCTGAAAAATGTTAATTTTGAGGATCAAGGTTATAAGGCAAGAACCACTAAAACTTTATTTCAGAATTAAATCCCATCAGGTACATTTAAGAAATCATTTATGTTGCAGATATTAATTTTCATAAAGAATAAGAATTCCTTTTTCAAAGCATCATAAACTCAATTGACTAAAACTTGTCAAAACTCAATCTAGAGGAGCCAAGCGTGGTGGCGCCCACTCGTAATCCCAGCATTTGGAAGCCTGAGACGGGAGGATCACAGTTCGCAGACAGCCTCAGCTACTTAGTGAGGCCCTTTGCAACTCAGTGTGACCCTGCTTCAAAATAAAGAATAAAAAAAATTACAGCTGGGGTGTAGCTCGAAGATAGAATGCCCCTGGGTTCCATCCCCAGTGCCACACATACACAAAAATTATCTAGAATCTATTTATTCCTTGCCAGCTTAGTCATATTATCTGCATTCACCCAAATTTTATTTAACTCTAAATATCATTCTATGTCATTGAATCAATTGCCAGTTAGTTTTAAAAGCTATTTTTTTTATGAGCAACTGTGAACTGATATGCTACCAATAACAAAAATATTACGGTTGGACTAAAGAATATTTTATTGCATTTTCTCAGCGTGCAATGGTGCAGGTGAGAGAAAGGGCCAGTCACTCTCACTCGTTTCTCCCTCGTTTGCTGGGCTGTGGCCTCGTAACTGCAGAGCCAGGTCTTCACAGGCCACGGGGCAGGAATGGGGCCCACAGTGTAAGTGCAGGGACGAGGAAAACCCACGGTCTACGGCTACACTCCTCTGGGCACAGAATTCCACCTAAAACCACCTCTTCTGCATTATTAGGTTTCACCATATAGTTTGGTTGCGAGGTTGAAACGAGACCTCAGATGTTATTTCTCTGTATTTTTTACAGCATCCACAGTCCACCTTACTGTTATCCAATACAACTGCATCAGCCAGCACACTCCAAGACACAAACAACCGAGCACAGAGTTCTTGGATTTAATAAAATATGATTTATATTCCATGTAAATGAAGGGAAATTTGTTCACATTACCAAAGCAGTCTTTGTTTCAGAAAGCCACTCGTTAAAAGATTACAAGAAACGTGTGCACCTCTTGGTGAACTGAAAATGATACTCGACCAGCCAAACTTCAGACACTCATACTATTCAAGAGACATTGATTAAGTAAAATAAACACAAGTCTGATTTAAACCCAACTTACTGCCTCAGATGATCCGTGTCCTTTCCTTCAGAACAAAAACTGGGCAAGCAATTCTAGCTGCTTGCCATAGACAGCTATTTCACAACATCCCCAGCGCGCTCAGAAGTAGCTGCTAAAAATGGCCCTCAGTTCTTACATTTGTGCCCTCAGTTGACAGACCAGGTGAAAACCGGACGGCTTGAAATACATCCCCCGAGTTTTAATTCCATAGGTTACTATGGGCTGAAATTTTTCAGTAATCCCCCTGACAATTCCATCATAAACAACTCTTTTCTTTTTAAACCATTTTCTAAACTAGTAGAACAGGCAAAGCATTGGAGTGAAGGAAGGTTCCTGCTTCCCGGCATCACTTATGAGCGGAGTAAGCCACTCAAGTCTATGGGGAGAACATGCTTCGTGTTCAAAAGGAAAATGATAACACCAACACAAGAGACGTCTATGTAGGTTTCTTACACAGCCCTCATATAGGAAATGATGCGTTCACCTTCAGGATCTTATAAAACACGGTCAATAAGTGCACAAAATATATGTAAGACAAGTTCAATATGACATTTATCATACTAAATAGACAGATGAACAACCTAAAGATAAGGGGAGGTAGAAAGCCTCTGGTTCTACCCCCAGTACCACCAAGAAGAAAAAAAAAAAGAGGAAATTAAGCCAGGTGAGACAGCACAAGCCTGTAACCCCAGTACTTGGGAGGCTGAGACAGGAGGATCGCAGGGCCAGCCTCAGCAACTTAGTGAGGCCCTCTTCAATTTAGTGAAACTCGGTTTCAAAATAAAAAAAAAAAAGAAGTAAAATAAGGCTAGGGGTGCGGCTCAGAGGTCGAAAGCCCCAGGGTTCCGTCTCCAGTTCTCTGTCTCTCTCTCTCTCACGCGCACATACACACACACACACACACACACACACACACAACACACACGCGGAAATTAAACACTGGCATTGATATAATAAGTGAAGAAAAAGAGCTGGAAAAGAAGCACTGTGCACTAGGCCCCATTTTATTACAATAACATGTAGCAAGCAATAAACATAGGTCCAGTAATCCTCCCTGAAGTTCAAATTTGTTAAGAACAAGTGAGTATTCCAGGTCTTTCCCTTTTTTTTATATGTTTTATTTTATTTTAGTTTAGTTTTTTTTGTTGTTGGGTTTTTTTTGTTGTTGTTGTTGTTTTTGCAGTACCAGGGATGGAACCCAGGGGCATTCTACCTCCAAACTACATCCCTAGCCCTATTTATTCTTTATTTTGAAACAAGGTCTCACTACATTGCAGAGGGCCTCACTAAGTACCTGAGGCTGGCCGCGAACCTGTGATCCTTTTGTCTCAGCCTCCCAAGTACTGGGATTACAAGTGTGCGCCACCATGCCTGGCTTTTTATTTTAGTTTGACTACATTCATTATTGCTATAAGTAAACATTAAGGATAGTAACAAAAAAAGTATAGTTGTGGTTTAGACAAATGTTTCCCAAAGGTCCGCGTGTCAAAGGCTTGGCCCCAGCTGGTGGCACTAATGGAAGGTGATAGAACGGAGAGAGCCTGGAGAATGGAGGACAGTCTGCCAGCTACTCCTCTGGTAGAGGACTAATATCTGGGACCTACAGAGAACTTTAACACCTTAACACTAAGAAAACAACCTAATAAGACTAATAAGAACTGAATAGACACTTCAGAAAAGAAGAAATACGAATATCAAAAAATATATGGAAACACGTTCAGCATCACTAGCAATCAGGGAAATGCAAATCAAAACTACACTGAGTGTCCATCTAACTCCAGTTAGAATGGCAATCATCAAAAACATAAACAATAATCAATGTCAGGGAGGGTGAGGGGAAATAGGAACTCATACACTGTTGTGGGATGGTAAATTAGTACAACCACTGTGGAGATCAGTATGTAGGTTCCTCAAAAGACTAGGACTGAAACCACCATAGGTGGTACACCCGGCTGTACCACTCCTCAGCATCCTTACAAAAGAATTAAAGAACACTGTGGTGATGCATGCACACCCAAGTTTAGAGCAGCACAATTCACAATAGCCAAATTACGGAACCAACCTAGGTTTCCATCAATAAGAGAGTAGATAACAATAATAGTATATACTTCACACACACACACACACACACACACACACACACACACACACGCAATGGAATTTTATTTAGCCGTAAATAAAAACAAAATTCTATCATGTGCAAGAAAATAGATGGAACTACAGAATATTACGCCAAGTGACATTAGCCAGTCTCAGGAAGTGAAGGGTCATATGTTTTCTCTCATATGTAAATGCTAAAGAGAAATTCAGAAACTAAGCGGACTTCAGATAAATGAGGAGAGATACCAGTAGAATAGTGGAATGGGATTGGAGGAGGAAGGTGAAAAGAAGAAAAAATATCAGATTGACAAAGGATTGATGATGTTCACATAATGCTATGTCCTGGGCGGTATCACTACCGGTGTCACTTACACATATGGGCAGGAGGAGGAATGGGCCGGCATCCAGAAAGAGACACCAACTGCTATGTCCATGTGTCTTCATCCCTCTGAACTTCATTATGATGTATAATTACAATGCACCAATAAAACATATTTTAAATAATGAGTATAGACTGTTTAGATTCAATTATTTCTACAGTTGCACCTCTGAATAAAAGGTATCCAATCTCTCAAAAATGAAGCAAGGCCTAGTGGAAGAGCCTTAGGTCACTGGAGTGCGCCCTTGAAGGGGACGGTGGGCTCTCGGCTCCTTCCTCTCCCTCTCTTTTTCCTTCCTGGCCGTGAGGTAAGTAGTTTTACTCTGCCATGCACTTCCACCAGGATGTGCAAAGCCATGGGGCCACTTAATCATGGACCGGCCTCTCTAAAACTGTGGACCAAAATAAACATTTTCTATTTGTAAGTCAATAGTCTCAGTTATCGATCATAGGAATGGAAAGCGAGCTGAGACAAGCGCTGAGCCCAATGCCTAGTGGACTTCGGTGAATGGTAATTATCGCAGTTACTTCTGTGCAGGAGCTTCAGAACTCTGTAAGTAAAATGAGTCCACACAAAAATCTAGCTGACCTTGGTAACATGTAAGTAGTTATGTTTGTGTGAACTAGATTAATTTTTCTAGAAAAATTAATATTTATTAGTTTTATTGTGGTAGTTTATGTATATCTCCAGACATCAAACTGTATACTTTAAGTATGTACAATTTATCAGATGTCAATTACATCCTTTTTTGTATGTGTGTGATACTAGGATTTGAATCCGGGGCATTCTACATGGGAGCCACACCTCCAGCCCTCTTTATGTTTAGTTTGAAACAGGATCTCACTAGGTTACTCATGTATGCCACCACATCCAGCTGTCAATGATATCATAACAAAACTATTTTTTAAAGTGGAACTAAAGTATCCAATAGTAATAACCTTAAACATAGGAGAGTGAGGTGAGAATGAAAGGTTTCTAAGGTCTTCATGTTATTCTGAAGAATTAAGATATTAAATCAAGTACATTTTTAAGTGTAATCAATAAAAACAAAGAAACTTAAATCATGTAACTTCCAAACCATAAAAAGGGAAAAACTAGAAGAAAGAAAAAAAGGCAGAAAAAGGAGAGAAAAATAAAGAAAAGGGATGTAATAGAAAGGAAAAATAACATTAATATCTTAAAAAATAACCATAACATAGATTATTTAAACTTACCAATAAACCATGAATACTATCATTAAATAACATACAAAAATTAGTCTGTTGACAATTAGTCCTATTTTGCAGGTGTAGGGCTGTAGGTGTGCAGACAGGAGGAATGGATACCTTCCTCAATTCAACCCCCTTTTCACTGCTTTTCCAAAGCTTTGAAATTAATTGAAGGGAATTTCTTTATACCAAAAATAACAGAGTACACTAACTAGGTGGGAAGAGGAGAAGGTGGGAGAAGTGGAGTGGAGACAGAGAACTGGCAGTAAGAAATAATGTTTCCACGAAATAATCTCAGCAACATCACAAATAGAGTACATGGGAAGATGTCTAACAGACACCCAGGTGGTGGGTATTGAAAAGGCTGCCGCACCTCCTACTTCAAAGGAGACACCCAGGGTGGGGCGCGACACTCCAGCCCCTCGGACATCCTCCCCTGTGGACATCTGAAGCCAGAACTTGTCTACGTGGACGCTGGAACTCCTCTAAGAAATCCGAACTAAACATCCCCAGAGCAGCTGGTGCCGTTCATCCATTCGTTCATGGAATGGGCAAGACTGAATAGATGGCTCTAATCAGTCTTATCGGGAAAACAGATGGAAAATTCTTTCCAGAAGTTCATTCTTTAGTCCTATTCCAAAGGGAGGCCATGCAGCTCCTCTGGGTGGTCGTTTTTGGCAGCACTTTCTCAGCCTCTATTGATTTTACGCGTGTTGGGGCTGGGGTGCAAGGAATTGTGGGTGAGACAGTAGGAAACTATGACCATCCATGGCAGTTCATCGCCTGCACAGATCATCTCCCCCAATGTCCTTCGCCTCTCCCAATTATTTAGGAATTTGCGAGCCTATTCTGATCACTCAGTGCTAAACTAAAAAGTTGTGCAGGGCTAAGAATTGGAAGACGAGATTTCCCAACCCATCCCTGCCTTAATCCACTTAATCTATAGCAAAGTGAGTCTACAGTACTGTCACAGCGAGTTTACCTGAATCAACAAGATAAGAATGGTAATATTTGCCCCATGGATGTTATTTTCAGGAAAGAAAATAATTTAGAAAAAGTACTATGAGAAGCCATACTGTGTTGTCAAAATGTAAGGTTGATGCATTTTTTTTTTCATCTGTAAGACAATTTTAAGCCTTTGTGATCCCGGTTCCTACATGACATCATCTCCTCCAGAAGACGCTAAGTTAGAGTCAACATCTATGACAAATCCTGCCTGACACTCCCAAACTCCTCCATCACCGCCTTCGATCACAACCCACCTCCTTTCTTGGCCCAGAGACAGACACACAACCTACACTGGGCCATCAGGGTTCCTCTCTTGTTTCGGCCACCTTTGAGTGTTTCAAAGCACCAGATTCAAGGGCATAGCTCCCTAACCCAGTGAGTCCTTTCCCCATATTTATAAGATATAGAAACAAAACCTCCCTCTTCTGTGGCCAAGTTATAAGATGTAAAACCTCAAACACATGAGCAATAACAGAGGGTGGAATAGTGGTTCCCAGGAGCTGAGAGGTGGGTGGGAGGAAGAGAGCTTTTGGTCAGAGGGTACAGAGTTTCAGTTATATGGAATTATTAAGTTTTGAAGCCCTATTGTACAGTAGGGTGACTACAGTTAATAATAATGTATACTTGAAAATTGCTAAGATCATAAATGTTTTTACCATTTAGAAAATAAGTATGAGTTGACAAATACGTTAAATGGATTGATTTAATCATTTCATAATGTAGATTTTTCATTTTACACTCTAAGTATGTGCAATTTTGGTTCATCGGTTCTACCTTAATAAATCAGGGTGTCCCTAGCAAGTCCTCAGATGATGTCAGTCCCAAGCGGCATGTGACTAAAACCTCACATGAAACACTTGAGTCTGAACTTCTGAATTCCTGACCCACAAAGAACATGAGTGGTAGTGAGCTATTACTGCTATCTAAAAGCCTCTTTGCTTTGAAATGACTTGCAGTTACACAGAAATAGGCAACTAATAAGATATCCCTCTTGGCTTTTCTAAAATTTATAATAGGCATTTAGATTTTTGATCCAACCTTTGTGTTTATCATAAGTTATAAACATTTCCAGTGTCATTATATGTTTTTAACTATTCCAATGTCATCAAATATTCTTCCCTACATATGATATTTTTTTTAGCTAGCTTTACAATTCCCATCTTTAAAAGCAGATGTTTGAAAACAGTATCTTGGCCCTAAAGAGTAAAAATGTAATGATGAAAAGTTGTCCAGAAAAAAAATCTCTGTAGATAGGTGTTATATGGTTTGGACTTAGAATGTCCTCCAGGTCTCACGCAGTAGACAAGGCAGCCATGTGGGGGGCGGGGCTTGGTTGCTGGGAGGGGCCCTGGGGGGTGGCCTTGGAGACTATATATGTGCCTCCTCCCTTTTCTCCCGCGCTCTCTCTCTCCCTGCTTCCAGCCTCCATCTCCGTGATGTGAGAGCAGAGTCCCTCTACTAGAGCTCCCCCCCCTCCTTCCAGCCTTCATACTCTGAGCTTTACAGACTTCACCTGCCCTAACATGGACAAAAACCTCCAGAACAGTGAGCAAATAAATCTTCCTTCCTCTAAGTTCAGGTTGTCAGGTATTTTGGGTCACAGAAGTGAGAATGCTGACTAAAGCCATATGTGAGTGGAAAACCTGCATAACTTGTTAATCCCTGTATTCATTCACTCATTAAACCTAAGATTAGAAACTCGCTATGGCAATTCCTGACATCAGGTCTTTCAGGAGAGACACAGAGTGATTAGAACAGTTTAGCATCTCAAACCACACCTGGATCTCACTTGACTCGAATCTAAATATCTACCTAATCCCCAAATAGAGAGTAAATAGTGTGACATCTGGCATATATAACTTGAAAAAAATCTGACCTAAACCAAATATAAACTTGTGTCCTAATGAACAAATGATATAACAATATTACTGAAGCACTTATTTATAAAGCAATATCTGATTCTGGAGAAATTTTAAATAGCTTATTGAGACATAATTCACATATCATATAATTTATTGATTTTGATACATTTAATAATTATAAAGATGGGGGTGAAATATATATAACATAAAATTTTCTATTAACCATCTTCAGTGTACAATTCAGTGGAATTATTGCATTCAAAACGTGCAATCATCACACTACTTTCAAAAACTATATACTCATTAAGGAGTAACTCTCCATTCTCCCCTTACCTAGCCCACCATAACCTCTAATCTACTTTCTGCCTCTATAAATTTGACTATTATAGATAATTCACACAAATGAAATAATAAGATATTTGTCCATTTGTGTATGTATTTTTTCACTTACATATTTTCAAGGTGCATCCAGATTGTAGCATAGATCAGAAAGTCATTCCTTTTCAAGGCTGAGTAATATTCTTTTTGTGTGTATAGGCCATATTTTGTTTATCCATTCATCTGTGGATGAATACTTGGGACACTTTGTGCTATTTTGGCTATCGTAAATAATGCTGCTATAAACACTGGCATAGCATAGAGAGGGTTATTTGAAAAGCTCAGAACACGGACTTATACTTTAAAGACTTTATAATTGGGTTGATGAGAGAAAACAAAATTCCAGAAAATTAACTATAGAGGAAAATAATAGTGGAATGAGTTAAATAAACATCACCAAACATGATCAAACATGTTAGATGATATTCACACAGTTTTATAACATATAAATGTTATGGTGTTTCTGAAGTGGGCAATCTCACTGAAAACTGATGATGGCTTCATCAAAGAGAACTAATTTCTGCTGAATTGATCTATGTTTGGGTTGAGAGAGAAGAGGAGAGGAGGCGTTATAACCCCAGAAGGTCACATCAGTTCAGGATAAACCATGGGGAGGAAAACTAGAAGATATATTCAGGGAAAGTTACGAGACGTGTTGTTTAGGACCAGAGAGAGAGAAAGAAGACAGAGCAAAAGAAAACTCTATTACTACCAAGTGTCAGATGTCACAGTTGGCTTTCAAGGTCCCAAGTCAGTCCCCGTTTTCCTAAAACTTGCCTCATCCTCAGGATCAGTACAGTCACCCTATTCGCAATGACCTACAAGAAGGGACCTACAAGGAGACCCTGTTTCCAAATAAAGAATAAAAAATAGGGCTGGAGTTGACACAGAGGCAAATTCAGGCCATTTGGGTAGTCGGGTGTGAAATTGGAAGCACACAATTCCTCTATTTCTATGAGACACAGTGGAATGGGGAAGCTGATAGACATCCTCCTGCTCCTTGTGTGTGGTGGTCTAGTAAAGAAAGCCTGGGATCGAAAAGAGAGCAAGAGAGGCTCTGTGAGATACATCTTTTCTCTTATCCAACACGGTCACTTTGACGACATCTCTGCTCCTTGCCACTTGGCTAAAACCAGGCAGCTTGCAGTCAGCATCTCTTCCTGGTCTCTCAGGAGCGCAGAAAGTAGGGTGCTTGGGAAGTAGAATGCCCGAGGGTTGCAGACCAGCCATCAGGCTACTGAGTCCGCGAATAAAATGAGAACAGAGGCGGCAGTGTGGGAAAGCGGAACGACGTGGTAGGAGACACGTTTTTTTTTTTTTTTTTTTTTTTTTTTTAACATTTTGTTTGTAATTTATTATAGCACCAAATAACATACAAAGGCATTGCTTATTGAGTAAAGTGAATTGAAATCACATATTGTATTTCTGTAGTCATTCTTTTTACTGGTGCACATTTGAAATCTTAAGTTTCACTTAAAATTTTACCTTTAGAAATAGAAAATTAATTAGATATGATTACATAATACTGGATCTACATGATCAAAATATTCTATTATTTTTGCCTTTTTTTGTTGTTGTTTTTTTTTTTTTTTTTAAATTAATTTATTTTTTAAATTGGTGCATTGTAGTCATATATCAATCACATTGGAGTACAAGACTTGAGAGGATATACAAGCACACATCATCCAATTAGCCCTCCTGCAGCCCCCGTCCCATTCCCTCCCCCTCCCTCCATCCCACACTTCTTTGGTGATTTACTTTGATACATTTGTTTATGTACCTCCTGCATTTTAAAGAGGCTCCGTCCTCCAGTATTACATACCCTCTGATTGGTCACATTAGTTGCTTCACTATAGGGCCCTTTCTATAGCTCAACCTCTTCCTGTTGCCCGTTTCCTCCTAGTTATTGCTGATTAAGGGAAGCGTCTGATTTATATTTTCTGCGATATTTCTCTGTGCATGCTGCGTTGTAAGTACCAATCCCACTCTTGATGGTCCCAGTAGTGCCCTGGCTACTCAGTGGACTGATCCAGACCTCGCTGGCTCACGCAGCGGCCTTGCCTCATGGGAGGACCCAGTTCTGGTCTCGCTGGCCCCTGAACCGGTCAAACCCCTAAGCTGGCTTTTGTCCCGACCTTGGAGGCCGCAGGAGTGAACTTGCCTCACGCCAGGCTCCGATGCTGGCCATTGGCCCCTGCACCAGTCTAACCCCTTGGCAGGATTCCAGTCCCGGCCTCGGAGGCCCCAACACTGGTAATGCCTCATGGCAGGCTCCGATGCCGGCCTCACTGGCCTCAGCACCGGCCTAACCCCTCGGCAGGCTCTTATCCTGGCCTCGAGGCCCCAGTACCGGCCTTGCCTCAAGGCAGGCTCCGATGCCGGCCTCGCTGGCCCCAGCACCAGCCTAACCCCTCAGCAGGCTCTTATCCTGGCCTCGGAGGCCCCAGTACCGGCCTTGCCTCACGGCAGGCTCCAATGCCGGCCTCACTGGCCCCAGCAGTGGCCTAACCCCTCGGCAGGCTCCGATCCCGGCCTCAGAGGCCCCAGTACCGGCCTTGCCTCAAGGCAGGCTCCGATGCCGGCCTCGCTGGCCCCAGCAGCGGCCTAACCCCTCGGCAGGCTCCAATCCCGGCCTCTAGGAGACACGTTTAACAGGAAGAATGACCAGGCAGGTTAGTGGGAGGTGAAGGACTTGAGGAAGGACTGCCCCGGCTGGAGGGGAGGGTGTCACCGGCACAGGAAATGACAGGGGCAGATGGAAGCGGGAAGAGGACGGGATTCCTCTCCTGGACTTGCCAGTTAGAGAGGATGCCAGAACTCCTGGGAGAATCGTCCTGAGAGAGGATGCCAGAACTCCTGGGAGAATCGTCCTGAGAGAGGATGCCAGAACACCTGGGAGAATCGTCCTGCAGGCAGACGATTGACTCCAGAGGGCAGGCTGAAGTTCTGGCAGCACCGCACAAGCAAGTGCAGGGTCGTTTACACGTGGCAGCTGAGAGCAAGTTCTCTTAGGGAGAAAGAATTCAGAGACAGATGGAAAACAAGGATCCTTGGCAAGTGGTTACGTTTATGGGCAAAGGGGGCGATTCCTATAAAGACTGGATAAGCCAGGAGTGGTGGTGGCGCAGGCGTGTAATCCCAGCATTCTGGGAGGCTGAGATAGGAGGATCACAGTTCTCAACTAGCCTCAGCTACTTAGTGAGGCCCTTTGCAACTCAGTGAGACCTTGTTTCAAAATTAAGAATAAAATATAGGGCTGGGGATGTAGCTCGAAGGTAGAATGCCCTGGGTTCTATCCTTAGTACCGGAAAAAAAAAAAAAAAAAAGAGTGGATGAACACAAGAACAATGCAGTGCCTCAAAATTCAATTCAATAGAGGAAGCCCAGCCTGGTGATGCATGCCTGTAAACCTAGGACTTGGGAGGCCGAGACAGGAGGATCACAGGTTCAAGGACAGCCTCAGCAACATAGCAAGACCCTGTTTCAAAGCAAGAAAACAAAAAGGGGGATGAAGCTCAGAAGTAGAGTGCCCCTGGGTTCAATCCCAGTAGGAGAGAGAGAAAGAAAGAAAGAGAGAGAAGAGAATGAATGAATGAATGGAAATTTTAGGATCTTGTATTTATTTATTTATTTATTTTTATTTTTAATTTTTTTGGTGGTACTGGGGTTCCTGGAAACCCTTCTACATCCGGGCTACACTCCCAGACCTATTTTATATAATTTTTTATTTGGAAACAGGGTCTCTTAAGCCAGTGCGGCTGGCTTCGAAACTGCGCGACCCTCCTGTCTCCGCCTCCCAAGCGCGGGGATTACAAGCGTGTGCCCCCACCTTTTTTTTTTTTTTTTTTTTTTTTGGCACAGGGATTTAGAGGAGTGAACGAATTGGAAAGGGTTGCTTGCTTTATCATTTACAAGGTTTCAGTGGGGTTGAGGACAGAGATCAGATTTTGTGTATTTAAGATTCCAAAGACAGAAAGGGAAATCAAGGCAGTAAGTGACCAGGTGCACACCAGGGATTCGAGGGTGAAACCAGAGACTACAAATAAATAACAGGAGGGGCAGCAAAGTTGAGTAGCTTGGGTGGTAGTTTTCACGGCCAGGAAGAAATGTGGATATTTTAAAGAAAATGTCCTTGGCAAGGGCCAAAGAAATTGAGAGGAGACCGAAGAAGAAATTACCGCCCAGTTAAGGTCTGACTTTGGCTCTCCTTATTTACAAGTGATTAGGACAAGACTGGTAGCGTCTGTAGGATCCAGCAGTACTGTTCCTGTTATAGACAGGTCTGAAATGACCCAAAGGTGCTTGTATTGAAGGCTTGGTCCCCAGCAGATGGGAACTGTAGAAGGTGGGGCCTCAGTGGAGGAAGTGGGTCCAGGGGTGTGGGCTCAATGAGGTCTCTTTTCCAGGCATTTTTCATCCCTCCAGCCCTCTCCTTCTCCCTCCCTCCTGTCTGCCATGAGGTGCCCGCTTTGCTCCACCAGGCACACCCGCCATGATGTTCTTCCTCACTTGGACTCAGAACCAATGGAGCCAGGTGACCGTGGACTGAAGCTCTGAACCCACGAGCCAAGTTGAAGTTGCTTTCCTTGGGTGTCCTGTCAGAGCAATGGAGAGCGGATGAACGGCTCCCTGAGACGTAAAGCTGACCTGGCAGCGTGTCCCACAAGCAAAGGCTGGTTGCATGTCCCATCTTCCCGTCCTTGGCCCCACCCCAGAGGCTGCAGGGGATCATTTTTTGAAGCCCTTTTCCTAGTCTTCCCCACGCTCTCCCCCAGGACGACTGAGCAGTGTCACATAACTCTCTTAAGTGCCTACATTGTTCATGCTAATCTTTTCTTCCATCTTACTCTCTTTTTACCCTCAGCCAAGTGCTACTTCAGGAGAATCTCATCCTGTTTGGAAATCAAAAAGGTCAAAGTGTGGCTACTGACTAGGAACAGGGCTAGAGTCATTGCCTTACAGAAAAGGCAAGTCCAAAGTTTAGAAGTAAAATCAGACGTGAATGTCTAACAAATGTCTCTCTACCTAAGAGTCACTTAGATAAATGACTTTCTTAAGAAAGAATTCCATGTATTTCCTCATTCTTCTTCAGCAAATTTGCTTTCGAACTAACACCAACAGATAAAATAAATATGATTCATCTCTTTCACTCATCTCCAAACAGAATATAGCACCTGGGACTTCCTAAATTTCCTACTACTATTTCTTGTTTTTGATACAAGGACACTGTGAGTTGATATAGTATATTCTTTTGTTTTAATTATAATACATTCATTCATAATCATTAATGTATGATATGCATTAATGTAGAAATAATACATTCATCGTTATGCTTAATTATAAATGTATTATGATGGTTTAATAATTAATTCATATTTACAATAAATAATTTATTAAGCAAGACCTTAGTAAATTATGAATACATGGTAACCATTTCATTGTAGACATTTGGTATTTTAGGTGCACATACCAGTCACTATTTATAACTTTGTTTCTGTAGGGAAAATGGAAAGCGAATTCAGAGGGCCAACAAAATTCTCAAGCTTTTGGACCATTACCAATTCGTAAATCATGCAGTGAATGGTCGTTATTTATGTTTCAAATGTCTTTAACTTTTATTTTGATTTCAGAATTTTTTGACTCCTTCAAATCGAGCTTCATAATCAAAGCCTCATGGAATAAGAAATGAGCCCCAAACGTGATTGTTCCAGTCGGCTGCGACTTCTTGCCAACTCGAGAGGCCCACGTTTGCAGGTCTCTGCCATCGGTGGAGCCAGAAGAACCTATGGTGCCTTCTGGTTCTATTTTTATGTCTCCATATTTAGCACAGAGAGCTATCTTTATCACCCAGCTGACTGGCATGCGAATCCCCAGGGCAGAGTAGTTACACAAGATTATTAAAGCATGCTTCCTACCCTTCAAGTAAAACAATGCAAAATGCAGAAGACACATCAGCAACCAGTCACGATGTTAGAAGGTGTGTGTGTGTGTGTGTGTGTGTGTGTGTGTGTGTGTGTGTGTGTTGAGGGAGGGGTGTTTTAATTGCTAAATATTTCTTTGCACCAAGTTTTGTGCAGTACTAAGCGCACAGTAGAATACTATCTGGATAAGTTAGTGTTAGGCTATGTAATGAAATCTCTCCGTATGACCTAGAGTCACTAGCAAATATCATGATGATAAACTAAAATCTTTTACAAACATGTAATCCAGATTTCAAAGTTCGGGAATTTTTAAAAACATCTATTACTCGTATTTTCAGTTGAGGAATCCATAGTAACCTGGCCTAAATGGACAGATGGATGGTTCTAATAGGCTCAACCTCAAAAACTGCCATTCTTTTCTAGTTTTTCTCCTATTTTAATACCTGAAAGAGTTGCCAGCTCACTGTATCAGAATGGAGGCGACTGTGACTCCTGAACAGATAGTGTCTCAGAGCCCAAAAATCAAATGTTACGCGTGCAACAGGGGGCAGCAGCAGTACTCTTCTGTTTAGATTTGCACTGGCCAGTGCAGCCACCAACACCTGAAGGCTCTGAGCACTCAAAATGAATTGAGGCATGGAATAATTAAAAAATGCTCACTGGATTCCAAAGACTTGGTAGACAAAAGGGAATGCAATTTATCTCATTAACAATGTTTATATTGCTTATATGTTAAAATGATAATACTCTAGCTATACTGAGCTAAATGAGCTATACTATTAAAATGTATTTTATTGAGCCAGGCATGGTGGCACATGCCCGTAATTCCAGTACTTGGGAGACTAAGGTAGAAAGATTGCAGGTCTGAGGCCAGCCTTAGCACCCTACTGAGGCCCTCAGTAACTTAATGAGACCCTGTTTTAAAATAAAAAATGAAATACAAAGGGGCTGGGCTATAGCTCAGAGGTAGAATGCCCCTGAATTTAATTCCCAGGACCCCCCCAATGTATTTTACCTATTTATTTATTTATTTATTTTGGTGGTACTGGGGTTCCTGGAAGCCCTTCTACCTTTGGGATACACTCCCAGACCATATATATGTGTGTGTGTGTGTGTGTGTGTGTGTGTGTGTGTGTGTGTATATATATATTTTTTTTTAAACAGGGTCTCCTAAGCCAGCACGCGCGGCTGGCTTCCAACCTGCGCGATCCTCCTGTCTCTGCTTCCCAAGCGCAGGGATTACAAGCATGCACGCCCAGCTACCTATTTCTTATTTCATGTGGCTCACGTTTATGGATCATGTTCCATTTCTGTTAGATAGTGCTGAGTCTCTACAACAAATAGCCATGTCCAGTAAGTCGTCTTTAAGATTCAAAGTCAGAGCTGCTGCAGAATTTTACTACAAATCAGGTCAATTAGAGGCTGATATGACCTGGGGTAAAGGTCATAATGGCCTGTGCAAATTTAGCTCCCCCAGCTGGAGATTTTTTTTTTTTTTTTTGTACTGGGAATTGAACACAGGGGCATTCTACCTCTGAGCTAGACTCCCAGCCCATCCTTTAAAAAAAATTTTTTTTTGAAACAGGGTCTCATTACATCACTAAATTGTTGAGGCTGGCTTTGAACCTGTGCTCCTTCTATCTCAGCTCCCAAGTACTGGGATTACGGGTGTGCACCACTGCCCCGGCTCCATCTACAGAATTTTAACAGTACCCAACAGGTCAACTATGGATACAGCCATAGGAGAGACTGATGGTACTGTGACAGAGATAAAGGATGCGATGCTAGGAGAGGTCAGTGATGCTGCGGTGTGGTACCCACCTTGCTACTCTCTCCTAGTTGATAACACATTCTTCATTTCCATTTTTGTCTATGATGGTATTAATCATGCCCATTTCAGGGCATAGAAACTAGATTGTGAACCACAAACTCATTTGAGTGTCTTGTTAATTTTCTTCCCTTTCTCCATTGCTGCTAAAACAAAGGCTGGGGATCATTTCACAAAAACAGAAATATGAATTTTATTGAAGTTTGATGGAAAAATAAAACTTTCAAGATACTCGACCAGCAGCGAATCCACAGCAGGAAAATTCTAGCACTTTCCCTGAGCGTCATCACTGGACATTTGCGCCAGCTGGAGTCACACTGACCCTGTACAGTAATAAACATCAAAAGCTCAGCACCAAGTCCCTGATGTGGGATTACCGGATTATTGAATTAAAAACATATTGGGGGTCATGGCTGCCAGCAAAGAATTGTGTAACTGCTGGTAAAAACAATGGTGACTTCAGGAGTGGACTGAGAACAAAACAAGGCTCTCTTTGTAGGGTCCCAGCATCACTGCAGGAGAGAGCTGGGCCTGGCCCCACTGCTTTCCCAGTCTGATTTGCTGACCATCTTGTCTGCCCATAATTGTTTTCTGCCATTCATTTCCTCCAATTGTCAATTATTACTAAAACAATTATGAAAAAAAAGTGTGTGTGTGTCTTTGTTTCCTGTTGCCAATGAGTGCAGTGAAGTCATAGTCCAGGCCAGTACATCAGAATCTTTTCCATGACAATAAATTGTGCTGTCACAAACAGGATATAGCTCTTTACGGGGCAAGGAGGCCGAAAATGGCGCTGAATTAGCACAAACATATTATTAGCCGTGACAGCAAGAAATTATAACAGACTTAGGCCCCCACTTTTTAAAAGCCTACGGTTTTGTTCCCAATTCTAAAGTAGTATATGTTTATTTGTCCTGGAGACAAAGTGGAAAATAAAATCTCCCATTATCACTCTGGCCAGAAATTTCTATTGTTAACATTTTGGTATGTGATTTTTTTAGCTCCTAACCATTTATAACGTGTATGTATGTGTGCGTTGTGTGTGTAAAAGCATATTAAAGCAAATAGGATCACATCACAGATATAATTTTGTAGCCTTTTTGCACTTAACTATGAATACTTCACAGTGACATTAACTACTTTAATGTAATTTAATAAATTCTCAGATTGTGGAATCTTATTTAGCAATTCCCTCATTTTTTTGTATGTTCAGCTTTAGTTTAAAATGTGTCTGTCACAAGTAGGAAAGGATTCTTTTGCACATATTTTTCTGAATCTATGATTCTTTTCACTCTAAAGATATATTGCTAATTTTGAAGTAAGTATGGAACGAAAGATCCAGTAAATCATCTTTTTCTTTTGGCACTGGGAACTGAACCCAGGGCCTTGAGCATACTACGTAAGTGTTCTACCACTGAGCTATGACCCCCCAGCCCAGGAAATCATCTTAACAATAAAGGCACATATGTGCATTAAAAGTGTAATAGCCAAATATAATAAACAGGCACTTTTTTGGGGGGGGAGGGACAAGTGTGCTGTAAATTGAGTCCAGGACCTTGTGCATGCTAGCCAGACTCTCTTCCACTGAGCTACGCTCCCAACCCCGGCATGCTTTTTTTTTTTTTAAGAGTAAACAAGTGAACTATTTTTAATAAGTAGAAAGTTTAAGGTAAATCTTATACTGGTCAATTCAAAATGGCCTCCAGGCTAGCCAGCTACAAGGGTGTGTATAATTTCATGATCTTGTTGCAGAATCTCCTAGCACAAGTAGCTATCAAACCACCTGATTCCCACCGCGGATTCTGCAGGGATTCTGTGCACCCTTGATGGAGTGTTAGGCTCCTGAGGAGCTAGCTGGTGCTAAAAGGGGCCTGTGCGGCCTCAGCAGAACGTTGTTAACTGACATCACCACTAGGGGGCAGTCAGGGACAGGGAGAGGCGCTCAACACCCAACTTGGTCTTACAATCTTTATTTCGGCAAGGGAAACTTAAAAAATGAGACAGTGAGAGGGACAAGAATTACGTAATAAATAAGTATACAAATATTAAAGAAATAGGAATTCCATGCACGCTAACACAGTAAGGAAGAATAATAGACTGGGATGCTAGTTAAAACTTGGGTGGCGGCATGAACAGTTGGCGCCCTTAGATTCCTGCAGCTGAAGACGGTGAATTCAGAGCAAGACAGTGAACATCCTGTGCAGAAGTGAGCAGGAGATAGGCCTTGGCCTCATCCACACTCAGGCCCCCTTTCCTGTTGTCTCTAACTAGCTGCGTAATCATGAGTCAGGGACAAGTGACTTACACCCTCTCAACTTCTGTTTTCTTGCCTAGAAGAGGTGGTTAGTGATGGAGCCTGGCCATCGGTGGCCATCCACCTTAAATAAGATCCGGGGATGAAAGCTTGGCTGTGTAACAAGTGCCGGGGAGAGGCTGGCCTCACCTCGCTCCCAGGCCATGGCCCATCTCCAGCTGACAATCGACGATTTCTACCTCACTATTCCACCTTCTCCTTAAACTTAGCATTTCTATGACCAGTATCCTCATCCCCTTCACTAACTCCTCACTCCCTGACCTGCCGTGGCTCTCCGATCGACTGTGGCTTTGAAGGGGGCCATGAACTATCCCACCCTCTTTTTTTTTTCTTTTTTTGGTGGTACTGGGGTTCCTGGAAGCCCTTCTACCTCCGGGCTACACTCCCAGACCTATTTTTACAATTTTTATTTGAAAACAGGGTCTCCTAAGCCAGCACGCGCGGTTGGCTTTGAACCTGCGCGATCCTCCCGTCTCTGCCTCCCAAGCGCGGGGATTACAAGCGTGCGCCTCCACGCCCGGCTTATCCCACCCTCTTTAACATGTCCTCTCCTCCTATAGCCATGCATAATTTATTTATTTATTTATTTTTATTTATATTTGGGGAAAGGGGTTCACTAAGTTGCTGAGGCTGGCCTCGAACTTATGATCTTCCTGTCTAGCAGAGATTACAGGTGTGTGCCACTGTACCCAGCTTCCAATTAGCCTCTTTCTTTCTTTCCTTCTTTCTTTTCTTCTTTCTCTTTCTTTCTTTCTTTTTTCTATACTTTTATTGGTGCACTGTAGTCTCACATCAAACTGTAGTTCAGAGTGATAGTCACACACACACACACACACACACACACACACACACACACAGAGCACTTCGTGAGCTTCCCCTGGCTGGCTCCCTCCCCATTCCCTCCTCTTCCCCACACATGATACTGAAATTCCAATTTGTTTTCAAAGCAGATCTGCCCATTTCCTGATGGGTCTCCATCTGGTTTCTTCTCCTTTTTCCTCAAAACCCATGGCTCAGTAACCCGCTTTCCTTAAAACAGTAAGTCCTGCCTTGGGTGGGCAGGTCTCCTTATGTCATTTCATTTTTCAAAACCTGTCAGTAGCTGTGTGACATCTTTCGATTCAAAACTCCTTAGTTGGGCATTAGAGTTCTACCATGGTCTGACCCCAAACTTCTCCAGAAACATCTCGCTTGTTCCCCGTGACCATTCCCCTGTGCTCGTGAAACTGGCTGACTCAGTTCCCTGGTAGGGTTGCCAGGTATAAAAATAAAATCTGCAGGGCACCCAGTTAAGTGGGATTTTCAGCTAAACAGCTCATAATATTTTTGTGTAAGTATGTACTGTACAATAGGCCATACTTATTAAATGTGCTTGTTGTTTATCTGGGATTCACATTTCACTGGGCCCTGAACCTCACCTGCCACCCCCTGCCTTGGGCACACCCATGGACATTCTGATCTCTGTGCATGCTCCCATCGCCAGTCTTGTCTGGGATGCCCTCATGCCTCTGTACCCATCAGAACTTCTGTCCTCCAACACCTACCTCAGGCCCAGGGCTCTCTGAAGCCTACCTGAATGGGCTCTTCCTTATCTGGTTGGTATCCATTATCTACCTGGCTAACTGGTTCCACTTATAGAACGCTTTCTGTCCTATTTAATTCCCTTCCTGCACCTTAATGTTGAGTTTATGGAAAACAGAGATCATATGATAAGCAGGAGATCTTGACAGAAATGCTTTGCTTGTGTGCTGCTGCTTGCTGACTTGTGTGTGATACAGGGGATGAGAGAGGGAGAGAAAGGAGGAAAACAGGAATCTCCTGAGATCATTAACCAGAAATGAGGGTGCCTGTAGACACAAAAATGAACATGCAACACCCCCTTCTCAGCCCTGTGTCAGGCCAGATGGCTGCTGGGCATGGCTTCTGGCCCCTGGCCTGATTCTCCCTGCACCTCCTGCAACACATCCCACAGGCTGAAGATTTCATGAGGTGACATCGAAACTGCCGTTGTTTGACATGATCTCTTTAGTAATCTGATTTTGCCTATATGTGAAGGCTGGGTGTGACTGTACTATGTAAACTGTAAACAGAATGATTATAGGAGTTACACTGAAGATGAGCCAATACATTTTTATTTAGTTAATAGAAATGCTAAAAAAAAAACCCAAATATTTTAAAATATTATCTAACTAACTTAAAATCCTTTTAGGAACCCGAAAATATATCAAGTAATTTGTGAAACTACTGAGGAATTCCCAAGAAATATACCTTAAGTAATGGGCATTTCATACATACATTTATAAGAATCTCTGCACACCCACACACCAATAATCAACTATACGGCTCCTGCCAGTGAAAACAAATATTATTTTTTGTGTACGCATGATACTGGGAATTTGAACCTAGGAGCATTCTACATCCAAGCTATACCTCCAGTCCTATTTTATTTTGAAACACAGTCTTGCTAAGTTGTGGAGGACCTCGCTAAGTTGCTGAGGTTGGCTTTGAACCTGTGATCCTCCTCTCTCAGCCTCCCAAGTACTGGGATTACAGGCATGTGCTACCACACCCAGCTTGCAAAAAATATTTTCTTAGAATAAAATATAACTCATAATTTTATCTACCGCTTCAACATTCAATAGTTTAAAACAGGCTTATTCTCATAGGGTAATGACTGTCAAATGTAAAAGTTGCTTCGGAATTGTATGAATGAGTTCAACATTAATAGGAATCAGGAGCTTTAAATGCACCACCTGTCACTAG
Organism: Muscardinus avellanarius; assembly: GCF_963383645.1. Taxonomy (NCBI): domain Eukaryota; kingdom Metazoa; phylum Chordata; class Mammalia; order Rodentia; family Gliridae; genus Muscardinus; species Muscardinus avellanarius. Next base: position 27,424,215 of record NC_137801.1, on the reverse strand, counting down.
AGCCACATGGGGTGGCAATTAACCTTTGGTTAATTAAGTCACTCTGTGGAATTAATAACACATTCAGAAGTGATTTCCCAGCTGGGTGTGGTGGCGCACGCCTGTAATCCCAGCATTCCGGAGGCTGAGACCAGAGGATCAAGGTTCGTGGACAGCCTCAGCTACTTAGTGAGGCCCTCTGCAACTAAGTGAGACCCTGTTTCAAAATAAAGAATAATAAAAAAAAAATAGGGCTGAGGGTATAGCTTGGAGATCGAATGTCCCTGGGTTCCATCTCCAGACCTGCAAAAAAATAAAAAAAATAAAATTTCCCAGCCCTAGAGTGTCTTCAAAATAAGTTCTAAGGGTTTATTTCTTATTATCTATCCCATCTATCCAGAACAATTTTGTTTTCTTCTATCTTCTTACAGTGTGGGTACAACTAAGAAATAATGCCCTTTCCATCCCCCAAAGCAGTATAACCTATGGCATTCATGGAATGAATTATAAATTTCTCATAAAAAAAAAATCACCCTTAAATTCTCCCAGGAAAGAAAATGGCCAATGAGCTCCACAGGAACCAGAAGCGCGGGGCGACCCTGCGAGGTTCTGGTGGGCTCTCAGCTTTTCTAATTTCCAGTTTCGCTATCTTCTTGCCACAGATCTTAGACATACCAATCTCAAACAGGAATAAACCAAAATAACAGTAGCACATTTCCTCTTCAATTAGCCAGAAGAGCCTTTTCCCCTGGTTATCTTTCTGCTGGCCTGTTTTATTTCAGCAACTCAAAGACACAAGCCTGGGCAGGATGGGCAGCGACGCGAGGACGGAGCATCGTTTAAACAAACGTGCTCGCTTGATGGCATGGAGGGTTGACAAAATTCAGAACGTCCCTAGGAACTTTCTAAGTGTTTGTGGGCAGTATCAACTGTTCTTGGATTTAACCCATTTCCTTTCGACCTTTCCATTTCCAAGCCCAGTGGCAATTTTCAAGGCACTCAGAATACACGCTGAAGAAATGTTTTGAAATTGCAAGTGGAAATAACTGCAAACAATTTCTATCACCTAAAACTTCAGTGCTGAATTTTTGTACTTTATAGAAGGTTCCCCTTTATCTGAAAATGAACACTGAGGAGAATAATCTTTGTATTTAAATAAAAATCTTTACCTTCACTTAATTTTACACAGAATTGATGTTTAAGTTAAAATAACTTTTCCATAAGTGTCTGTTTATGCTTGAGGATCTGTGTACTAAATGTATTTCAAGCCAGTACCAATGAAAGAAATGGCAGATTTATTTATTGATCAGCGTGTTAAAAAGAACAAGCAGACAAACCTCAAGAATGTCTTTTTTAAAGTGATCACCAATGAAATTATACTATCGAATCCCGATATTAAAGTTGAAGAAAGTTAGTGGCAATAAAGTTATCCTAAAGACACAATAAAATATGTGTATCGTTAAAAACTGAAGATGTCATAATTAAAACTGACTTCTACATTATTTCTTCAAAGCTATAAGATCCGCTAAGCTTATTGAAGAGTTACATGAAGGTCTTCCCTCAAATTATATGTACTAGCCAGTTACTATCCAAAGTTCATGTGAAATGCATGAAGACACACCGATTCAGACGTGGAAATGACACTTACCTTAACCTGCAGACGTGCAGTCATTTAAAGTTCATCCCACTACAGAATGGTCTTTTGCCTTCTACCTCATCAACTTCTTGCAAGTTTCTCTTTAATGTGTCTCAACACCTGGAGATCCCTATTCTCTCTTCTAAAATGTCATCATCTTCGTTGCCAAATCCAGTTCAAAAGCGAAGAGAAAGAGAGGGGGGAAAAAAAAAAAGAAACTTGAAAATTGCAAGCTGTTTACGCCCAACAACCACAGTGAAGCTGCTAGCGCTGAGCTCAATGAATTGAAGGCTGTTTGGCCAAATGGCAGGCACACTTCCTCCTATTCTTTCCGAACTTAGTTTTCCTGCCTCTAGTGGAGCTTTTTTCCTTTCCTGGGCTATAAATAGCTGGTCGGTCGTAAGAGTCCTGAGGAATGAAGAAGGCAGGAAATGTATTGGATTTCAAAAGGCCATCGTAGGTGTGTGCCGTTATGCGTCTTTTAAGCGAAGACCCGTAACATACGCTAAAGAAAATGTTGCGGCCTCAAGTAATTCAGGTTTGGTGTGCGCACCATCGTTGAGATTTTCCTTAATTCCCTACAGCCACAGTTTGGCTAGAAGTTGTCATTTCCCATAAGTAAAGCTTAGGTTTTGAGGTGTATCGTTTTCTGTACAAAATACCACAAACAAATTTCCACTGCATCCTTATTTTCCCACAGGAGCGCCGTATGAGATGAATTTCCAGTGAAGACAGTTAGGGGTGGGCAATGGGAGGACTCTAGCTGTTTCTTTTCAGCCAAAAAGAAGTGAAGGACTTTTTGAAGCAAGATTCAACAAAAGGAAGATATCTGAACGTTAGGCGAATAAGAGAAGCTGACGCTTTTGCTTAAAAGAAAGCACTAAGTGACAAGACATTCATTTATCTGTGCTAAATTAATAGCTTGTCGATAGGCCTGCAACTAAAAGGATGTTTAACTTCTCTCATAATTATAGAAATATAATCTAAAATAGACTTTATTTGTTTTAAAGACAGAAATTTTAGTCCTTCATATATCCTATATAATATTTATTGTTATTCATTATTATTATTATTGTTGTTGTTGTTAGTAGTAGTAGTATCTATTTTCTCTATTTTGGGTCCTCTCCCCTTCTCTCTATCCATCTATCCATCTCTCACACTGTATGCCCTTCAACATATACTGCCTGACAGCAAACTCCTCTTTACATTGGGGTAACCCTGTGAAGAGCAAGACAGGGCTAGCTAGAGACTCTCTCCACTAGAGAGACTGCCTTCCAGGGGCAATTCAAAGACCTGTAGCATCAGGATCCCTGGGATTGGAGCCCAGGTGATTCTGATGCTCACTAAAGTATGAGAAATGCTGGCCTATAAGAATTATTTTCTGTGCTCGTTTATAATATCTCACCTTCTACAAAAGAATTTCTGGCTATAATTTTTTAAATGTAAGAATCGGGGAAATTTTCGAATGCCCTCTATACTGGTAACTCCCGTCTAGAAGAGACTGGAAGAGCTTTTACATGGATGTTAAAAAGACACTAATTTCCCAGGTCCATTGGAAAAGCTACCTGAAGCAAGGCAGAAGCCATGGGAAAAACAGCTCATGTCATTGAAGGAAAAAAAAAAAAACAGGAGACCCGCACACTGCGAACAGTCATGATAAATACAGAGGTGGTCAAAGCAAGCTTTACTAATAGGCACATCTGAACACTCTGAGTTGCCTGAAATGAGGCAAAGCCAAAGTAAACAAGGAAGAAATGAAAAATCTCTCATGGAAACCACATGCCCCATCCCCTATTTATGTTTAGCGATGTGACTATTGTTTTCTAAGCCAGCCACTTCTTGTCCATTCTTGGCCTTACCGCAAGGTCCTTACAATAGAAACAATAGGTTGAACTATGAGATCAGGCGGAGCAGGGGAGGGGAGAGCAGGGGTGGGCATATCCCAGGTACAGATAGGGAGGGCGAAGGGGAGAAAGGTGAATGACGCCTTTGTAATCGCAGAAAGGGAAAAGGAAGTGCACGGTGGTGGTCAGGACATAACATCTGCAGTGTATTGAAGTGGCTGAAAGGTACTGAGTTGACGTTGGCAAGAAAATGGCTGGCAACGGGTAATACATTTGGGGTCAACCAACCCACACTCCCACGTGAAAAGAATGAATGCTTCTAAGAAAGTCCAACCACATTTACCAGGCTCTCATTGTCCTCTGGAAATGTTCCTTCTCTTTTTGTCGAGAAATATTTTACTTTTTGAGAAGAGTAACTTCACACATCTCCACATAGGGCCCATCTTTAGGAATGCAGCGTTCAAACGTTTATGGGAACAGAAAGGCTCTGTATTCTTAATCTAAAATTAATGACAAACTCTCTCTCCAAAGGCACAGGGGAAAGAGCCAAAAGCCTTGTCATAAAAAGTAATGTGTGATGTTCTTCAATTATTTTGGTTCTATAAATGAAAGAAAATATATTTTTATTGTAGTCATTTAAAAAGAATGTCAAAATATGCAATACAGAGGAAAGGCAAGCAAAAGTCATCCTAGAAAAGAAAAAAAAAAGGTCTGCATGTTGTTGCTTAAGTATGCTGACTGTACTTAATGCTTATGAGCCTGTAGATATTTTTGTTTTGTTTTGTTTTGTTTTGTTTTTTGGTGGTACTGGGGGTAGAACCCAGAGGCTTTCTACCTCCGGGCTATACTCCCAGACCTATTTTATATTTTATTTGGAAACAGGGTCTCACTAAGTTGCTGAGAGCCTCACTAAGTAGCTGAGGCTGGCTTCGAACCTGTGCGATCCTCCTGTCTCAGCTCCCAAACGCAGGGATTACAAGCGTGTGCCACCACGCCCGGCAGATATTTTGAATAATATTCTATCTCTGTCCACGAAGGGCGGAAGCTCCAGATGATCATTACATTGAGGTATATGAACTGTGTTCCTTTGGTATGATTGATGTATCACACTAATAAAAATAAAAAGGAGCTGCTGGGATGGCTACTCAAATGGATGCAGGTTAAAGATGGGTCTTTAAACTTTAGCAGGCATGTAAAAATTTGGTTGAAACTTGGAGGAGTTCTACATTCTAAAATAAAACATAAAAGCTAATAACTGCTTGAAAGAACTAGAAGACTTAGAGGAATCTAAAGGGAACTTTCCCATTAACTTAGCGCAAATCAATTTGTGCTCAAAAGTACTTTGTTTATATTTAGCCTAATTCTAAGTAAACACAGTGTTAAAGTTACCTCGCAAGATTATGAAAATCCTGGCTCAAATTCAAGAGTTGTCTCCCAGAAGAAGCCAAGCCTTGCTAAGTTTCAGGGGGAAAATCGAAACCGGACTGGCTTGGGTGCCTTTGGATTTGGCCTTTGATGGGGTTCTGTCCCTTTGCCATACGCCTAAAATAAAACAGCACTAGTTTCCGCATAAGAACCAAAACAACAAAAAGAGCTTGAGATTCTTTGACAGCAAATGCCCAGCGCTTGTTCGGTTTTGTCAAAGCTGAAATCTGACGTCATAAGAACGAAAGGAAATTCTGATTGGTGTTGTGGTAAAAGCGTTCCTGTTCACTTTCAGCCATGGACCCTCGTTCCACTATGTCTGCCAGCTGTATGTTCGTTTGGTAAAAGCCTGTGGATTCAACCTCAAGGTTTTGTGTGAAGCTAATCACTATTGGCAGCAGGGAGAAGCAAAGCTATCCCCGGGAAGAAAATATGCAGGAGAAGACAGACCATCGTAGAGACCGTGCATGGCTCACATCTGAAGGCAAAGAAGACATCTGGGGCCGCCAAGAGCACATTGCCATGATATTACCCTTTCTTATGCAATCTTTTAAAGGAAAGAGAGAGAGAAGTAGAAGAGAACATGGCAGTGAAACTGATTTACCCCTTGGTAATTAGAATTTATTGTTCTGGCAACCTCTCTGGTCTAGTAAAAAGCCACATGATAGGTTGGTTACTACCTCAGTAGTTAACAGAGGTTCCTTGCCGAAGCAATGGATTATATTTGATTTCCCAAGGGGTTCGATATACTGCATGATTCCTTGAACCACATAATTATGCAACTGCTGAAAAAAGTCCAAATTGACTTTGTATTGATTGGGGCAGGTATACAAAACCATAAGTTTTAGAATCCTGGTATCAAGTACGGGGTGCAGATTCCCCCTAACTAGATACACTTAGTTAAAATAACTGGGTCTTCTGGTTGTGTCCAGTATGGTTAAGAGACTGTCCCTCTTCTTTGTTGGTTTTGAAGAAGCAAGCTGTCCTGTTGTGAGCTGCCTACGCAGAAGGCCACGTGGCCAGCCTCCCTCCAGCAGCTGGCAAGAAATGAGAGCCCTAATCTGACAGCTTGCATAGACTAGAAGCTGCCAAAAGCCACAAGACTGGAAGCAGATCTAACTCCAACCCAGCTCAGACGAGACCAAAGCGCAGGTCAATGCCTGAATTGCAGCATTTTAAGACTGAGGCAAAGCCAGGCGTGCTGGTGCACGCTTGTAATTCCAGCATTTGGGAAACTGAGACAGGAGGATCACAGTTCGAGGACAGCCTCGGCTACTACTTAGGCCCTTTGCAACTCAGTGAGAGCCTGTTCCCAAATAAAGAATTAAAAATTGGGCTGGGGGTGTAGTTTGAAGATAGAATACCCCTGAGGTCCATCCCCAGTACTGGGGGGGGGGGACTGTGAGGCAGCAGACCCGGCTGCCCAGTGCCTGGCCAAGCAGGCTATGTGAAGGACTCTTCTTCTGTTCAGACGCTTATAGCCTCGTTAAGGCAGCCCAGTGCAGGTGATCGTGTATGTCCCATCACCTTTGCTGCATTCTATTGACAAGAATCAAGTCATAGATTCTTCCCATACCCAAAGGGAGGGGTCAGAGAGTGCAAATGCAAAAGAGAGATTAATGGGACCACTGTCTGCCACAATGGAGGACCAACCTGGAAACGAGTAAGTACATGTAAGACCACGTGGTTCACTAACAAAGCGATCGCCAAAAGCAGAATAGGCAAAATAACTCAATCTTCCCTCCTTTGAGCCAGTAGGAAGCACGCTGCCTTAAAGGGGAGTCAAATGAGCTCTCTACCATTATGCACCCTGGAGCAACCCCACACAACCACTCTCATGCTCCGTCTCTGAGGTCCTGTTAGTTCTAAGCCTCAGTCCCTTTTTTGAACCTGCCCTTCCAAGCCTATCAAGACATTTAGAATGCTACAAATCCTTGCTGTAGTCAAAGTATTTTGGCCACTATTGTTACTACTGACATCTTAGTAAAACAATACAGAGGAGAGGGAAAAAAAACCATGATAGACCAGTCCCTTAGAAAAGTTAAATGTCAACTCTATTGGGGTATCACTATCTGATCCAATTTTTTTTATTTTCCATTCAAATGTTTATATTCTAAAGCATGATGTCATTTTTAAAGTACACAGAGATAAAGCCATTACAGGCCTCATTTTACACAGGCAAATTTTGGCTAAAAACTATGTTCTCTGTGGGAAACAAATCTCCTTTCGTAGTACATCCAAATATTGTGAGTGTATCAGGAAATTACTCGGGTAGTGTAAACTCTAACATTCCCAGGCTTAGAGAGGGCTTTCTCAGTCATCTATCTGACCACCCATCTGATGGGAAAATATCCTCCAAGAACAAAAGAAGTAAATTATCTCATTAATTTCTAGGTAAAATTTGATAGGCTGTCATTGCAATGATATCATAAATATAAGTGACTCTATTAAAAATAAAATTATACATTTAATCTAAGTAAGGCAATTCCAAATTGCTTGGCCACTGGATAAGCTTTTTTTCCTTCAGAAAAAAAACCCCCGAGATTCTAATGCATATGAAATTTTAAACATATATTTATTCAGTTATTCTTGCACAGACTACACCATGAAATACATTACAAATGTTATTCAAAGCTGCATTAAGAACAGAGATTAAAAGTTGTAAATCAGGTCGAAACCCAAAGTAGGAATTTTTCATCTCCATATAGAGGCAGAAAAGAAATACAAAGTTTGAGAAGTATAGGACTTGCAGGGCTACATGAGATAAAAAAAAAAATCTACTCCTGGATTTCATAGCACTAAACAATAGTAATAATAAACATTTTCGGAGCTAATATCATGCATAGCTTCTTATTATGTGACTTGCTCAAATATCAAATATTAATGGTCAAGTAGTTATGAAAGAAATCACATAATACAAATTGTATTTTATTTGAATATTTTTCTTTTTCTTTTTTCCTTTCTTTTCTTTTTCCTTTTTTTTTTTTTTTGCCACATGTAACTCCCTACTAAAGCTTTGAGCTTGAGCCATAAGAGAAAAAAATATGACATTGGACATTTGGTCCTTTCCTAAAAGCAGCTATTCTAACACCAAATTTCTCAAGTCATGATCCAATGACAGCCTGTATCAAAATAATGTAGATACTTTATTGAACATGCAAAATTTTGGGACTCAGCCCCAGAGAATTTATAATTTAGTAGGTCTAGGGTAAGCCTTGGAATATGCCTTTAAAATAAGGCTGTGATTGTTCTTATACTGAAGTCTAAAAGCCAATAATCTGGTGGTATTGGGGTGATCCAGAGGTTAAAACATACATTCTTAACTAATTTAAGAATAAAAGAGTGATCTAAGGGAAAGGGTATACTACAAGTATTGAGTGAATTTTTATTGTAGCCATAACCAACATGGAGTTCCACTCTGGAACATGTTATGGTCTAAACTTCCTTTAAAGTGAATTCTAATTTATGCCCAGTGGTAGTAAATTTGAATTTTTGTCTCTTAAAAGATTGGGATGGAGAAACTTTTTTTTCCCTGGGTGCCAAAAAACTACTTTATTTGTGTTATACCATAAGCTTAGAATAAAGAAATCGAGACAGTCACTCAGTAAAGGCAAGAAGGTTATTTTAATTCTATGTGGTGCTGCCATCCTCCTAGCTAGGCAAACTGTGACAGCAGCCCCTATTAGCTCACAGTCCCCCTATATACAGTGATCCCAGGTACAGGCACAAGAATTTGTGGAGTCATCTTAAACTTAGCCAGTTACAGAGAATGCTTCCAAAAAGGAAGCAATGCTTCCAAAAAATGGAAGTAGGGTAAAGAGGTTCAGGGCTTTCTGAACAAAGGAAAGACCCAAAGGTTACACAGATTTGACACAGAGTATTACAATTTGCATTTTTTAAATTGTAGTAAAAAAAAAAACTCTAACATTGAATTCACCATCTTACCTGGTTTTAAGTGTAGGTTCTGTAGTGTTCAGTTATATTTACACTGTTTCGACACAGATAGATCTTCAGAACATTTCCATCTTACAAAACTGAAACTCTATATTCTTTAAACAACAACTCCTTATTCCTTTCTCCCTGAAGCCCCTGACAACCACCCTGCTACTTTCTGTTTCTATACTGTAGGGCTCAGTTTCAAAACTCAATCTACAACAGAAATCTGAGGGCGGGGTGGGGGCAGATCTAAGAAAAAGAAAAAAGCAAGCAAGAAGAGCTTAGCCCAAACATCAGAATCAGAAGTTCAATTTAAGAAATGCAACCATCAAGCGAAAAGAGTCGATCCATGGATGTGGAGGCTGAGAGGTGTTCAGAACTGAGTGGATTTGGCTGTGAGTGGTGCAAGGCAGGTGTGCTCGCCAACGCCAGAATACAAACTGTAGGCCACTCTCAGATACCAGATAAGACGTCTTTCTTTGTCTCTGATGAAGAAATGACTGTGACTAAGGTAGACAGCGAAGGCCAGCGGAAGAAGACTGGGGTTATAAAGGGTGTTAAGCCCTAGCGAAATTCGTCACAGACTTAAGAGGTGGGCTGGGTGGATCTGGACAAAACCCACCGTGGTCATCGCTCGCTGGGTGTGGATGGTTGCGGATCCCTTTGTAATACGGGCACAGGTAGCATAAGTATCAAGTGCCACAGGGTGCTGTGCCACATGTACACCCATCAGAAGTTCTCCATACCCATGGTGGATGCTTCAAATGGGCCTTGATGACCCAGTGAGACAGGAAGATGGCCTGTAGGTTAGAAGAAGGTGTCCCCTGAGGCATCCAACTGGGGGGTCTGGAGGACCATGTGGTATATGCTGAGTGACTCTGGATCACAGCCAACACCTGCAGTAAGGAAGAAAGCACGCGCAGGGAAAGGCAGAAAGAGCACGGTTTTTGGGGTCAGCCAAGCCAGCTTCACATGTGATTGCCTCTCACCTATGGGCGACCTTTATACCACCTGAGTATCAGTTTCCCCATACATACTCCAAATGAGAACAATATCTTGCTTTAGAATTAAGGGTAATTGTGCACTTGTTAGAGTTACCATGATTATGACAAATTTGTCTCCTTTGTTATCGGAGTAACCCGCAAAGTGGTCTCTGCTACCCCCTGTCACTCCAAAGAGCAGGATAAGAGGATTGTTCCCCCCACCCACAGATATTTTAGATATCTAGTTCATAATGTATGTGGAATTCAAAAATGGGGATTGGGAGCAAGGGAAGGCAGACAGGCTAATCTCTGTATGTGTGTGAGGGGCGGGGATGGTACTGGGGATTGAACCCAGGGGCATTCAACCTCCTAGCTATACCCTCATCACTTTTTATTTTTAGTTAATTAATTATTTCAAATAGGGTCTTTCTGGGTTATTGAGAGTCTTGCCATATTGCTGAGACTGTCCTTGAACATATGATCCTCCTGTCTCAGCCTCCCAAGTACTGCAATTGCAGGCTTCTGCTTGGTTTTAAATAATGTAGACCTCACTCATAAGATTTTGGTGGGAGTGGGGAGTGTGCTGGGAATTGAACCCAAGGGCATTCTACCTCCAAGCTATACCCCTGTTTTACTTTTAATTTTGAAACAGGGGCTCTCTAAGTTGCTGAGGGTCTCATTAGGTTGCTGAGGCTGACCTTGAACTTTCAACTCTCCTGTCTCAGTCTCCCAAGTACTGGAATTGCAGGCATGGGCTCCCATTCCCAGCAAATGTTTTATCAGGGAGAGTGAAGCACTGGCCATGAGGGAAGAGTGAGTCCCTTGCAAAGCTCCAGTCAGCCACCACTCAAACCCTTGCTACTCCCGCTACTGTAACTTTTACAGACTTAAGGTGCTATGTGGTTTTGCTCACAGAACAATGGGGGATATTGCCATATGTTTTATGTGAGCTGGAAATGTAGCTCAGTGGTAAAGTGCTTGGCACAGAAACAAGGCCCTGGATTCAATCTCCAGCACCAAAAAAAAAAAAAAAGTCTTGCAAAAAAAGCCCATTATAATAAGCTGGGCATGGTGGTGCGCGCTTATAATCCCAGCATTTGAGAGGCTCTGACAGGAAGATCGAGGTTCATGGACAGCCTCAGCTACTTAGTGAGGCCCTTTGCAACTCAGTGAGACCTTATTTCAAAATAAAGAATAAAAAATAGGGCTGGGGGTGTAGCTTGGAGATAGAATGACCCCGGGTTCCATCTCTAATACCAAAAAAAAAAAAAAAAAGAAAAAAAAAAGCCCATTATAGTCTCCCAGAACAACCAGAACATAAGGAGTTACTAGCCAGGTACAGTGGCCACACCTGTAACCACAGTACTTGGGAAGCTGAGACAAGAGGACAGCAGGTTTGTGGGCAGCCTCAACAACTTAGTGAGAGAGACCCTGTTTCAAATAAATAGGACTGAGGGTATAGATCAGAGAATGCCTCTTAGATTCAATCCACAAAAGAAGAAAAAGAGTTATTGCAAAATATAGGAAAACAAACCTCCAGAACCACTTCCTACCCTGGTAGATTATAACAGAAACCATGATGTAATTCAAGACAGCGACATGAGCAGGGACTAGTTTATTTCAGAAATAGACAGAGGGTTAGATGTCAACTGTGATTGCGCTCTCTCTCTCTCTCTCTCTCTCTCTCTCTCTCTCTCTCTCTCTCTCTCTCTCTCTCTCTCTTTCCTTTCTCATGAAATCAACCAGTCATAGTTGGTGATTCCAAGGGGAAAGCCACCAAAATGAACTGGCTTACATAAAAGGGGGTAATTTTATGAACTGATTTAACTAAACTTCAGAAAGATCAAGGGTGGGGTGGACACTCATGAATCTTTTTCTCAGGTTTTCATCTCTACTTACTATAACTCTTAGCCAGGCTTTTCCGTAAAATTAGAAATGTCTCTCTTCTGGACTCACAGCACCTAGAAAGGAAAAGGGATCTTTCCTTCCACCTCCAGGGAGGAAACTCTTAGGCCAGACTCTGATGAGCTTGGGTAACAAGCCCACCTCCTAGGACATCACTGTAACCTGAAACACAGGGCACAGCTGGCCCCTCCTGATCACCATCAAAATGAAAGAGGAGGGTTCTGTTGGAGAGGAAGGCAGGAAAGGGCTCTGGACAGAAAAAACAGAGGTGATCCAGACCATGCCTCTCACTCCTAGATACCAAAGACTTGGGTTTCAAAGATTAGAGCAAAGGCTAGATAAGATAAGCCCAAAGGAAGACAGAATTTGCAGTTCTCAGAATTCTGGCCTGGTGACTGGTAGCAGAGCAAATGCAGCTCTTCTCCTTCTTGTTGTGTTGGGAAATAGGATCTAATAAGTGGAAAAATCTCAGGGCTGTTCTGAGTCTAGAAAACCCTAGCAATTAGCTGGTGACATATTCAGGGAAAGTCCGCTCAGGGCCTTTTAATACCAAGGCTGGAATCTTGAGTTGCCATAGCAGAACATAAATTAGCTCAAGTCTGCCATTTCTGGTGTTTTAAAGTGGTATTTCTCAGTGCTAGAGCATTCTGGGAAAGATGTTATTACCAATGGCACAAAGGGCACCCACACTAGGAGCTCATAGGATTTTAGGGCCAACATCAGCTTTCTCAAAATGGGGTCTACCTGGAGATGTGGATATTCTCTAGATAAAAAAAATGTTTAGTTATGGATATCATTTAAATGATGATAGTCCTTAAAGAACTACCATAAAATATCTTACTGTTTTTTTATTTTTATTTTTTATTTTTTTGGCAGTACTGGGGATGGAACTCAGGGGCATTCTACCTCTGAGCTATACTCCAAGTCCTATTTTTTGTTCTTCATTTTTGAAACAAATTCTCACTAAGTTGTAGAGGGCCTTACTATGTAGCTGAGGCTGGCCGCTAACTTGTGATCCTCCTGTCTCAGCCTCTGGGAGTACAGTCCCATGCCACCATACCCGGCTTCTTACCGTCTTTTAACTAATTATTGCCATATGATTTAAGGGAATAAATTTGCACAAGTAAATAAGTAGAAGACATACTTGTACTCAGAGAGTGAATTAGTGGGCTGCTGTGTGAACCAAAAATTATTATAGTTAAAAGATATAAAATTGATGAAATAAGTTAATGGTAATATCTAGCAAACACTACAACTCATGTATAAAGAACAATGTAGTCTTAGAATTAATGTTATTTTTGTGTGTGTGCGTATTTGATCTCCAAGCTGCACCCCCAGCCCTATTTTGCTTTTTATTTTGAAACACAGCCTTGCCAGGTTCCTGAGAGTTTCACTATATTCCTGAGGCCTGGAACCTGTGGTCCTCCTGTCTCAATCTCTCAAGTACTGGGATTACAAATGTGTGCTACCACCCCTGGTTTGTTATTAAATGTAAATATATTCATTTCACTGTTTTGTTTGCATATAATTTGAAATTTCATTTTGGTTTGTACTTGCAAAGGAGCTATAAGCACATATTGTCTATGTTTTATATTTGAAAATTAAGTAAAATGATTTTAAATATTGTTCAATACTGGAAAGTCACAAAGGTTGTACATTTGTAGGGGATTGAGTAGTATGTGTCCCAAATTCATGTTCATCCAGAAATTCAAATGTGGCCTGTTTTTTGGGAAATAGAAACCGTATAGATGTAATTGGTTGAGTTTCTCAATGTAAAACTATCTTGGATTTAAGGGTGGACCCAAATCCAATAACTGGCATTCTTATAAGAAGGGAAAGAAGCCGGGTATTGTGGCGCATGCTTGTAATCCCAGTATTTCGGAGGCTGAGACAGGAGGATTGTGGTTCACAGCCAGCCCCAGCTACTTAGTGAGGCTCTTTGCAACTCATTGAGAACCTGTTTCAAAATAAAGAATAAAAAATAGGGCTGGGGGTGTAGCTTGAAGGTAGAATACTCCCAGGTTCCACCCCCAGTACTGCAGAGGAGGAGAAGGAGGAAGAGGAGGAGGAGGAGGAGGAGGAGGAGGAGGAGGAGGAGGAGGAGGAGGAGCTGGATGTAGCAGCTCATACCTATAATCCTAGTACTTGGTGGGAGGAGGCTGAGACAGGAAGATTACAGGTTTGAAGCCAGCCTCAGCAACCCAGTGAGATCCTGCTTCAAAACAAAATATAAAAAGGTATAGGGGTGTGGCTTGGAGGTAGAATGCCCCCTGGGTTCA